>NC_052310.1:40959324-41680574 GCF_016432855.1 Salvelinus namaycush | reverse complement strand
CTTAACTGACTTGCCTAGTTAAATAAAATGTACATTTAAAAAAGTTAGCTTGATGCCCTTTGGGTGGTGGACCATTCTTGATACACCCAGGAAACTTTTGAGCATGAAAAACCCAGCAGCGGAGCAGTTCTTGACACAAACCGGTGCGCCTGGCATCGACTACCATATCCTGTTCAAAGGCACTTCAATCATTTGTCTTGCTCATTCACCCTCTGAATGGCACACATACACAATCCATGTCTCAATTGACTCAATGCTTAAAAATCGTTCTTTAACCTGTCTCCACCCCCTTCATCTACACTGATTGACATCAATAAGGGATCATAGCTTTCACCTGGTCAGTCTATGACATAGAAAGAGCAGGTGTTCTGAATGTTTTGTATGCTCAATGTATATCCTAGTAGATATAGGAGATCCACCAATTTTATGTAACCAGGGGTTCGTATGTTTTATATGAAGTGCAGACAATGTATATTAGCAAGCTTCTTCAATAACTACCAAATTGAGGCTAACAAAACATGAATGACACCGTGCGTATGTCCAAGGAAAATCAAATACTGAAATACAATATACAATTTCAGAATAATTGTTTGGTAATTTACCTATTTATGATATTGCTACCTTGCAATTCTATTATCATCAAAAGGAATATAGCAGACACCTGACCTATCCAAAGCTCTAGAATTTTCTTTTGCATAGAAATAGTATAGAAATAGAAGAAAACTCGACAACATAATATATGTGAAACAGGGAGGGAGGGGTAATCTTTGCCAGATGATCCTGTCAAAGCATTTAGATGAGATGATCATTGTGGAGTTTCCACCCAGGAGGATAATCCCATGAGAAAACAGTCCTAAGGTGCTCTCTCTCCCCTGGGGCTTCTGGATAAATAATGTGGAATAGGAGGTGTCTGGGATTGGTTTAGTGAAGCACCCCGTGGGTCAAATCCAGTATGTGTGTTTATCATTTTGATTATTTCAAGACCAATGTGTGTTTGTGACTGTGTCGTCTTAGTTTACTTGCTGCATTTGTTTATTTGCTCGATTTGTCTTTGCTTTGGCTATTAGGTTTCCACAAACAAGTGGAGATATAACCAAAATTAAAACACAACGATTAAGAATACAGCAGTAACAAATCAGCCCCAGCTCTAAAGATTTTTTTATAAAATTGCATGCACTCTGACTCGTCAATGTCATTGAATTGTCTTATTAATTTCCACATTTCTACAGTATAACATCTCACCACAAACCTGTCAAAACTAGCCCTACAACACATGTAGGTAACACCGGGAAAAAGAACCAAGGAATATTGTTAGATTCGAGAGATAAACCTTTGATGCACCATTGCACTGTGACACGTGTGTGAGGGGGGGGGCAAAGCAAGGCAGCAGAAGGGAAAATACGTGCAAGATGGAGCAGGCTGCAGGGCGGGGGGAAAGAGGACAGAAAAGCCGGCAGGTTCGTCTGCGGGGCTTACCATTGGAATGTTAATCCTGCTAATGTATTACAGTTGGAGAGGAGAACCACAGTCTGCAGGAGGAAGAGGAAGAGGAAGGAATAAGGAGGGAGGAGGAGGAGGGAGGCAGACACAGCAAGGCTCTTATTACTGGAGAATTACACACAGGACCAGGCTGAAGCATCCAGGGGCCGCACCAAACTAACACAGCATGTGGTTTCTGTTGTTTTGTGTGTGTGACTGAGAAAGCAGTTGGTTTAACTGGGGGTATAGTTGGACTAAATCCTTAAAATAGTGTTGAGCGGTACAGTAGGATAAAGTAGCACCCCAAAACCACCCCTTCAAGGCCTCAAGTATATCCCAAGTTTGGCTCGCTGTTTCTGTGGCTTGCTAGTATGTTTGTTCCACAGATTCCCTGCTCCCACAGGGTACAGCTTGTCAGACATAACTCATGTTGTTCCTATTGTGAGTATTCAGATAGAGCCGAGTCTCTCCTATTGAAAAGGAAGGGTTTAATTGGATTAAACACAAACAAGGCATGCTCTACGTCTTGTATACAGTGTCATCCTTCATGAGGTTGGAAGTTGCAGCCGACAAAACATGCAGTCTCTCATGTAGTTGTATAATCAATGTATTGTGATGATTAGTTAAATGACAAAACTATAGCAATTTAAACATTTAAGGGCATGAATTTGGGCAGAACACCATCCCTAGCCATATTATAAAAGGATACACTGAACAAAAATATAAACACAACAAAGTGTTGGTCCCATGTTTCATGAGCTGAAATAACAATCCCAGAAATGTTCCATACGCACAAAAAGCTTTTTTCTCTGAAATTGTGTGCACACATTTGTTTACATCCATGTTAGTGAGCATTTCTCCTTTGCCAAGATAATCCATCCACCTGATAAGTGTGGCACATCAAGAAGCTGAACAGCATGCTCATTACATAGGTGCACCTTGTGCTGAGGACAATAAAAGACCAATCTTAATGTGCAGTTGTGTCACACACCACAACGCCACAGATGTCTCAAGTTTTGAGGGAGTGTGCAGTTGGCATGCTAACTTCAGGAATGTCCACCAGAGCTGTTGCCAGAGAATTGAATGTTAATTTCTCTACCATAAGCCTCCAATGTCGTTTTAGAGAATTTTGAAGTCAGTCCAACCGGCCTCAAAACCGCAAATCATGTTTAACCATTTCAGCCCAGGACCTCCACATCTGACTTCTTCACCTGCAGGATTGTCTGAGACTAGCCTTCCGGACAGCTGATAAAATTGTGGGTTTGCACAACCGAAGAATTTCTGCACAAACTGTCAGAAACTGTGTCAGGGAAGCTCATCTGTGTGCTCTTTGTCCTCACCAGGGTCTTGACCTGACTGCAGTTCGGCGTCATTACCGACTTCAGTGGGCAAATGCTCACCTTCAATGGCCACTGGCACATTGGAGCAGTGTGCTCTTCACAGATGAATCCCGGGTTCAACTGTACTGGGCAGATGCCAGACAGCATGTATGGCATCATGTGGGCAAGCGGGTGGCTGATGTCAACATTGTGGCAGTGGAGTTATGGTATGGGCAGGCATAAGCTACAGACAATGAAGACAATTGCATTTTAAAGATGGGTCATTTGAATGCACAGAGATAACGTGACTAGATCCTGAGGCCCATTGTCGTGCCACTCATCCGCCGTCATCACCTCATGTTTCAGCATGATAATGCACTGCCCCATGTCACAAGGATCTGTACACAATTGCTGGAAGCTGAAAATTTCCCAGATCTTTCATGGCCTGCATACTCACCAGACACGTCACCCATTGAGAATGTTTGGGATGTTCTGGAACGACGTGTATGACAGCGTGTTCCAGTTCACGGGATAACATTCCACAGGCCACAATCAACAGCCTGATCAATAATATGCCATTAATCAACTCTATGCGAAGGAGATGTGTCACGCTGCATGAGGCAAATGGTCAGACTGCTTTTCTGATCCACGCACCTTCCTTTTTTTTTTAAAGGTATCTGTGACCAACAGATGCATATCTGTATTCCCAGTCATGTGAAACCCATACTGATTTCCTTACATGAACTGTAACTCAGTAAAATCGTTGAAATTGTTGCATGTTGCTTATATATTTTTGTTCAGTGTGTATATATACATCTTAATTTAAAACCTATTTCCAAAATAAACTCTCCACAATTAACTAACCTAAAACTTATTCAGTGTTGTACAGGTTGAGCAAACAGCTCATAAAGGAGAATCATATTAAAACACCACCGGGAGCTTTCCTCCCATCTTCATCAATTTGTATTGTTAATAAGTTTGAAAAGCCATCTCAGCAGACTTTCATTTCCTTAATCCTCTTTGGGAACATACTGTAAAAAGAACTGCAATTCCTTCCTCATTCTGTTTGTGTTTTTAACACTAATTACTATGATGGCACTTTCTGCTCAAGTCCAAATTACATTTATGATATTCTCCTTCTTAATTTAGTCACTCTGCCCCATACCGTTGATTCACCATATCATAGACAAAGGTGGAATCATGATATGTAATTAAACCATCGTTCCCAATGATGTATGCAATTAACAAATTAGTTAACACAGGGCAACCTGAATGGATCCGTATATTACATTCTACTAGTCCGAGTATATGAGATGTAATAGCTGGCTTTTAAATGATTTATCATTATTGTACTCTAATTACAGAAATGATGTGTGAGTGATGTTAAAAAACAACACCTCTCTATTTCATGAAAAAAATATATATTTTGCAATACTTTTGGATATGTTCCTTAGCGACTTTTGACACAGGTGGTTGGTCATAAGGACTTAAGGACAGATTGGTTACCTAGAGCCCTCATTAGAGCTGATCATCATCATAGAATCTGATGATTGATTCTTCATCAGTAGTAAATGAAAATATTATTTCATCATCTTTAATATTCTTGCCACTACCACAGTGTTCCGAAAGGTGGCTGGCTGTAGCATAGAGACTGTAAGGGGTAAAGGGAGATGTGAATGCTTGTCTTAATGCTAAGCTGTTGTTGACTGTAATTCTAGTGATATTGGTCCCAAGGAAGTTGAAGTGACAGATAAATTATAATCTGCTGATGTTGCTTGACCTTTTGGCGCTGAAATGCATGCAGGAACTAAATTGTTTTCATGATGTGCGGGACCTTCAAACATTTTTTATGAGCCATAGAATACTGTCCGAAAACTAAAACAATTATTCTATTCCTTCCCTCTGTATTCTCAAAGGTAATCGTTAACACTTCTAGAAGTTGTTTGTATTTTTCCAGACAAAGGTTTTGGACTATTTTGAATGCATTCTCCTTGTGCTGGGCAGTGTGAACAAAGTGGAATGGTGGGATGTTTCCCCTCCAGTGGAATATTGATTATATGTGTTATGTGGAGGGGGAAACCAAACACTGTGACTGCTCTACCTCACTCCACAGACTACTGTGGTCCCATGGACAGGCTCTTTGGACTGCTGGGAGAAGAGACTTCTCTACAGAGTTGTGTTGTTGAAAAAGTAGCATTTAATAAGAACTACGCAATGTTCAAATAATTGTTTCTTTGTCTGCCTTGTTGTTCTAAAATGTGATAACTCAGTTGCTTTATGCCTGCAATTTTGAGAGTGATGTCTCACATTGTAGATGTTAACTAGTATGTAATACACAGAAAGGCAGAAAGAGGAACGTAAAAATGCCATTGTAGTAAAAGGCTGTTCTGTTACAAGCTGGACGGCCCAGGCTCAGCTGTCAGTCCGTTTGGTTGTACATGTAAGTCCGTAGGGACACCTACTGAAGGCTTATGTAATGTTGGCACCGGCCTCTGTGGCACAGCCCCAAGAATTCCCCCTGTTACGGGATAGCCTGGAGAGTGCGCTGTGGCTGTCGATTCAAAGAGTGTAGGTCAAACGTATCAGTGACCAGGCAGCAGGAACATCTTTATCTCACCATCTCTCTCCAGTCCCCACGTCCCCCGTTGCATTACGTTGCCATGGATGTTAGACAGCGTTTCCATGGCATTGACGCTTGTTCAAGGGGAACATTGTGTGTAGGACCTGTGTGTTATTCACTCAGTCTAATGTCATAGAACATAGACGAAGACATGCAGTACCTGTAAGGGAAAAACTGGTGACTTTCTTTCAATGGTACTCACTTTTAGCCCATGGGTTGTTCATAAAAACAGATCATTTTTATTATGTTAATGAGACAAAGCAGGCTACACCAGGAAAAAGCTTGTTTTATAACTGCACTCTTACATACATTTTTACAGTCATGGACTCCCTTTTTATAACACCACACAAACTTATATATTCAATGGCTTTTTTAGGCTTTTCTTTAAAAAGTTTCTGATATTGGTTCTCTGACAGATGTGTAAATTGTTGTTTTGTCTCTGCTCCCGGTTATTTTTACTCTCTGAGGCTACATTCTGCTAGCTCCTCTCTCGTTTCTGATTTGACCTTTGACACCTGACCTTCTGAGGTGAGTGGAATTCATAACAAAGATTAAAATTCCTAAAGGAGGTACTCATAGTACATCAATCTAGGGTCTGCTCTTGAAGAACATGCTTTTCTCATCTCCAAAGTTCTACGTTTCATAGATAGTTTTGTCACATACAAAACAAAACAAAACAAGTCCATTATATACATCCTCTATCCCATATTGCAACCACAGGTCCCTTTCCCGTGATGGTGGCAAGCGTCACAATGATTTCATGTTTGACCACCAGTGCAGTTGGAGCATCCAAGTTTTCTTCATTTCAAATCCACTCTAGTCATGCAGTCCCAAAAAATGATCTCAGATTAAATTTAGAAATCCTTTTTAACAGTTGGTCGGTTCAGCAACAAAGTCTCACCGTATTTGAGAGAGTTCTTTGAAGCGTGGTGGTCCATCAGGGGATTTGTTCCAACTGTTGAAGATTATTCCTGTTGTGTACCATTAGTTAGACAAACAACATTTTCTTAACCAGTCCATGTACACTCTTAGAAAAACATCGAACCTAAAAGGGTTCTTTGGTTGTCCCCATAGTAGAACCCTTTGAAGAACCCTTTTTGGTTCCAAGTAGAACCCTATTGGGTCCCATGTAAAACCCTTTCCACAGAGGGTTCTACATGGAACCCAAAAGGGTTCTACCTGGAACAGAAAACGGTTCTCCTATGGGGACAGCCGAAGAACCATTTTGGAACCATTTTTCTAAGAGTGTAATGGTGATGTGTGCAGTTAACTCTGATTTACTGATGGAGCCTGGCAGGGACCAGGAGGAAGATGGGGGTCAGTGGGTCTGAGAGGGGTGGTTGGGGGGTACAGGGCAGGCTGGGTGGGTGTGGGTGTCATTCATACCGGCCGGTCCACTGCGTACTGGCAAGGGCTTAGGTTTGACACGGTGTTTTGCACGGTCGGGTAGGCGAAGTTGGCATGCTGCTTGGCCTTGAGCCGGAGGCTGGCCAGGCTGGAGTTGCAGGTGTCTCTGTACATGTAAGGGCTGGCGGTGGTGGCGTAGGGGCAGGTGCTGGCGGTGACTGCGACCGAGTTCAGCGTGGGGCTATTGAGATTGTTGAGGTTGCCCAGGTTGTTGAGGCCCGAGCCGGCCACCCCAGCCACTGCCGAGGGCACCATGGAGGAGGCCATGTTCATGGAGGGGATGGAGCTGGAGGGGGAGAACATGGGCTGGGATGACAGGGGGCTTACATTCATGGAGTTGAAGAAGGGGAAGCTCTTGGCTGACAGTGGGCTGCTGGCCAGACTCTTGGTGGCCCAGTTGTTGTAAGTGTAGCCAGAGTACATGTCGTCATAGGGCTGCATTAATCCATTGAACTGGGCACCAAAGCCGTTTTTACACAGCTCAGCCTGCTGGTTCCTCTCCCTCTTCCTCCACTTGGCACGGCGATTTTTAAACCATACCTGAGAGAGAAGAACAGAGAAGGAGAAAAAGGCAAGATAATATGGGCTTTTCTTTTCAACATAATGTGAGGTGCTAAAAATTGGTATGCAATGACTGAGAATGTATATCTTTCAAAGAGTTTTGGCAAGATTCAGTATGTTGTTGCTCTGTAGACTTTCTGAAAGAAAGAACAATCCAGGCAACTAAGTTTATCATCAAACAGTCATATTAGCCATGGTTTATTAAAACGATCGGTTCACTTATTTGAATTATAAGCTCCCAGTGAAAGAAATGTCAAGCTATAGAGCTGTCTTCACATTTTGTAATTTTAAGGTCCTATTTTTAGAGGGTATCAAATGGATTAACGTTTTCACGGCAAATCTAAAATGAAGGTACTTAATTCAGTTCCCGATTGGGGAAGTATTCATTTCTCTCTGAGCGTTCATTTTTGTGCTAGAACTTTCTCTTAATTCTCAACAACACAAGACTTCAAAACTCCTCATTGTGTGGCAATATACCTATTATAGGAATTCAATACAGAAATGACAGAAATGGACTGTCATGTACAGTTAAAATCTAATTGTATTAATCAAATGCATATTATTCCCATGTAAATTATTCTAATTTAAATGTAAAAAGGCCACTAACACTGCTGGGGCTAACTAATCTCCCTCCCTCCCTTCATCATCTAGAACCGCTGTGCCAGGCATACAATATCTCATCCAAACCCCCAATCTGTGGTTCTGCCAGCCAGCAGCCCAGGCATCTGTTGTGATAGTAATAGAATGCTCTGGACTATTAAATGTGTGGGTACAGTGCACATAGCAGTGAGTTTTCCATGGTACCCATTGACAGTAGGGGAAACCCCACTATTGAGGAAGACTTCTTGCCTTTTAACATGACTCTTGGGCTATGTTGTTTAGGTATCATGGAAACATCTGAATGTCAAATGGTTAGTGAATGAGGTGATTGTGGCAAACCTTACCTCACTTTCCTAAAACTGTCAAATGACTGATGCAAGACACTCGCTGTGACCTAAAGTACCCACGTCCATTGCTCACGACTCCGTTTCTCTCTGAGCGTTCATTTTGTGCTGGAACTTTCTCTTTATTCTCATATAGACAAGACTTCAAACTCCTCATTAAATTGCATAAATCAAGACGACAGGAGTAGTATTCGGGATATGCAGGGTGGCATCTGCGTCCATGTGGGATTAGCAGGGAACGAGTGAGGCTCAAAAGGCCACTGCTAGACATTAGGACCAGGCCGTGTGTGGTCTGTTGTTCTTTCAAAATAACAACCAAGACTGTGTGCTATGTGACCTTTTATCTGGCCAACATGAATTTGATCCATTACTCGTCAGGCAGGCAGTGATTTTATTGTCATCCGTTGGAATGTGAGCCCACCTGCTCCACACTGGGGGACGACCAAACCACTGGGCTTAGGTCATTTTAGGGTCAGGAGCAGAGCACACTTCTGACCTTTGCGTGACACGTGAAGCCTAGTTTTAGGTTGTTGTACCTAATCCCTGGCTAGGTACACTCTTTTACATTTGTACCTTCAATTGCCTTTTTACCTTCAGAATTATGTTGAAATAATATGCTTGACTACCACAAACGTTTTGGTGAATGACATAGCTAGAGTAGAAAAGAGCCCATGATTCAAAACAATGACTGTTAGGTAACCCAAGAGGTAAAAGTCAAAATGTTAAATCCTAAAGAAAGTGGGTTTGGATTGCATTCAGACTGATGGGCACCTTTTCCCAATGTTTTATGTAATGGGGAAATAATAACAAAACTCAACCACTGGTTCAGTATTGGCTCAGTAGTGATTATGTGGGGGACTCACCCTAACCCGTGCCTCTGTGAGGTTGGTCCACACGGCGATCTCCTCCCGTGTGCTCATGTCGGGGTAGCGGTTCCTCTGAAAGGTGGCCTCCAGCTCCTGGAGCTGCTGGCTGGTGAAGTGGGTCCTCTGCCTGCGCTGCTTCTTCTTCAGAGAGCCGTCCTCTGCGTTCGACTCATCTGTTTGGTTCTGGTGGGACTTCTCTGTGTCTGGGAGGCAACAACAGGGATGGAGAGTTACAATCAGTACAAAAAACAAGCCCAATACATTACATTTTCTACTAAGCTAAAATATGGAATTGTTTTAAGATGGCCATACCAAGGATCATTTAGCTATATGATTTTTAATTTTAGGATCCTTTTAGGTGTAAAAAAATATATTAACAAATTATTTAATGAAACATTGAATTTGGCCTTACTGCTATTAGCCCATAGAAACGCATTGAATAACAGGTTGATACATGTAGAAAACAGATAGTCAAAAAATATATCAAAAGAAAGTTTGTTTAAAAGTGTCTGACCTATATCTGAGAGATATAAGATCAGGATTTTATTTTTTTAAATGATCCATGTCTAAAAAGAAATTGGGGCACTAAACTACTTCCATATATACCTACAGTACAGACAAGTCTTGTGAGGTTTGTGGTCGTCCTAGAGCAAAACATGTATGTGTTCGTGAGAGTCTCACCTTTCCATAGAGGGGTCATACAGTATTAGTGTGTAGCCCAAACTGTTCGGACGCTACAGACAGAAGTTGGCACATTGGCGGTACCAACTTCAGACGAGTCCCGTGGCGCTTGTGGGGGCAGTAGCAAAACGGAAAACACCATCACGTTCGTGAGAGTCTCATCTTTTCATAGAGTGGTCATATTAGTTTTTGTAGGCCAAACCGTTCTTACGCACAGGCGTTTTCGTAAGAAGACCGATTATCGCAATGTCTCATGGTCTGACAAACACCGTGGTGGGGGATTGAGACGCAGCCCATGCAAAACAAAAACAGATACCTCTATCTTAAACAGACTCAGATTCTGATGGGGATTGTTTTATTACACTAATTGTATTTCAGCAGGGGGCATGAACATCGACTGTAGTGGGATAAATGATTAAAGCATGGGAAAAAAGTTGAGAAAGCACGTACGACTTTAACTCAATCTAAATGACAGGCATATTTTAATTCCCATTCAATTGTCAAGTATTTTTGCACAAGAGCACCAATCATCTCTACAGAGTGAAGTGTCTTTCCATTGAAAAGTGATCACACTTCTCACAGTTTTCTCCAAAGCATATTGGCAATAGTCTGTGACTAATTTAGACCGTCATGTTACCAGGTGTGCTCTTTTATTTGAAATTAATTAACTTAAAGGACATACTTTCCCATGCTATTTGAAAAAAGTATTTATTTATATTTTCTTCTAATAATATGCCAAATTGTTAACAGTTTCCACCTCAGACTTTTGCAGTTCTGTTTGCAATATTACAAGATTCATGGACTGTGTTTATGTATCCTCTTTTCAGATTTGTCTAAAATGAATCAATAATTGAAATTGCCCGTGAAACCCGCTTGGCACTAACACCAGAACCAATCAGACATGTTATGTCTGCCCAAGATCCTTTCTCTCTTCATCTGAGTTCCGCAATTGGAGGACCCCACAGAAAGAGTGAAATTAGTTGGCTACCTAATCCCAGGGATCAGGCTTTTGTTACCGGGCAGGTTTCGGACTGTTTGGCAAGGGCTTAGCTCTCTGGGAGCAGTTAGAAATAGTCAGCAGGGTTTAAAAGACTCCACAGGGCCACTGGAAAAACCAATAGGACCAGGCCTTTGCTCTTATCTACTAGTAAACTGACACTGGTTTAGCCATCATTTGGCCAAAAACCATTTCCCCTCCAATGTCACAATACAGAAAAGAGGGCAGACCTTGAAAACCTACTATAAAGCAATCTCAGTGATGAGAGTAAATAAAGTCAATTTATTTTGCTTTTTCTGATTACGGATTACGCTGTTCTTGATCTCCAAGTAGAATATACAGCTTCGTAGAAAAGTGTTACTTTACTCACTGACATAATGCAAATACAATGAATATGAATAGCTGTTTTGTTTTTCACGTGTAATACATTGCCACAGGCATATCAATCAATTGGCTACACTACACACACCTACAGTGCACGGGCTAATATATATTCATGGTGTACAAATGTATAGAAGAAGGCATATGTCTGGCAAATACTGTATACCTTTGCAGCTTTTTGTAACAGCAACTTATTTGGTCAAACTGCCAGTCAATCAGCCAGCAAACAAACCAACCAACCAAATAATAGTCAGTCCCCACCACCACTTGCACAACTGATGAGATGTCTGAGAGTCAGTTGGAGAAGCAATGTCCTGTATCCACTAACCACTGGAACAACATGTCAGTCGAACACTGACTCAATTTTAAAGCGACCCTAAACATGATGATGAAAACTAATAGAGAGTTTTAGAGCAACAAGATGATAAATGCATGGGTTTAAGGGCTTTACAGTAAATTAGCATTATTGAGGAGCATATATAGAAGCCTCCGTTCCACTCATCACATTTCTTTGAAAGTTGTTTCAGCCTGACAGGCTGAGATATTCTCAGCACTAGAATGTCTGAAGCCCTGTTGGAGGTGGATTTATGAGTGCCAACCACACAGCAGACTTAGTTGTTAGGCAATTAAATCTGAATGTATATGCTTGACCCATTGGACAGGCAGAAAAGCACCAATGTAGCAGCATACTGTGTCTATATATCCAAATGCATGCACACATGCTTTGAAATACATGCATAGATACCCACAAATGCTGATGTATAATATAGCCTCTCTAGGCTGCTCATAATGCACCAAGGACCCTGCAATCTGAAGCATGTTCTAATCACTAGGGGTGTCCTCATTTTGTGAAAGAAATGATACATTCCCAGGTTGTATATTATCAAAAGGGGCTGAATAAAATTAGCCTACTGTAGCCAAACCTCTGTATCTACACAGCATGTGTGTCATTTATTGACATTTCGCTCATTTTGAAACTTCAGAGATGCCATGTGCTATTGCCCATGTGACATTTGTCAGTCAATAAGGCCTAATTCGAAGTATGTATAACATTTCTGGGGTGGCAGGTAGCCTAGTGGTTAGAGCGTTGGGCCAGTAACAGAAGGGTTTCTAGATCGAATCCCTGAGCTGACAAGGTAAAAATCTGTCATTCTGCCCCTGAACAAGGCAGTTAACCCACTGTTCCCCTGTAGGCCGTCATTGTAAATAAGACGTTGTTCTTAACTGACTTGCCTAAAGGTTAAATAATGAAATTAAGTGGATATAATATTTCAGAGGTGATGCCCAGGTGTCTGTCATCATGGAGATACAGTTTATTTAATAAATATATATACACTGAACAAATAACCATTTAAGTGGACATTGAAAAAAAAAAAACGAATTGGTTGACATTTCTAACAATATCCAATAACACACGAATGAACTGCTTGTTTATTTTTCTACATATAATTTCAACTAGCTACACCTTTTCTAGAATAAACATTCCGTAGTCAGTGAACAAAACAAGTAGGCTACATTGGAAATATTGCCACTTGATATTTTGGCCTCTATGCCTCATTATGTTGATGCTAGGTTATAGTGCGTAATCCATGGTTCACATTTAGGCGTTCTCCTAAATCCCTGCACTCACTCAGGACCGTCCATTTCGGAGTAAGTTTACATTAGTCACACTTTATGGGGTCTGTTGCAGACGCTGGATCCACAGAGATGTCATCTATTAGACCGCACCGGTATCACAAATATTTGCTTTTTCTCTGGCATAATTTGTTATAAAGTGACATGCAGACTGTTGAAATGCAGAGGCAGACATTTAGCTTTCAAGCCTGAGCAATAGTTGCTCAGGATATTCTTGTATGTCTATGACTTTAGGCTTATTTCCGTTCATTATGTGTTTTAGCTTTTAGGTTTTAATTGAGAGTGATTAAAATATCAGTGTGCAAAGAAACGCACAATCCCAAATTCCACAAAGCTGCTTCTCCGCCAACACGCAAGGGGTTCATGACAGATGTTTACAGTAGCTTCCATTAAAGTCTCGCAGTTAATAACCCTTGCTTTATAAAAGACAAGCGTGAAGAATGAACTTGCAATTTCAGTTCATGAAGGAAAAGGACAAGTATCTAATGTGAATCATATAGGTTTCTATGCGCTGTACAAAATAACACATTTGGATTCGAATAATATTGGCATTCAAATTAAGAAATTACAAATGTGGCAACAGTAGCCTAAGAAGCAAGCCAATTAATATCATTACATTGCATACATTGAGATCCACATATAATTACGCACACTATTGGCTACAATAATAATAGGTATTGCAAGCTATAAACAACTTTAGAAAAGCATCGTGATGTTGTTTTTATGATTATGATTAATCTTATTAATCGTATTATTATATTAGGCTATTATTATTAGGCCTATTATTATACAAGTGTTTGATTGGTCGGCCTACATGCATGAACATATAGCCTAAGCCTATTCATCCGCAATTTCAGTCTGAGGACATCGGTCAAACACTCCTTTAATGTATATGCATGGTATACGTGGAAACTAACCGCTGTTGTCTTGGCCTTTGCATCCCTGATCATGTTGTGGGGTCCCGGAGTCCGAGAGCGATAGCGCCGGGCTACGGGCTTCACTGTCCGTCAGAAGGTTAAAATCCATAACCCCGGCCTCCCGGCTCTGCAACAGCAAGGCAATACATTTCAGCATAAATCAATATGGCAACATAATACAAGCATCCTCACCTCAGTGTTGGCCTCCAACCTAATTGGCAATACAAAATAAACAACTAGAAAAATAAACAACTCGAAAGAACAAGAAATGATTACAATAATTATGTTGATAATAATTTTTATAATAAGCCTGAATTGTAATATAACAAATGCTTGGACAGTTAAAATGTTCTAGGTCTACAGCATGTTTTACATTTCAAGATCAACACAGATTAACTAGGGAATAACTATGAATATCACACTTCCTTTACGTGGTAAAATCTTGACAAACTGCTAGTGCTAATCATATAGGCTACAGTATGAGCAGGATTTAGAATATTCTCATATTTTGATAACATTCACGTTGATTATGGACTTTATTCATGATACAAGACGATCTCTGAAATAGCCGACCTATTCGATTAAGGGTGTGTTCGTAAATTCACTGCCCTCAGAGTGCGCTCTGGGCATTCGTAAATTCAGAGCGATGTCAGATTGTCCGTTCGTAAATTCAGATCGTTTCACTATAGGAGCGTAGAGTTGATCCGAGCGTTCTGGCCTCACAACAGCAGTCAAGCACCCAAGCTAACTGGCTAAAATTGGCTAGCTTGCTAGCTACCTCCAGACACAAATAAGAGAACACCCCACTCTGAACATTTTACTCGTACTAGCAGAGCTGGTTAGGCTGTTTTAATGTTATCTAGAGCGCTGGTGACTGTAACTGTGCTGCCTGCAACAGTTTAATGGCGTTTTTTTGTCGACGTTTACTGACATGGGTCAGATTCCACGGGTGTTGCCTGTTCGTAAATTGTCAGTTATTCTGCGCTCTCGCACAGTCAGATGAGAGTGCTCTGAAATCGGAGTAGATAGCCAGAGTGAATTTACGAACGCACGCTAAATGTCGGCCTATATTACGTTGTAATGACTACGAATGTGTTCTGTTACTGTTAGTTCTATTTTTGTTCATTTGGAGTTATAGTGGTAAAATATATGACCCGAATAGCATCCTCGCGAGGGAGGCTGATACGCAATGAAGCCTAAAATAACAGGTCGTTTATTTATACAAGCGCAGTTAACACCTTGAAGATATGGGGGACACAATCGCTCCCTCAAAGCTTCTTGATATTTATGATGTCGTGTTACGTTTAACGACGGGGGTAGGTTCCAATCCACTTAGCCGCCTCTCAACCCCTTTCCAGGCGTTCTCAAAATGGAGCTAATTGGTCTTTGCCTTGTACAAAAATTATTGTAGTAACACTGCCTCAACCATGTGCCATAAGTGACTGCGTATGTGTGTTTGTGTGTGTGTGTGTGTTTGTTTGTGTGTATTTGTACTGTGGTTCAGCAAAATGAAGGCAGTTATATACAGTACAATTAAAAACATTAAATTACATTTCACAACACATTAAGTGTGTGCACTCAGGCCACTGCTCTACTACCACACATGACAACACAAAGTACATGTGTATCTGTATGTATAGGGCTTATGTTATCTGTGTTTTTGTGTCTCATCACAGTTCCCGCTGATACATAAGGTGTATTTTTATCATTTTTAAAAATCTGATTTGACTGTTTATGTGTGTATGCATGTATTTAAATCAGTCTCTGTCACTCTATAAGCCCCTCATTAGCTGTGCACCCTTTGACTCCTCTGGTGTGTCTCTGTGAACTATGATGTGAACGAATCACATGGTGGCCCATAGTGGCATAACATCAAACCTCACTCACTTGAGCTGGATACTCACTGGAGAAACATGCAGTTAAATGTCAAAGTTAAAGTGAGCTTCAAGTTCCTTGACGTCCACATCACTAAGGACCTATCATGGTCCAAACACACCAAGACAGTCGTGAAGAGGGCACGACAACGCCTCTTCCCCCTCAGGAGGCTGAAAAGATTTGTCATGGGACCTCAGATCCTCAAAAAGATCTCCAGCCTCCCAAGTCATAGACTGTTCTCTCTGCTGCCGCACGGCAAGCGGTACCAGAGTGCCAAGTCTGGACCAAAATGCTCCTTAACAGCTTCTACCCCCCAAGCTATAAGACTGCTGAACAATTATTCAAATGGATACCCAGACTATTTGCTTTGATCCCCTTATTTTATTTGAATTTATTTTTTATTTTTTGCACTGACTCTCTTGCACAGGCTCGATGTACACTCACTGGGCTATAACCACACACTCACACATACTACACTGACACTCCCAACACACACACACACGGACACACATACACACACACGGACACAGAGACAAAACACACACGCACATGCATATTGACGCCACACACACGCACGCACACACACACACACACACACACACACACACACACACACACACACACACACATACATTTGCATTCACATTCCTTCACACTCTTCACATACGCTGCTGCTACTCTCTGTTTATCATCTAAGCCTACAGTAGTCATGTTACACCTACCTACATGTACATATTACCACAATTACCTTGACTAACCCCTGCACATTGACTCAATACCGGTACCCCTTGTATATAGCCTTGTTATTGTTATTTTATTTTGTTACTATATTTCCTTTAATTTCCTTTAATAAAATGTTTCCTACCTACTTTTTTAAAACTCTGCACTTTTGGTTAAGGGCTCGTAAGTAAGCATTTCACAGTGCATGTGACAAATAACATTTGATTTGATATGATTTGAACCACATTTCCCAGTCATTTTCATTCAAGTACGGTACTGAGTGGGGGCTCTGATCTGACCAACCAACTTGCTGACCATCAGAATTTGCAGACTAACTTGATGGACAGCTTGTTCTCAGTTTGAATGGTAAACACAATAAATCCTCAAACTGATTGATCATATCAAGCAAATACTAGCTGTATTTCCGTTTCCCCGAATTCTTTCCATTTCTACAGAATATCCCTGACAGCAATCTGCTCCTTTATGCGAGTGTCTGCCCTAGAGGTCTTAGAAGAAGCCCTACACTCAGAAAAACGTGCTATCTAGAACCTAAAAGGGTTCTTCTGCTGTTCCCATAGGAGAACCCTTTGAAGAACCCTTTTTGATTCAACATAGGACCCTTTCCACAGAGTGTTCTACATGGAACCCAAAAGGGTTCTACGTGAAACCAAAAAGGGTTCTCCCAGGAACCAAAAAGGGTTCTCCTGCGGGGACAGCCGAAGAACCCCTTTGGAACCCTTTTTTCTAAGAGTGTACATGATGAAGCCTCGTGCTGTGTTCTTTATGCACATCTCCATACACGTAAGCCTATCAACATATTTGTATTCCACTTCAAAGAGTTGAAGAACTGCAGGAATAAAACAAGTGTTTATGATATGTCATGTTGGTCGACACTTTAAGATTTGCATTCACCATGACAGAAAAAGCAACAGAAGACAAGAGTCCAACTAAAAATATACACTTATGTTCAAGCATTTTTTAAGTTTCATTGCATCATGTTTTTAGCAGTTATAATTTAGTATCTCATTATGAAATATAAAACGTTATGCTGTTTGGTACAAGTAGCGAAATGTCAATACATTCTTATGCCAATGTAGTTCTCTCCTCAATGTTTTAGAATCCTTATTGTGTATTATAAATCACAGTACACCTATTGTACCGTCACCCTTAGTTTATGACATGACATAGATCATCCATGACTTATAAATGTAACAATCCGTCAATGCCTTTGAAGAGTAAAGACCTTGTAAGCCCATATCCAATCACAACTGCATGGGAGACACAGGGGGCAGTGTTGTGATCATGTGCTTATTGCACTAATACAGGTATATTTTGACATCTGAAAAGAGCCATGCCAAATCGATCCTTCACAAAATATAAAGCATTTTGGAATTATTCTATGGTGTTAGTTTCTTTCGCAAAGGCTTTGTTCTGGCCCATAGGTGAGAAGTGAGATTGCGGATAAGGTCAAATCTCACAGAGAGATTGCTTTACAAAATATACTTATTTTGCGTTGAGGCGATAGTACTAATAAGGTTCTGGTTTTGTGGGTTATAGTTGACTTGCAGGTCAAATGGTATTTCAGTTGATTGTTTCAACACTGATATAAAATATTTATCTGAGGTCAATACAAAAGTAACATTGCTTATCATTAAGTACATTTAAGTCATCAAATATAATTACTGCTTAGGATTCTCTATTGTGTAAGCTTGTTAAAAATTCAATGTAAGGTTGTTGAAATCAAAAATCTGGTATGGGCCATATAGGCTGAAAGACATATCCGTTTGGTCTACAACCAAGACCTAAACTGAGAAAGAACGCATCTAATCTCATTGCAAAGCAACCCACAGAAAAACTCAGAGGCTACTTGCCTGAAAGAGAGCAACAGCTGCTGTCCTTTGTGTATAGGCTACGCCACCAGAGAAGTCCAGTATTTTGGTCAGAAATATGAATATGACACTGTCAGATACATATCCTTTGACAGTGATGTATGGGACCGTGTCATAGCAGTGCTGACAGAGGCTGGGCAGCTTGGCAGAGAGTGCGGGTGACGCACGCCCGCATTTAGTCTAGAACAAGGTTAAAAATATGACATATTTTGTATTCCAAATGAAGTCCCTTCGCTAGAATTAGATAAGGCCAACAACCCATCATGGTGATGGGCCTAACAAAGACACATGGATATATATAACTGAAAATAAGCTTTTATGAATTTCAAGAGTATGGGATGTCCCCAGTTCAATAAATAATGGTGTGTTATTTAGTTGCAAGTGTATACATTTTATAAAGGTGCCTTGGTTAATTATACCAATCATTTCCGTTCATATTTGACAACATCTGTCACAATATCAATGAATTACTTCACCTAACGTCTATATAAATATTAGAATTTCACCATGGTGGCTCGTTTAATTTATTATACAAATTTGTATAAATATGTAGGCCTAGAGTTGAGGATGACTGATTATTTTGCACTCTATTTCAACTTCATCCATAAGTTACTCGTAATAGAGACAGACTGTACATAGCCTTGCTCACCCATTGAAATGAGTGATGTCAATCCAGTAGAGTAATATATTACAATTGGAATCCTTACAGCAAATGATGATACTATTCATAGTCAGGTTAGATCATTATTTTGTTGTTGTTCAATGGTCTACAAATCAAGTACAGTTGTAAAGACATTTGACAATATTTGACATTTATAGGCCTACTATGTTGATAGAGCTGTAACAGATTCTTGATCGTAACCTGCTATGCTGAAATGTTACAGGCAAATTGCTCGTCTGACAAACATAACCCATAACAATTCACTGAGTGAACTTGGTACTTTATTAGAAGTACCCTGATATGTTCTAAGGGCTTGCGCTCGTGCTCGTGCACCATGCAATGTTCATTTTGGGATCACCACCACTTTTGCATCCAAATTCCATCTCTGTGTTCCTCTGTTTTCTGTCTCAACGATGGCTTTAATACAGCGTAAAACATTGATGTGACCACAGATGGAAGTGTATGTTTACTCATAGTCTTATGAACTGAATGAAGTATACTCGTGTTCAACTGAGCAAATCAACATTAAGTAGGAGTCGATGCGAGATGGGGTGTGTAGTTTGCATAAATAGAGTGCCTTAAGCAGTACAACACCGGGCTCATTAAAATATATATCTAATAATAAAAAATAATGGAAGCAGAAATCCTCTCATTTTTCAGAAGATTGGTGGGTCCATCTGTTGGTAAGGCAGAGGCTCACTGCTTACATTTCCACGACTTGTGCATGCCTTGGAATTATTCATAAAAACGCGTTGAGAATTAATTCCCTGGATTAAGACTTGATTAAGATGTATGTCACTTTGCTGTCTGAGAATTTATTAAAGGCCTCCTCGAGGAGGCGGCAGATGGAATTTCGGCCCAATGTTTGTAGATGTTAATTTCTCCCCTCCTAACAAACATTTGCATATGACTGGGAGGGTCAAAGCGAAGTTTCTCAACATGCGCACAACAAACTCGGATTTCTCAAACTCCAAGTTAGTCAATGGATAGTAATGCTATCCATGTTAATTCGATGTTATAAAGTCCATATAATAATAATAATGATACGTTTTATTATAAGCTATTATTATCATTAATATAAATGTTTTATTACAGATTATTTGCCAATAATTGACAGTTGATTGGGCTGATAGGCCTTTGTGAAAAACGTTATAGCTTTGCCTAGGCATTCATATTCACAATAAAACATTTTCAATTAAGAAACAGAAAGCAATCTGAAAGAGGAGCAATTCAAAATATCAGTTATAGCCTACTATATCTATCGCTCATAGAATCGAATAATAATTATATATATTTTGAATGAAATGTATAGGCCTAATGCAAAATCAGGCCAATTTTTTAAACAATTTTTTAAATACATTTTTATTTCACCTTTATTTAACCAGGTAGGCCAGTTGAGTACAAGTTCTCATTTCCAACTGCGACCTGGCCAAGAGAAAGCAAAGCAGTGCGATCAAGTCAGTTAACAAGTAGTCTACTACGTAGGGACAATTAAACAATTTCAACAATGAATAGGCATATAAGAAACAACTTTTAGGCTAACTGTGAACTGTCACATGGCTGAGGCCCATAGCATGATCACATTTTACAAGTGAAAATTATAAGACCGAGAATAATAGGTTATTTGGAAGGCATGCTTGCACTTGCACCCTAAATTATAGGCCTATCCCTTGTCGCAGTTTAATTCAACAGTATTCCATGCTTTGTCGCTGAATTAACAGAATAGACTACGCCAAAATCTTTCGTTCAAACAGCTCAGTGGTTTTAATTTCAAAACCGGATGATTCCGTAATACAAATATATTATTTACAATACAGTCAAATGATCTCATCTGATATGCCCTTGATCTTTAACTTCACTTGTGAGGTGGTACATGTCAGACTGAAAACCACAAAATAACATGCAATTAAAAAATTGCACGGCCTAAATAATGCAATCTTGGTGCCATATCACTTGTTAAATAAATTATAATGGTTGGCCATATGACCTTGAGTAAAATCGAATTAATGGAGTGACACTTGTTGCAGATGTGCAAATCAGTTCAACGTTGTAGGCTATTTTTTTCTTATTCCCACTCAATAAATATCTGTATATATCTGTATATATATATATGTATATAGATCTATCATATCTAGGCCAAGATGTTTAAGACACGTTGCTAGCAAAGGCTAAATTAATTTTAATTGTCACGTCAATTTATTCACATTTCTGTATGGCATCTCTCTAAATAATATATTAATTATTGTAAACATCTATATAGTTGGAATGTAGGCTAAATGTAGGCTAAATAAGTAGGCTAAATAAAGTTGAATTCGTCAGGTATATCCTCTTTAGACATAGGCCTATATGTTTTCCATTTTGTTACGCAGATAGGCAAATAGGCCACACACATGGATAGACCCAACAAAGGATTGTTAGCCTATATGAAACAATAGCAGTGCGTTCTTTATAGGCCTGTTTTCTTACTTTAATATAATGTTTCATTTGCTATACGTTCGTCATAACAAAGGAAATAAACTGAATACGTTTATGTTCAGGGGAGAGTGAGTGCACGCACGCATGTTTGTACGGAGAGAGTTCCGAGGCCTAGACCGGAGCGGGCAGAGGGTAGAAACTCTGTTTTTCTTTCTTGTGGATCGGGAGCACCTGCCACCTATCAATTTCGGATAGACCCTCAAATATTTTTTGACCTAAGACATATTCTCACAGAGAGCGCTCTCCCATGTAAGTCAAAACTTAACTATGTGTTTTTACATTGTGGTGATTTAGTGGTTAGACCGTTGGGCCAGTAACCGAAAAGTTGCTGGATCGAATCCCTGAGCTGACAATGTAAAAATATGTCGTTCTACCCCTGAACAAGGCAGTTAACCCACTGTTCCCCGATAGGCCGTCATTGTAAATAAGAATACATTTTTAGCAGAAGCACGTATCAGTAATTTACAGTAACATGCACATACATTTTCGAAAGTATTTGTACCAGTCCCTCGTGGGTATCGAAACCCCAACCCTGGCCTTGCAAGCGCCATGACCTACCACCGGAGCCACACCGGAATTAATGCATAGCATTTCGAAAGCACTTATAATTTGGACAAACAATGAGCAAAATGTGTTATATATTCCGATCAATGCTGACATAGGCCTACTAACTCTACATACAGCATATTTGTTCCTGAAAACTATTTTATTTATAAGGATGGAAACTGTGACTTATGTTTTAACTTAATTAAAGCAAATTAACAATTCACAAGAGGAGCAGATGCACGGTTTAAAAAGTGTATCCGCTAAAATCTACTGAAGACATGAATCAATGCCAAAATTACACTCTAATGTTAGATAAATTGTGGTCTACATTTCCAGTTTTATTGTCAAAGTAAACAGGCTACGCCTAATAGATGTTTGTTTCATTCAGCTAGGACATGCACATTTGGTTATAGTAACATTGAGCACTCTTATCACACAACTTTGAGTTTGTAAGTGCTGGACAGATGTGACGTGACAGGTCATCATCATCTTCATCATCATGAATAATGAGCTAAAGTAAACTGTAAACATGAATCTATTTATTTACCCTGCTCTGCTCAATACGTTTAACCACCTAAATCATGGCAAAGGTGTTAACGAGTAGCCTATACTTTTAGTCCATCGCATCAGAGTAACTTGCTGGTAAAGTTTGAGTTCGTGAGGTAGCTTGGCTATGTTTAAGACTAGCAACCCACTATGTGATGTAGCTATAGGCTTCGTTATGGATTTACATGATGGTTCAAACAATGGTGATCTAGTCTAGTCTAATTCGCTTGCCTAATGCACATGCTAATGCACATGCTGACATAACATTCAGTCAGACACAACCATGACGTTTGAAGTTTACTGGGAGAATGAAACTATCATACGCGCACTTACATGAAATCCTGGTCTGGTCTGGTTAAATTAATCCCCCGAAAAGGCAAGCTTGATGTATAGGTTAATGATTGTCCGAATGAGATGCTGCTGACATGAAGTTCCTCCGGCTGTAAAGTAAAAAAGTGACAGTTTCCTTCTTTCAATGTTGTCAGACATGAAGGCAGTCGAAGAGTGAAAGCCTGAACCCCATACAGCGGGGGGAATGACTTTATGCTAAATATCTTGTGCGACAAGTCCACTACAGAAAGGACTGCCCACTTCACTTCACAGCTTTTACTTGTCCCCCACAACCCACACAGTGCACGCTCGTGCGCAAGGAACCCCCACGCACTAAAGCACGCACGCACGCACGCACGCACACACACACAAACTCTCTCTCTCGCGCGCTCTACATCGCTTTATCTTGCAGCCATGCATGCACTCTCACACGAATGCGCCCTCTACCCAACACTTTCCTCTGTAGCCTCGGCTTGCATTGCGTTTCGATTAGTCCAGCTGATATCCATCCGAGTCAAAGTAGCCAATTCACACAAACGTCAATTGAACGTCTATCCCACGTTGGTTCAACGTAATTTCAGTGTGTCCAGGGTATTTTTTTTTTTTTTTTTTTTTTTATCGTTACAAAAAACGTACTACAATATTTACGTTTTTTGTTTGGATGTGTCATCTTCGGGGCGGCAGGTAGCCTAGTGGTTAGAGCGTAAGGGCAGTCACCAAAAGGTTGCTGGGTCGAATCCCCGCGCTGACAAGTCTGTTGTTCTGCCCCTGAACATGGTAGGCAGTCATTGTTAATAAGAACGTGTTCTTAACTGACTTGCGTAGTTAAACAAAAAATATATATTGATACAGACTCCTAGACTTTTTCCCACATTTTGTGGAATTCCAAAATTGATAAAAATTGATATTTTTTCCTCTACACGAAAACAGGTTTCAGAAATTTTGGCAAATGTATTAAAAATAAGTAACAGAAATAGCTTATTTACATAAGGATTCAGACCTTTTCCTATAATACTCGAAATTGAGCTCAGGTGCATCCTGTTTCCATTGATCATCCATGCAATGTTTCTACAACTTGATTGGAGTTCACCTGTGGTAAATTCGATCGATTGGACATGATTTGGAAAGGCACACACCTGTCTATATAAGGTCCCACAGTTGACAGTGCATGTCAGAGCCAAAACCAAGCCATGAGGTCGAAGGAATTGTCCAGAGAGCTCCCAGACAGGATTGTGTTTAGGCACAGATCTGGGGAAGGGTACCAACAAATGCTACAGCATTGAAGGTCCCCAAGAACACAGAGGCCTCTATCATTCTTAAATGGAAGAAGTTTGGAACCACCAAGACTCTTCCTAGAGCTGGCCACCCCGGCAAACTCAGCAATCGGGGAGAAGGGCATTGGTCAGGGATGTGACCAAGAACTCGATGGTCACTCTGACAGAGCCCCAGAGTTCCTCTGTGGAGATGGGAGAACCTTCCAGAAGGACAACCATCTCTGCAGCACTTGAACCCGATCGAACATCTCTGGAGAAACCTGAAAATAGCTGTACCACGATTCCCCAAATACAGGTGTGCCAAGCTTGTAGCACCATATTAAAGAAGCCTCGATGCTGTAATCACTGCCAAAGGTGCTTAAACAAAGTACTTAGTAAAGGGTCTGAATACTTATGTAAATTTGATCTTTTTTATTTTTAATAAATGTGCAAACATTTCGAAAAACCTGTTTTTGCTTTGTCATTATGAAGTATTGTCTGTATATTGTGTAGATTCACTTTTAAAATAAGGCTGTAACAAAAAGTGAAGGGGTCTGAATACTTAATGAATGCGCTGTATGTGTATACCATGTAGCCTATAAAGTGACAGTTTTAGGTTTGGCTAATCAAGTATTGAGGGTTGTCAACAGGGCCAGCTTTAGCCTTTTGGGGGCCCTAAGCGACATTTGGTTGTGGCCCATCTCCCCCCTAGCGGACAAAACATTTGAGTGGCCCTCACTCTTGACAGCATAGAGAAATGTACTTTTGAATGCAAATTTCCTGCAATTCTACACATTTTGCCATGACTTACGCCTTGTAAAGGAAATCTGAGGGAGAGTGACTAACAAAATCAATGGGGGCCTCCTGGAGGTTAGGGCCCCTCAGCACGTGCCCTGCGTGACCGGTCAGTATTCGGCCATGATTAACGCAAGTTTGAATAGCTGGCTAGACTAATTTACCAATCTGACATGGCTAATTCAGTCTGTCAGTGACTGACATAACAACAGAACTTGTTGATGCACAACCCAATTTTGAACTTGCACATTGTGTAAATAAACTCAGAAAAAAAATAAACGTCCCTTTTTCAGGACCCTGTCTTTCAAAGATAATTCGTAAAAATCAAAATAACCTCACAGATCTTCATTGTAAAGGGTTTAAACACTGTTTCCCATTCTTGTGAACCATAAACAATTAATGAACATGCACCTGGGGAATGGTCGTTAAGACACTAACAGTTTACAGATGGTAGGCAATTAAGGTCACAGTTATGAAAACTTAGGACACTAAAGAGGTGTTTCTACTGACTTTAAAAAACACTAAAAGAAAGATGCCCAGGGCCCCTGCTCATCTGCGTGAACGTGCTTTAGGCATGCTGCAAGGAGGCATGAGGACTGCAGATGTGGCCAGGGCAATAAATTGCAATGTCTGTACTGTGAGATGCCTAAGACAGGACAGACAGCTGATCGTCCTCGTAGTGGCAGACCACATGTAACAACACTTGCACAGGATCGGTACATCCGAACATCACACCTGCGGGACAGGCACAGGATGGCAACAACAACTGCCTGAGTTACACCAGGAACGCACAATCCCTCCATCAGTGCTCAGACTGTCCACAAGAGGCTGAGAGAGGCTGGACTGAGGGCTTGTAGGCCTGTTGTAAGGCAGGTCCTCACCAGACATCACCGGCAACAACGTCGCCTATGGGCACAAACCAACCGTCGCTGGACCAGACAGGACTGGCAAAAAGTGCTCTTCGCCTACGAGTCACTGTTTTGTTTCACCAGGGGTGATGGTCGGATTCGCGTTATCGTCGAAGGAATGAGCATTACACTGAGGCCTGTACTCTGGAGCGGGATCAATTTGGAGGTGGAGGGTCCGCCGTGGTCTGGGGTGGTGTGTTACAGCATCATCGGACTGAGCTTGCTGTCATTGCAATCTCAACGCTGTGCGTTATAGGGAAGACATCCTCCTCCCTCATGTGGTACCCTTCCTGCAGGCTCATTCTGACATGACCCTCAAGCATGACAATGCCACCAGCCATACTGCTCGTTCTGTGCGTGATTTCCTACAAGACAGGAATGTCAGTGTTCTGCCATGGCCAGCGAAGAGCCCGGATCTCAATCCCATTGAGCATGTCTGGGACCTGTTGGATCGGAAGCTGAGGGCTAGCGCGATTCCCTCCAGAAATGTCCGGGGACTTGCAGGTGCCATGGTGGAAGAGTGGGGTAACATCTCACAGCAAGATCTGGAAAATCTGGTGCAGTCCATGAGGAGGAGATGCACTGCAGTACTTAATGCAGCTGGTGGCCACACCAGATACTGTTACTTTTGATTTTGATCCCCCCTTTGTTCAGCGACATATTATTCCATTTCTGTTAGTCACATGTCTGTGGAACTTGTTCAGTTTATGTCTCAGTTGTTGAATCTTGTTATGATCATACAAATATTTACACTTCTTAAGTTTGCTAAAAATAAACGCAGTTGACAGTGAGAAGATGTTTATTTTTTGCTGAGTTTATATACACTGCTCAAAAAAATAAAGGGAACACTAAAATAACACATCCTAGATCTGAATGAATGAAACATTCTTATTAAATACTTTTTCTTTACATAGTTGAATGTGCTGACTACAAAATCACACAAAAATTATCAATGGAAATCAAATTTATCAACCCATGGAGGTCTGGATTTGGAGTCACACTCAAAATTAAAGTGGAAAACCACACTAAAGGCTGATCCAACTTTGATGTAATGTCCTTAAAACAAGTCAAAATGAGGCTCAGTAGTGTGTGTGGCCTCCACGTGCCTGTATGACCTCCCTACAACGCCTGGGCATGCTCCTGATGAGGTGGCGGATGGTCTCCTGAGGGATCTCCTCCCAGAACTGGACTAAAGCATCCGCCAACTCCTGGACAGTCTGTGGTGCAACGTGACGTTGGTGGATGGAGCGAGACATGTTGTCCCAGATGTGCTCAATTGGATTCAGGTCTGGGGAACGGGCGGGCCAGTCCATAGCATCAATGCCTTCCTCTTGCAGGAACTGCTGACACACTCCAGCCACATGAGGTCTAGCATTGTCTTGCATTAGAAAGAACCCAGGGCCAACCGCACCAGCATATGGTCTCACAAGGGGTCTGAGGATCTCATCTCGGTACCTAATGGCAGTCAGGCTACCTCTGGCGAGCACATGGAGGGCTGTGCGGCCCCCCAAAGAAATGCCACCCCACACCATGACTGACCCACCGCCAAACCGGTCATGCTGGAGGATGTTGCAGGCAGCAGAACGTTCTCCACGGCGTCTCCAGACTCTGTCACGTCTGTCACATGTGCTCATGTGCTCAATGTGAACCTGCTTTCATCTGTGAAGAGCACAGGGCGCCAGTGGCGAATTTGCCAATCTTGGTGTTCTCTGGCAAATGCCAAACGTCCTGCACGGTGTTGGGCTGTAAGCACAACCCCCACCTGTGGACGTCGGGCCCTCATACCACCCTCATGGAGTCTGTTTCTGACCGTTTGAGCAGACACATGCACATTTGTGGCCTGCTGGAGGTCATTTTGCAGGGCTCTGGCAGTGCTCCTCCTAATCCTCCTTGCACAAAGGCGGAGGTAGCGGTCCTGCTGCTGGGTTGTTGCCCTCCTACGGCCTCCTCCACGTCTCCTGATGTACTGGCCTGTCTCCTGGTAGCGCCTCCATGCTCTGGACACTACGCTGACAGACACAGCAAACCTTCTTGCCACAGCTCGCATTGATGTGCCATCCTGGATGAGCTGCACTACCTGAGCCACTTGTGTGGGTTGTAGACTCCGTCTCATGCTACCACTAGAGTGAAAGCACAGCCAGCATTCAAAAGTGACCAAAACATCAGCCAGGAAGCATAGGAACTGAGAAGTGGTCTGTGGTCACCACCTGCAGAACCACTCCTTTATTGGGGGTGTCTTGCTAATTGCCTATAATTTCCACCTTTTGTCTATTCCATTTGCACAACAGCATGTGAAATTTAATGTCAATCAGTGTTGCTTCCTAAGTGGACAGTTTGATTTCACAGAAGTGTGATTGACTTGGAGTTACATTGTGTTGTTTAAGTGTTCCCTTAATTTTTTTGAGCAGTGTATATAAATTGAACAAAAATATAAACGCGACATGTAAAGTGTTGGTCCCATGTTTCATGATCTGAAATATTTATCTTTGTCAGAGCTGCTAGGAGTACTGGGTGGAGGAGTCAAGCGCAGAGAGCAGGGTTTCAAGAAAGTGGATTTATTTTCCAATTGACAGGGAAAAACGATCATGCCCTAAACACACGGGCGCATGAAAAGACGAGTCCAAAAACACCGGACTAAACTGTCCCGAGAAAATAATAAAATCCACATCACAATCCAACACCAAATAACAGATAAACAAGCCCGCACAAAAGCCAGCAGGCTACCTGCCCTTAAATAGCATACCCACCAAACTAAACTCAAAACAGGTGCACCCAATCAGCCCAAACTAACAGAAACAAAAAGAAAAGAATCGATGGCAGCTAGTAGGCCGGTGATGACGACCGCCGAGCGCCGCCCGAACAGGAAGAGGCACCATCCTCGGCGGGATTCGTGACACTCTTAAGTTTTGTGCACACATTTGTTAACATCCTTGAGAATGAGCATTTCTCCTTTGCCAAGATAATTCATCCACCTGACAGGTGATGATGGCATGATCATTATACAGGTGCACCTTGTACTGGGGGACAAAAGGCAACACTAAAATGTGCAGTTTTGTCACACAACACTATGCCACAGATGTGTCAAGTTGAGGGAGCGTGCAATTGCCATGCTGACTGCAGGAATGTCCACCAGAGCTGTTTCCAGAGAATTTAATATTAATTTCTCTACCATAAGCCGCCTCCAATGTTGTTTTAGAGAACTTGGTAGTACGTCCAACCGGCCTCACAACCGCAGACCAGATGTAACCATGCCAGCTCAGGACCTCCACATCCGTCTTCTTCACCTGCGGGATCGTCTGAGACCAGCCACCCGGACAGCTGATGAAACAGGAGTATTTCTGTCTGTAAGAAAGCCCTTTTGTGGGAAAAACCCCATTCTGATTGGCTAGGCCTGGCTCCCAAGTGGGTGGGCCTATGCCCTCCCAGGCCAACACATGGCTGCACCCCTGTACCATGATATGAAATCCATAGATTAAGGTTCTAATGAATTTATTTAAATTGACGGATTTCCTTATATGAACTGTAACTCAATAAAATCGTTGAAATTGTTGCATGTTGTGTTTATATATTTTTTCAGTATATTATTATTTTTTGGAGGGTTGGGGCCCCTTAGCGACCTGGGGCCCTAAATGACCACTTATGTCACTTATGCCTGGTGCTGGCCCTGGTTGTTAACCTTCACACAGAGGGAGTGTGTATAAGGACGCTGAGTACCAGAGGGAGGGGAGAGAAAATGGACTAAGAGTATTTGGTACCCCTGTGCATTATAGGCCTATCAGAATAAGATGATCACTTTAACAACAACCATGCTCTCCCTGTTGCTAAACAGAATAAAGTTAACATAGGCTAACCCAGATGGGCTTATACATGATGGGGACTGGGGAACAGAAACATCTCGTTGCAGACGACACCCACTTGCGAAACGGCCTCCAACAGGTAGATTGCGAGCTACAGTAACAGTAGTTTGCAGCCCACCTATGAGTAGCTAGCCAAGCAATTCTGAAAGTACATGCATTTATTTAATGTGTTCCATCGCAAACTGTCATAAACATAAAGCTCCCGGCTAATATCCAATCAAAGCCACATTGCATTTATCCCACTCCTGGTTAGCCACTATAGGCAAAAAAGTCAAACGTAACACACTATCTGCCCATTATTTCCAGCAATATTGCCCGTCTGTCTGTTTGGTGCACACATTTGTCCATCACTCCGTATGTAGTCAGTTAGTGATGCTAATGATAACCGTCTTGTGGGTAAACAGAAAGACTTTCCCCAAAACCTTGTCAATTAAATGTTAACTGCAAAGTAGGCTTACCTGACAAAGATTTCATGATTATTTGTACCAAATGTGTGACCATTGTTTTGCAAACTCTGCCATTACATTTTTACTGGCCCTTACAAAAAACTCATACTGGAATCCTGCACAAAAAATTCACATACGATTTTTGGGGCCACTTTCCTCTAGGACAATTCCTAAAGGAATCCTGCAGATAGTCCACCAATAACATTTCATGTAGGACAATCCACATTCTTACTCAGAAAAAAAGATTCTGCAAACACAACACAGAAAAAAATAACTATGCTACCCTATAACATGTTCGTATTTGTTGTAGTTTTAGTATGTTTCTCTGACTCCTTACCTGTAAAAAAAAATAATAATAATATTAGCAGTACTTTAACTATCTAAACTGTCTTCCAGCCATCCTGTAGGATTTTTATTTGATTTCTGCAGGAATGTACTTGGTCATGCAGGAATTGCCATATCCTGCAGGAATATCAAAATCCTGCAGGTTTCGGTCCTGCAGGACCAATTTCAGCACGAATCCTGCAGGATTTTGATATTCATCGGGCCACAATTCTGCAGGTTTCAGTCCTGCAGGATTCCTGCAGGAATTGTCATGGTCGTACAGGAATTGCCATATCTTGCAGGAAAATCCTGTAGGAATATCCTGCAGAAATTGTCATATTTGTGGAGTATTTTCATAATTTCTGTCAAACTTCTGCAGGTGACCTGCAGGAGCATCAGGGACTTTTCCTGCAGGAGTTTGTCAATCCTACAGGATTCGTGCAGGACACCTGCACAATTCCTTCACAAAGGTTTGAATTCCTGCAGGATTACTGTATAACTTTTTTGTAAGGAGCAGCAGTAAGCCTAACAGCAAAAACATCGCTAGACCAACGCATTCCTCTCTCACTTAATGCACAATTAAAGGGGAATTACACTTAAATATATATATATATTTTTTTTTCCCCAGAACTCAAAATTGTTCTTTTGATGTGATTTAAGCATGACATGGACTCAGAACATCCATTTCAGTTGTTTCTCTATGAATCATTCTAATACTGAGAGTAAAACACTTAAAAAAACTGAAACCAGCAAAATAAAACAGAGAAAAGCAAATTTTATGGGGCCCCCTTAAAGTTGTTTATTAACCATTATTTTACTAGGTATATGTACAGAAAACACATCTCTTGTACACCAAGGACCCAGGGAAGAGTTGCAAGGTAGAGGACAAGAAAGGAATGTGTCTATTTGAAATCTAAATTGTAGCTTGCGATATGTTCATTTTTTTTAACCCACAATGCTGAACAATTATTCCTGTGTACTTTACCATTTTTCCAATGACATTCAAAACTATATAGAAGGCCTATGTACCTTTGTACCTATGTACCTATATACCTTTAACATATTGATCATTTTAGGTAAATTTGCCAACATTCATGAATCAATGCATCTCATCATATAGGATTTACCCGCTGCCGAAACCCACTGGGCATAGATGAAATTTCAACGTCTAGTTTTGATTTACATTTGGTTGAGTTGTCAACTAACGTGAAATCAACTTGAAATCAACAAAAAATGTCACTATGTTATTGGATTTAGGTTAAACAAGACCAAATTCCCTTACGTTGATGACTTTTTGCAAAATACAATCAGTTTTCCACGTTGATTCAACGTCATCACATAGATTCTTTGTTGTTGAAATGACGTGGAAACATCGTTGATTCAACCAGTTTGATTTGAAGGTCTGTCATCATTTTACTTTCAATTAGTATTTTTTCCAGATGATCAAAAATCCAAATGTGTCTAAAGATTGTAATCACTAATCATAGCCGCGGGAAGTATGGGTGCTGAGGGTGCTGCAGCACCCCCTGAAAAATCTGAATTTAGAAAAATAATCTTCTCACAAAAGTAGTGCACTGGGCCTTTACTAGTCTTGCATTAAGGACAGATTTAGCCTTCTGTAGCGCATGCACCCCAAAATATTCTGCCACTAACTGAAAACTGAAAACTAGCTGTATTTGGCAGAGGTTTGGCGCTCTCTTTCTTATTGGTCTATTAACCAATTTACAGCCTGTTGATGTCACCAGGCAGGCCAAAACTTTTATCCCACCAAAACAGTCTGAAATTTCAGGCAGTCTTTTCAAAAAGCTCATACATTAAAAGGGAATTATCATAATTTTCACAATTTTACAGTATTATTCCAACCACCTAGTGTGGAAATATTTATAAAAGACAGGTATATCACGTTTTTGAATGCACTAGGCCTTTAAACCTGATTTTGTCTATTTTCTTACAACTGCCTGGAAAACTATGTTACTGTATGCTGAACTCCATCAAATGACGCCACAAGCACACCAGTGCCTTGAAATTAAGACTTATAAATGAATTAGATTCAATTGCCTGAGAAATATGACATCAAAGTAATTCTTATAACCAACTCTACAATGGAAAACATCCTAAAGGTTTCATTGGCAACTGATTCCAAAATCTGCCACCAGTTTTATCAGTCTGTAATAGGGTAACTATGAATAAAGATTATAGTTACTTCACAGATATCTTGAGTAAATATTTTCAGTTTTGATGAAGTCAAATAAAATAAATAAAAAATGTATTTGTCACGTTGTCATGACTTCCGCCGAAGTTGGTGCCTCTCCTTGTTCGGGCGGCGTTCGGCGCTCGTCGTCACCGGCTTTCTAGCTGCCACCGATCCATGTTTCTGTTTTCCATTTGTTATGTCTTGAGTGTACACACCTGGTTCCCATTAAGTTATTATTATTTCCCTATTTAACCTGCTGGTTCCCATTATGTGTTGTGCGTGATTGTTCCTGTTATGTGTTAGTCTTGGTTATCCCTACGTGGGTTTGTTTGTACTGTTTATTTTTCTCCCGAGCAAAGTACGTTATTTTTTACTCAGTTCTGTTTCCTGCACTTGACTCCATCCTCACCTATACACCACTAACGCTGACACATGCGCCGAATACAACAGGTGTAGATACTTACTTACAAGCCCTTAACCAACAATGCAGTTCAAGAAGTAGTTACTTTTTAACTTTAGTAAATATTAACACAAAAGAAAAATAACGAGGCTATATACAAGGGGTACTGGTACTGAGTCAATGTATGTGGGAACAGGTTAGTCGAGGTAATTTGTACATGTAGGTAGGGGTAAAGTGACTATACATAGAAAATAAATGGCGCGTAGCAGCAGTGTAAAAACAGAACAGGGGGAGTGTCAATGTAAGTAGTCCATTTGGCCATTTAATTAGTTGCTCAGCAGTATTATGGCTTGAGGGTAGAAGCTGTTAAGGAGCCTTTTGTATCTAGACTTGGTGCTCTGGTACCACTTGCTGTGCGGTAGCAGAGAACAGTATGACTTTGACAATATTTTGTGCCTTCCTCTGACACTGCTTAGTATATACAGTACCAGTCAAAAGTTTAGAGACATACTCATTCCAGGGTTTTTCTTAATTTTTACTATACTCTGTAAGTCCTGGATGGCAGGAAGGTTGGCCCCAGTGATGTACTGGACCGTACGCACTACCCTCTGTAGCTCGTACGGTTGGATGCCGAGCAGTTGCCATACCAGGTGGTGATGCAACTGATCAGGATGCTTTCGATAGTGCAGCTGTAGAACTTTTTGAGGATCTGGGGACCAATGACAAATCTTTTCAGTTTCCTGAGGGGGAAAAGGTATTGTCGTGCCCTCTTCACGACTGTCTTGGAGTGTTTAGACCATGATAGTTTGGTGATGTGTACACCAAGGAACTTAACGCTCAACTCCCACTACAGCCCGTTGATTTGAATGGGGGCATGTTCGGTCCTCCTTTTGACTGTAGTCCACGAACAGCTCTTTTGTCTTGCTCACGCGGAGGGAGAGTATTGTCCTGGCACCACACTGCCAGGTCTCTGACCTCCTCCCTCTAGGCTGTCTCATCATTGTCGGTGATCAGGCCTACCACTGTTGTGTCGTCAGCAAACTTAATGATGGTGTTGGAGTCGTGCTTGACCACGCAGTCGTGGGTGAACAGGGAGTAACAGGAGGGGACTAATCACACACCCCTGAGGGGCCACCGTATTGAGGATCAGCGTGGCAGATGTGTTGTTACCTACCCTTACCACCTAGGGGCGGCCCATCAGGATGTCCAGGATCCAGTTGCAGAGGGAGGTGTTTAGTCCCAGGGTCCTTAGCTTAGTGATGAGCTTTGTGGGCACTATGGTGTTGAATGCTGAGCTGTAGTCAATGAACAGCATTCTCACAGGTGTTCCTTTTGTCCAGGTGGGAAAGGGCAGTGTGGAGTGCGATTGATATTGTGTCAGCTGTGGATGTGTTGGGACGGTATGTGAATTGAGTGGGTCTAGGCTTTCCGGGATGCGGGTGTTGATGTGAGCCATGACCAGGCTTTCAAAGCACTTCATGGCTACTGACATGAGTGCTACAGGGCGGTAGTCATTTAGGCAGGTTAGCTTTGCTTTCTTGGGCATAGGGACTATGGTGGTCTGCTTGAAACATGTAGGTATTACAGACTCGGTCAGGGAGAGATTGAAATTGTCAGTGATGACACTTGACAGTTGGTCCGCGCATGCTCTGAGTACACGGCTTTGTGAATGTTAACCTGTTTAAAGGTCTTGCTCACATCGGCTACGGAGAGGGTGATTCACAGTTGTCCAGAACAGCTGGCGCTCTCATGCATGCTTCAATGTTGCTTGCCTCGAAGCGAGCATAAAAGGCATTTAGCTCTTCTGGTAGGCTTGCGTCACTGGGCAGCTCGCAGCTGGGCTTCCCTTCATAGTCCGTAATAGTTTACATGCTCTGCCACGACGAGCGTCAGAGATGGTGTAGTATGATTCAATCTTAGTCCTGTATTGACGCTTTGCCTGTTTGATGGTTCGTCGGAGGGCATAGCGGGATTTCTTATAAGCGTTCGGATTAGTGTCCAACTCCTTGACAGTGACAGCTCTTGCCTTTAGCTCGGTGCGGATGTTGCCTGTAATGCATGGCGTCTGGTTGTACGTACGGTCACTGTGGGGACAACGTCATCGATGCACTTATTGATGAAGCCGGTGACTAAGGTGGTATACTCCTCAATGCCATTGAATGAACCCCGTAACATATTCCACTCTGTGTCATCAAAAGAAATCCAGATGTTTCATGTAGTGGAGAAGAAGCCTACTTCTTTCACATCATCGTCTATAATTATGTAATAATGATTGTGTTTGCACATTGTTTCAATGTGCAAACTGTTGAACAATTTTAGTTTTGTAGATTAAATATTATCATCTAGGTTCCAGGTGTTTATTTTTACTATTTTGACAGATGTTCACAACAATTTGTACAAAACATAACCTGTTGGTTGAGCATACCACAAATGTCATGTATGTACAGGTGTATGACTGACATCCATAAAGATATCTGTCTTGTTATTGCCTCAGTGGGGTTGGCGTGTCTATTACGTTCCTTTATTTGCAGATGAAATGTTGTAATTACAAACCCCACAGGTGATCAAACACTTTGCAAATGGGCAAATAAAGGGCTTTGATTGTAAGGAGTCACCGCTGCATGTTTTAAACACAAAGCAATACAATTGTCATGGAATATATGTTAAATAAATAGGCCACTGATATCACACAGAGAGATAAGGGCTTTGATATATTGTACATTCAATTTTGATAAGTTATAGAAAACCCCACAAGATCTTTACATGACATGTAGAAACATAAATGCTTTTATTTTCTACAAAAATGAAAGTTTACGCTGCAATATAGGCTACATTTTAAATGAGATATTTCACATGAAGTTTTCCCTCCATATACTTTCAATAGGTCTATCTATTGATTAATCAGCCATTATGGAAATAACTATTCCATAACTAATAACTATTCCATAATTAACGGTTATAATGCTAAAGAATAGCACAACCATGAATGCATAAGGAAACATTGGCTCCCGAAATAATGTTATTTTTGAATTATGTTTTCATCATACCGGCCCACAAACAGGTCCGGTATTTTGTATGAAACAAAATTAAACGAAAACCTTCATACATGTGTATCAACAGATGAAGCAAGCATGTACTGGAAACATAGGCTACAATGAACAGCTTGTAATGTTGTTTACATCAGGTTGCAGAGATGTGTAGCCTAGTCTGCAGTCAAAGATTTTTAAAACTGACCAGTGCTGCAGTATTTTGCAATGCCATGGATGCTGACCATCATGCTTTCGTTATCACGAACACTCAATCAACCGTGCTGCTTACGTAGTCCTTATGTAGTCCTGCCCATTTTGATTAATTGATTTTAGTTCTGTTGTGACTGGGATTAGCTGAAAAACATTAGTTTATGGATCAACATAAATTTATGTACCTAATTATGGTAAATGTTTAAAAAAAACTCCCATATCTTCAAGTAAATCAATATTTTTTTGCTAAAATAATTATATTTAATCGGGATTGATTGGTTTACCGAGCAGTCAAACCCGATTGGCCTAGAGAGCTGTCAAACCATTCCAGTGGCAGTGCAGCATGTTCGGTTGTGAAGACCCAGCTTTTCCACGTAGTGTGTTTACTAAGTACAGATTGTCGGCCGGTTTATGTGTTTCATTTGTGTATATTAGGAACCATATAGCTACCTTTTGAATTAATAGTTTTTGGTTTGAATGTGTCTCACGTACTGGAATGTCAAAATATAGTTGTTTTCCTATGTCTTGTAATTGATTATTGGTCATCACTGTTGGGCAGTTAGCTTGCTAGCTTATCAATTGAAATTGCACAGGACTCCATCTTGGAACTCCTAACAGGTAGGGTATTTTCGCAGTTCAGTTTGATCCAAAAAGTTGTGTGCAATGTTAGTTTGCTAGCTGATGCTTCAAAAACCCAGTAATGGCTAATTTCACACCGACGCTGTGTGTTGTCAACGATGTAAACTAGGGCATAACTAGCTAGCCGACCTGTCAAATGTATGACTGAGCCTAACTACGTTAGCGTGATAAAGTAGCTAAGTAACTAACGTTAACGTTATCTGTCTCACCAAGAAAGACGAGTTAATGCTAGCTAAATCGTTGGCCATGACAGTTAGCTAGCTATTGAATTCTACAGCAAGCCACTTATGTAGTTAACGTTAGCTGTCTTATGCAGAGAGCTAGCTACTTTAACTAGCTAGCTAGATTGTAACGTCATTGGTGTCAATCCAATGAACGTTACTTTATCTACTTTGCCAACCTGTATGCTTCATCACATGATGGGGTGTTAACTTAATTCACCAGCAGTATTAGGAATATTCTTGGTTGACATTCCGCTGTCTGTTCATGTTGAAAATCAAGTGATAATCCCGACATGCAGGCCTTTATTACTTAGCCAGCTAGTTATCTGGACTATCCTTGCTAATCATCAAATGCCTGTACCTGACTAGCTAGCTAGATTGCAATATTGCTGCTAGGTTATCAATTGGGCCATAGATGTGTTAAAGGGATAGGTCACCCAAATTATTAAATGACACATTGGTTTCCTTACCCTGTAATAGTCTTTGAACAAGGTATGATGGCAACTAAGTATGAATTGCCCTGGCATTGTTTACACATTTTGACGTTAAATTAACACTCACCAAATGCGGGTAGATTTTGGCATTGGCGGGTAAGAATGTCTATTTCACAGGGCTGACCTTTTTTACAAGGAGCACATATGCGCCTTAATTGAAAAATGTAGGTGCACACAAACAAATTTAGCAACACAATGAAACATTTGAGGTGTTAACTAGAATTGTTAATTTTGTAGGTGCACTGTTACTCCTAAAGAAAAATTCCATGTCGCACAGCAAAACATTTAGGCGCATATGTGAGTAAAATGGTCGCACTGTAGAGCCCTGTTTCACCAGCCACTTTGGCAGGTGGTCAGTCACACAGAGCATTTGGAAAGCCCAAATGTAGAAGTTGGTTGAATTATCCCGAAAGGCTACTAGTGTCGTTCCATGTCATTTCAGCAAGCCATGACACCCACTGTCTCAGATTGCTCTGAAATTTTCTGTACTGAAATGGTTAAGATCGGTGTTCCTGAAACTTTGTTTTGTTGAAATTTAGTTTTATCTCAGAAATTAAGCTAATTGATTGCACTCAAATTGGCCATTTTAAGTTATAGGATTTCAGATAATATTCAATAAATATTGTACCCAACATCCGATTTGGAGCAAACGTCTTCCTACTAATGAGTAAGACATGGGGAATCCCCCAAAATTGGCAAAAGCAACCCACGGACCCCCCACAACCCATGCCAATCCCACCCTAACGACCAGTATACAGTATCAGTTCTCTTTTAGAAAATGTGTAAGAAGCATTGTTAAAATGCTTAAAAGACAGTGATTGGAATTGTGTTTGGAGAAATAAAGATAGACAGTAACAAGGTTTCCATGCAACCTTTTTCTGTGAGTAAAGTACATGTTGGATAAAAAAATGTCACAACAGGCCTGATGGAAACAGCAAATTTGTTGGTAGACTTTCAACAGAACAAAATACGCTAGACAAATCAAATACATTTTTATTTGTCACATGCGCAAAATACAACAGGTGTAGGTAGACCTTACAGTGAAATGCTTACTTACAAGCTCTTAACCAACAATGCAGTTTAACGAAAATAAAATAGAAATATAACAAATAATTAAGGAGTAACAATAAAATAACAGTATAGCTGTAAGCTATACAAAGCTTAAATTCTTGTTAATCTAATTGCACTGTCCAATTTACAGTAGCTATTACAGTGAAAGAATACTATGCTATTGTTTGAGGAAAGTGCACAGTTATGAACTTAAAATGTATTAATAGATCAATTAGGCACATTTGGGCAGTCTTGATACAACATTTTGAACAGAAATGCAATGGTTCATTGGACCAGTCTAAAACTTTACACATACACTGCTGCCATTTAGTGGCCAAAATCTAAATTGTGCCTAAACTGGAATAATAGTGTGGCCTTAATTTTAAGGCTAAGGCTAAGGATGTGATTGCTATGAGTCGGTAGTCATCTAGGCAGGTTACCTTGGTGTTCTTGGGCACAGGGACTATGGTGGTCTGCTTGAAACATGTTGGTATTACAGACTCGGTCAGGGAAAGGTTGAAAATGTCATTGAAGACACTTGCCAGTTGGTCAGCGCATGCTCGGAGTACACGTCCTGGTAATCCGTCTGGCCTTGTGAATGTTAGCCTGTTTAAAGGTCTTACTCACATTGGCTATGGAGAGCGTGATCACACAGTTTTCTGGAACAGCTGATGCCCCCTGCATGCTTCAGTGTTGCTGGTATTAAAGCGAGTATAGAAGTTATTTCGCTCGTATGGTAGACTTGCGTCACTGGGCAGCTCGCGGCAGTGCTCCCCTTTGTAGTTTGTAATAGTTTGCAAGCCCTGCCACATCTGAAGAGCGTCAGAGCCGGTGTAGTAGGATTCAATCTTAGTCCTGTATTGAAGCTTTGCCTGTTTGATGGTTCGTCGGAGGGCATAGCGGGATTTCTTAAAAGCTTCCGGGTTAGAGTCCCGCTCCTTGAAAGCGGCAGCTCTACCCTTTAGCTCAGTGTGAATGTTGCCTGTAATCCATGGCTTCTGGTTGGGGTATGTACGTATGGTCACTGGGGGGACGACGTCATCAATGCACTTATTGATGAAGGCAGGGACTGATGTAGTGTACTCCTCAATGCCATCGGAAGAATCCTGGAACATATTCCAGTCTGTGCTAGCAAAACAGTTCTGTAGTTTAGCATCTGCGTCATCTGACCACTTCCTTATTGAGCAAGTCACTGGTACTTCCTGGTTTAGTTTTTGCTTGTGAGCAGAAATCAGGAGGATAGAATTATGTTCAGATTTGCCAAATGGAGGGCGAGGGAGAGCTTTGTACGTGTCTCTGTGTGTGGAGTAAAGGTGGTCTAGACTTTTTTTCCCTCTGGTTGCACATTTAACGTGCTGATGAAATGAGGTAAAACTGATTTAAGTTTCCCTGCATTAAAGTCCCCGGCAGCTAGGAGTGCCGCCTCTAGATGATTGTTTCCTGTTTGCTTATGGCTGTATACAGTCGTGGCCAAAAGTTTTGAGAATGACATAAATATTAATTTCCACAAAGTTTGCTGCCTCAGTGTCTTTAGATATTTTTGTCAGATGTTACTATGGAATACTGAAGTATAATTACAAGCATTTCATAAGTGTCAAAGGCTTTTATTGACAATTACATGAAGTTGATGAAAAGAGTCAATATTTGCAGTGTTGACCCTTCTTTTTCCAGACCTCTGCAATCCGCCTTGGCATGCTGTCAGTTAACTTCTGGGCCACATCCTGACTGATGGCAGCACATTCTTGCATAATCAATGCTTGGATTTTGTCAGAATTTGTGGGTTTTTGTTTGTCCACCCGCCTCTTGAGGATTGACCACAAGTTCTCAATGGGATTAAGGTCTGGGGAGTTTCCTGGCCATGGACCCAAAATATTGATGTTTTGTTCCCCAAGCCACTTAGTTATCACTTTGTCTTATTGCAAGGTGCTCCATCATGCTGGAAAAGGCATTGTTCGTCACCAAACTGTTCCTGGATGTTTGGGAGAAGTTGCTCTCGGAGGATGTGTTGGTACCATTCTTTATTCATGGCTGTGTTCTTAGGCAAAATTGTGAGTGAGCCCACTCCCTTGGCTGAGAAGCAACCCCACACATGAATGGTCTCAGGATGCTTTACTGTTGGCATGACACAGGACTGATGGTAGCGCTCACCTTGTCTTCTCCGGACAAGCTTTTTTCCGGATGCCCCAAACAATCGGAAAGGGGATTCATCAGAGAAAATGACTTTACCCCAGTCGTCAGCAGTCCAATCCCTGTACCTTTTGCAGAATATCAGTCTGTCCCTGATGATTTTCCTGGAGAGAAGTGGCTTCTTTGCTGCCCTTCTTGACACCAGGCCATCCTCCAAAAGTCTTCGCCTCACTGTGCGTGCAGATGCACTCACACCTGTCTGGTGCCATTCTGAGCAAGCTCTGTACTGGTGGTGCCCCGATCCCGCAGCTAAGTCAACTTTAGGAGACGGTCCTGGCGCTTGATGGACTTTCTTGGGCGCCCTGAAGCCTTCTTCACAACAATTGAACCGCTCTCCTTGAAGTTCTTGATGATCCGATAAATGGTTGATTTAGGTGCAATCTTACTGGCAGCAATATCCTTGCCTGTGAAGCCCTTTTTGTGCAAAGCAATGATGACGGCACGCGTTTCCTTGCAGGTAACCATGATTGACAGAGGAAGAACAATGATTCCAAGCACCACCCTCCTTTTGAAGCTTCCAGTCTGTTATTCGAACTCAATCAGCATGACAGAGTGATCTCCATCCTTGTCCTCGTCAACACTCACACCTGTGTTAACGAGAGAATCTCTGACATGATGTCAGCTGGTCCTTTTGTGGCAGGGCTGAAATGCAGTGGAAATGTTTTTTGGGGATTCAGTTCTTTTGCATGGCGAAGAGGGACTTTGCAATTAATTGCAATTCATCTGATCAATCTTCATAACATTCTGAAGTATATGCAAATTGCCATCATACAAACTGAGGCAGCAGACTTTGTGAAAATTAATATTTGTGTCATTCTCAAAACTTTTGGCCACGATGTATTGATTGTGGTTTTAGTGCCAGCATCGGTTTGTGGTGGTATGTAGACAGCTACGAAGAATATAGATGAAAACCCTTGGTAAATAGTGTGTTCCACAGCTTATCATGAGAGACTCTACCTCAGGCTTGCTTAATATTAGATTTCATGTTCCAGCTGTTATTGACACAGACCGCCACCCCTCGTCTTACTGGAAGCAGCTGTTCTATCTTGCAGATGGACCGAGTACCCCGCCAGTGGTATGTTTTCCATGTCGTTCAGCCACGACTCGATGAAACGTAAGGTATTACAGTTTTTAATGTCTCGTTGGTAGGATATCCTTGATCGGCTCTCATCCATTTTGTTATCCAATGATTGCACGTTGGCTAATAGGACTTATGGTAGAGGAGGTTTACTCACTCGTCTATGAATTCTCAAAGGCAGCCTGACCGCCAGAACCCTTTTTCTCTGTCTTTTCTAAATGCAAATGATGGGGATTTGGCCCCGTTCCCGAGAAAGCCGTATATCCTTCGTCGGGACTCGTTAAAGAAAAAAATCTTTGTCCAATTCGAGTTGAATAATTGCTGTTCAGATGTCCAGAAGTGATTTTCGGTCATAAGTAGGGTTGCACATTTTGGTGGAATATTCAGAGGTGTAAACTTTCCGTGGGAATTAACGGGAATATAAATATATTAATATTAATACCATTTAAATGTCATGTTTTTTGCATTGGATATATTTTCCATATCATATGGAGACAGAAACTTAAACATTTTACTTTATCATAAGTAGACATAATTGCAAATGATTAAATGCTTCCAATAGAAATAAAAAGCTATTTAGTTACGAATTTAACTTTAATTAAATGAGTTGACTCTTAACATGGGATGATTTCACTGAACATCAAAATGGAGTATTGAACTCTTTGGCCTGATTGCCAAGCGTCACATCTGGAGGAAACCTGGCACCGTCCCTGCGGTGAAGCATAGTGGTGGCAGCATGATGATGCTGGCATGTTTTTCAGCGGCAGGGACTGGGAGACTAGTCAGGATCGAGGGAAAGATGAACAGAGCAAAGTACAGAGAGATCCTTGATGAAAACCTGCTCCAGAGCGCTCAGCTCCTCAGACTTGGGCGAAGGTTCACCTCCTCACAGGTCAACGACCCTAAGCACACAGCCAAGACAACGCAGGAGTGGCTTCGGGACACGTCTCAATGTCCTTGAGTAGCCCAGCCAGAGCCCGAACTTGAACCCAATCGAACATCTCTGGAGAGACCTGAAAATAGCTGTGCAGCGACGGTCTTCATCCAACCTGACAGAGCTTAAGAGGATCTGCAGAGAAGAATGGGAGAAACTCCCCAAATACAGGTGTGCCACGCTTGTAGCGTCATACCCAAGAAGACTCGGCTGTAATCGCTGCCATGAATACTTCAACAAAGTACTGAGTAATGGGTCTGAATACTTATGTTAATGTGATATTTCATTTTTCTATTTGTTACATTTGCTAAAAATTCTAAAAACCTCGTTGCTTTGTCATTATGGGGTATTTTAAAAAAAACATAACTATTTGATCAATTTTAGAATAAGGCTGTAACATAAATGTCAAGGGGTCTGAATACTTTCCAGATGCACTGTAGAGACACCCTATGTCTTAATAAAATCAACTATATATGCATTGAGCTTGTCTGATGCGTTAAGCTCACTGTTTGATGAAATAAGACACCTATGACTCGAGGGAGCCAGAGATAATAGATTACCAGAAGAAAAAAAACATGAAGGTTTCCTGACCATCCTCCTACCACTCCTACTGGCTTGCTCAGATTCTTCCATTACTCTCCTGAAGTGGCCCGTAATAGGCTACACGAGGATTCGGCAAACTTTCTCATGTGGAATGCCAATTTACCGATTTGCATGCCAGTTATGGTTTTCAAATGCACATTTTTGTAGAACAGTTTCACTTATTTTATATCGTCTTTGTATCGCAATATCATTGTCATATGGTTATTCAAAATTCTATCTAAATGAAAATGATAGAAACGTAAAAACAAATATTGCCTACAAAGCCAACAAATGAAAACATTGCAACCTGCAGGTAGAAAAAACCTGATTTTTAAACATAAATATCCTTAAAATCACATTGTTGTGGACAGGCCATGTAGCCAAACTTGAAACATTGTATCAACTACACTGCTCAAAAAAATTAAGGGAACACTTAAACAACACAATGTAACTCCAAGTCAATCACACTTCTGTGAAATCAAACTGTCCACTTAGGAAGCAACACTGATTGACAATAAATTTCACATGCTGTTGTGCAAATGGAATAGACAACAGGTGGAAATTATAGGCAATTAGCAAGACACCCCAAATAAAGGAGTGGTTCTGCAGGTGGTGACCACAGACCACTTCTCAGTTCCTATGCTTCCTGGCTGATGTTTTGGTCACTTTTGAATGCTGGCGGTGCTTTCACTCTAGTGGTAGCATGAGACGGAGTCTACAACCCACACAAGTGGCTCAGGTAGTGCAGCTCATCCAGGATGGCACATCAATGCGAGCTGTGGCAAGAAGGTTTGCTGTGTCTGTCAGCGTAGTGTCCAGAGCATGGAGGCGCTACCAGGAGACTGGCCAGTACATCAGGAGACGTGGAGGAGGCCGTAGGAGGGCAACAACCCAGCAGCAGGACCGCTACCTCCACCTTTGTGCAAGGAGGAGCACTGCCAGAGCCCTGCAAAATGACCTCCAGCAGGCCACAAATGTCAGACCATATGCTGACACATGCACAAGGGGTCTGAGGATCTCATCTCGGTACCTAATGGCAGTCAGGCTACCTCTGGCGAGCACATGGAGGGCTGTGCGGCCCCACATAGAAATGCCACCCCACACCATGACTGACCCACCGCCAAACCGGTCATGCTGGAGGATGTTGCAGGCAGCAGAACGTTCTCCACGGCGTCTCCAGACTCTGTCACGTCTGTCACGTGCTCATGTGCTCAATGTGAACCTGCTTTCATCTGTGAAGAGCACAGGGCGCCAGTGGCGAATTTGCCAATCTTGGTGTTCTCTGGCAAATGCCAAACGTCCTGCACGGTGTTGGGCTGTAAGCACAACCCCCACCTGTGGACGTCGGGCCCTCATACCACCCTCATGGAGTCTGTTTCTGACCGTTTGAGCAGACACATGCACATTTGTGGCCTGCTGGAGGTCATTTTGCAGGGCTCTGGCAGTGCTCCTCCTAATCCTCCTTGCACAAAGGCGGAGGTAGCGGTCCTGCTGCTGGGTTGTTGCCCTCCTACGGCCTCCTCCACGTCTCCTGATGTACTGGCCTGTCTCCTGGTAGCGCCTCCATGCTCTGGACACTACGCTGACAGACACAGCAAACCTTCTTGCCACAGCTCGCATTGATGTGCCATCCTGGATGAGCTGCACTACCTGAGCCACTTGTGTGGGTTGTAGACTCCGTCTCATGCTACCACTAGAGTGAAAGCACCGCCAGCATTCAAAAGTGACCAAAACATCAGCCAGGAAGCATATGAACTGAGAAGTGGTCTGTGGTCACCACCTGCAGAACCACTCCTTTATTGGGGGTGTCTTGCTAATTGCCTATAATTTCCACCTTTTGTCTATTCCATTTGCACAACAGCATGTGAAATTTATTGTCAATCAGTGTTGCTTCCTAAGTGGACAGTTTGATTTCACAGAAGTGTGATTGACTTGGAGTTACATTGTGTTGTTTAAGTGTTCCCTTTATTTTTTTGAGCAGTGTATTATCAATTGGGTCCAGCCTGAAGCTCCTTGCTACATTGTACAACATATTATGGGCCCTCAGTTTCCCTTGCCAGTGAGCTCGGGACAGACACAGCTTTAGTCTATTTGCGCAAGGGATAAGAAGTAATCAGGTAGGCCTATTTTATTCCACTGGATCAGAGCATTACATTTTTCCTTTTCACGCTAAGTGGTTATCGAAAGGGAAACAGTTGGAAAGATTGACAATAATTCCTCAACGTATTTGAACATTCTCAATGGTTGTAAAAATAGACTTCGTGCTTCAGTTGCACTTCTCCACTCGAATGAAATATCTTTGCCTTCGTCATTAGATCATGAAGATAGCCTCTGACTGATGTGTTTGCTACTTTTCTCTTTTACTTTCCTCGGGTATAGTTTTTCCAAAGTTTTTTCAAAAAATACCTTTCTCATTGTAAGCTAATTTACTTCAGCCAAATAGTGTTGCTCTTCTGTTATCTGATGAAAACGATTTTCTGACGAATGTGTTGCACTGATGCAGGACTCTCCAACCCTGTTCCTGGAGAGCCCGAATCTATCACACCTGATTCTAATAATTAGCTGTTCATAAGCTGATTCAGGTTAGTTACAACTGGAGTTGGAGCAAAAACCTACAATACAGGATGGTATCTCTCCAAGAACAGGGCTGGAGAGCCCTGCACTAATGTATTTTGCGTGAAGAAAAATGATAGTTGCACACCCCATATCACACTATTGAAGCAAAAAACGCGGACTTTCAATATAAAACGCAGGTGAAATGGTTTAAAACTAGGCTTGGGCAGTATACTGTATATACTGTATACTGGGGTATTTGGAAATTGCCACTAGAGGGGTTTTTCATACCGTTGAAACGATTTATTTGAAGTTTTTCAACATATTTTAATATTTGTAGCTACCTTTTTAAGTAAATACCTTCAGTCAACTTGTGCAATACGTTAGGAGATGAAGCAGATTGCGTTCTTTATTTCACCTATCACATTATTTTACGTTATGAAGCTTACCGTAGTTCCCCAGAACAGTTGAGCTAATCACATGCTTGTTTGTAAAAAGCACAACGGGAGAAAGCGGGAGCAGGTGAGTCCTGCTGTATATTGATGAGGGTCGCGTTTTTATATTGAAAGACAAGCGTTTTTTTGCTTCAATGGAGTGAACAGGGAAGTGTAACTATAGTTTTCCATAACAGAAAATACATTAGTGCAACGCATTCGGCAGAAAATGCTTCATTTTCATCAGATGACAACAGAAGTGCAATGCTATTTGGCTCGCAGCCACACAAGTAAATGCACTTAAGTTTTTGCAAAAACGATGCATGACCATCATATTTCTGTTTATCATAGAAAGAATGTAGCCAAAAATATTTCCTCATGTTTTGCTTAAAGTTAATCTTGCATTTTACCAGAGAAAAGTAGGCTGGCTACACCGAGAAAAGTAGCTACATAGAATGCCCGTTCGTGAATTCTCATCTGAGTGGAGAAGCGCAATTGAAGCACAAAATTAGTCTGGTGCATTTAACATGTTTACAAAACACAGCAAGATATTTCTTATGCGTTTTATATTTTTTCCTGTGTGAAAAACAGAATTTTGCATTAACGCGACCCCTATGTTTAACTTGCTAGTTAATCTAAGTAAGTGGCTGAATTAATAAGGTGACAGGGGCGTCATATTGTCAGCTTTCTGCTGTGTTTGTAAATCAAAGCCCTTTAGATAAGTTATTTGTACTGCTGCCACTATCTTGATTTCCTTGCGTTTTTCCTCTCAGTTCTTGGCCCATCTTCTTCTCTGAGCAGAGCAGGCAGGTTCGTTGCCCTAGCGACTCCAGACTCCACACAGACACAGCATGTAGCCACATGCTGCTGCAGAGCCAGTACTGTTCTTCCTTCAGACAAGCATGTGTCAAGACTTTGTTCATTTGTAGAATGTCTCTCGTTCACATTAGCTTATAAATGTCCAAACTCACCAAAAATGACATTTGGTAGCGCCTACCTCTGTATGTATGACTTTATGATCTAAATAGCCTGTAGTTAAAATTGAGTTTGAGTTTATTTTTACAGGGACAGTGCACATTAATCAACGTTTCAGTAAAAGTGCCGGTTTTAGCCAGCCGGCTAATTTTCAACCGCAGTCCCTGGGCAGGTTATTAAAAACAATTACAATATAGACAATAGCAACATAGAACAAGACATAGCATACAGACATAGCAACATAGGACAAGCAAGACGTAGCATACAGACAGAGCAACATAGAACAAAAAGCAGCAAGACAAAATTCATAAAAGCAACAAATTGGTTTATTTTTCGTTTGTGCTCGTTAGCATATTTAGCTAGCAACCTGCATTGAAATTCGCTATTACTTGTGCTAATTTTGTTAGGTACTAGACGCCCAATGTTGTTTTTTTATGGCGGTAATACCTTATTTCCCGGTATGAGAGAAGGACGATATGAAAATCTGGTTACCGCCCATCCCCTATTTATTTTTTATTTTTTTCATAGTCTGGGTTTTGAAAAAGCATATTTCTGTAAGCAAATGAGACCCCAGGTTGGACTATTTGAGGAGAGTTGGTTTGAATCATTAGGTTGCTATTAGGAAAAATTTAATTGCTTTCATGGAGGACTGCTTTGAATTGTGAGGATGACCACAATTTATTTTCATAATGAGACAAATCTATTAGTTTTCTACCCAATGTTGCAATGGAAGTGTTGTGATCTATTTAATAAACACAAGAGACCAGCTAAATGAATAAGTGTCGGTATAGTAGCAACAGCGGCTTCTAATGGTCAAATCCTGGTACTTTCACACTACTTAATGGTAAATATTGCAAGTGACTTCAATGACTAATTTCTCTGAACAGTGAGGGGAAGAAATGACCAGATTCACTAGGAATACATTACGTAGTATGGAGAAGCAGTATTCCAAGCCACAGCTTCATACTACTTGTCAAACATATAGAACTCATACTGTATACTAGTTGTTGGGTGAGACTTGCGTGGGGGGGTCCGTGGGTGACTTGACAATGTTTGTGGGGACTCCTCATGTTTTACTCATTGGAAGTTTGGTCCGAATCGGATGTTGGGTACTATATTTATTGAATATCTGAATCCTATAAATTAAAATGGCTAATTTGGGTTCAAGCAATTAGCTTAATTTCTCAGAGTTAAAATTATATTTCAACAATGTTTCAGGAATGCTAATCCTATCTGTTACGAACTACAGAAATGATTTCAGAACCATCTGAGATGGTGGGTTTTGAAATCCTCTTTTGCTTTTTGAGGTAGAACGACCCACTTAAGTGTGACTTTGTCCTTGTGTTTCTTGGCTAGTTACATCGTTTTGTTGACATGCTAGGTGGTTTTTCAGTATTAGCAAGATGCAGAGATTCTCATCTTTGACAGAGCAGCCTTAGTGGGGTGGAAACAACCGGATGCATTCAGTTTTCAGTGGAATTCCAAGTCAAACTCGGGCATCATCCTATAACGTCACAATTTGACCTAGTTTTTTTTACAGAGTTCCTAGTTGTCTTGAAAGCACCACTTGGCTAGTTGCTTTATGGTTATGCCTGCGCAATTGTTTTCTAGGGCTGGGACGATACCAGTATTGCGATACTCATTAGTATCGTGGCAAGGAAACATAACACTTTAGGAAAACAGCCCTAATGTTGGAAACAAACACGATTATGTTGTCATCCAGAGTCTCACATGTATTTATATTCCAAGCAATAGCACACAATATTTTACAAACAGCAGGTTTTTAAAGGACCAAAGAGTTAGGTCCGCTTCGTGTTTTAATTTTTTCCATGGAAAAATATTGCGGTACTGGTATCGTCACAGCCCTATTGTTTTCCATAAACAATTTATAAGTTGATTATTTAAATAATTTTGTGAGTTAGCCAAATACAGTGCCTTCAGAAAGTATTCATTCCCCTTGACTTTTTCCACATTTTGTTTCAAAGTTGTCAACGATCTACACAATTCTCCAAAGTGCAAGACATTTTTTGAAAATAAAACACTAATCAGGTTTTGATAAGTATTCAACCCCTTCAGTCAATACATGCTAGAATTAAAAAAATTATATATATTTATATATTAGTGCCCATGAATGAGTCTTTGAATGAAGAGATGGAGATTAAACTGTCCAGTTTGCGTGTTTGTTGCCGCTTGTTCCAGTCGCTAGCTGCATCAAACTGAAAAGAGGGGCCTCCCGGGTGACGCAGTGGTCTAGGGCACTGCATCGCAGTGCTAACTGCGCCACCAGAGTCTCTGGGTTCGCGCCCAGGCTCTGTCGCAGCCGGCCGCGACCGGGAGGTCCGTGGGGCGATGCACAATTGGGCTAGCGTCGTCCGGGTTAGGGAGGGTTTGGCCGGTAGGGATATCCTTGTCTCATCGCGCTCCAGCGACTCCTGTGGCGGGCCGGGCGCAGTGCGCGCTAACCAAGGGGGCCAGGTGCACGGTGTTTCCTCCGACACATTGGTGCGGCTGGCTTCCGGGTTGGAGGCGCGCTGTGTTAAAGAAGCAGTGCGGCTTGGTTGGGTTGTGCTTCGGAGGACGCATGGCTTTCGACCTTCGTCTCTCCCGAGCCCGTACGGGAGTTGTAGCGATGAGACAAGATAGTAATTACTAGCGATTGGATACCATGGAAATTGGGGAGAAAAGGGGTTAAATTTATAAAAATAAAAAATAAAAATAAAAAAATGAAAAGAGGAGTGAGCCAGGGATGTGTGTGCTTTGGGGACCATTAACAGAATGTGACTGGCAGAACGGGTGTTGGATGAGGGCTGCATTAGGTATGTCAGATAGGGGTGATTGAGGCCTAAGAGGGTTTTATAAATAAGCATCAACCAGTGGGTCTTGCGACGGGTATACAGAGATGACCAGTTTACAGAGCAGTATAGAGTGCAGTGATGTGTCCAATAAGAAGCATTGGTGGCAAATCTGATGGCCGAATGGTAAGGACATCTAGCCGCTGGAGAGCACCCTTACTTGCCGATCTATAAATTACGTCTCCGTAATCTAGGATGGTCATCTGAATCAGGGTTAGTTTGGCAGCTTGTGTGAAAGAGGAGCATTTATGATAGAGGAAACCAAGTCTAGGTTTAACCTTAGCCTGCAGATTAGATATGTGCAGAGAGATGGATAGTGTACCGTCTAGCCATACTCCCAATTACTTGTATGAGGTGACTACTTCAAGCTCTAACCCCTCAGAGGTAGTAATCACACCTGTGGGAAGAGGGGCATTCTTCTTACCAAACCACATAACCTCGACACCTCCAAAACAAAGGTAAAGGGCAGAAAAAGCTTGCTGGACTCAAAGAAGGCTTTGTTGTAGAGCGTTTAACACAAAATCCGGGGAGGGGCCAGCTGAGTATAAGACTGTATCATATGCATATAAATGGATGAGAGAGCTTCCTACTGAGCGTGGGGCCTAGGATCGAGCCTTGGGGTACTCCATTGGTGACTGGCAGTGGCTAAGACAGCAGATATTCTGACTTTATACACTGCACTCTTTGAGAGAGGTAGTTAGCAAACCAGGCCAAAGACCCCTCAGAGACACCAATACTCCTTAGCCGGCCCACAAGAATGGGATGGTCTAACATATCAAAAGCTTTGGCCAAGTCTATAAAAATAGCAGCACAACATTGCTTAGAATCAAGGGCAATGGTGACATCATTTAGAACCTTTCAGGTTGCAGTGACACAGCTTTGGCAGCGATTACAGCTGAGAGTCTTTCTGGGTAAGTTTCTTAAGAGCTTTGCACACCTGGATTGAACAATATTTGCACATACATTTTTTACAAATTCTTCAACCCCAGTTAAGTTGGTTGTTGATCATCGCTAGTATACCATTTTCAACTCTTGACATAGATTTTCAAGCAGATTTAAGTCAACTGTAATTAGTCCATCAGGGACATTCAATGTGTTATTGGTAATCAACTCCAGTGTATATTTGGCCTTGTGTTTTAGGTGAATTTGTCTCCCAGTGTCTGTTGGAAAGCAGACTAAACCAGGTTTTCCTCAAGGTTTTTTGCCTGTGCTTAGCTTTATTCAGTTTATTTTTATCCTTTAAAAAACTGCCTAGTCCTTGCCGATGACAAGCATACCCATAACAGCAGCCACCACCAAGCTTGAAAATATAAAGTGGTACTCAGTGATGATGGATTTGCCCCAAACATAAAGTGAATTTCTATGCCACAAATTTTGCTGTTTTACTTTAGTGCCTTATTTGAAGCAGGATGTATGTTTCAGAATATTTGTATTCTGTACAGACTTCCTCCTTTTCACTCTGCCATTTAGGTTAGTATTGTGGAGTAACTACAATGTTGTTGATCAATCCTCAGTTTTCTCACAGCAATTTAACTCTTAACTGTTTTAAAGTCACCAATTTCCTCATGGTGAAATCCCTGAGCGGTTTCCTTCCTCTCCGTCAACTGAGTTGGAAGGGCGCTTGTATCTTTCTAGTGACTAGATGTATTGATAGACCATCCAAAGTGTAATTAGTAACTTCACTATGCTCAGGGATATTCAATGTCTGCTTTTTTTATTTTTACCCAGGTGCCCTTTTTGAGGCATTGGAAAACCTCACTGGTCTTTGTGGTTGAGTCTGTGTTTGAAATTCACTGCTCGACTGAGGGACCTTAAAGGTAGTTGTATGTGTGGGTTACAAATTTGAGGTAGTCATTCAATAATCATGTTAAATGCCATTATTGCACACACTGAGTCCATGCAACTTATTAGGCTTGCGATAACAATTCCATAATACATTTCAGCTTTTCATTTTTAAACATCTCTAAAAACATAATTCCACTTCGACATTATGGGCTATTTTGTGTAGGTCAGTGACACAAAATATCAATTTACATTTTAAAGTCAGGCAGTAACACATCAAAATGTGGAAGAAGTCGGTGTGAATACTTTCTGAAGGCATTGTAGTTCTACAGGTGATGGCCTAAGCCACATATCAATAGCAACTGTACGCTGTATGGTATATTTTACATTTAAATAATCTAGCTAGCTACATTCTTACAACTTCAGGCCCGTATTTGGATTCAAGCAATGGCTCTATGTGTGAAGTCTGAGACCTTGGAGGACCACAGCAAATCTTATGTTCTTCTACTGAGCCACACAATTTGCTATATCCTCACTAAATGTGTTGTGACAGAGAGTTAACACTTTTGAAACAAGTGATAATACACTTCTGTTTGCATTTAAGTCACCCGAGTCTAAGCCTATCAATGCTTGCATTTCAGCACTCCAACCACCCTGTACCATTCATCTCTTATTATTTTGAATCTGCTTATCATGAATTTGAACAGAATTCTGCCTCAGTATGACCTCCTCTCAGTCTCAATAGTCAAATAACATTTCCCTGCAGACACACAATATTATCTTTCTACAGTACCTTTCTCTGGCCTGCTTAACGGTTAATCCAACCATTTTGAGGTACATGGGGAAACTGCTTTTCAAATATTACCAATGTCAATCTAATAATGTTCGGCTTGCCCGATTTGTCTGAGGCGGTGTCCAGAGAACAGCTGCTTTATGATGATTTTAGCTGCAGGATAAAATGTTTAAGTTAAGACAGTTCCATTGACTGGCTGGTCTTTGACTACCAAGCTATTTGACATTCATTACTTTACTTGCTTTAGTAAGAAGTAAGCCTACTGAAAATGTATATACATTTTTTTGTTTGTCTTTTCAGGTATCAGGATGGTGGACAAGAATATATACATTGTCCAAGGGGAGATCTGTACTGTTGTAGGTGCCATCAAGAGGAATTCAAGGTGGAATACCCATACTCCTTTGGTAAGTTGTTTTGTCTTGGTAAAGACAATTTTTGTAACACAATAGTATCTCCCAATCAAGGCTTAGTTTGATATAAGACAACAGTTTAGTTGAGCTTTTTTAATTGTAGAACTACCTGCTCAAGGAATGAGTGTTTCAGACTTGGTACAAGAGGAAGGAACATTAAAAAGAAGAGATATGCAGAAATAGTTTTCATAGCGCTGCCATGAATGTTTGTTTGTGTAGTGTTAAGGCCTAATCGTCATAAATACTGTAATACCTTAAGTCTACATAGGCAGCTACTCTGAGTAGAAAAAAAAGTCATTGCGTTAAAATTGTAGGCAATGTGTTAATTTGGTCAAATCTACAGCATTTGAATGGAGTAGTTTCACTTTGAGCTTCAATGTCCTCTCATGCTTGAGTTTTTGTTGATGCCAGTACTGTTTGTTTTATTGTTGTACAGGATGAGGAACAAGATCCATTGCTTAACAGTTTCAGCCACCTGAAAGAGATTCTCAACAATATGAAAGGTAATAACCTAATAATGGCAAGTGCAGTACATGGTGCAGTGTATATTTGGCCTTTTTTTCTATAGAACTACAGAATATTAGTGGATATCTAAGGTAAGTCCCTATTTCTAAATTGTCATCCCTCAGGCAAATAGATACCTGCAGTATCTATTAGATACCTGCAGTCTCCTTTACTAATTCCTGACTAGCCCTCTTTGCAAATCTTCTCTCTATTATTTCCTCCCCAACAGCATTTCATACTTACATTATTATGCAGATACAGAGGAGATGACAACACATGAAAGTATTTTAAGTTTATAGCAATTGTTCATTATACTAGAACGACTATCATTGTCATTGTCCATGGAAGAAGACCAGCTTAAAATGAAAGCCATATTTTCAATTTTCCCTCCGCCAATACGTTACATGAATAAACCTCAGTCAGTCGGGGACCTTGAGGCTAAACGCATTCAGATTATCACAAAGTGCCTTCTCCTGCCTGAAGAGTAAGAACATATTTAATCAGGTGTGCAGCAGATTTCCACAGAGAAATGGGCTGGCCTTTCAAGTTTGTCAATATTATCTCTACCAATGTCTTACTGCGGGGGACTACTCAGCTTAATCATTTGTAGAAGTCCCATTTGATACGATATCACTGTTTGTTCGTCTTTTATCCAAGTGCCTCATTATGAACAAGACGGCGAAGGTAAATGTTACGCTAAGTTGTGCAAGTGTTCTTCTCTGCTCAAGGAGGGGAAGATGCTCAACACTTCAAGACACCGGTACCTCTGAGTTCTTCTCACAACACGCAATTCAGTAAAAAATGGAATATACTTTGTGTTGGATTTCCTTGAATTTAAGAAGAGCATTCATCCCTTTACATTAGTTATGTTTCCTTGATGGGTTTTGGTTGTGACCATACTTTGTTCTTAATATGTACTATTACTATCAAATACACTGCTCAAAAAAATAAAGGGAACACTTAAACAACACAATGTAACTCCAAGTCAATCACACTTCTGTGAAATCAAACTGTCCACTTAGGAAGCAACACTGATTGACAATACATTTCACATGCTGTTGTGCAAATGGAATAGACAACAGGTGGAAATTATAGGCAATTAGCAAGACACCCCAAATAAAGGAGTGGTGCTGCAGGTGGTGACCACAGACCACTTCTCAGTTCCTATGCTTCCTGGCTGATGTTTTGGTCACTTTTGAATGCTGGCGGTGCTTTCACTCTAGTGGTAGCATGAGACGGAGTCTACAACCCACACAAGTGGCTCAGGTAGTGCAGCTCATCCAGGATGGCACATCAATGCGAGCTGTGGCAAGAAGGTTTGCTGTGTCTGTCAGCGTAGTGTCCAGAGCATGGAGGCGCTACCAGGAGACAGGCCAGTACATCAGGAGATGTGGAGGAGGCCGTAGGAGGGCAACAACCCAGCAGCAGGACCGCTACCTCTGCCTTTGTGCAAGGAGGAGCAGGTGGAGCACTGCCAGAGCCCTGCAAAATGACCTCCAGCAGGCCAAAAATGTGCATGTGTCTGCTCAAACAGTCAGAAACAGACTCCATGAGGGTGGTATGAGGGCCCGACGTCCACGGGTGGGGGTTGTGCTTACAGCCCAACACTGTGCAGGACGTTTGGCATTTGCCAGAGAACAGTGCTGTGCTCTTCACAGATGAAAGCAGGTTCACACTGAGCACATGACAGACGTGACAGAGTCTGGAGATGCCGTGGAGAACGTTCTGCTGCCTGCAACATCCTCCAGCATGACCGGTTTGGCGGTGGGTCAGTCATGGTGTGGGGTGGCATTTCTTTGGGGGGCCGCACAGCCCTCCATGTGCTCGCCAGAGGTAGCCTGACTGCCATTAGGTACCGAGATGAGATCCTCAGACCCCTTGTGAGACCATATGCTGGTGCGGTTGGCCCTGGGTTCCTCCTAATGCAAGACATTGCTAGACCTCATGTGGCTGGAGTGTGTCAGCAGTTCCTGCAAGAGGAAGGCATTGATGCTATGGACTGGCCCGCCCGTTCCCCAGACCTGAATCCAATTGAGCACATCTGGGACATCATGTCTCGCTCCATCCACCAACGCCACGTTGCACCACAGACTGTCCAGGAGTTGGCGGATGCTTTAGTCCAGGTCTGGGAGGAGATCCCTCAGGAGACCATCCGCCACCTCATCAGGAGCATGCCCAGGCGTTGTAGGGAGGTCATACAGGCATGTGGAGGCCACACACACTACTGAGCCTCATTTTGACCTGTTTTAAGGACATTACATCAAAGTTGGATCAGCCTGTAGTGTGGTTTTCCACTTTAATTTTGAGTGTGACTCCAAATCCAGACCTCCATGGGTTGATAAATTTGATTTCCATTGATAATTTTTGTGGGATTTTGTTGTCAGCACAAGAATATTTCATTCATTCAGTTCTAGGATGTGTTATTTTAGTGTTCCCTTTATTTTTTTGAGCAGTGTATATTTCCTCCACAGGGCAATTTTCTCATTGTACTTAGACATAAGAATGTTTTATACTTTTACTCTTAGTCCTCTTTATTCCGATTTGGACATAATGCCGTAACAATCTTCAACTGGAGTCTTAGGCCGCAGTTTGTGCCCTGTCCTCTCTTCCAGCTCAGCCACCATTGTCCAATGTCACGTTCTTTGGCCTGCCTCGCTTGTGCTTTCCCGTAGGTGTTCATCTGAGAGCAACTTTCTTTAGGCATTTAGCATAGAGGTATAGGCCTATGGAGTTTGGCAAACTATCCTTCATGTTGGCAACAAACATTTCATGATGCCATTTTGCTTTGTCGCCAACATGATGCATATGAAAATGTTTAATCTCATACACTTTGCTGAGTAAAGGAGGTTGTTTCACATTACTTGGTTGGTCAGTCTAGTCCACTGCCTATTCCACTACAGTGACATCTGAGGTTTCTTGGCAGAATTAGAGTACATGACCTTCATCATTTTTTGGTCAGTCTTTACATTTCACTTTTCTCTTGTCTACTAAGTTATCCTAATGTAAATTCAAGTCTTGGCATCCTGATTCTTAATGGAGCAATGGATTTCTTTTGTATTTTAATTTAAACCCCTGTTTTACCAGGTCAATTGAGTAAGAACATGTTTACACTTTCAACAATCTGTTTGTTTACAAATATGTTGAGCGATGGATAAGACACAAAATGTTGTATGAAGTCCCCTGTTCAAGGTGCCCTTCTGGAGGGCCTACAGGGTATTGTATCTTCACAGGTGTGTTTGTAATTGAGAGTCTCATGGATAAGTTCAGCAGGTGGCAGCCATGGAAGTCTGTTCATGCACTGTGAGTGGTGTATGTATGGCTTTACTCATCTCTCTTCATTAATTCATAAACTCAGTAAAAAAAGAAACGTCCCTTTCTCAGGGCCCTGTCTTTCAAAGATAATTCATAAAATCCAAATAACTTCACCGATCTTCATTGTAAAGGGTTTTAAACACTGTTTCCCATGATTGTTCAATGAACCATAAACAATTAATGAACATGCACCTGTGGAATGGTCGTTAAGACACTAACAGCTTAAAGACGGTAGGCAATTAAGGTCACAGTTATGAAAACTTAGGACACTAAAGAAGCTTTTCTACTGACTCTGAAAAACACTAAAAGAATGATGCCCAGGGTCCCTGCTCATCTGCGTGAATGTGCCTTAGGCATGCTGCAAGGAGGCATGAGGACTGCAGATGTGGCCAGGGCAATAAATTGCAATGTCTGTACTGTGAGACGCCTAAGACAGCGCTACAGGGAGACAGGACGGACAGCTGATCGTCCTCGCAGTGGCAGACCACATGTAACAACACCTGCACAGGATCGGTACATCCGAACATCACATCTGCGGGACAAGTACAGGATGGCAACAACAACTGCCCAAGTTACACCAAGAACGCACAATCCCTCCATCAGTGCTCAGACTGTCCGCAATAGGCTGAGAGAGGCTGGACTGAGGGCTTGCAGGCCTGTTGTAAGGCAGGTCCTCACCAGACATCATCGGCAACAACGTCGCCTATTGGCACAAACCAACCGTCGCTGGACCAGACAGGACTGGCAAAAAGTGCTCTTCACTGACGAGTCGCGGTTTTGTCTCACCAGGGGTGATGGTCGGATTCGCGTTTATCGTCGAAGGAATGAGCGTTACACCGAGGCCTGTACTCTGGAGCGGGATCGATTTGGAGGTGGAGGGTCCGCCATGGTCTGGGGCGGTGTGTCACAGCATCATCGGACTGAGCTTGTTATCATTGCAGGCAATCTCAATGCTGTGCGTTACAGGGAAGACATCCTCCTTTTTCATGTGGTACCCTTCCTGCAGGCTCATCCTGACATGACCCTCCAGCATGACAATGCCACCAGCCACACTGCTCGTTCTGTGCATGATTTCCTGCAAGACAGGAATGTCAGTGTTCTGCCATGGCCAGCGAAGAGCCCGGATCTCAATCCCATTGAGCAAGTCTGGAACCTGTTGGATCGGAGAGTGAGGGCCAGGGCCATTCCCCCCAGAAATGTCTGGGAACTTGCAGGTGCCTTGGTGGAAGAGTGGGGTAACATCTCACAGCAAGAACTGGCAAATCTGGTGCAGTAGTTAATGCAGCTGGTGGCCACACCAGATACTGACTGTTACTTTTGACCCCCCCCTTTGTTCAGGGACACATTATTCCATATCTGTTAGTCACATGTCTGTGGAACTTGTTCAGTTTGTCTCAGTTTTTAAATCTTATGTTCATACAAATATTTACACATGTTAAGTTTGCTGAAAAAAAACGCAGTTGACAGTGTGAGGACGTTTCTTTTTTTGCTGAGTTTAGTTAAAGTCCCATCTTTGGTTTATAGTTTGGAAATACTTGACATAGAAAATACTAGTAATCTGGTTATTCTGGCTGTACTGAGTTCACTTGTGTAGAAGTGATTTAGTTTTCCCTACTCTAATTTACTTTTTAAGGCATGGGATGGCAAGTTGCGTTTAAAGTTATTCAAACATGTAAGTCAGCCAATTGTATCTCTTGTAAACGTTTATGGTATCTCTAGTGCCATATAGGGTTTGCATGCAACAACCGCACTAGAACCCCTGACCTCCATCCCCGTTCCTCCCCGTCCCTCTATCACCGTCTGTAGTGATTGATCATTTGGAGTGGCTCTGTTGTGTGTATTAATGGAGGGGTGCTAGCTGATGGTCGCCGGGTGAGCTAACTCTGCGGTCAAGCCTTTGTGCTGTCATGCTTTTGCAATGAGATTCCTGGCAGCCCCATCCCAGCCACAGTAGCAGCTAGTGGAGAGATGGAACACATGGACCCTGCAGCCATGGTCTCAGCCCCCTCCAGGCGTAGAGCTTCCTCCAGGGAATGCCACTGCCTCGAGATGGACAGGCACGGCTGCGCCAGGGGCCTGGGAGGAATCTGCCACGCTTTTTCATCCCCCCAACCACTCTCAGAACACCAAAGGCCTTGTTAGTAGTCCACAGCATTGGGGAACAAGTGTTATATTATGTTTGTCTGCTTTGATTCTAAAGAGGTAACTGATGTATTCTCCTGGTTGCCAGTTAGTTTACAGAAGAAGTTTAGCACAAGTTGCCATTCTGGAATATTAGAAGATGCTTGAATATTATACTAATGGACTAAATATTTTTTGTTATCCCATGTTGTGACTTCCATTTGAGTTTGAGCAGACTGACTTGATTATACAATTCATTTTTTTTGATACTCATGAGGTTTGATATGAAATTTGCAATGGGCAAACATTAGGGGGGTTAAGCTGTTATTGCCTCCCTTTACCCCCAATCTTGTGCATATTTGGCTCTCTGACATGGCATGTCCATGTCCTGGTGAGCAATGAAAGCCTAAAAAAAGGAGATCACATAACCAGGCCAAAGCCCAACTCTGTATTTGACAGACTGATCAATGTGTTTTTGTTTTGCGGGAACACAAACACAAGCTAAGTCCCCTGCCACCACACCCGCCCAACCAATATTTCTGTACGAATTCTTCCGGGTGGGCTGTAGTGGCCCAGCTGTCTGCTTAATGAAAGCCCAGTAATTCCATTCACACTGTGTATCTTAGCTCCTCTAACAACAAAAGCAACCAGTGAACAAAATGTGGATTAGTACTGAAAGGTTTCTCAGCCACTTTCTCCCCGTTGTTAAAGGTTCTGTTCTCCTAGCGTGATTGACAGGGCCATGTGCCATGGCACAATGCAGCTGGAAGTATATCATCTGCAATTTTAAGTTGGGTAAATATAGCAGGGAGTCTTGTCAAGCAGAGCTATAAATTGTTCTGGGAAAGGAAGTGTTGTCTCTCTTTCTGAAATGTTTTCCCCCTACAACTTCTGGAAGGAGGGGTTCTCTGTATTTCAAACAGAGGACACAGTTATGGAGCCTGGACCAGTGGTTAAGCATATGCCATGCATATCCCCTCTGCCACCCCACCTTACCACGTCACACTCTTCTCTCTCCCCAGAGGAAGTAGGCCCTGTATCTCCTTGGGAAGGGATGTTTTTGATAAAAATGCTTAATCTTCCATCACTAAGCTCATTAGACCCATATAATTGAGTGCTTTCTACAGACTTGCAATCTGCATCTACGGCTTTTAGATTTTAACTTCTTGTTTGCAAACAATGAAAGGGTAGACTTTCCCCCTTTTGTTTAATATATATCATACAAACATGACTTTTTGAATGTACAGCATGACTTGGAGAGGAATTATTTGTACTTGAGGATCTCAAAGGGTCTATATTTCGCCAACGTCTTTCCAAACTGCCCCTGCTTACTATTCAAAATGTCGTATTCGTTATATACAGTACCAGTCAAAAGTTTGGACACCTACTCATTCCAGGGTTTTTCTTTATATTTAAAAAATTTCTACATTGTAGAATAATAGTGAAGACATCAAAACGATGAAATAACACACATGGAATCATGTAGTAACCAAAAAAGTGATTAACAAATCAAAATATATTTGAGATTTGAGATTCTTCAATGTAGCCACCCTTTGCTTTGATGACAGCTTTGCACACTCTTGGCATTCTCTCAACCAGCTTTCATGAGATGGTTACCTGGAATGCATTTCAATTAACAGGTGTGCCTTGTTGAAAGTTAATTTGTATTATTTATTTTCCTTATTGCGTTTGAGCCAATCAGTTGTGTTGTGACAAGGTAGGGTTGGTATACAGAAGATAGCCCTATTTTGAAAAAGACCAAGTCCATATTATGTCAAGAACAGCTCAAATAAGCAAAGAGACATGACATTCCATTACTTTAAGACATGAAGGTCAGCCAATCCGGAAAATTTCAAGAACTTTGAAAGTTTCTTCAAGTGCAGTCGCAAAAACTATTGAGCGCTATGATGAAACTGTCTCTCATGAGGACCACCACAGGAAAGGAAGACCCAGAGTTACCTCTGCTGCAGATGACAAGTTCATTAGAGTTAACTGCACCTCAGATTGCAGCCCAAATAAATGCTTCAGAGTTCAAGTAACAAACATCTCACCATCACAGATGATCTCTGCATGTGTGGTTCCCACCATGAAGCATGGAGGAGATGGTGTGAGGGTGCTTTGCTGGTGATACTCTGTGATTTATTTATAATTCAAGGCACACTTAACCAGCATGGCTACCACAGCATTCTGCAGCGGTATGCCATCCAATCAGGTTTGCGCTTAGTCCCACTATCGTTTGTTTTTCAGGAAAATGACCCAAAACATACCTCCAGGCTGTGTACAGGCTATTTGACCAAGAAGGAGATGGAGTGCTGCATCAGATAACCTGGCCTCCACAATCACCCGACCTCAACCCAATTGAGATGGTTTGGGATGAGTTGATCCGCAGAGTTCCTCTGTCCAGTGTCTGTGTTCTTTTGCCCGTCTTAATCTTTTCTTTTAATCGGCCAGTCTGAGATATGGCTTTTTCTTTGCAACTCTGCCTAGAAGGCCAGCATCCCGGAGTCGCCTCTTCACTGTTGACGTTGAGATTGGTGTTTTGCGGGTACTATTTAATGAAGCTGCCTGTTGAGGACTTGTGAGTCGTCTGTTTCTCAAACTAGACACTCTAATGTACTTGTCCTCTTGCTCAGTTGTGCACCGGGGCCTCCCATTCTTTCTATTCTGGTTAGATCCAGTTTGCTCTGTTCTGTGACGGGAGTAGTACACAGCGTTGCACGAGATCTTCCGTTTCTTCACAATTTCTCGCATGGAGTAGCCTTCATTTTTCAGAACAACAATAGACTGACGAGTTTCAGAAGAAAGGTCTTTGTTTCTGGCCATTTTGAGCCTGTAATCGAACCCACAAATGCTGATGCTCCAGATACTCAACTAGTCTAAAGAAGGCCAGTTTTATTGCTTCTTTAATGAGCACAGCAGTTTTCAGCTATGCTAACATAATTGCAAAAGGGTTTTGCTAATGCTCAATTACCCTTTTAAAATGATCAACTTGGATTAGTTAACACAACGTGCCATTGGAACACAGGAGTGATGGTTGCTGATAATGGGCCTCTGTATGCCTATGTAGATATTCCTTTAAAAAATCAGCTGTTTCCAGCTACAATAGTCATTTACAACATTAACAATGTCTACGCTGTATTTCTGATCAATTTGTTATTTTAATGGACAAAAATGTGTTTTTCTTTCAAAAACAAGGACTTTTCTAAGTGACCTCAAACTTTTGAACGGTAGTGTATAAAAACACACAAATATGGCAGTTTGTCTACCAAAGGTCATTAGTACTACTGTAACAAAATACAATTTAGTTGGTATTGGCTGTTTTTGGGTATGACATTTTCTAAGTCTCTTCAGCTGTCATTGTAGATCATATTTACATGTTAAATTTGAATGTTCTATATTCACGCCAAAGCCTGGTTCGAAACCTTGTCTGCCTTATTGCCTCATGGTTTTGTAGTTATGGTTTGCCAGTGCTGTCCACTAGTCATTGAACATCTGGGCCAGTAAGTAGACCAGTGATGACAGGGATAACCATGTGGATATGTGTTGGGTAATCCCCTCACTACACTGGAATTACAAACAAGCAACTAATAGCGACATATTGGCCCTGTGACAAATTTGTTAATGCCTATTACGTTGAGCTGTCCATATCTGCTCATTGAAGCCATAGGCAGTGGATGTTTTACAACATCCAAAAATACAAAGCATTGTTTTGATGTGTGAATTCAATCAGAGCTCTCCCCTGATATTGGCAGGGAAGTGATGTATTCTATAAATGATCTATGTTTAACATCAAACAGAGAAATCTGTCTCAATCCCCTGTTGAATAATTCTGTGGATTTATATTATCGGTTGTACATTGGTCGACTATACCTCTGAGAAGTAGGATAGAAAAGAGCAGGGTGAACACAATTCATTCAGATATGTATTTTTTTGGTCTATCTTTTCTACCTTTTGTTATGCACAAGTCAGTCTCAGACTCAGCTTTTTAAATCTTTAAATCTTTTTCTTCTTTCTCCCCTTTCCTTTACTGTGAAGGTCAGATTTTTGACAGGTCTGCAGAGAAAGCAGTCAGTCTAAATCCCCTCATTTTTATTCCTACAAATACAGGTTCTGAGATTCCAACACCCACAAGATCTAAAGCCAGAGCGGCCTTTGACTGACAGCTCTTTCTCTTTTTTCCAAACACTAACGAAATTCACAAGCACACCTCTAATTGACTGGAATCACCAGAAAGGCACCAGTGGTTGATATTAGGGGGCATGGCAGTGAAAGCGTAGAGTGAATGCCGTAGCCATGATTTGATCACTTGCAGACTGACCTTTTCAATAATTACCTCCTTGTCCCCTGAGCAAAGGATAATGCAGAGACAATTTTGGCAGGAGTGGCAAAATTAGGCAAGGGAGCACGTTTGAATCATGTTATTTTTGTCTAAAACACTTCATGTTCATGATGATTTCCTCCCTTTAATGGTAATTGGGAAGTGGATGCTGAAGAAATTACATTTTTGCGACTGAAAAATAATTTTATAAAGTGTCTTAACAAGCTAAAATCAGGGTCTGCTTGTTATTTTAATTTTTTAAATAAAAATGTTGTTCCTAGTTTCTTTATTAAAGGATTAACGTTATTTATGTGTTACTTTATCTATGAAATGCCTACCACCCCATACGTGTACATCATTGTACAGTCTCGTCCATCAATAAGTAGAAACACACACACACTCGTAGTTCAAGGTCAAGTGTGTGTGCCGTCTTGGCCGCACAGCTGTGTTCAGGCAGCTGTGGCCAGGCCTCTGAGGGCCGTAGTCTGTGCACGTGGGAACCGACTGTGCCCTTTAGGCCCCCTGCGCTCCTCTGCCACCTGATATTCGCACATATATCATACCCAATTGAACCGCCAGAATGCAGTCGGCAAATGCCAAGTAAGAGCCATAATTCATACCGCTCAGTCACGTATACAAATATGTTTACTCATGAAGACATTTTACCCTGTGGAATAGCCACTGTGAGAACTTCATTACATGTCCCTGGTGTTTCCCCAGTACGCTGTGGGTTTACCACTGAGATTATGATAAGGGAGGGTTATATTCTCAGTCCCAGTTTTAAAGTCATTTTTATTGCTAATTTCAAAAAGCCAGTAATTACTGAGGATGATTTTGTCAGAGCCATTAATACCTTGGTCATTTTCCTGATGCTTGATATAATGCCTATTTATAACACCAAATCCACTTCTCTTCTTGAGTATAGGTATTTTGAAGACAACCACCATGCCATAATACAATGCGATAAGATTGTGTGCTATTGAAATTCAGTCTGTGAAGTTGCCTGTATATTTGCTTATCCCCATCCCTTTAAAGCATGTGGATTCCCATTCACCACTGTGCTATAACGGGGACTTATAGGTAGGGGGGACTTTTTACTCTTTGACTGTGAATGTCACAGGGAAACATTGTGTGGGCCCAGACCTGAAGGACAGCAAGTGTTTGACCCTGTGAGGAATTTATAACTGCTGTCCCTTAAGGAACAAGACTTATTTTCCATTGCGCCAAAAACCCAAGACCTGGAGGTTTCCGTTAGAGAGATGGTGTCCTGTCCGCTACTTCTCCCAACCTTTCATTTGTTGGGAAAGGTGGAACGCTTAGCACCCTCGTAGTATTAATGCTCCAGTCCGAATGGAGAAAGGGTTAAAACTTTTTTCTAGGAACAGTACTCAAGCTTTCATTATTGGGCGCTTGGGGAAGTTTAACGGTTAACTGTCAAGCCAAAGGAATGGCAAAATGTTGGACAAGTTTCACAATATGAAACTTCAGTACAGTACAAAAAGTCATATGGAACATTTTATGTTTGGACACTGTATGCATGCTAACTTTATGACCAGCAGAGCAGTGGGTTTTCGGGATATGGGCCATTGTTGGTGCAGTAAGCCTTTGGTTCGTCGTTGTAAAAGCACCCATCAAATGCGCATGATTAATCGGGGTCCTCTACCAAGACAGGCTGTCACCTAGTGCTGGTTAGTAGCTGTAAATCTGTCCAGTTAACCGTGCTTTAACCGGGGACTGACAGGCAGGGCTTAGGCACGGTGAGAAGAGGCGATGCAACTGTTGTCCTGTTTCAGAGCCTCTCAACAATGTGCTGAGTGGATGGAGAGTCCCGGCAGAGGGCCATTAATCATATTGGCCTGGGACTGTGGGGGAAGGTGGCTTGGAGGATCCGGATGTTCTGACAGGAACAGAGGGCAAAACGGGCTCAAAACAGCCCCTGTGAGCCCCAAAAGAGAGAGGGGCAGGGGTACACCGTTTGGTTAAGCAAAAGAAGAGGATAGGAGTAGAGCATTGCTTCCTGAAAGTTTGCCTCGGAGCACTTGTCGATGACTTGTCCTGCCAAGTTCTCCGATGGTTCTTCAAAATAAGTCACTAGGGATGTGAATAACAAATATTCTAGTCACCGAATAGTTGACATCAATCGATAACTACCAATTTACTGTAGAACCTGTTTGGTGCGACTATTCATATCCTATGTAGGTCATTGAAGGGCAGAGGCAAGGACATGTAGTTTGATGCACAGCTTTTGTTTTGAAAGGTGCAGTGCAGAATATGATAAGCAAACATGGCTGGCTAATTCCTTTTTGCCGTCTGCATTAATGATGGCCTGACTCGCACACGTGCTCCGGTTAGAAAAACATTTTTAACAAGATATATGATTTTACCCTCTTTGCTGTTTCTAACCACTACAGGCATTATGTCATACGAGGGACAAATAGGATGACATAACAGTCGATGATATTCCGGTAAAGATAGCATTGATACGTTTCGGGGGGTATAGGCTACGGACAAAGTCTAAGGAAACCTACAGGGTTTTCTATCCTCCAGGTTTAGCGGTGGCACGCAGAGTCTAGAGTGGATCAGTTGAGTTCATGTCAAGGCCCGCCTAATGTGCGTTGTCAGTTGTGGACCAATTCTGAGGATTTAGTGTTTTCCAGTCTACTACCTGGATTGTGTTTTAATGTTCTGTTAAGCATAATCTTATGAGGTGGTAATTGGCCCGTTGTGGGGGAGATCTCGAGCAGGACCTCCCCTCTGCCTTTGTTCAGCCTGGAGGTAATAGGCTTTATGTTCAATAATGCTTTAAGGACTCCACACTGGGAACTGAGAATATTAATAAAGCAGGGGGTATTAAGCTGGGGTTTGGGACATTTTCAACACCTGCTTCCTGCGCCCGTCCCCACTGGAGGTCTGCTCTAAAAACAACCTGGTGGTGCCACTTTGATGGGGCGAACAATATTTAGCAGATTGACTATGACCCGGTATTGAAAATGGAGGTGCCAAGTATTTGCTTTCAATGTTTATGTGAGCGCATCGCTATTTATAGCCTGACACGAGGCTGAAACCGTTTTAGAGGAGGCCCCGAGTTGTGTTTGCGTGGCGGCGGTTTATGTTCTGTGTATTGTTGGCGCCTCATGGGCGGCATTTTTTTCACCTTTTAATTAGTCATTCTGTAGCAGATCACTTTCCAGCGTGATGTGATTTGCATTTCTGTTCTGTGTCTGGAATGTCTTTTTAGTACATCACAGTCCCAGTAGATCTCGGGTGCCTTGGTGAAACATGGGATCAGTGCTCTAGTCTAGTTCACCTACAGTGTTGAGACTGTTTCTGATGTATAGATTCAAATGATATAGGGCTATATAGTACATCTATTCAATCTTCCAGATGAATATTTACCCCCATGCAAATGCTTTGGATTATATCAGCTAGATCTTTAGCTCATTTGGTTTAGCCTCCAGCTTTCTCCAGCAAAAATAACGTTGGTAGAAGTTGATTATCTCTGTCTGCTTTCTTTTCCTCCAATATAGCCTTAGCTTGATCCACGTCTCTCTACGTTGTGTGCATTGTTAACACGTAGGGAGAACAACAGAAAGGTACCTTGTGGTTATCAGGTCATGCCAAAATGGTTAACCGTCTGAAAAAAACAACATAAGGCTAAAGCATGTTGATGCCAGGGGCTGTAGTTAGGGGCTGGCTGGTCTTTTATCAGGGATTCTGTTATGTGGACATATTTCATAGTCCCTATTAGTGTTTTCCCTCTTCCTTCTGATGGAGTTGGTGTGCTATAGGGCATGCCTGTTTGTAAAACCTTTGTCACAGTCTCAGCATGGACAAATATAGGGGCTCAACTCCGAACACCTTCGACAGACTATAATTTCATGTAGGAAGATATGTTGAGTAGAATGTGTGAAATATTGCATTCAATTGATGATTGGTGGACACCAAAGTTGTACGTTGGAAAGTCAGAAATAAAGCAGTGCACCACTGATTCACTGTCTGTAACATTAGTGGCCAGGATAATCTCCGCAGCAGTGGAGCAAAGCTGGAGAACTCAAACTGCACACCTGACTAGCTGTGGAAGTTGCCCTGCTATTGTGGGGTGGGGGTTGGTGGAATGGGATTATATTTATTTTTGTAAAAAAATAAGGGCCGATATTAGTATTGTGAGGAGGCACTGTCTTGCTTGTGTGGCGCTCACTTCTTAAGCCTTGGGCGTCTCAGTACGAGTACCATACTGCCTTGATGGACTGTGTTAATAAACCTCCCTACAGACCCACACACACCCACCTCACACACACATTCGCACGCGCACACACATGCAGTCTCACAACACACAGCTGCTTGTTATTTCATGCCCCATAAGGGCCCTGTGACCACGAACATTCTAAACACATATCCAATTAGGTAAGCATTGCTGTGTGCATCAACTTCCAACTGTGATTCTCACACACACATTGATACATAGAATTCCCCCCAAAATGTCTACATTTCTTCCCAATCCCTGAATTCTAGTGGAATAATTTAGAAGTACCATTTTCATAAAAACATTTTAGTCTGGGAATACTTGGTTAGTTCCTGTATTGATGCTTTTGGAACACCTAGTACAGTTCCCAGAAGAGACAACTATTTTATGATTCTTTTTGTAATTTTTACCCCCCTTTTTCTCCCCAACTTCATGATTACGATCTTGTCTCATCGCTACAACTCCCCAACGGGCTCGGGAGAGGCGTAGGTCAAGTAATGCGTCCTACGAAATATGACCTGCCAAACCGCGCTTCTTAACACCTGCCCGCTTAATCCGGAAGCCAGCCACACCAATGTGTCGGAGGAAACACTGTTCAACTAGCGACCTGAAGTCACCCTGCAGGCGCCCGTCCCACCACTAGGAGTTGCTAGAGCGCGATGAGCCAAGTAAAGCCCCTTAGACTGCTGCGCCACTCGGGAGGCCCCTGACGACTATTTTTCTGTATCTTGCTGCTGAGTTTTTTTGGCTCAGAACAGGGCAGCACGTCTGGCCCTTAAATGTACATGGAGAGCTAACATTAATAATATGCATGTTAATCTCTCATGGCTCAAAGTGGGGGTGAGATTGACTTCATCACTACTTCTTTTTGTAAGAGGTGTTGACATGCTGAATGCACCGAGGTGTCTGTTTAAACTACTAGCATACAGCTCAGACACCCACGCATACCCCACAAGACATGTCACCAGAGGTCTCTTCGCAATCCCCAAGTCCAGAACAGACTATGGGAGGCGCACAGTACTACATAGAGCCATGGCTACATGGAACTCTATTCCACATCAGGTAACTGATGCAAGCAGTAGAATCAGATAAATACACCTTATCGAACAGCGGGGACTGTGAAGAGACCACACACACACACACACACACACACAGGCTCAGATACACGTAAGACAATAACTCTACATACATGTAGACATGGATTTTGTATTGTAGATACAGTACCTTCGTAAGGATTCAGGCCCCTTGACTTGTTCCACATTTTGTTACGTTACAGCCTTATTCTAAAATGGATTTTAAAAAATGTCCTCAATCCACACACAATACCCCATAATGACAAAGCAAAAACAGGTTTGCTAATTTATTAAAATAAAAAACTGAAGGGTCCTCCTGAGTGGCGGAGCGGTGTAAGACACTGCATCGCAGTGTTTTAGGCATCACTACAGACCTGGGTTCGATCCAAGGCTGTGTCGCAACCGGCCATGACTGAGAGTCCCATAGGGGGGGCGCACAATTGGCCCAGCACTGTTCAGGTTAGGGGAGGATTTGGCTGGGAGAGCTTTACTTGGCTCATTGCATTCTAGTGACTCCTTGTGGTGGGCGGGTGCCTGCAGATGTTTCCTCCGACACGTTGGTGCAGCTGGCTTCCGGGTTAAGCGGGCGGGTGTTAAGAAGAGCGTTTAGGCAGGTCATGTTTCGGAAGACGCATGACTCGACCTTCGCCTCTCCCGAGCCCCCGATTGCTCAGTTTGGCCTTGCGGCAAGCTCTAGGAAGAATCTTGGTGGTTCCAAACTTCTTCCATTTAAGAATAATGGAGGCCACTATGTTCTTGTGGACCTTCAATGCTGCAGAAATGTTTTGGTACCCTTCCCCAAATCTGTTCCTCAACATAATCTTGTCTCAGAGCTCTACAGACAATTACTTGGACCTCATGGCTTGGTTTATGCTCTGACATGCACTGTCAACTGTGGGACATTATATAGGCAGATGTGTACCTTTCCAAATCATGTCCAGTCAATTGAATTTACCACAGGTGGACTCCAATCAAGTTGTAGAAACATCTCAAGGATGATCAATGGAAACAGGATGTACCTGAGCTCAATTTCGTACTGTAAGTACTGAATACTTACAGTACCAGTGAAAAGTTTGGACACACCTACTCATTTATTTATTTGATCTATTTTACCTTTTTTTAACTAGGCAAGTCAGTTAATATCAAATTCTTATTTACAATGACGGCCTACCCCGGACGATGCTGGGCCAATTGTGCGCCGCCCTCATTCCTGTGTTTATTTCTTAATATTTTCTACGTTGTAGAATAATAGTGAAGACATCAAAACTATGAAATAACACATATGGAATCATGTAGTAACCGAAAAAGTGTTAAACAAATCAAAATATATTTTATATTTGAGATTGTTCAAAGTAGCCACCCTTTGCCTTGATGACAGCTTTGCACACTCTTGGCATTCTCTCAAACAGCTTCACCTGGAATGCTTTTCCAACAGTCTTGAAGGAGTTCCCACATATGCTGAGCACTTGCTTGCTGCTTTTCCTTCACATTGCAGTTCAACTCATCCCAAACCATCTCAATTGGGTTGAGGTTGGGGGATTGAGGAGGCCAGGTCATCTGATGCAGCACTCCATCACTCTCCTTCTTGGAAAAAATAGACACAGCCTGGAGGTGTATTTTGGGTCATTGTCCTGTTGATAGTCCCACTAAGTGCAAACCAGATGGAATGGTGTATCGCTGCGGTAGCCATGCTGGTTAAGTGTGTCTTGAATTCCAAATAAATCACAATGTCACCAGCAAAGCACCATCACACCACCTCCTCCATGCTTCATGGTGGGAACCACACATGCAGAGATCATCCGTTCACCTACTCTGCGTCTCACAAAGACGCGGCAGTTGGAACCAAAAATCTCAGATTTGGACTTGTCAGACCAAAGGACAGATTTCCACCGATCTAATGTCCATTACTCGTGTTTCTTGGCCCAAGCAAGTCTTCTTCTTAGTGGTGTCCTTTTAGTGGTGGTTTCTTTGCAGCAATTCGACCATGAAGGCCTGATTCACGCAGTCTCCTTTGAACAGTGGATGTTGAGATGTCTTACTTGAACTCTGTGAGGCATTTATTTGGGCTGCAATCTGAGGTGTAGTTAACTCTATTGAACTTGTCCTCTGTAGCGGAGGTAACTCTGGGTCTTCCTTTCCTATGGTGGTCCTCATTAGAGCCAGTTTCATCATAGCGCTTGATGGTTTTTGCTACTGCACTTGTATAAACTTTTCCGGATTGACTGACCTTCATGTCTTAAAGTAATGGATTGTCGTTTCTCTTTATTTATTTGCGCTGTTCTTGCCATAATATGGACTTGGTCTTTTACCAAATACATCTGTCTTCTGTATACCACCCCTACGTTGTCACAACACATCTATTGGCTTAAATCTATTAAGAAGGAAATAAATTCCACAAATTAACTTTTTACAAGGCACACTTGTTAATTGAAATTAATTCCAGGTGACTACCTCATGAAGCTGGTTGAGAGAATGTGACTATTGTGCAAAGCTGTCAAGGCAAAGGGTGGCTATGTTGATGTCTTCTCTATTATTCCACAATGTAGAACATAGTCAAAATGAAGAATCCCTGGAATGATTAGTGTCAACTTTTGACTGGTACTCTATACTAAGGCATTTGTGAAAATTTGACAGCAATATAGAGTGGGAAAGCGGCTGTGCGTTTTGGACAATTGATAGACACTGCCGTAAATAAAACCTCTGTTTTGTCCAGGACTGGAGTCTACACAGACCATTGCACTATAGCCAATCAGCGCAACAGTAGACCTTTATACAAACAAGCCATTTGACACACAGGCCTCGCATCTTTCACTTTGAACTGGACTGTGTGTTTACAGGCAGTAGCAACAGCGTGACTTTAGATCATTAGAACGCATTTGCCAAAAGCCACAAAATACACCTGAATGCATTTCTGCTAATATGTAAATACCACGTGAGTCCTCTTACATTCGGGAGCCGTACAGTCCTATTAACCAAACAACCATGAAAAGGTTGGCTCTCTCTCTGTTATGCACATAAACAACAACAAGATCAACAACTAATGCTAGCCAGAGCAAGATGAGCTAAAATCTAATGAAGGAACATTAGATAAACACTCTAACTTTTTCAGCTAGTTTGTTGTTAAAATTGCACTGATAAATGATGGGGAATTGTAGCCGCCTCATCCTTCTGCAGCTTGCCTGCCAATGCATGCTTGTCCCAACCTAGCCAATGCATGCTTGTCCCAACCTAGCACCCAAGCTAACTGGCTAAAGTTGGCTAGCTTGCTAGCTAGCTACCTCCAGACACAAAACTTCACTCTGACAATTTTACTTGCTGTAGCAGAGCTTTTTAGTCTGTTAACATGTCTGTTAACATATACATATATGTATGTATATATTTATTTATATTTGGCCTGGTGAAGCGGTTTAATGCGCTGATTGAGTAGAAGCTTATCATTTATTTAATTTTTACTCCGCTGGTCTCGGGAAGAAATTACCAGTCCTCACTGTCCGAGACCGAGTCAAGACCGAGTACCAATGTATCAAAGACCGAGACACTCAATATGTGGTCTCGAGTACCACAACACTGATGAATACAAATACAAACATTTTGACAACGTGTGTGTTTGTGATGGGGAGGTTAAAATCATCAACTTGTTCATTGAACATGCTAAGCAGATACTCGATTACAACTCTCTTTTGTGCATCCATAGTTGTCATCCCCCTTCCTGTTTTGTCACTGGCAAAATGCAATACTTTCCAATTGGATGCTCGGAATTAAAAAAAGACAGCCTATTTTGGGGTCACAGCTGGGTTTTGAGGAGTGTGCGCTGTAAAGGTGACATGGGTCAAGATAGTCTTGTCGTGGGACGATTGGGGGAATGGCTGAGAGGTGGCGGGGAGGGGTGGAACAGGCGTGGGACGATTAAACAACTGCCAGCGTTTCAGGGATCATAAATATTGAATCGAAAAGAGGTGACGTGCGGTGAGCGTTTTTTTTTTAAACCTGTTGACGCATACTTCTTAAATAGAATGGGGATCAGTGCCTCCGATTACAAAAGCCGTCCTGCAGACGGGAGGGAGCCGGCCGGGCCGAGCGGCCCACACAGCTGACAAGGAGACCCGCTAAGAACCTGGGACAACAAGGAGGTGTTGATTGGTCTGAAAGCAAAATAGACCTGCCGAAATACTGCCAGTCTACCCCTCCCTCTCTCTGGCTCCCTTTTTTATCGACATGGCTCTCCTCTGGCTGACGAATGTGACTGTGACATGGACATAAGGGACGATGTGGTCCTGGTTCTTTCATGTCTTGGACAAAGCATCACCTTGATGACAGAGGCCCCCCTTCACCGCTCATCTCCTTCATAAATGGCTTTTGAACTGCGGTGAAGTTTGAGACATTTTAAAGTTACCGATGAGGCGAGTTTTGCTTTGGAAACTGGACTTCCCCGTTGTTGTAAAATGTTTATATCGTTTTGCCTCTTAAAACACTCACGAAGGTGTTGATGCTGTAGTAAAGCGTGAGGTAAATATACCCAGATTTGTCAGTTGTAGTCTAATCCCTGTGTGAGAGGGGTGGGTGGCTCCAGCTCTCTGTAGCCCCTCCTCTTCAGTCAGAGTAGCTCCTCTATGTACAAGGCAGACTTCAGCTATCTCAGCTATGCACATAAGCCAATGTTGGTTTTAAATTGTAAAAATTCCTGCTAAACTGGCGGTAGTGCAGTTGGTTATGAGTGGTGAAATGCCATCCCTGATTAACGACCTGGGAACACTTGCAGAGTAGTATTGTCTTGATTTTTGGGAAGGGGTGTGGGTGAGAAGAGAAAGGGGGGGGTTGGTGGTGCTCTGTATCTCAGACAATGAGGTCAGGGGGAACTGAACTTGTGAACCAGTGGGGAGCACTGTTACTGTTGAGTCAAGTATTGGTCAAACGTATCCAGGGCTCAATGCACAGATTCCTCTGAACCCAATATTAGGAAGGTGTTCCTAATGTTTGGTGTACTCAGTGTATATGGTACATATAAGGAGAGATCTTGAAATATAGGGTTTGTTTTCTCAAGGCTCTCGGATCACCCATAAGGTTGTCTGCCCCTCATGTCTTTATATTTCCCATTTTCTCTTCATTGCATTGTTTTATATGGTTATATGGTTAAGCGCCTTGGGCAATCATATAGTAGTTTTACAGATTTTGGGATAAATAGACATTTGTTTGTGATAATGTAATGTGGTTTACTCATCATTCAAACCGTCTTTACTCTGGTGGGGTACTTGAATGCATTTCAAGAACAGTGTTGATGTATTTTTATTGGCGTTATCATCAGCCATTTTTATATGTCAAACATTTACTCCATTGTTCATCCTTGAGCACTAATGTACAGCTGCATAGTAGATAATTCAACCGGTTCAGTGGTCTCAATATGCTGGGCCGTTGAAGGGGGATCATCTCTAGGGACATTGAAGTTGTGACCGGCACTTTCATAGTTAGTTTAGATAATTCACTCAGAATTACTCTTAAACAGTCCTTTATCAAGAGAGATGGGAGTGGCTCATCGGCCGAATGTAGTATCAGGCGCTGTCAGGGCAGGAGAGTAGAAATGGACGTAGGGCACGTCTAGCCAATGACCCATTGCAGTTGTGTACACAGAGATGCCCCACCTCTTGTCTACCTGTCAGACCATCTGACACACACGACACACGCAGCCATTTTCTTTAAAGGTGACAAAAGGGATTGCCAATTGTTTTTCTGTTTATCAGAGGTGACATGGCCAATGGCGCAAGGGGGCGAGGAGGCCCTGTGTTGCCATAGCTAAATATACATCCCTGACAGCTCCATAATGGGTTCCAGGAAGTTCAGTCGAAAATAAAAACAAAGCAACATTTCTAGCTGATTGGTTTTGAAAGGCCGTTTTTCCTTGTTGAATGGGAAAAATGTGGACTTCAGCATTCCATGGCGGTGATGCCAGTCTGATCGGATAGGCGCAGCCTTGCGTGTGCAGAACGAGCAGGGCGCAATGGAGACGCAGCGCATTGCAGAAAACGCACTTTATGGGAAAGACAATTTGGCCGCTGTGAAAATAGATGATATTGTTCAACACCAATCTTTTAAAATTGGCTTTATTTTGTCCCAGACTATTTATTCGCCAAATATTGGTCGGGGTTTAAATGCTTTTAACCTGATATAGCCTACTTTGGAAAATGTTGATGTAAAAGAACTCGCAATTTCTCACTTATTTCTACAGTTGGACAAGTGGAAGAGTGTAAAAGTTTGTGGGGAGCTGCATTTAGTGGTTTGGAGCTAATCCCTGTGAAGCCTGTAATGTAAGCAACATTGTCTATGTTTGCACTGTGATCCAAATGATGAGTTAAACTATGTTTCCAACTCAATCTGCAAGAAGATACTCTTAAAAACCTGTTTTTTTCCCTTGCCTAGTAGAAAACAACCAACAATTCTGTTTTTGACTAAAGCATGTTTTCCTGATCAAGGCATTTTGTGGTATAAAACATATGGAGAGAAAAAAAAAATACTTTAAACTATTTTCATAAACTTGAAGGCTTGGTCGATTCCATTTGACCATGTTGAATGTTTTGATACACTAGGCTCTGACTTGGTCAGTATTTAGAGTATTATGGATGAAAGCAATTGCCTTGTAATGAATTCTAAGGATAGTTAGAATTGAATCCACTCAAGCGGTACTGAGGCTGACAAGGCGGAAGGTAAGCGAGGCGAGAAGAGACCACAAGTCGTATGGATGGAAGTAGTTCTCCGTTAGATCTACATAAAAATATTTGCTCCTCGACTTTCTCATGTGAGAGCAGCCTCAATTGTTTACAAACACCTAGCCCGCCGTCGCTTACAGAGCAGAATTTTGTCATGAATTCATAAAGATAATGCACTAGCTGGATCCCATCCCATTTGCTCAGCTGTTCGACATTAACCCACAGTATCTTGGAGGAGCCACTTAACAAGGCATGGTTTAAAATTACTGCACTCCTGGCAAACGGCCTCAGTATTAAACTCAAACACCACTTTTGTAAGTTGTTTGTATTCCTTTTTTTCCTTTGCCTCTCCGGTTTGGGTAAATGATGTGCTGAGAGATGTTTTATGACAAACAGCAAGCCCCAGGGAAGTGCACTTTATACATCACTAGAAGGGCCTGCCATGTGAACTGCGATAGTGGCTCAGTTTTTTGCTCTACAGCCCCACTGCACAAATGCTGAGGGAAACTTGAAGGATTGCATTTCCTGGTATCTGTAGAGAAGACTGGAGAGTTAAGTTTCTCTATCCTGCTGACACCCCACCTACAGAGGAAGGAGCATAGATCCTAGAACCATGCCAATAGCCTGGCTGCGGGATGGTGTCCATATAGCATGCCCTCTCGGCCCTTGGCCCAGCCCCTGGCCTCTCCGTTTACCGAAAGCTGGTTACAGTATCGTAGATATGCGGACCCACGGGGGAGTCATTTATGACAGTTGTCGCCTTTAGTCCGCTAAGCCAGCCAGGGCATCTCCAGCCACTGAGCGGAGCATTTCAGAGCCCCAGTGGGGATAAACCCGATAGGCTTTGTTTCCCCCGCTATGGAGCCCATGTGGCATCACTGGACAGAAATGTCCCTCCGCCCCCAAGCCTCTGTTGTCTAAAGTCACCATGCGTTGCCATGGAGAGGACTGCCGCACGTTGAGGCTACGTTAGACTTTGGACAGGACGCAATGTACATGTATTTTGTTATGAAATCAAATGTGAACATTCTTGGTTTGATGTACGTTATGGTGTAAGAAAAACTCCTTGTCATATCGTTGGATTATATTAATTAAGTCACACTTTTGGGAGTTTTTTTCCAGCTGTAGTGTTAACTCCACCCTTGGCTAGCAGTAATCTGCACTACTTATTAATGTGCGCCGCAGACTGGCTAAACGGTATACTAGCCGAGTGAGTGTGTATTGGCTAGGCTGCTAACTGCAGAGGGAGAGCGACAGCATATGGAAGCTCTCATTAATGTGCTTTTGCTGTGTTTAGGAGCTGACTGGCTGGGGCGCGGTGGTTCGCTGTCCCCTCGACCCACCCACCCTCCAGCCCAGGGTAAACTAAAAGTGCCAAGATTAGTATTAATCCCTCTTAATGCTGCGGCTCATAATATAGTCACTAGATGACTTGAGACTAATCCGTCCAACCTAACTGCTACGATGTATTAAACACACGGTGGATTTGCTGTCAATGCTGGGCGGATATCAAGAACGCATCATGTCTAAATACAGTGGTATCAGACTATTAATACTGATGAAGCTGGGGCTGATTGGTACATTCAAATGAGGGCCTTGCGCAGAGTAGGAGGCAGGGATGAGAGGATGACTGGCCTTTCCACTGAATAATTTTTTTCCTGACGGTTGTCTATTACTCCTCGATCACACAGCGTTTTGGTACACCAGAACTACATTAATTTCCAATTGAACGCTGCGTTCAGTATTGCGTTGCAGAGGCTGTTTCAATGAGTCCTGTGTGGTGCATGCGTTGGATTTATCGAACATATGCATCAAATTGTATGTGTAAAATGCTTGATGGGAATGGTAGCAGAAGGTGAACGTTTTTCTGCCCACATATCCAGATGATGCTGCGTAACATTTTGCGCAATGATGCGCTTAGATGCGATCAAGGCAGCTCAAACTGGTCATTGATTTTTAATAGGGGTGAAACCATTTGAATCTTTGGTCAGACTGGTAGATTTTTCATTGATAAATCAATGCCCACACTAGAGCCGTTTCAAACATTTTCAAAATTCTTTTAAAAAAACGAACAATTTCTCCGTACCGTGTGTATATTTTTCTGGAGAGAGGTGACATCTTTAAACGAACTGAAGTGAATAAGAATCAACAGCACTAGATCCTTTACCTTCTAAAATGATGACCATGTAGCCTAACGGTCATTAGTTTAGGCATGACACGCAACACCTCTTGTAGATCGTGTATTTAACTGTGGTCTTTGCAGTGATTTATCCAGCCATTCATTTATGGTTTACCCAACCCTCCATTGTGTGAGCACAGCAGCAGAAGCACAGCTGGTCCTGACAGTAATGTCAAGGTGGCTGAGGAAGCGTCCGTGCTCTGGAGGGAATTCAGCAGTAGCCCTTGGGGGAATTCTATCTGGAGAGCAGCCAGAGCTCTGACTGTGTAATGCACCTTGGCGGGCTCATGCTAGCAGACAGGAGGTTTTGGTGTAATTTCGTGACTCCTGTACAGTGGATTCTTGTGTCCTAAACATCCGACGGACCAGTAGTTCGTTCACTTGGAGTGTTGGATAGATGTATTCCCATGCCCTAAAATCTCTAGTTATGGACCGAGGAGTGAGAGAGAGTAAGATACCTTTATTAGCAGCTGCAATGCTTGTGTTGATCACTGGCCCATTTCCTCGAATCAGTTCATCTTGCTCAGATTTTCTTTAAACAGTTGGTAAATAGTTTCCTCCAGGAGAGCTTTCCATATAAATGTAAGCAATGCATTCTACAAAGAAATAAGTATTTTGAAGACAGACCAAAAAGATTGACACAATGTCTTTCAGGTTTGTGTTCTCATTGATGGTTTTATAATTTTTTAAATGGCTGTTTTTGGCACAGTACAGAATATTTATTAAGATAATCAAACTCTTTGCCGCTGTGAAATGGAAAATAAAAATACAGTACTGATTCTAGAATAGAAGCGTGTTCAAATATCATTTGTAAGAAGCTCTTCAACGGCACTCCTCACATAAAAAGCATTGGTCTCTGTGAGTCCACACCGCTCGGCTTAAACCGGTGTAATCTGATTTTAGTATGCTCCTGTTTGCCAGTGGGTATTGTGTCTTGCTAACACAATAGCTGGGGCCTGTTGTCTATCTACAGTGTGTGGTTGCAGGATTCCTTTAGACCCCAGGGAATGCCATTAGATGGAAGCTGAAGGAATGCAGCAGGTGAAACAAATAGGGGGGAGTCGTCCCCCCGCCCCTTCGCTCTCTGTCTCGCTCTCGCTCCCCCCCCCACTCATTCTTTCCATGCAGTTGTGGATGGTAGTACTCATGAGGAGGGGTGTGAAATCTAGTCCGATCCGGAGCATGTGTGCCGATTTATCCTGCCGAGCCGACCGCCATCTACAGCTTAACCTCTTACTGTACCAAACAGAGAGCCCCGCTCCTACCCCCGTCCTGACACCCACCCCCATTCCTTCCCCCCCACTTCTTTCCCAAGATGCACACCAGGATCGGCAAGGGTACATGGTCAAAGGATCAGATGGAAATTCTGTATCTTGCGCTCTGTTTATTTTCTGGAAATAGAGGTGATAATACCAGGCCACCTCATCTGAAGGGCAGCGTATGACAGCGAACGTACTTTGAAATAAAATGATGGAATTGGATTAGATAATGGGGTATTTACCGTGAGGTATGTAATTGTGAGAAAAAGGTTTATAGAGCAACTTGGTCGTGAAAACTGCATTTTAAGATCATCCATTTGAAATGTCGTAAGAACTTATTGTTGGAAATAGGAATCATTTAATGTGTTTTGGTGCTTTTTTACACAATGCATTCGCCAAAAGTATGGTAAAATGTTATCTTTAATTGTGCGAACCCCCCTGGTTAGAACAATCACAGTATTCCACTTATACGCTTCTGCATCTTTTGGGAGGCATCGAAACAATTAAAGGGATAGTGCGAGATTTTGTCGATTTTAAAAATGGTTTTCTACTTACTGGGAGTCACGTAGTCCCGTGTAGCTCAGTTGGTAGAGCATGGCGCTTGCAACGCCAGGGTTGTGGGTTCGATTCCCACGGGGGGCCAGTACAAAAAAAAGTATGAATGTATGTACTTGTAAGTCGCTCTGGATAAGAGCGTCTGCTAAATGACTTAAATGTAAATGTAATGGATACCATTTTTGTCTGTGTGCAGTTTGAAGGAAGTTGAAGGTAGTTTCGAGAGCGAATGCTAACTAGTGTTACTTGACATAGGAATGCAAACTAGTCACCTTTCATCGAAATTCGCTGTTTTGAATCCAAAATAGGTGACCTAAGTGATTTGTGTAGATCTGATGAGAAAAGTTTGGGGGGTTTGTAAGCGAACGAGTGATGCGCGTTTGGAGCAATACTGGCTGTATCCAAGGCTCAGCCAATCGTTCACATAACAACAGAATGCAGTATGCGACTGAAGAAAGAGTCAACCAGTTAGCTAGTTACAGCATCAGAGGGCACTCTGGAAAGATAGTAGAGAGTGGAAAGGCAGTTTGCCAGTTACAACAGCGCGTCTCCTGAACGATAACGAAGAGGTAGCTGAGAAGCCTGACCACGGAGACTGGGTTGAGGTGATGAAAGCATACTTCATGAGCTGTAACCAAAAAACAACTGGCATGTGGAAAGTTTGAGGTGAGGGAGAAAGTGTGGTGGAACAAGTATTGTTTGCATTAAGTATCTTGCTAGCTGGATCAAATTCTCCGTTAGCTAGCCAGAGAAATGTTGAGCAACATTAGCCAACTTAACTGATCAAATAATTGAGTTTATGGTGTGAAAATTAGCTGGCTAATAAAGTCAGACAGCTAACGTTACAACATCAGATGAGCTAACGTTAGTAACCTAACCAATTCGCTATAGTATTAACTGGTATACGACTCCTTGCTGTTCCTCAAGTTATAACACGTTAACGTTAGTTGCTTACTGGACCCTGTCAATCTGTGTGAAATGTTAACCAGCTAACGAACTATCTGTGAACTAATGTTTTCCCTCTACAGTATGTGGTTAATTTTCAGAATGAGAGAATTAGTTGAAAATGGGGTGTAGCTTGTTAAACCTATGGATTCAGGGATCAAGTGTAGCTGGAGCTGGGCCTGGCTTAAGATGGATGCCACTATAGAGGTGAAAGGAACACCACACACTTTCCCTCTTTCTCACTTTGCCAACAAAGGGTATCATGCTCTGCTGGCACATTGTAGAACAGATGTCCACAGGCAGAAAGTGTACAATGTAATATTGTGCAGTGTAGCCCAAAGATATTGCTTTTGTTGTGTTGAACTTGACAGTAACACGTGTGTGTGTGTGTGTGGGGGGGGAGATTATATATTTTTTTACTCAATGAATGTTATTTTTGCACACACGTAGCCTTGTGCACTTGATCGATGTCTACTTTAGTGTCCACTATAATAGAGTAAAAATAGAATGCCAGTTTGTTTCATTCTATTCGTACTTTAAGATGTTTTTTCCCCAAGTGAAATATTTAGATATGTGTGGTCACAAGCGGTCTATTATAAAGGCTGTTATGGCTAGCTGCAATATGTGTGTATTGTTTATTCTCAAGACTTGAGTGTCATTTGCAGTAAAGTCTAGGCAACAAATAACATTGGATTGCTTTCTTTAAATGTTTTAGCTGTTAGGTTCACATTAACCACTTTTATTTTACACACAGAGACTGATCATGTAGATCATATTATTTGTTTAATTAGTTAAAACCTGCATTTCCCTCTAGCAGGGATTTTTTTTGCATGTTTCAATGCAGCAACAAAAAATTCACCTTTTTGGGCCCTCGCCAGTTTGCATCCCTGTTGACAACAGCACAATCCCTTTTAACACACACACACACACAGAGAGAGAGAGAGAGAGAGAGAACAGAATTGAACTCCATGTGTTTCACCCCCCTTCCCATCTCGTTCTTTCTCTCTCAAATGTTTTAATTCAGCATGATAAAACATCCGTTATTTATAAGTTGATTGACCGTAAAGTGTGTCCATCCATCATAGTGGCGACTGCAGGCTGTGAAACACATTAACTGGACGCCAGAGCCTGGCCAACCCTCGGCTGGAATAATACGGCTTCTGTGCAAAGTATGCAGCATAGAAAATACATTTTATGTACAGGATAACAGGTGCAAGGCAGCATAGCGCAGCACCGGTTCCCTTGGCCGGGAAGGTTTACTAATGAAGTCATGCTTTTTGAATGCGCTGGTTATGCTTTTTATCAACTTGCTTCCATTTTTATGTTAGGACATCAGAAGAGCTGAGTTTGTCTTTGTAAGAGTATTTTAGCTACAGGTCGTCTGAGAAATTGGACATTTTAGTTGTTTAGCCTAGATGAAAGGCAATACAACTATTGATTTGAGTAAAAATATGAGGTTAGGGCTTGAGATTGACAACGGAAGAGTGTGGTTGAATTTGTAGCCCACATTCCTCAAGCCTTTGTCGACTGCCTGGCTATTACCATGGCTGTATGCCCCTCCAATTTTAAAAGTTTAGCATGCTCGCTCTATCTATCTCGGTCTGTCCGGCTGTCTCGCTTTTTCTTTTTCTCATAAACAGGGGAATTTCTCCCGAGTGAGGTCCTCTCCTGTTTGTAGTCAATATAAGTCCAAAGGGCAGTTTGAACAGAGCCCCCTGGGTCAGAGGTGCTGGCCAGGCTGTGTGTGTTTGTTTGGTCTTTAGCACTGCCTTTTTTAATATCTGGCCCAAGGTGTGGCAAACAAAGCCTTGGTGGCCAGGGGCCTCCGTTTGGTTGACCCGCTGAAAGACTGATGGAGCGATTATGAAGAGAAGGCATGAAAGACTGGATTAGGAGACCAAACAGGCCTCTTGTTTATCTGTGATTTAAAGTTTATGCTGTGCTGTCACTTTCACAGCCCCCCACGCATGCATGGACGTGCACAGTGCACACAAACACACTCACACTGCGTGCCTCCACCTCTGTCCCCAGCCAGCAGTGGGGGGGACAAGTATGCTAGCAGTTACACAAAGCCACCATCAGGCACAAAGGGTTTCCGTTGAGAATAATCGACACGTTTAGTTCTGCTTTGACTTCGGATTAATCATGTTGGTGGTTTAGACCTAGTCAATGTGTTTAAAGATGTGCATCATGAATGAGGGAGTCCTTTGCATCCAAGGGTTTGCAGCAAATACTGCAACAAGCCTCTATTGTTAATATCAGAGAAAAATGTGATGCATATTTTTTTTGAATCAACAGATTTTTCACCTAGTCTGCTCGGGGATTAGAATCAGCGACCTTTCGGTTACTGCCCCAACGTTCTTAACCGCTAGGCTACTATAGAATGGGGTCCAAAATTGACACCCTGATTAAGATGAGCTAAAATAAATATTTCAAACACAGGGCTATAGTGTATTCTCAAAACATTTGCAAAAAAATATTTTATATTAATAAAATTGTTTAACAAGTCATTTTTCTCAAAAAGGTAGGTGTCAAATTGACTCCTCTGTTTTCAATACCTTACCTTACGAGGTTAACGCAGAGACTTTTTCTAAAATGTTTTATGAGGTTGGAGAACACATTGGGAGTGATCTTAGACCATGCTTCCATACAGAATTCTTCCAGGCCCTTGATATCCTTTGTCTGCGCTTATGGACAGCCCTCTTCAATTCAAATCGCAGGTTTTCAGTGGGTTTCAAGTCCCGAGACTGAGATGGCCATTGCAAAATGTCGATTGTGTGGCTAATTAACCATATCTTGTAGATTTTGATGTGTGCTTGGGGTTTTATTGTCTTTCTGTAAGGGCCACTTGCGGCCAAGCTACAGCCTCCTGGCAGAAACAACCAGGTTTTTGGAAAAAATGTACTTTTGAATTGAAGTCCAGACGAAGGATATCAAGGACCTCGAAGGAATCTGTATGGAACCATAGTCTAAGATCCCTCCCAATGTTTTTTCCAACATTTTTGAAAAAGGCTCTACACCATTATCCTCACAAGGTGACTTATTAAAAGATATTGAAAACAGATGTTGGTTAGTTTGACCCCTACCTTTTTGAGAAAAAAAACTCTCTAAATAATTGTAATAGTATAAAATCTGATGTTTTCCCAATTTGTCTAAGCATACAATATAGCTCAGTATTTGAATTATTTTATTCAGAAATTTTTGCTCATCTTTATCAAGGGTGTCAATAGTTTTGGACAACTGTATATACAAATGCAAACTATATGCCATTCCCCATTCGAAAACACTCCTGCGGTAGCCCTGCAAAAGCTACATAGTTACTTCTGAAGCACTTGGAAAAGTTTTAATTTCTCTGGGGCTTTTAAATTGCCTGTTTAGGTTGTGTCGAGGCATTGTTCAAAGCATCTATAAAATACCACTGTGGGTTGGACGAAACGACCATATGGAGTTCCATAACATTGTTACATCCTAATTGCCCCCTTCGACAAGTGCCAATTTCCTTCAAGAGAAGGCGGGAGTGAGGGGAAAAAGAGTAAAGGAGGGGGGGCTCGTCGAGTTGACATGCATCAAGCTTCTCCCGACAGATGGATAAGACTGTAGTCCAGGACTTGCCAGCGCGAGATGAAAATTCTCCCTGGATTTCATTTTAGGCTTGCTGGCCTTGTTAAAACGTCCCCTTTCCCCCAGCATTAGGAGCCGGCTGCTGGAAGGGCCCCGACTCTAATTCCAGGAGCGGGGCTCCAGATCAATAACCATCAGTATTTGGTTTTGGGCTGCTGCACTGGTCAACCCCCCCCCCTTACCCCTGCTCCCCATTCATGCACCCAGGGTGAGGGTGTCATTTTGAGGTAATTTTCACTGTGAGCTCATGGACTGTCTGAATTGGAGTCTGTGTGTGTGGTGTAGTAGAGCCTCGTAGATAAAGGGATTTGACAGGTCTGCTGTTGCAAATTTATTTTGTTACTGTGAGGGCACATTAGCATCAGGTTGTGTGCAGTGCATGCACTACAGTGAGTGTGCTCATACTAGGGCTGTCCCTGACAAAAAAAAGAGTAGTCTATTCTTTCGACCAATCGATTCGTTTGACATTTTTAAACGTGTATTTTTCCATATTGACTATGTGTTTTAATCAAATGAACTATATTCACTGAGCTTGTATGATGCTTTAAGCACACAGTTTGATTAAATAATTAAGACACACAAATTACTAGAGGGAGTCCGACCAACAATTGATTTGATTGTGCTGGGCCAGGCTCAGACTTGCACCCGTTGTCTTTCTCTCCTCCCTGCTGCATCAGCTCCTTCATGACATCAAAGTGTTTATCGCGCTGTAGGTGTTGTTGAAGCTGCAACATACAGTACCAGTCAAAAGTTTGGACACCTACTCATTCAAGGGTTTTTCTTTATTTTTACTATTTTCTGCATTGTAGAATAATACTGAAGACACCAAAACTATGAAATAACACATATGGAATCATGTAGTAACCAAAACAGTGTTAAACAAGTCAAAATATATTTGAGATTCTTCAAAGTAGCCTCCCTGTGCCTTGATGACAGCTTCGTACACTCTTGGCATTCTCTCAACCAGCTCCTTGAAGGAGTTCCCACATATGCTGAGCCCTTGTTGGCTGCTTTTCCTTCACTCCGGTCCAACTCATCCCAAACCAATTGGGTTGAGGTCGGGTGATTGTGGAGGCCAGGTCATCTGATGCAGCACTCTGTCACTCTCCTTCTTGGTCAAATATCCCTTACACAGCCTGGAGGTGTGTATTGGGTCATTGTCCTGTTGAAAAACAAATGATGGTCCCCTAAGCGCAAACCAGATGGGATGGCGTATCACTGCAGAATGCTGTGGTAGACATGCTGGTTAAGTGTGCCTTGAATTCTAAATAAATCAGACAATGTCACCAGCAAAGCACCATCACACCACCCCCTCCATGCTTCATGGTGGGAATCACACATGCAGAGATCATCTGTTCACCTACTCTGCGTCTCAGAAAGACACCGTGGTTGGATCCAAAAATTTCAAATTTGGACTCATCAGACCAAAGGACAGATTTCCACCAGTCTAATGTCCATTGCTCGTGTTTCTTGGCCCAAGCAAGTCTCTTCTTCTTATTGGTGTCCTTTACTAGTGGTTTCTTCGCAAGAAATTCAACCATGAAGGCCTGATTTAATGCAGTCTCCTCTGAACAGTTGATGTTGAGATGTCTGTTACTTGAACTCTGTGAAGCGTTGTGTAGGCCGTCATTGTAAATAAGAATTTGTTAACTGACTTGCCTAGTTGAATAAAAATAGATATTTGGGCTGCAATTTATGAGGCTGGTAACTCTAATGAACTTATCCTCTGCAGCAGAGGTCCTCATGCGAGCCAGTTTCATCATAGCGCTTGATGGTTTTTGCGACTGCACTTGAAGAAACTTTCAAAGTATTTGAAAAATGTCGGATTGACTGAACATGTCTTAAAGTAATGTTGGACTGTCGTTTCTCTTTGCTTATTTGAGCTTTTCTTGCCCTAATATGGACTTGGTCTTTAACCAAATTGGGCTATCTTCTGTATACCAACCCTACCTTGTCACAATACAACTGATTGGCTCAAACGCATTAAGAAGGAAAACATTTCCACAAATTAACTTTTAACAAGGCACACCAATCTGGTTTCCGCTCGAGTTATGGATGTGTCACTGCAACCTTAAAGGTCCTCAATGATGTCACCACTGCCCTTGATTCTAAGCAATATTGTGCTGATATTTTTATTGACTTGTCCAAAGCTTTTGATACGGTAGACGATTCCATTCTTGTGGGCCGGCTAAGGAGTATTGGGGTCTTTGGGCTGGTTTGCTAACTACCTCTCTCAAAGAGTGCAGTGCATAAAGTCAGAATCTGCTGTCTCAGCCACTACCTGTCACCAAGGGAGTACCCCAAGGCTCGATCCTAGGCCCCACGCTCTTCTCAATTTACATCAACAACATAGCTCAGGCAGTAGGAAGCTCTCTCATCCATTTATATGCAGATGATAGTCTTATACTCAGCTGGCCCCTCCCCGGATTTTGTGTTAAATGCTCTACAACCTAGCTTTCTTAGTGTCCAACATGCTTACTTTACCCAGAACCTTGTTTATTACACTCCCAAAACAAAGGTCATGTGGTTTTATAAGAAGAATGCCCCTCTTCCTACAAGGTGTTATTACTACCTCTGAGGGTTTAGAGCTTGAGGTAGTCACCTCATACAAGTACTTGGGAGTATGGCTAGACGGTGCACTGTCCTTCTCTCAGCACATATCAAAGCTACAGGCTAAAGTTAAATATAGAATTTGTTTCCTCTATCGTAATCCCTCTTTCACACCAGCTGCCAAACTAACCCTGATTCAGATGACTATCCTACCCATGCTAGATTACGGAGACATCATTTATAGATCGGCAGGTAAGGGTGCTCTCAAGCGACTAGATTTTCTTTACCATTCGGCCATCAGATTTGCCACCAATTCTTCTTATCGGACACATCATTGTACTCTATACTGCTCTGTAAACTGGTCATCTATGAGGCTTTTTGGTAGTCCGTCATTGTAAATAAGAATTTGTTCTTAACTGACTTGCCTGGTTAAATAAAGGTTAAATAAAAAATAAAAAATTTGAAATGCATTCTAGGTGACTACCTCATGAAACTGGTAGAGATAATGCTAAGAGTTTGCAAAGCTGTCAAGGCAAAGTGTGGCTACTTTGAATTATCTCAAATATAAAATATATTTTGTTACTACATTATTCCATATGTGTTATTTCATAGTTCTGTTACCGAAATACCTCATTTGTTTAGGAAAAACATTCGCAATTCCCTCAATCCTTGCTCTTTTTACGTGACACATGTATGTTTCGCATGCACGTGACCAAAGACCTATTCGCACGGGACTAGTATTACTAGAGAATGTTGGTTATGTAATTTTTACTCCAGAATGTCCATTATTCCAGAGGACAATTCACAATTTCTTTCCAAACTGCCCTGTGTAATTCTTTATTTTTTCCCAATAAATTGACAGTTATGATGCAAGCCTGGAGGCTTTTATTCTAGGTGTGAAGATACAGTATTTCAACATGTCCAGGTGATGGGGCCACACTGATAACTCAACCTTGGTTCCCAAGTTTCTAAACCATACCAAACCATCTTTCCTATAGTGTCGCCATAATATTTTAATTGAGGAAGTGTGATCATAATCATTAGGATTTTGTAGGGATCCGCAGTACCTCCTAAATTTCCCCCCGCCCTTCAGATGTGCGTTAAACAGTGCAATTGCACTTGAGATCCATTTTAAGGCTATGGATGAGAAAGTACATTTAGGTCAGTTGTATGCTGTTGCTTTGCTATCTATTAACAGTAAGGGTTGCATTAAATAGGCAAAACATTTTTCTGAAGCATTTGGTAATATTCAATTCATACACACATTCACTGTGAAAGTTGATAGGCTACATGTAGGCCATTCAAATATAGCTTATGTGCAGCACTTAGTTCAATTTATCAAATCAGTTACTTGCGCAAACCGCGAGCAACACCTGTCAAACTCAGACTTCAGAATTCTCTCAAAACACAGGAATGTCGATTCGCACTGGACTAGTATTATAAGAGGACCTTGGAGTTTGTCAAACTTCAGGTTATTCTGGTTGGAGTTACACTCTGGCCATGAAAAGTACTGACATGGCAGATTCAGACGGGACAAAAATTACAGATGTAGTGTTTTGTGCTCGTGCACATAATTACATTACCCAACCTCCACAAGTAAAACTAATCCCATCAAAATAGGGCACTAAATGGACCAAAACTCTGTCTGTGGACGTTGAAATCAAGGCCAGTTTGGACCCCATCAAATCTGAACCAAACCTAGACTAGAGGTCGACCGATTATGATTTTTCAATGCCGATACCGATACCGATTATTGGAGGACAAAAAAAGCCGATACCGATTAATCAAAATTAATTTTAGATTTTTATATATATATATATATATAAAAATCAAAAATTAATTTTGATTAATCGGTATCGGCTTTTTTTGTCCTCCAATAATCGGTATCGGTATCGGCATTGAAAAATCATAATCGGTCGACCTCTAGTCTAGGTTTGGTTCAGATCATACACACACACACACACACACACACACACATTTTTGTAATAATGACAATTGCAACAATACTGAATGAACAATGAACACTTTTATTTTAACTTAATATAATACATAAATACACACACAGCTCTGAAGTGACAATGATACTGAAGAGTCTGCTTAGGAGACAAATACTCTCAACTGTTTGAATAAAAATAGAGTTTAAGTTACCTGTGATGAATGTTGAAAACAAAAACTTTAATTTCTATATGCAGGAAATCCTATTTTAATAATGGGCATGGTAAGAATTGACAACCAAAGTGCGAGTCATAATTCCCATGACACCTTTTAGCAAAATCTGAAAAGCGGTTCCATCATTTATTCCATAGGATATTTTTAGATTCACTTAAAATAAGGTCTGTGTTTCGTGTAGGCTTACATCACCGTGCCAATTTTATAACTGTGTAGATATACATAGGACAAGGTAACTCTGATCAATATTGGCTAAATATAAGCGAAGATACATTTTTTTGTAGAGTGGATTTATGAAAATATGTTGACAAACATTACCTTATCCTAGTGAGATTTACACGGGTATCAAAACGTCGAGGCGGTTTAAGCCTGCACGAAACACAGACCTTATTTGAAGTAGATCAAGACATTCTCTATGGAAGACATGAACGGTAAAATAACGAAGGAACCCCTTTCAAATTCAGCCGCAAGTTATTACAGGAATTATAACGCATCGACTACTTCTCTCTAAACCATATACCTTTGACTAATCCGGAAACTATCACCTCGAAAACAAAACGTTTATTCCGTTCCGTATTTTATCTAACGGGTGGCATCCATGAGTCTAAATATTCCTGTTACATTGCACAACCTTCAATGTTGTCATAATTACGTAAAATTCTGGCAAATTAGTTCGCAAAGAGCCAGGCGGCCCAAACTGTTGCATATACCCTGACTCTGCGTGCAATGAACGCAAGAGAAATGACACAATTTCACCTGGTTAATATTGCCTGCTAACCTGGATTTATTTTAGCTAAATATGCAGGTTTAAAAATATATACTTGTGTATTGATTTTAGGAAAGGCATTGATGTTTATGGTTAAGTACACATTGGAGCAATGACAGTCATTGATTGATTGTTTTTTATAAGATAAGTTTAATGCTAGCTAGCAACTTACCTTAGCTTACTGCATTCGCTAACAGGCAGGCTCCTCGTGGAGTGCAATGTAATCAGGTGTTAGAGCATTGGACTAGTTAACTGCAAGATTGGGTCCCCCGAGCTGACAAGGTTAAAAATCTGAGGCAGAATGTTCCTAGGCCGCCATTGAAAATAAGAATGTGTTCTTAACTGACTTGCCTAGTTAAATAAAGATTAAATAAAGGTGTAAAAAAAATCAAATCGGCGCCCAAAAATACCGATTTCCGATTGTTATGAAAACTTGAAATCGGCCCCGATTAATCGGAATGGCCGATTAATCGGTCGACCTCTAACCTAGACGTCCATGATTGGTTCAGATTTGGTCCGGCCCGGACCAGAAACTGGTTGAAAATTAGCCGGCTGGCTAAAACCGTCACTTTTACTGAAACATTGATTAATGTGCACTGTCCCTGTAAAAAACAAAAAACTCAACTAAACTCAACTCAATAATGTCCGTGGATGGGGAAATGATGGCTGGTCAGGAACTGCAGCAAAAAAAAGACGTCCAAAAGGTGTAGGCGTCGGTGCGTGCTTACTGAGGTGTAGCCTACAGTGTTGCCTGAAATGAAATTTTATGAATGCCCATCTATGTGAGAAGCCTACCGTTTGTAAAATAACAACGAATGATTTCCGGACAGGACCAAAAAATGACGTTTGCTCGTGCTTACTAGGGTGTAGCCTACCATGGTGGTGTGCAATGGAATTTTTCACCGTTTGTAAAACGGGCCATTGCATTGGCTTTATTAGTCCTTATTCCTGTGGCTAATCAATTTAGCTATATAAGCACTGAATATAAGCTAACTCCTGATACAGTTCGGTATCGCGAGCCTATTTGCAATGTGTTTACACAGCGGGAAATGCAGAAGTATTTTATTTTTCGCTATGATCAGCCTGTCAAAAAAATGTACGTTGCTTTGTTAACATGACAACTCGTAATTTTTTTGGACTGAGCGCCATTTAGGTTAGGTTATTTGATCGAAGAAACCTGCGATCAAGTAGTGTCCGTCTCATTACATTGTCATACATTTTATGTCCAGCCTGTAGGCTTCAGAAAAGCCTGCATACTTGTTCTACCATATCCTATATCTGCTTTATGATTTATGTTAGTTCATTTTTTGGACTGAACGTTGGTGGATGCGTCTCTCCAACAGCACCCTGGAGATGCACGCTGGGAATGGACATGCAAAATATTTTGCGGCCCTGCCTTTGACTAAGTGGGCACTACTTATCAAAGGGCGGCATCAGCGCTCACCTAAAAAGCACATATGCCACTGGTTGAGGGAGATTGTCATTGTTTTTGTGAATAATTATGTGAGGTTTTTAGGTGTTGTCGGTGTGTCTTGGTCAGTTTAGCTCAGAAAATGCTGCCCTCGTCAATCTGTCGCCATAGGTGGCCCCTTAATCCTGCCTAATGAGCGGGCAGGCCGTGCCTATAGCATATCATAATCACGTCAATAAATTGGTTCTAACAAACTCTGAACACCGTAACACATGTGACAGAAAAATAGATGCAGAGGACGTGAAACTCGAAACACGTTGCTCAGGAGGTATAGGGAAAGTCAGTGTGGAATAAATGTGACTAGTTGTGGAAAATACTGGTGAAAAAGGTAAGGAGCAAGCTCTGTGTGCATATTATGATTCCAATATAATTACAATATCATTTTTCTGACCGTTTTGAACATTGCGAAGACTAAATAAAGTATAAGCCTACCAGAGAGTCTAAAGTTTTTTTTTGCCTTGCCTTTATTACAGCAAAGATTAAAAACAGTCACATTCTGTCGTGAATGCAATTTCCAAAATGTAACGGTTTATATAATGTTTAAGCTAATTATTCAAGGCTCGTTATATTTTAAAACTGAAATGCTTGATTGCATTTCAAATCATGAATGACTCTATAGTGAAGCCTCTAGCACTGAGATGCAGTGCCTTAGACCGCTGTGCCACTTGGGAGCCTACTAATGATAAAGACATTACTTATTATTATTATAATAGTAATAACAATAAGGAGATCAAGAAAAAATGGTTATTATAAATATAATTTCCCTGACAATTTGGAACAGTGTAAACACTAAATTATAAATACATTGAGGGAAAAAAGTATTTGATCCCCTGCTGATTTTGTACGTTTGCCCACTGACAAAGAAATGATCAGTCTATAATTTTAATGGTAGGTTTATTTGAACAGTGAGAGACAGAATAACAACAACAAAATCCAGAAAAACGCATGTCAAAAATGTGTGTTGGATGGTGTTGTACACCATGATATATAGTTGAAGTCAGAAGTTTACATACACTTAGGTTGTAGTCATTAAAACTCATTTTTCAACCACTCCACAAATTTCTTGTTAACAAACTATAGTTTTGGCAAGTCGGTTAAGACATCTACTTTGTGCATGACAAAAGTTATTTTTCCAACTGGTTTACAGACAGATTATTTCACTTATAATTCACTGTATCACAATTCCAGTGGGTCAGAAGTTTACATACACTAAGTTGACTGTGCCTTTAAACAGCTTGGAAAATTCCAGAAAATGATGTCATGGCTTTAGAAGCTTCTGATAGGCTAATTGAAATCATTTGAGTCAATTGGAGGTGTACCTGTGGCTATATTTCAAGGCCTATCTTCAAACTCAGTGCCTCTTTGCTTGACATCATGGGAAAATCAAAAGAAATCAGCCAAGTGGTATTTCTTCAAAATGGTATACCTTCATAAGTCTGGTTCATCCTTGGGAGAAATTTCCAAACGCCTGAAGGTACCACGTTCATCTGTATAAACAATAGTACACAAGTATAAACACCATGGGACCACGCAGCCATCATACCGCTCAGGAAGGAGATGCGTTTTGTCTTCTAGATATGAACATACTTTGGTGCGAAAAGTGCAAATCAATCCCAGAACAACAGCAAAGGACCTTGTGAAGATGCTGGAGGAAACCGGTACAAAAGTATCTATATCCACAGTAAAATGAGTCCTATATCGACATAACCTGAAAGGCCGCTCAGCAAGGAAGAAGCCACTGTTCCAAAACCGCCATTAAAAAAAGCCAGACTACGGTTTGCAACTGCACATGGGGACAAAGATTGTACTTTTTGGTGAAACAAAAATATTACTGTTTGGCCACAATGACCATCCTTATGTTTGGAGGAAAAAGGGGTAAGCTTGCAAGCCAAAGAACACCATCCCAACCGTGAAGCATGGGGGTGGCAGCATCATGTTGTGGGGGTGCTTTGCTGCAGGAGGGACTGGTGCACTTCACAAAATAGATGGCATCATGAGGAGGTAAAATTATGTGGATATATTGCAGCAACATCTCAAGACATCATCTGGAAGTTAAAGCTTGGTCGCAAATGGGTCTTCCAAATGGACAATGGCCCCAAGTATACAAAGTCATGGTGTTGGAGTGGCAATCACAAAGCCCGGACCTTAATCCCATAGAAATTTTGTGGGCAGAACTGAAAATGCGGGTGCAAGCAAGGAGGCCTACAAACCTGACTCAGTTACACCAGCTCTATCAGGAGGAATGGGCCAAAATTCACCCGACTTATTGTGGGAAGCTTGTGGAAGGCTACCCAAAACGTTTGACCCAACTAAAACAATTTAAAGGCAATGCTACCAAATACTAATTGAGTGTATGTAAACTTCTGACCCACTGGGAACGTGATGAAAGAAATCAAAGCTGAAAGAAATCATTCTCTCTGCTATTATTCTGACATTTCACATTCTTAAAATAAAGTGGTGTTCCTAACTGACCTAAGACAGGAGATTTTTACTAGGATTAAATGTCAGGAATTGTGAAAAACGGAGTTTAAATGTATTTGGCTAAGGTGTATGTAAACTTCCGACTTCAACTGTATATGTATACATTTTTCTCTACTGCTGGACTAAAGAAATCTCTGTCGACCAACAGCCTATCAACCAAACAATCAGCCAGTCGACTAAATGGGGTCAGCCCTAGCTCATACACATTCACAACGGTTCTGCTAGCTCATGAAAGGCGTTACGTGAAATTAACATTTTTAGCTGTGGAGACAAGTCTTAAAATGTCAGAACATGGAGGGGAACTGGGAAATCCGGTAGAACAGAACCAGCAGACTCCAGACCTCGTAGGTTAAGAATTGATTACCCCTGGTCTAGACTCTAGAGAGCCTACCCTTCTTACCCCTTCAAAGTAGGAGGATTCATATGCATGACTGGTCATTGGTCAGAATAATCAGATCAGATTGTGATGTCATGCTGTTGTCCAAAAACTCATCACACCTGAACAGGCTGAAATTCCAGGTGTCTTTTCCCCCCAAAAGATTTTCCGCTAAAAGGGCATTATCATAATTTTCACAATTTCAGTCTTATTTCTACATCATAGTGTGGAAATATATATATATATATTTTTACAAATCTTGTTCTTGAATGCACTGCCCCTTTAAAAAAAAAAAATGCTTTTTAATTGTGGAGTTGTCAGTGACTAACAGGGTCTTAATGGAGGAGGTGTAGAGGGACCTGTGTTAGACTGGGCAGAGGGCACCAGGACTGTATGACTGTGTAAAATGTGACACAGCAGTCTGACAAATTAAGTTATTCATCCTTTTGTGATTAAATTAAGCAAATACAAAGGGGCCGCCGGCCCGAGTGCTGAGAGTCAAGCAGTGTTTGTATTTCTGGTGTTGTAATCGTGCTGCTCTGAATAGCTGTCCCCCTGCCCACCCCATCTCCCTCACACACATGCATACACATGCACCGTTTGGAAAATTGGCTTTGTGTTTGTAGAGCGTAATGCATAGTTCTCATGGAATTCAGATTTCTCTCTGTTGGTTCAGTTGAATGCACAACAAGGGGGAAATTTATCACAATTTAATGAAACGGGATATGATGGCCATTGGAGCTCTTAGTTGATGTTTTATACATGGAAGTTGGTCGTTAAAATCACAAAGTTATTCCCAAAGTTTGCTGTGCTGTGTAGGCGTATACTGTGTAAAGCATATGTTTTATGTTATTTTGTTTTGATTCTGTGGCTAAATCTAACTTTTAGTCTAAGTATGATATATTCGGGCTTGAAGTGACAAAACTGAACTTCCCACTTCGTGCAAATTCGTGCCGATGTCTTTTCCTATAAAATTACTTTAAAATAATTTTTAGTCTAGATTTCGTTTCAGTCCTGAGTTTTATTTATGGAGCGAAATACCTGCCAAAAGGTTGAACGTACATATTGTTAGGATCGTAAGACAATCCATACGTAAATTGTTAGGATTGTAAGGAAAGCCATGTGTGAAACATGAAATGTAAATGTGCAATTTCATCTGTGAACATACAAACACCATGTTACGATTTCAGACTAACATTTTTAGCTTGAATAAATCTTCTTGCAATTCTGACGTACAATATTACCTTTCCGAGTTTTGGCAGTTTCACTTCACCCACGTACACCAAATGGCCTGTGAGGAGTGCTACGAGAACAAGCATAACACAGTATAAAAACCGGAAGTCAGGGAAACCGGGAAGAAGTATCCTGCATGTTTTCAAGTTAAAAGTCTCCGTTCTCTATTACTCCTCAGTTTACTTCACATTTAAGTAGCTAATGTAATGGATTTGTTTGCCAGCTCAAGTCTAGATACCACTAGCTGTATTATGCCTACGACAGCATGGGCATCCCCATGCATGCATCTTATCAACATATGACTAATTCAGTATTGCACCATCAAATTCTCTGTGCTCTGTCTGCAATCATAACCAGTCGTATATACCAGAAATAATGAAACAATAATAGATGTTTGCTAAATCTATGTATTATTTATGACCACCTGAGTGGCCATTCCAAATATTTTGATATTTATTTCATCACTGAAAATCTTGCCAAAGCATATTCTGTAGGAGGTTATAATATAAATGTAAAATAATTAGAAAATATTTAAATGAATCTGGTCATGAACATATGGACTTTGAAATGAACAAGGGAGAAGTTAAACGTAGGCTGTCTGGCATAAACTTAATCCCACACTTTAGAATAACTCTGCAGTGGCCTGAGGTTGTCTCCTTATAGGCTATTCCCTCCATCGCGACACTGCTGCCCAGTTGAAGAGCTTGTCTTCTCCATGCAGCACCATGCGTCTTCTGAAAAGCCCTTCTGGAGGCATGCAGCCATAGTCATTATACCCTAATGTAGGCCTATTTTCCTACTAGCCAAATAAAGTGCAGAACATGCATGATGCATGCAACTCATCATTCCAACATATTTGAACATTTAATTCATCCTTGATTCAGTTCAGTCAGTCAGTATGTCATCCATTCAGTGTTTGCAATAGGAACTATCTCAAAGAGAATAGAACAGTCGTATCCATTCGTTTATTGAAATCCATGTATGTTCAATATGATCTAAATTCTCAAGTTCTTTTAGCCTATCACTTTAATAATTCAATGTTTTAATTTAGGCCTATTCAAATAAAAAAATAAGCCTTCAATTTGTAGGCATTGCAATTTAGGCTGTCATTTTGGGTGCTGGAGTCTTGTGTAATATTTGTTTTATAACAGTTTTTATTATAGAGCTCCCCTTAAAAAGGAGACCCTAGCTCACAGGCCTAAATATAGCCTCTAAATGAATTTTAAACAAAATAGTTGAAGAAGCACGTGCAGTGGCTGATAGGGAAAACAGATCTGTCAATAAGAATAGGATATAGATAGTCTTGGCCATTTGGGACCCCTTGGCTATTTCACTCAGGACAGGTTATAGCCAAGACTTAATCAATATTTCGTTTGGTCTCGTATTGATATGGATACAGCCTCTGCGTGGTGGGGTTGTGCTTCACAAATGGTTATAACAAGCCTATGTAAATAGTGGAATTCACTAATAAAACAGTAAAAATGTCTAATATAAGGCCGACAGTCCGTGCTCCCAAATACTGGAAAAAGTGTAATTCATTGCAGCTATAAAAATATATGATATGGCCGTTAAGTAACACACAACAGCATGGCATATTTAGATAGCGGAATCGGCCGCCTAGCCTAAATCATATTTACCTTCTATTTTACAGCTCAGGCGTTTATTCTAGATAAGGCTCTTCTGTGTCATTAGCATTATCTCACAAGTCATTTGCTGAAGGCCCAAGCCTATACTACGCCATCTGTTGGTATAACGTCGTTATTGATTGCAGTTCTAAAACAAGCTCTAGACTTCTTTTTTGGAAATGAAACCGGAAGCTGGAAAGCAACTCTAACGTTTGGGTTAGAGTCGCTTGATTGACTAGCTAGCTTCGACTAGCTACATTCGGTTCTTGTCCTTTGCTGATGCTACATTACTGACAAAAGTTTGTATGTATAAAAATATATTTAACTGAGTAAAAGTAATAATTGAACGTGTAAATGTTAATTCATAGTCGTAACAGGGTTTGTATGTTTACAGACCTAATTTAACTTTACTCTTCATGTTTCACGCTTGGTTTTTCTTACGATCCTAACAATACGTATGTTCAACCTTTTGGCAGGTATCTCGGTCCATTTTTATTTGAATGGTACCACCCACCAGCATGGCGCTGTTTATTAATCAGAAACACATGCAAAGTTCGAGTCGCGATAGAGCTGAGCAATATAATAGATAATATTATTTATATATAAGAGTGAGCAAAGCTGTCATGGCAAAGGGTGGCTACTTTGAAGAATCTCAAATATAAATATATTTTGATTTGTTTAACACTTGTTACTACATGATTCCATATGTGTTGTTTAATGGTTTTGATGTGTTCACTATTATTCTACAATGTAGAAAATAGTAACAATTAAGAAAAACCCTTGAATGAGTAGGTGTGTTCAATTGTTTGACTGGTACTGTGTGTGTGTATATAGGCCGTTTACCATTGGAAAACATTTATCAGTTCCAGTCTACTTAACGGGATGGGTCTCCCATAGACACCAATGCAATAGCAGCTTGGTCTGATCTACTTACTGTAGTTCATTGATTTCCATTGAACCCGAAAAAAAAGAGTGGGGAGTCTCGCTTCCTCTTCAGTCTCTGGCTACAGCTTTTCGCTTTAGCCGACACTTGCGTGATACGGTTGAATTTTAGAACCCCACTTCCTGTCGTCCAACGATGAATGGTTTCGACCATTAAGGTTTTAGGCAAATTCGTTTTGCATGACCCGGTGCCCCAAGTTTGCTCATTTTCTACCATTCCATTGATTCTTAAAACAAAATCTCCACCCATCCGGGGCGTTGGACCATGCAAAACAAACTCGCCCATTGCTTCAGTAGTTAGGCTATCCATATTACCGGAGCTTATGTTCTTTCTATTTCTATGGTGGATTCGCAGCCGCAATTCAGATAATTAATTAATTTATAGCTAGCTAGCTTGCTGCGACAAGAGAGAACAAAAAATATAGCTATTTGATCATGTCCGTGTGCATGTCCAAGTAAACTCTGCAAAAAAATAAACGTCCCCTTTTCAGGACCCTGTCTTTCAAAGATAATTAGTAAAAATCCAAATAACTTTACAAATCTTCATTGTAAAGGGTTTAACTTCTCTAGGATATGTGGGACGCTACCGTCCCACTTGGCCAATAGCCAGGGAAAATGTAGAGCGCCAAATGTAAAAAAAAAAAAAAATGATATAAAATCAAACTTTCATTAAATCACACATGTAAGATACCAAATTAAAGCTACACTCGTTGTGAATCCAGCCACCATGTCAGACTTCAAAAAGGCTTTTCGGCGAAAGCATAAGATGCTATTATCTGATGATAGCACAACAGTAAACAAAGAGTGTAGCATATTTCAACACTGCAGGCACGACACAAAACGCAGAAATAAAATATAAATCATGCCTTACCTTTGACGAGATTCTTTTGTTGGCACTCCAATATGTCCCATAAACATCACAAATGGTCCTTTTGTTCGATTAATTCCGTCCATATATATCCAAATTGTCCATTTATTTGGCGCGGTTGATCCAGAAAAAAACTGCTTCCAATTTGCGCAAAGTCACTACAAAATATCTCAAAAATTACCTCTAAACTTTGCCAAAACATTTCAAACTACTTTTGTAATACAACTTAAGGTATTTGTAAACGTTAATAATCGATCAAATTGAAGACGGTCTATCTGTTTTCAATACAGGAGATCAACAAACTAACGCTACTTTTCTAGTCTTGCGCAACTCTCAAACAGTACACATGACGTTCCACTGTTTCCAGGTGGCCTCACTTCTTCATTGCACAAAGGAATAACCTCAACCTATTTCCAAAGAGTGGTGAAATCCAGTGGAAGCGGTAGGAACTGAAAACAGGGTGATTAGAAATCCAGTATTCCAATGAAAACTCATTGAACAGACAGTGACGTAAAAAAAATTAAAAAATTAATGGTTAGTCCTCGGGGTTTTGCCTGCTACATAAGTTCTGTTATACTTACAGACATGATTCAAACAGTTTTAGAAACTTCAGAGTGTTTTCTATCCAAATCTACTAATAATATGCATATCTTATATTCTGGGGATGAGTAGAAGGAAGTTGAAATTGGGCACGCTATTTATCCAATAGTGAATTTGCTGCCCCCTATCCTAGAGAAGTTAAACACTGTTTCCCATGCTTGTTCAATGACCCATAAACAATTAATGAACATGCACCTGTGGAACGGTCATTAAGACACTAACAGCTTACAGAAGGTAGGCAATTAAGGTCACAGTTATGAAAACTTAGGACACTAAAGAGGCCTTTCTACTGACTGAAAAACACTAAAAGAAAGATGCCCAGGGTCCCTGGTCATCTGCTTGAACGTGCTTTAGGCATGCTGCAAGGAGGCATGAGGACTGCAGATGTGGCCAGGGCAATAAATTGCAATGTCCGTACTGTGAGATGCATAAGACAGGACGGACAGCTGATCGTCCTCGCAGTGGCAGACCACGTGTAACAACACCTGCACAGGATCGGTACATCCGAACATCACACCTGCGGGACAGGTACAGGATGGCAACAACAACTGCCCAAGTTACACCAAGAACGCACAATCCCTCCATCAGTGCTCAGACTGTCCGCAATAGGCTGAGAGAGGCTGGACTGAGGGCTTGTAGGCCTGTTGTAAGGTAGGTCCTCACCAGACATCACCGGCAACAACGTTGCCTATGGGCACGAACCCACCGTCGCTGGACCAGACATGACTGGCAAAAAGTGCTCTTCACTGACGAGTCGCGCTTTTGTCTCACCAGGGGTGATGGTCGGATTCGTGTTTATCATCGAAGGAATGAGCGTTACACCGAGGCCTGTGCTCTGGAGAGGGATCGATTTGGAGGTAGCGGGTCCGTCATGGTCTGGGGCGGTGTGTCACAGTATCATCGAACTGAGCTTGTTGTCATTGCAGGCAATCTCATCGCTGTGCGTTACAGGGAAGGCATCCTCCTCCCACATGTGGTACCCTTCCTGCAGGCACATCCTGACATGACCCTCCAGCATGACAATGCCACCAGCCATACTGCTCGTTCTGTGCGTGATTTCCTGCAAGACAGGAATGTCAGTATTCTGCCATGGCCAGTGAAGAGCCCGGATCTCAATCCCATTGAGCAAATCTGGGACCTGTTGAATCGGAGGTTGAGGGCTAGGGCCATTCGCCCCAGAAATGTCCTGAACCTTGCAGGTGCCTTGGTGGAAGAGTGGGGTAACATCTTACAGCAAGAACTGGCAAAACTGCTGCAGTCCATGAAATGCACTGCAGTACTTAATGCAGCTGGTGTCCACACCAGATACTGACTGTTACTTTTGATTTTGACCCCCCCCCCCCCCCCCCCCCCCCCTTTGTTCAGGGACACATTATTCCATTTCTGTTAGACACATGTCTGTGGAACTTGTTCAGTTTATGTCTCAGTTGTTGAATCTTATGTTCATACAAATATTTACACATGTTAAGTTTGCTGAAAGTTAACACAGTTTATTGAGAGAACACAGTGAGAGGACGTTTCTTTTGTTGCTGACTTTATTAATGACGTCTGGAATATGACACTTTCATTAAAATGATCAAACGGCAAGAGTCAGACAAACACCAGTCCTCAACATGTCAACAGCTGGTATAGGCACGGTTTAGCTGAGACTTTTCTTTTGACATTTACGCTGGTAGTCTTTTTCTGACATTATTATCTCCTGACTTGCAATAGGCCTGTCTTAAATGAAATGGTGCTCGGATAACTTTCATTGGCTAGCTAAGGTTAGCATGCTAGCTAGTTACACTGGCAGCTGTCCGTCAGTGCCTTATTTGTCGTTATTTCTCTGCTACATGTGGAAATCACAACTTTCCCACCCCCAATTCCTGAATATGCATTCGCAGCCTGCGTCATTCTTCCAGGTGGAACCTAAATTAGATTTTTTTTGTTCTAGGACAGGAATTACTCGATGTTAATGCGTCAACTTTCTCTGTGGGATTTTTAACTTACTGTTCTGGAACAAGGATGTAACTAAATGTAGCAGAGCCATGTGAGAGGACACTGCCACAGACCAGAGCTAGGAGGGTTCTCTGGGTACAAAGGCTCAGCGAGGCAGAGTAAACGGTTTAAACCTTGCTTTATTACATCATTTTACATGCAGAAATCCTCAAGAATAAAGAACTTAAAGTATAACTTCAGTAACTAAGGTTTCTCTTGAACAATGTACTATCTCCCAACCTGTCTGCTGCCCCCGGTGGCACGACAAGTGACTGCAGTTTAGGTGGCTGCAGTGGTTGTGCTTCTGGCTGCACAGGGGGTATTGGCCAGACTCCATCTGGTTCCCATACCTGACATGAGGACACCTTGGGCCAAGGAGGCAGTGGCAGCTGCTTGGAGTCCCCCTCAGCATGACTGGGCAGCAGGTAGCCTATTGAAAGTCAATCTCGCAAATGGACCATTTTATAATGGTTTGTAGTCTTAACATCTGGCACATAAAAGCACAATTGCTAGAAAATAGCCTTACATTATAATTTTTTGTGATGTTCGTCCAAGTGTTTCTTGCGCAGAGATTTCGAGATACTCTATCCAACTTTCACCACTCAAACTCTCCTGTCGGATTTATCTATAGTTATGCACATGCGTGAAGGGGATTTATTTACAATTGTTAACCTGGTTCAAGCCCTGAATGCTGATTGTCTGAAAGATGTATGACAAAAAAAACATTACTAATTACGTTGGTAACCAGTTTATAATACCAATAAGGCATCCTGGAGGTTTGTGGTATATGGCCAATATACCACAGCTAACGGCTGTATCCAGGCACTCAGTGTTGGGTCATGCTTAAGATCAGTCCTTAGCCGTGGTATATTCGCCATATACCATACCCCCTTGTGCCTTATTGCTTAATCAAAGCAGTCAAAAGAGTTAAATCGACATCCATTGATGGAAAATGATCTGGTGAGTTTAATAGGGGTGAATTATCTTTTCTCTTGTTACATATTCAAATTCCTTTTATACGTAATGTCATAGCTCGCAATAATTCTTATTTTGAGAAGAAATTGTTTTTAGCTTCTAACGTCATTACAAGTTACTACGATATTCCTTAATTGGCTCAATAGCATTATGGAAAAAGGGTTTATTGTATAAATATGATAACTCCTCTCTTGCTGTGAAAAAAAATGTGGCCTAAATATACTGAACAAAAATATAAACGCAACATGTAAAGTGTTGGTCCCCTGTTTCATGAGCTGAAATCAAAGAACCCAGAAATTGTCCATATGCACCATAAGCTTATTTCTTTGACATTTTTGGAACTGAGTTTTGCTTACATCCCTGTTAGTGTGCATTTCTCCTTTGCCAAGATAATCCATCCACCCGCCATGTGTGGCATATCAAGAAGCTCATAATTGAATATTCATTTCTCTACCATAAGCCGCCCCCAACGTTGTTTTAGAGAATTTGACAGTACGTCCAACCGGCCTCACCACCGTGTAACCACGCCAGACCTGCACACCTGGCTTCTTCACCTGCGGGATCGTCTGAGACCAGCCACTCGGACAGCCGATGAAACCTTAGAAATAAAGCCCTTTTGACTGTTTTAAATAAAAATAAATACAAAAAAAAGTAAGATACACAAACTAATAAAATAAAATCAAATGTTATTTGTCACATAAACATGGTTAGCAGATGTTAATGCGAGTGTAGCGAAATGCTTGTGCTTCTAGTTCCGACAATGCAGTAATAACCAACGAGTAATCTAACCTAACAATTCCACAACTACTACCTTATACACACAAGTGTAAAGAGATAAAGAATATGTACATAAAGATATATGAATGAGTGATGGTACAGAACGGCATAGGCAAGATGCAGTAGAATGTATAGAGTACAGTATATACATATGAGATGAGTAATGTAGGGTATATAAACATAAAGTGGCATAGTTTAAAGTGGCTAGTGATACATGTATTACATAAAGATGGCAAGATGCAGTAGATGATATAGAGTACAGTATATACATATACATATGAGATGAGTAATGTAGGGTATGTAAACATTATATTAAGTGGCATTGTTTAAAGTGGCTAGTGAAACATTTTTACATACATTTCCATCAATTCCCATTATTAAAAGTGGCTGGAGTTGAGTCAGTATGTTGGCAGCGGCCACTAAATGTTAGTGGTGGCTGTTTAACAGTCTGATGCCCTTGAGATAGAAGCTGTTTTTCAGTCTCTCGGTCCCTGCTTTGATGCACCTGTACTGACCTCGCCTTCTGGATGATAGCGGGGTGAACAGGCAGTGGCTCGGGTGGTTGTTGTCCTTGATGATCTTTATGGCCTTCCTGTGACATCGGGTGGTGTAGGTGTCCTGGAGGGCAGGTAGTTTTCCCCCGGTGATGCGTTGTGCAGACCTCACTACCCTCTGGAGAGCCTTACGGTTGTGGGCGGAGCAGTTGCCGTACCAGGCGGTGATACAGCCCGACAGGATGCTCTCGATTGTGCATCTGTAGACGTTTGTGAGTGCTTTTGGTGACAAGCCGAATTTCTTCAGCCTCCTGAGGTTGAAGAGGCGGTGCTGCTCCTTCTTCACAACGCTGTCTGTGTGGGTGGACCAATTCAGTTTGTCAGTGATGTGTACACCGAGGAACTTAAAACTTACTACCCTCTCCACTACTGTCCCGTCGATGTGGATAGGGGGGTGCTCCCTCTGCTGTTTCCTGTTTCCTAATAGTGTAATTATAGAACGCTTGTGAAAAGCAGCATGTCTTCAACTTTGTTGCATTCATCTGACCATGCAGAGTGAACGTCAAAGTACTTGTGACTCCGTGGTCAAGCAACTGCTCTCTCCTTGAGTGACAGGGGGCAGGGCTTTGTGTGGTTAGCAGCAGAAAGAGGAGGGAGAGAGACTGAAGTAGCAAATTAAGTAAACTATAAAAACTGACAGAGGCACAGTAGTTGCGTATCACATTTAACAAACCAAACATTGAAATACCATTATAGAAGGTAAAGTAAAACTCAAACCGGTCCTTGTATCAATACCAGTATATAGTAAAATACGGTATATCGCCCGGCCCTACAATCCACCCAGTGATGGCTAGGGCTGACACACAACTCACACAAGCCAAACTACCCCTCCAGCTGTGAGAGATTGGTGTCCAGGGATGTAGACAGGCCTGGGTAGCTGGTGCAGAGGGGCTATGAATCCTTCTGTTCCAGAAGCGGGGTGAAATGCTTGTCTCCCATCAGAGTCTTGTAGAGCAGTGTGAAGACGTCCTCTTGAGCGTGATCCTCTTGCTTGCCTACTTTTAGCTTTTCTTCTTTAACTTTAAATGAACCATCCTCTGCCTCTCGGGAGCGATGTACCGAGACCGAACAACCTAACTCATGGTCTTCCTGGCCAGCAGGTCGTGCTGGTACCTGCTTTCTTCACCATTTGTAGCAGAGCCTGGGGAGTGGCCACTGCCACGGACCAGAGCTAGGACGGGTCTCAGGGTACAGAGGCTGAGTAAACAGTTCAAGCTTAGGCTTTTATTGTATAATTTTACAAACCGAAATGCTCAAGAATAAGGAACTTAAAGTATAACTTCAGTTACTAAGGTTTCTTTTAAACTAAATCTTATCTCCCAACCTGTCTGCTGCTGTCTCCAGGCCTTTCTTCCTTGAATGTGAGCAGCAGCAGCAGCCTACTCAACTGTTTGGGCTAATTAAGGATTCTCAGCTAGCCTCTATTAGCCTCCTAACTGGGAAGGTGCTGGAAGGCAACTTAAGGTTTAATGCCAATGTGCTAAGAATGTACATGTTGAGTCTGAAAAGTGTATTGAGTCTGAAAAAAACCTAGGATATTGTACTGTGCACCTGTGCGTGTTGTTTTTTGCTGTTCACTTTTGAAGCAGCCCTCTCAGAAAAAATGTTCTGCCTTGATCTCGTACTGATCTCTGATAATAGTTTTTCTACTTGACTTCAGATTCACCATACATACATCTGCAACAAACAAGAACAATGCTACATTAAAGTAAAAAACGAATATGAATGTTGATATCAGGACATTCTGAGGGTCTTGTGAATCTCTTCTACTGGTGCCTACAGTGCCAGTTTAGTGGGAGCTCAGCTCCTCGTCCCTCCTAGTATTCCATGTTTTAACCTCTCTAGGGTATGTGGGACGGTAGCGTCTCACCTTGTCAACAGCCAGTGAAACTGCAGGGCGCCAAATTCAAAACAACAGAAATCCCATATTTAGAATTCCTCAAACATACATGTATTTTACACCATTTTAAAGATACACTTGTTGTAAATCCAGCCACAGTGTCCGATTTCAAAAAGGCTTTACGGCGAAAGCAAACCAAACGATTATGTTAGGTCAGAGACAAGTCAGCCATTTTTCCAGCCAAAGAGAGGAGTCACAAAAAGCAGAAATATAGATAGAATTAATCACTAACCTTTGATGATCTTCATCAGATGACACTCATAGGACTTCATGTTACACAATACATGTGTGTTTTGTTCGGTAAAGTTCATATTTATATCCAAAAATCTAAGTTTACATTGGCGCGTTATGTTCAGTAGTTCCAAAACATCCGGTGATTTTGCAGAGCCACATCAATTTACAGAAATAGTCATCATAAATGTTGATGAAAATACAAGTGTTATACATGGAATTTTAGATCCACTTCTCCTTAATGCAACTGTGTCAGATTTATTTATTTTTTATTACGGAAAAAGCAAACCATGCAATAATCTGAGACGGTGCTCAGACGACAAATCAACCCAAAGAGATATCCGCCATGTTGGAGTCAACAGAAGTCAGAAATAGCATTATAAATATTCACTTACCTTTGAGGATCTTCATCAGAATGCACTCCCAGGAATCTCAGTTCCACAATAAATGTTTGTTTTGTTCGATAATGTCCATCATTTATGTCCAAATTCCTCCTTGTTGTTCGCGTGTTCAGTACACAATCTAAACTCACGACGCGCGGGCAGGTCCAGGCAAAAGTTCAGACGAAAAGTCATATTACAGTCCTTAGAAACATGTCAAACGAAGTATAGAATCAATCTTTAAGATCTTTTTAACATAAATCTTCAATAATGTTCCAACCGGAGAATTCCTTTGTCTTCAAAAATGCGATGGAACTCAAGCTAACTCTCACATGAACGTGCATGGTCAGCTCATGGCAGACCTTACTCAATCCCCTCTCATTCGCCCCCATTTCACAGTAGAAGCATTATACAAGGTTCTAAAGACTGTTGACATCTAGTGGAAGCCTTAGGAAGTGCATCATGACCCCATTCCATTTCCACTGTATCTTGGATTTTCAACAAAGAGTTGAAAAACTAAAAACCTCAGATTTCCCACTTCCTGGTTGGATTTTTCTCAGGTTTTTGCCTGCCATATGAGTTCTGTTATACTCACAGACATCATTCAAACAGTTTTAGAAACTGCAGAGTGTTTTCTATCCAAATCTACTAATAATATGCATATCCTAGCATCTGGGCCTGAATAGCAGGCAGTTTACTCTGGGCACGCTTTTCATCCGGATGTGAAAATACTGCCCCCTACCCCAAATAAGTTAAACCCTTTCTGCTCTACCCCCAATGTGCATACGTTAGATGGCACGGACTGAGGTGCTTTCCTGGGGGCAAAGGATCAGGCTCTCCCTGTCTCTGCTTTGGTTGTTTGCAAAGGTAGGCCACACATGGCTGCTCACACCAAGCAGAACAATGGGCTATGGTTCCAAGATGGCCAAATATCCTCAAACAACCTCAGAAAATTGTTCTAACACACACACAGACAGACAGTTGGGAGGCAATTTACATGGATGGTGAGTGACTTTCATCCTATTTTTATATAGAGCAATGTCAGCCAGAGGTCAACCTGGTTATGGTGTGATCATCTCACTGTGGTGGTGCTGTGGCCGTCTTTATTTATTTCACTCTACAAGCCCTGGAGATTGAGCTGAACTACAGAGCCATATTTAGCCTTTATTTAAGAAGATTGGGCAGGCCAGCCAGAGACTGTCCGATGGCCTAGCCCCTGCTTACCGATGGCCAGTCGGATCAATACAACACAATTGAGTTCACCAATCTGAGGGTCTTTGAGACGCAGCCGTGGCACTTAAGGGGCGATCGCTTTTGATGAAATCTTTATCAGCCTCTATTGACAGATTCAGTTGAGCAACTTCCTCTCCCGTCCCTTGCTCCTCTCCCAACTGTAAAGTAATGTATACTAAGCCCCCTCCTTTAAAAGTTTCTAAGAGCTGATGGAATGATTGATAGGAACACAACCCCTTTAAGTTTGTTTTTGCTATTTCTGCCTTGATATCTGATGGAGGAAATTACTTTTCAGCGGAGTTCAGGTGACCCCTATGGTTCTTTGAGACCGTTGTTCAGTCCGATACTGCAGCGTTGTGGCAAAACGTACACCAAATGGACCTACCCCATCAAAGGAGCATTGAGGGAGAATACAAAGAAAACATCAGCTTCCCCAAAAAATGAAGAAAAAGAAAAAGCAAGCGGGAGGAGATTTACTTTTAGAAGCAAGTCTAAGAGCAACCTGGCGTCCGATGAAGGATTGTGGAAATTTCGAAAATGATTACATATTTGATTTCCAAACAAGCCGCGGGGGTATTGGATATCACAAGCTAATGCGTGGCGGTCACATGTGCACTGTTGGAAATTTGGTCGAGGCTCTTCTCAGCCTTTGAAGTCACAAGTTGTTTTTTCGCGTTTAGAGTAGCTGCTCCAGAGGAAGCCTAATCCATGTGATATTGCTATGGCAAGCAGTATTTCTACACAACACTCCAAACAGTGTTCGTGACTCCACTAATTTGCCGTTGTTGTTTTACCTGCTTTGTATTTTGCAGCCCCTCTACACCCCCATCTCTCTCTCTCTCTTAGTTACCCTCAGAGGGAGCTGTTACCCAAGCCTCTGTGGATTGGCCCGAGGTGGTTTCCCAATCGCGAGAGATGCAAGGCGAACTGGATTTCTGTGAATTGATTAAGAGGAAGATTTGGTTCATGTTCTGCAGCTGTGTTTGGTTGGCTCAATGATGTATCCTGACTTGAATCTTTAATTGATACACCACAATCTGCCTCTTGTGGGTGCTTTAGAATAAGCTTGTTCATTGTTTTTTACTCTGTCAATTGTACACATCTTTTGTCATTGTTTTGGAAAATGTAAACATACAAGCACTGTTGTAGGGCATTATGGGATTTCTTCCAGTAGCTTTGACCCTGCTGCACCACCAGCAACCCCCACCCCCACACCAAGCCCAGTCACTCTCCAGTCAATTTCATTAATGCTAAATCCCACATCCTACACAGCTGCCTTTAAAAAGAGCTTTTGGAAATTGAGTTGTAATAAGATACCGTGCGCTGCCAAGGTGAATAAGAGGCGGTTCCTGAATGCCTCTCTCTCTGTGTGTCTCACCCTCTGTCTTTCTCTCTGACACACACACATTTGCTCCATGTTGTTCCCATCTCTTACCGTGCTGCAGCAGCGGGAAAAGGTTACAACCTCCACAGCAGCTAATTCCCCATTGATCTGCCCTGGGGCACCATAGCTGTTTACACAGACCTTTTATAGAGAGCAAAGCATATTAAAGGCAGAGAAAAGTCTGCACACTGCTGTTGACCACGCTGTTCTGTATGTTTGTGCACAACAGCAGAACTGAGGGCTAAGGCCCTACTGAGACTTCCCACACTTGGTTGGGATTTGAAAATCCCACTGCCATAAGGGGAGATATCTGAGAGCATTAAGATATTGGAAAATAATATTGCTCCTTTTTCAGAGTAGAGGCCATGTGATCTCTAATCAAGTCATTTTCTTTTTTGTTTACAGTGCATTAGGAAATTATTCAGACCTTCACTTTTTTCACGTTATGTTACATTAGCCTTATTCTAAAATGTATCATTATTTTTTCCCCCTCAATCTATACACACAATACCCCATAATGACAGTGAAAACAGGTTTGTAGAAATTTTTGCACATTTATTTAAAAAAAGACATACCTTATTTACATAAGTATTCAGACCCTTTGCTATGAGACTCAAAATTGAGTTCAGATGCACCCTGTTTCCATTGATCATCCTTGAGATGTTTCTACAACTTCATTGGAGTCCACCTGTGGTAAAATAAATTGATTGGACATGATTAGGAAAGGCACACACCTGTCCCACAGTTGACAGTGCATGTCAGAGCAAAAACCAAGCCATGAGGTTGAAGGAATTGTTTGAGGAGCTCCGAGACAGGATTGTCGAGGCACAGAACACACCAAAACATTTCTGCAGCATTGAAAGTCCCCAAGAACACAGTGGCCTCCAATCTTTTTGTGTGTGTTTTTTTGGTACTTTTTTAGCACTTTTTTCAGGACCCTGTCTTTCAAAGATAATTCGAAAAAATCCAAATAACTTCACAGATCTTCATTCTGAAAGGTTTAAACACTGTTTCCCATGCTTGTTCAATGAACCATAAACAATTAATGAACACGCACCTGTGGAACGGTCGTTAAGACACTAACAGCTTACAGACGGTAGGCAATTAAGGTCACAGTTATGAAAACTTAGGACACTAAAGAGGCCTTTCTACTGACTCTGAAAAACACAAAAAGAAAGATGCCCAGAGTCCCTGCTCATCTGCGTGAACGTGCCTTAGGCATGCTGCAAGGAGGCATGAGGATTGCAGATGTGGCCAGGGCAATAAATTGCAATGTCCGTACTGTGAGACGCCTAAGACAGCACTACAGGGAGACAGGACGGACAGCTGATCATCCTCGCAGTGGCAGACCACGTGTAACAACACCTGCACAGGATCGGTACATCCGAACATCACACCTGCGGGACAGGTACAGGATGGCAACAACAACTGCCCGAGTTACACCAGGAACGCACAATCCCTCCATCAGTGCTCAGACTGTCCGCAATAGGCTGAGAGAGGCTGGACTGAGGGCTTGTAGGCCTGTTGTAAGGCAGGTCCTCACCAGACATCACCGGCAACAACGTCGCCTATGGGCACAAACCCACCGTCGCTGGACCAGACAGGACTGGCAAAAAGTGCTCTTCGCTGACGAGTCGCGCTTTTGTCTCACCAGGGGTGATGGTCGGATTTGCGTTAATCATTGAAGGAATGAGCGTTACACCGAGGCCTGTACTCTGGAGCGGGATCGATTTGGAGGTGGAGGATCCGTCATGGTCTGGGACGGTGTGTCACAGCATCATCGGACTGAGCTTGTTGTCATTGCAGGCAATCTCAATGCTGTGCGTTACAGGGAAGACATCCTTCTCCCTCATGTGGTACTCTTCCTGCAGGCTCATCCTGACATGACCCTCCAGCATGACAATGCCACCAGCCATACTGCTCGTTCTGTGTGTAATTTCCTGCAAGACAGGAATGTCAGTGTTCTGCCATTGCCAGCGAAGAGCCCGGATCTCAATCCCATTGAGCACGTCTGGGACCAGTTGGATCGGAGGCCAGGGCCATTCCCCCCAGAAATGTCTGGGAACTTGCAGGTGCCTTGGTGGAAGATTGGGTAGCATCTCACAGCAAGAACTGGCAAATCTGGTGCAGTCCTTGAGGAGGAGATGCACTGCAGTACTTAATGCAGCTGGTGGCCACACCAGATACTGACTGTTACATTTGATTTTAACCCCCCCCTTTTTTTCAGGGACACATTATTCCATTTCTGTTAGTCACATGTCTGCGGAACTTGTTCATTTTATGTCTGTTGTTGAATCTTATGTTCACACTAGAGGTCGACCGATTATGATTTTTCAATACCGATACCAATTATTGGAGGACAAAAAAAAAGCAGATACCGATTAATTTGCCGATTTTTGTATTTATATATTTATTTATTTGTAATAATGACAATTACAACAATACTGAATGAACACTTTTATTTTAACTTAATATAATACATCAATAAAATCTATTTAGCCTCAAATAAATAATGAAACATGTTCAATTTGGTTTAAATAATTCAAAAACAAAGTGTTTGAGAAGAAAGTAAAAGTGCAATATGTGCCATGTAAAAAAGTTAACTTTTACAACATGAGAACATATGAAAGCTGGTGGTTCCTTTTAACTTCAATATTCCCAGGTAAGAAGTTTTAGGTAGTAGTTATTATAGGACTATTTCTCTCTCTACCATTTGTATTTCATATACCTTTGACTATTGGATGTTCTTATAGGCACTATAGTATTGCCAGTGTAACAGTATAGCTTCCGTCCCTCTCCTCGCCCCTACCTGGGCTCGAACCAGGAACACATCGACAACAGCCACCCTCGAAGCATCGTTACCCATCGCTCCACAAAAGCTGCGGCCCTTGCCGAGCAAGGGGAACAACTACTTCAAGGTCTCAGAGCGAGTGACGTCACCGATTGAAATGCTATTAGCGCGCACCCCGCTAACTAGCTAGCCATTTCACATCGGTTACACCAGCCTAATCTCGGGAGTTGATAGGCTTGAAGTCATTAACAGCTCAATGCTTGAAGCACAGCGAAGAGCTGCTGGCAAACGCACGAAAGTGCTGTTTGAATGAATGCTTACGAGCATGCTGCTGCCTACCACCGCTCAGTCAGACTGCTCTATCAAATCATATACTTAAATATAACATAACACACAGAAATACGAGCCTTAGGTCATTAATATGGTAAAATATTAACTAAATATGCAGGTTTAAAAAAATATATACTTCTGTATTGATTTTAAAGAAAGGCATTGATGTTTATGGTTAGGTACACATTGGTGCAACGACAGTGCTGTTTTCGCGAATGCGAAACATCACCCGTTTGGCGACGTAGGCTGTGATTCGATGAGAAATTAACAGGCACCGCATTGATTATATGCAACGCAAGACAAGCTAGATAAACTAGTAATATCATCAACCATGTGTAAGTTAACTAGTGATTATGTTAAGATTGATTCTTTTTATAAGATAAGTTTAATGCTAGCTAGCAACTTACCTTGGCTTCTTGCTGCACTCGCGTAACAGGTAGTCAGCCTGCCACGGAGTCTCCTCGTGGAGTGCAATGTAATCGGCCACAATCGGTGTCCAAAAAATCCGATTACCGATTTGTTAGGAAAACTTGAAATCGGCCCTAATTAATCGGCCATCCCGATTAATCGGTCGACCTCTAGTTCATACAAATATTTACACATGTTAAGTTTGCTGAAAATAAACGCAGTTGAGAGTGAGAGGACGTTTATTTTTTTGCTGAGTTTACAATGGGGGAATTTCACCTGACGTGGACTGACGATTTTTGAAAAATAGGCACGGTGTGCTCTCTGTGTTCTTCCCCTCTAAAAACAGAAATATATCATTCTAAATAACAAACTGTTATTTTTGTCTCACCCCATGTTCAAGATTGTCTTTTTCCCCTTTATTCAGATTACAATCTCTCACTTTCGGGTATTTGAAACAAAATCATCTCCAAAATATCGTTATTTTTTAAACAAGCCATAGAAAGTTGGTTGCAATTTCAGTTAGAAAAAGGGGGGGAAAGTAAAGAACTTGTCTGTCGGTCCTGCATTAAAGACCAAAATTGGTTAAAATAAATTGTGAAAAGTAAAAATATATACCAGTTTTATTTAAGGACCATTAAATGGACAGCTGTGCCATATAGATTGCAAAATAGTTGGGAAGAGATTTTCGATGTACCGACTCCATGGTTTATGAATAATAATTTTTACCTACTGCAGACCTAAAACCTATGGGTTTAACCTTCTGAATTAATGATTATATTTGAGATAGAAGCTGCCTCTTAATGAGTTCCGAGCACTGATCTGTTATCCAGCGATTATTAGTAATAATAATGAATGACAGCATGGGGACTGGTCTTGATGAATCAAGCAAATTTTTATTTGGGCATGTTAGGATTATTTTGCACATCACTTGCAGTCACTTAGTAGCTTAGGCCTACAGTACACTCGACTGGTCCAGTTGTACAGCGCCATATTTTCCTAACTGAAACCCTTAATGAAATCGCTTTAGCTGTGATTTTAAAACGAATCAGCTGATGCATTGGTCTAGAGCCAGGTGGTATTGGCGGACAGTCACCTGTGAGCTCTGGAACTTTTTTCTGATTTATTTACAAAATTGTCATTTTAAATGCCCGGCTACTCTAGGTGTGACAATCCCCCCCAACTTGCATTGTATTAAATGTTTATTTCAACTACATTTTAGTTGCACTTCCCCCCCAGCTCCATGACCATGGATAAAACCTTGCTGAGATGATCAATATATTTGTTGCATTGTTGTATGGTCAGTTTCTCAAGCCAAAACATCTTGATGGCCTTCACCAGTTCATCTTTGCTTGTAGGCTTGGCAGAGTTACGGATACATTTTTCAGAATAAAGTAGGCTAATGAAGGCAACAAATTGTTGCTTACTGGAAAACCCAAAGTCATCCAATTGTTATAATAGGATTTGAAGCAATAGTCTACCCTCGTGTGGTCAACTATTTCAGCACCATTTCGCTCTGCTCTGAGACAAGCATGGGGACTGGTCTTGATAAATCAATGAGATTTTTCTCTCCGTTTCGGTGTTGGTTAGCCTACAATTAGAGTGTGGAAATGTTAGGATTATTTTGCTCTTATTAGCCTACTCCCGACCGGTCACGTTGTACAGCAAAACCTTGAGGTTTTCGTTTTTCAATTTTCTTGGAATAGAAACACTATAATTTTAATAAAATTAATTAAGCTACATTTCTTAAAATCAATCCCATATACTATGTTCTTACAAAAAAAGGTTTTAAATTCTCTATGTACAGCCTATATTAAAAACTGTCAAATGCTTCTCAAAGATGCCCTCTGGTGGTCAAATTAGCATTAATGGCAACTATGGCTGACACTTAAATAACTTGCCATAGAATTATGCGGCAACCCACAAGGTGTGCTGCAGTATGAGACAACTTTTAAAGGAAGAACCACTGTGTATATAGTTTTAAATGATCACTTAAATTGATCCACCAAAACACAAACCTATCAATACATTTAAAGCTGTTTTGTATTCAGTGTTGCTTAATTGTAAGTGTTGACCGACCTCTCCTCTCTGTCTCCGCAGAGCTGTCAGATGTGGAGCCCAACGTATTCCTGCGGCCCTTCCTGGAGGTGGTACGATCTGAAGACACCACCGGACCAATCACAGGCCTGGCCCTCACCTCTGTCAACAAGTTCCTGTCCTACGGCCTCATAGGTGAGCAGCACAGCTGTCCTCATACACACAGACAGACCGGTCAGGTCTGTTGTCTAAGCATTTATGTTATATACAGAGAACACTGTAAGGTGCTCTGTCAGTTATTTAGCCATGATATTGTAAGTAATGTAGCATTGACAGAGATTTCTGTGTGGGACCACTACGTTGTTTTTAAAGACGGCTTTCCATTTGGAGGGGTGACTTGTTTATATTGTCAATCTGTGAGAACACAGTCATCATGGACTCCCTCTGGCTCCAGGCATGCCAAGAATGACGAGTTCTGATTTATCGATGCTTAAATGGACGTGTTGTTTACTACAGAAATGGCACAGCTCGTCCTTGCTAGCATCATCATGGAAATATGGCAGGCGTCCGCCAGTTGCCAAAGTGTGAAGAAAGCATGTATCACCAGATGTTATTCTACATGGCAGGGGTTGAATAAATGTTACATCTCCGACCGTCAAAACAGCTGCGACGCCTCGCTGAAATAAATAAGCTCCATTGTAACATTGAATAACACCATTTATCGCATCACTGTCCTGAACACGTTGTTTTTATTGGGCTGTAATTTTATCATTCAGCTGTTATATTGGCCAAATATTTGGTGAATACAACATATGTGGGAAGGGTAGGCTATGTGTAATTTGATTTCAGCTCTACGACCATTGCTTCTGGCATGTGTCCTGAGGTGCACCGTAGTTGTCTTTTTCGAGTCTGATCCCACAAGCCCTTGGAATACCTGGCAGACTGAGTCTAGATGCACGTCCTCACACACCCTCACACACACACACCACTCTCTCACAAACCACAAGCACACACCATCACAGATCAGCCTCTCACAAATCACTCCCAGATCCCCTGTCTGTCACTCCAAACCCAACGCCGGTTTCCTAATCCTATAACCCCCCCACACACACACACACACACCTCATCAGTGGAGTTCAAATGGGTGGGAAACCATGGCAACGTGACCCTGCAGCCCTCAAGACAATGGCCCTCCAGCGCAGAATGAAGGATATGACACGCTCAGATATTACCCTCCGTTTGAATTCAACCCGTGTTCCTCAAATGCTGTGAGGTCTTTCCCAGCTTGTTAACACACTGAAGTCAACGGCATCATTTTCCCCTACACCATCTGTCTGCTCACACAGCAAGCGGCTCGTTGGATCACAGTCGTTAGACGTATTGAGGAACTGAGGAAGCACTGGTTGTATTCTGATCGTACATAAATACATGCATTTTTCAACAGCATATTACTGGACAATAAATGTAATGTAGTTAAATACTAAAACTTTCTAATAAAATGCTAAATAATGATTGAGAGTTTCAACGGAGATTCTGCATCTATAAAGTATTATGATTTCAATTGTAAAATAAATTCTAGAGCTTTGATTAATTCAACGGATTAATTCTAGACCTCCCCGAAAAGGTTGTAAAATACTGAAATTAATTTCTAAATGTAATCTGTTTAGACATTAACATCGTTATTCACTAGAATAACGTATTCACTTGAATAACTTATTCACTTCACTACTAGAATATGTACTTACTATGGAGTTGGCCCTGATGTCTTGTTGATTAGCCAGTAAGTAGTGCCAAATTTACAGGGCTTAGTTACCATTTAAATCCAAATAGTTCCTAAGTACTGCCTTAGTAGTATTCTGGTACTTACGACATGGTCATTTAAAGGAAATGCCAGTACCTAGTTATTTAGAATTGACTGCAGAGTCGGAGAGAAACCTCTTACCTTGATAACCAGGTGAACTAGAGACGGTCTGTCTCGTGTTCATAGAGTCATGTGAGACTGAATGAACGATCTTTCAGTGTCGAAGGGCTTTTATACTAATGAGCCTGCTCCAGCCGTTCTGATTAGGCCCTTCTCCAGTGAAAAGTCAACTTAGTATCCCTCCGTTCAGACATTTATGAGAGCTGGCTGTCTATATTAGCTAACAATATGACATGTAGCCTACATTAGTACTGCACACGTAGTAGGCCTACTCAATCTATGAAAACTTTGGTAAATGCAGTAATTTTGAAATTGCTTTCAAAACCCCAGCCAAAGGAAATGTCTCAAATGAAGTCATTTTTGCTCAATTGTCCACTTGTCACACCGTTGTACAAGCGGAGTAAGAGGTTTAAAATGACTTGTGTTGGTGGTGAATGACTGATACTAAGAGACAGGCAGAGGGCTGATCCTGTTGAACACTGCCATCTGCTGGTTGCAGTGTCAATAATGTTCAGATTTAATGGTCATTCACTCGTTTTTGATCATTTTATTTGTCAATTTGTAATAATTTCTCAAATGTTTCCCATTAGATGTATGGTAAGCCTAACGCTAATTAGAATCTCTCAATAGATTTCTCAACATCGGCCTACATTGATTAGGGATCGATTCACTTTGGCATAGTTTTTCCTCACTATAAAGTTGTCTGTTATGGAAACAATTAACAGTTTTCTTCAAGTATCACAACTGAAAAGTCCAATTGCCAAAACATGTTAATAGCAGCGATGAAGCGGCCACTGGTGGCAGGCTAAATACGTCTCTCTTAGTCTGTCTGCTTTGTTGTATAGATGTAGTGGAGGTTTTTGTCTTTGAATGATTACAGAGCTCTGCTTTCTCCCGTGTCTGTGATGTGGTGGAGAGGGATCTGCAAGTTTGCACACATTCTTAATATCCCTTCCCAAGGCTCCTCTCAGGAGAAACACACCACAGCATGTAACTCAGCCCTGTTGCTTTTACCCTGCGTGTCACTCCGAACATGTTCCCCTTCGTGTCGTCCCTTTGTCCCCCCGTCACCCTTCCTCTGTTTGCAATGGGCCCTGCCTTACCCCCTCTGTCGCCCTGGGGGGTCCGGAAAAGATGGAAGGAAGAGACCAAGGGAAATCACACACACACTCCCACTCGTGCACACATTTCATTGAGTGAGGGCTAATTCCCCTCAATCTGTGGCCTGAGGTCTCCTGGCACGGAGGGAGTGCTGGCCTAAGCCCCTCCACTGATGGACATCCTGATCCCCTCCTCTCCGACATCCCTCAGAGCCTAGAGGCACCACCACTCAGCCTGCTGAAAGCAGCCATGACCACACCAGCCTCATAAGGCTCATAGAACAGCTCAACTGAGCATTTGCCTTCATTACCCGCTCAAAAGAGAGGCGCAAAATATCACACTGGTTTTCTAATGAGTTGTTACGTCATATAGGCATTATATAAAACATATTAAAACATGAAGGCCAGTTAAGTCAACTTTTAATGCAGCGAAACTATTATTGCAACATTTGAAGATCGGGTATTTTTACAAAAATGTTACCTGGGCCTGTCTGATAATAGTGCTATTCAATCACAATTATTTTATAAAGCTCTTTTTTACATCAGCAGTTGTCTCAAAGTGCTATTCAGAAGGGGAACAGGTGAGCAAACTTGACTTCACTTACACTAAGGAAAAGTACACACCTTTTTGTTTGGTTTGAGATGTATTGGTCGTCGTACAGTATGTGCCTCTGGGGTTTTTGTGTGTGGCATTCTGAAACCCACTCTCCTCTCTCTCTTACTCGGCAGTCTGAATGTTCTTTTTTTCACGTCATACTACAGAACAGCTGTTCCAGCCACGCACTCCCAGCCAACGGTGTTATTTTAACAATAGTCCTCCCCTTAGGCTAGGGGGATTAGTATTTAATATCACTTCTGACATTCTGCTGGATAGCCCGTGGCTCCAGTTTCTGTGGTGGGATGAGACGTTTTCAGCACAACTCCCGCGGTTGTTGTGACCCTCGCCTCGTTGAGGGACTTTGGCAGTACACAGTTTCACTCGGCTAACCACGTTTGCGCCGTTTCTCGGCATTCACTCAAGTTATTTCACAGCGTCGACAAACGCTCCAAGACTTTACACACACACTCATTTGCTAAACATCTCACTGATAAGTAACTTCACCCCACTTCATTTGGCTAATGACAGCAACTATCGATTGTCAGTGGGAAGGATGGCACCAGCCTAAACCTTTCCCCCCTCCCCCGCCTAAACCCTTCCTATTTATCTGTCAATAGATAGAATGTTGTGTGGCATCAGACCTCTACCTGGAAAGGCTTTCACTTGTTATCCCTCTCCTTCCCCTAGTATGCTCTCTGCTTATTAGGCCAAGTTAATGAAATGCTCCTTTTAAGAGCGATGGGAAAGAAAAACATGCTGGCTCCAGGCCGCTGCCTGGCCTTGTTGGGTTTCAAAACACTAGCTCCTGTTGCCTAGACAGCCAATTGGCCAGCACGACCCACAAAAGGCCACATTTGGTGATTAGATCTCCAGGCTTTGAAGGACCTTCTGGATTGACCATGCTAGATTGTGTGTGTGTGACCATCAGATGTAAGACTTATTGGCTCGACAGTCCAATCATGCAGTGCTATCACTTGTTAGAAAACCTGTCCTCTGCATTATCTGTTTGACAGCAGCTGTCTGTGCATTAAACATGCATTCATGTAATGATGCACTCCTAGATAGTTTTGTTTCCCCTCTTGCCTTAGCATGGGGTCGTTCCATGTCATTTCAACAAGCTATGACACCCCCCATCTCAGATTGTTCTGAAATAATATTTTAATTTATAGAAATCATATAATATTCAATAAATATTGTACTTAACATCCGATTTGGACCAAACCTTTTTCAAACATTGAGTACATGAGGAATCCTAAGAAATTGTCATTAGCCAACCACGGCTTTTGAAGTTGTTCACATGAAGTGTGAAAATGCTAATATACTGTAGTTACCATTGATTTGCATTTGATTTGTGACACATGCTAAAAAGTTAGCATTTGAAACAGTGGACAACAAAACCAACACGGATTGTTGTCATATCTTGTCAATAGACTGTCAAAATCCTCTTCCTTGTGCTTTTTGAGGTGGCGCGACACTAGGGCTTTTACTTGGAATTTTTGCTATTTTAAATATTCAATAGCTCAGATGACAAAAATGTGTCCTCATTGATCATATCGGAACAGAATAGTGGTTTAGTTGGTCTGGAAAACAATGTCTGCCACACAGGTATGTTCGTTTTGAGGTTGAAGGCCATCATAAGGATTTCCTTAACATCAAACGTTTCACAGATTGTCTTGTAGCACAGTATTGACATCTGGTAAGAAGATGGCAATATCAATGTGCATTCCATATTTGAACATTGTCGTGTGCCTCACACAGTTCCAAATGGAGTTGTCACTTAAATTCAGCTGAAGTGTTGTGAGTGAAACTTGGCAGACTTGAGGCTTGAATGAGCAGCGTAAGAAATGAGCGGTTTTATAAAATGTCCACTGATTTCTAAGGAGATGATCACATTGGCCATCTTGTTATCTGTCCTGTGCAGATGCTAACCACGAGGCGGCGGCGGAGGCCATCGAGAACATGGCGGATGCCGTCACACACGCCAGATTCGTGGGGACGGACCGCGCCAGCGATGAAGTAGTGCTCATGAAAATCCTACAGGTAATCTTACAGCTAAAATCTCCCAGCTAGACGTGTACCAGACGATGATCAATCAAACAAGCTCAAGGCCTCCATCTCAAATGTCACCCTTTTCCCAGTTTACAGTAGTGCACATATTAGACGCTGCACTATATGGGGAATGGGTTGTCATTTGAAACTTTATACAAGTGTATTACATGCATGAATACCCTGGCTGGATTCCCTTTGAGGTTGAACATTTACTGTATGATGACATACCTCGTAAACAGAGGAGGCTGGTGGGAGGAGCTATAGGAGGATGGGCTCATTGTAATGGCTGGAATGGAATAAATGGACGGAGTCAAATGGGGTTTCCATGTGTTTGATTCCAAACCCTCCATTCCAGCCATTACAATGAGCATGTCCTCCTATAGCTCCTCCCACCAGCCTCCTCTGCTCGTAAAAGCCCATGTGGAACTGAGATGGCAACCCTGAATGCACACACTCGCATGTATACACACTGTCTCTGCCTTGACAGGTCCTGAGGACTTTGCTGCTCACGCCCGTAGGAGCCCACCTGACCAACGAGTCTGTGTGTGAGATCATGCAGTCGTGTTTCCGCATCTGCTTCGAGATGCGCCTCAGCGGTGAGTTCTCCATCTCAGTAATTCTCCCAGTGATTGATGCACCTGGAAGGAACTGCAGCTAGTCCACATGCTTTGCTAGAAAGACACTAAGCTGTATTTTATGAAGCTTTTCCAGGGAAAAAATTCTGTAACTCATGGATATGAACCTGATTCTCACGTTTAGCTTCCATGGCCTCCGGAATCCTCATCACTCCAGCCTAACGTTTTGATGAGCTCTACCACTCAACTACAACTCTCACCCCCTCCAGACCTTCAGGCGTTAGTAGTTCACTAACCCCCCCCCTTTTACCCCCCAACCCTACCTCAGTCCCTGAGCTGTGCTTTAATAAAATGCCCTCCTTATCCAGGCCAAACATAGACAGACAAGAGGTCCCAGCCTGACCTCTTTCCTCTTGTCTTCTGGGCTCTAATGGCACCTCCTCTGTTTGTTTTTCCCTCTCCACAGAGCTCCTGAGGAAATCAGCCGAACACACACTGGTGGACATGGTGCAGCTGCTGTTTTCCAGGTAACGGGAAGGGTGGGGAGATATATGTGTGTGTGTGTGTGTGTGTGAGACAAGCCCAAGCCTCCAGACCGTACACTGGGACTGGAAAACTTCAGGAAATGAACTTCCAGTTTGTCTATAGAGAACCCTTTCAATTAGGATATTGGATTAGAGTGCCTACCCAGAAAACCACTGGGAGGGAAAGTTGTAGGGTTAGGGCTTACCTCACTGTGCTGTGTGTAAATTACAAGTCTGTTTAATTTTACAAGTTGCTTCATAATCAATGTCTGACTTTTTAGTATGAAGATCATTTGGTGAACTTAAACTCCAACTGAAAATCTCAGTCCTCGTCATCAGACGTGTGAGCCATTGGTTCTGTAAACAACCATGTTAAAGCGCCAATGATAATCATTCAAGCTTTTTTTATGCAAAAGTCAGTTTACCATCTACTGATAATGGTATAATCCCTGTCAAGCCTCAATTGGAATTATCATTAAATACAGTGCCTTCAGAAAGTTTTCATACCCCTTGACTTTTTCCACATTTTGTTGTTACAGCCTGAATTTAAAATGTATTAAATTGAGATTTTGTCACTGGCCTACACACAATACCCCATAATGTCAAAGTGGAATAATGTTTGTTTTCTTTACATTTTTATAAATTCATAAAAAATGAAAAGCTGAATTGTCTTGAGTCGTCTAAGTATTTAACCCCTTTTTTTATGGCAAGCCTAAATACACTACATGACCAAAAGTATGTGGACACATGCTCGTCGAACATCTCATTCCAAAATCATGGGCATGAAAATGGAGTTGGTCCCCCTGTTGCTGCAATAACCGCCTCCACTCTTCTGGGAAGGCTTTCCACTAGATGTTGGAACATTAGTGCAGGGACATCACATTCAGCCACTAGCCTTAGTCAGGTCGTGCACTGATGTTGGGCGATTAGGTGTGGCTCGCAGTCGCCGTTCCAATTCACCCCAAAGGTGTTTGATGGGGTTGAGGTCAGGGCTCTGTGCAGGCTAGTCAAGTTATTCCAGACCGATCTCGACAAACCATTTCTGTTTGGACCTCGCTTTGTGCACGGGTGCATTGTCATGCCGAAACAGGAAAGGGCCTTACCCAAACTTTTGCCCCAAAGTTGGAAGCACAGAATCGTCTAGAATGTCATTGTATGCTGTAGCGTTAAAATTTCCATTCAGCGTAACTAAGGGGCTTAGCCCGAACCATGAAAAACAGCTCCAGACCATTATTCCTCCTCCACCAAACTTTACAGTTGGCACTAGGTAGTGTTCTCCTGGCATCCGCCAAACCCAGATTCGTCAGTCGAACTGCCAGAGAACACGTTTCCACTGCTCCAGAGTTCGATGGCGGTGAGCTTTACACAACTCCAGCTGGCGCTTGGCATTGCGCATGATGATCTTATGCTTATGTGTGGCTGCTCGGCCATGGAAACCCATTTCATAAATCTCCCGACAAACCGTTCTTGTGCTGTGTTGCAACCGAGGACAGGGGATTTTTACGCACTACACACTTCAGCACATGGCGGTCATATTCTGTGAGCTTGTGTGAGCTACCACTTCACGGCTGAGCTGTTGTTACTTCTAGAAGTTTCCACTTCAAAATAACAGCACTTAAAGTTGACCGGGGCAGCTCTAGCAGGGCAGAAATGTAACTGATTTGTTGGAAAGGTGGCATCCTATTACGGTGCCATGTTGAAAGTCACGAAGCTCTTCAGTAAGGCCATTCTACTGTCAATGTTTGTCTTTGGAGATTGCATGGCTGTGTGCTCGATTTTATACACGATTTTATACACCAACGGGTGTTGCTGAAATGGACGAATCCACTAATTTGCAGGGGTGTTCACATACTTTTGTGTATATTGCATTCGGAAAGTATTCAGCCCCCTTGACTTTTTCCACAGCCTTATTCGAAAATGGATTAAATAAACATTTTTCCTCATCAATCTACAAACAATACCCGATAATGATAAAGCGAAAACAGGTTTTTAGAAATGTTTGCACATTTATTAAAAAATAAAAAACATACCTTATTTACATAATTATTCAGACCCTTTGCTATGAGACTTGAAATTGAGCTCAGGTGCATCCTGTTTCCATTGATCATCCTTGAGATGTTTCTACAACTTGATTGGAGTCCACCTGTGGTAAATGCAATTGATTGGACATGATTTGGAAAGGCACACACCTGTCTATTTAAGGTCCTACAGTTGACAGAGCATGTCAGAGCAAAAAAACAAGCCATGAGGTTGAAGGAATTGTCCGTAGAGCTCCGAGACGACAGGATTGTGTCAAGGCACAGATTTGGGGAAGGGTACCAAAAAATGTCTGCAGCATTGAAGGTCCCCAAGAACACAGTGGCCTCCATCATTCTTAAATGGAAGAAGTTTGGAACCACCAAGACTCTTCCTAGAGCTTCCTGGTCACTCTGACAGAGCTCCAGAGTTCCTCTGTGTAGATAGGAGAACCTTCCAGAAAGACAACCATCTCTGCAGCACTCCACCAATCAGGCCTTTATGGTAGTGGTCAGACGGAAGCCAGTCTTCAGTAAAAGGCAAATGACAGCCCGCTTGGAGTTTGCCAAAAGGACTCTGACCATGAGAAACAAGATTCTCTGGTCTGATGAAACCAAGATTGAACTCTGGCCTGAATACCAAGCGTCACGTCTGGAGGAAACCTGGCACCATCCCTATGGTGAAGCATGGTGGTGGCAGCATTATGCTGTGGGGATGTTATTCAGTGGCAGGGACTGGGAGACTAGTCAGGATTGAGGGAAAGATGAACGGAGCAAAGTACATAGAGATCCTTGATGAAAACCTGCTCCAGAGTGCTCAAAACCTCAGACTGGGGCCAAGGTTCACTTTCCAGGGCAACGACCCTAAGTACACAGCCAAGACAATGCAGGAGTGGCTTCGGGACAAGTCTCAATGTCCTTGAGTGGCCCAGCCAGAGTCCGGATCTAACATCTCTGGAGAGACCTGAAAATAGCTGTTACAGCGACGCTCCCCATCCAACCTGACAGAGTTTGAGAGGATCTGCAGAGAAGAATGGGTGAAACTCCCCAAATACTGGTGTGCCAAGCTTGTAGTGTCATACCCAAGAAGACTCAAGACTGTTATCGCTGGGCCTCCCGGGTGGCGCAGTGGTCTAGGGCACTGCATCGCAGTGCTAACTGCGCCACCAGAGTCTCTGGGTTCGCGCCCAGGCTCTGTCGCAGCCGGCCGCGACCGAGAGGTCCGTGGGGCGACGCACAATTGGGCTAGCGTCGTCCGGGTTAGGGTGGGTTTGGCCGGTAGGGATATCCTTGTCTCATCGCGCTCCAGCGACTCCTGTGGCGGGCCGGGCGCAGTGCGCGCTAACCAAGGGGGCCAGGTGCACGGTGTTTCCTCCGACACATTGGTGCGGCTGGCTTCCGGGTTGGAGGCGCGCTGTGTTAAAGAAGCAGTGCGGCTAGGTTGGGTTGTGCTTCGGAGGACGCATGGCTTTCGACCTTCGTCTCTCCCGAGCCCGTACGGGAGTTGTAGCGATGAGACAAGATAGTAATTACTAGCGATTGGATACCACGAAAATTGGGGAGAAAAGGGGATAAAATTAAAAAGAAAAAAAAAAAAGGAAAAAAAAGACTGTTATCGCTGCCGAAGGTGCTTTAACAAAGTAGTGAGTAAAGGGTCTGAATACTTATTTCATTTAAAAAAACATTTTATAAACTTATTTTGAATTCTCATGTGGTATTGTCTGTAGATTAATTAGGGGGGAAAAACTGTTAAATACATTTTAGAGTAAGGCTGTAACGTAACACAATGTGGAAAAAGTAAAGTGGTCTGAATACTTTCCGAATGCACTGTTTAGTGTAAGGGAACTCCCCCCCCAATTGTACAAAATAACATGGCAAGTTATTGGCACCGAGCGCAGCATATACACGATGGACAAATACACTACTTCTGGCGGTGTTTCATCCAAAGTTGATGGCAAATGCCATATTGCAAATGAGCTGTGTAACACTCCAAAATTCCTATAGTGGGCGAGTTTGTTCTATCTAAATTTTTCATAGGCTTTATGTAACGCAAGTCAATACCCAAGAGTAAAATTTTGAGATTTTGAAAGTTTTGGCAAAAACTTATCACCCCCTTAAAAAAGTGCTTTCTGGACCGTTTTTCGAAATTCTTTCGAGTTTTATGTCAATTACACATGTGTAAGAACTATATGAAAATACTTTTTTCAAATTTTATTAACATAATTTTTTTTGAAATTTTATTTGAACTTAAGGTATATGTTTTGTGCATTTGGAATGTGATTTCATAGGAAGTCAAAAGTCAAAAGTCAAAAATGTCAAAAATTTGGAAAAAACGTATCACCCCCTTTAAAAAAGTGCTTTCTGGACCGTTTTTCGAAATTCTTTTGATTTTTAGGTCAATTACACATGTATAAGAACTGTATGAAAATACATTAGTCACATTTTATTATCATAATTTTTTGTAAATGTTTATTTGAACTTAAGGAATATGTTTTGTGCATTTGCAATGTGATTTCATAGGAAGTCAAAAGTCAAAAGTCAAAAATGTCAAAAATTTGGAAAAAACGTATAACCTCCTTTAAAAAAGTGCTTTCTGGACCGTTTTTTGAAATTCTTTCGATTTTTAGGTCAATTACACATGTATAAGAACTGTATGAAGATACTTTAGTCACATTTTTTTATCATAATTTTTTTTGAAATGTTTACTTGTACTTAAGGAATATGTTTTGTGCATTTGCAATCTGATTTAATATGAAGTCAAAAATGTGAATAAATTAGAAAAAACTTATCAACCCCTTTAAAAAAGTGCTTTTTGGATTTCATAGTCGAAAATAACATTTTGTTTTTAAAAGGCCAAAATGAAGCATTTAAAACCGTTTTGAAAAATGACGCCTGGTAACCCAAAACATAGAATATTTTTTGACTTTTTTTGGAAACCTCCTTAAATCACTCAGGCCGGACCCCCATTGACTCGAGAAGAAAAAACAAAACAAAAATTCCAGAAGAAAAAACATAGAATATTTTCTGACTTTTTTTGAAAACCTCCATAAATCACTCAGGCCAGCACACATTGATTTTTGTCCGTAGAATAGTGCTCCCAGAGCGGGTATGGAATTCTGGATGCCCCCTAAAAGCAATTTCAACCATGGCACCTGGTAACCCAAAAAAAATACCAGGTGCACGAAAAGTTTGGACTTAGAATATTTTTTGAGTTTTTTGGAAAAACTCCATAAATCACTCAGGTCATTGACTCGAGAAGAAAAAACATAAAATATTTTCAAGAAAAAAAAACAATATTTTTTGACTTTTTTTGAAAACCTCCATAAATCACTCAGGCCAGCACCCATTGATTTTTGCCCGTAGTATAGTGCTCCCAGAGCGGGTATGGAAGTCTGGATCCCCCCTAAAAGCATTTAAGGCTCTGTGTGTCTTTAAGCACCATACTTTTTCATTCCATCCTTGCTGTGTGTGTCTGTGTGTGTGTATGTGAGCTTTTCTTTGACATCTGTTTAGAGAAATGACTGATTTACAGTGCATGAAGGTTGCCTAATCACACACTTAAAGTTTTGGAGAGATCTGACTTTTTTAACCCTTTGAAACAGCACCTATGACCCCATTTTAAGGCACTTCCGGTTGGCACAGGAAGCTATAAGTAAAGACCTATCCTGATCGGGGTATGCTTTTACAGAATCCTGAGTTTTAAGTCTATACGTTAAGAACTGACTGATTTACACAGGGTTGAATGCACTATATATCACAAACTGCTGGTTGGGTAAAACACTTTTAGGGTGATTTTATCACTTCCGGTTGCTCCAGGAAGCTTAGAATCAACACAGGTAGACCTCATAGTGGCTTGATGGATTGTCATTGAAGACAGGTTCATAAGACATTCATAACCCACATAGGGTTTATTTAAAGAATGCACGTTACATTTGCATATGATTCAACAGTGAAAAACATCACATCATATTGCAAACATAACACAATGTTGAATCATATTGCAAACACACACTGTTACATTTGCAATATGATGTGTTGAATCATATTGCAAACATAACACACAGTGTTACATTTGTAATATGATGTGTTGAATCATATTGCAAACATAACACACAGTGTTACATTTGCAATATGATGTGTTGAATCATATTGCAAATGTAATGTGCATTCTTTAAATACTTTAGAAATACAAAATTGAACGTCCTGATGACCTCAGGATGGCCGGGCAGTGTTAGTGGTTCCTCTCCATCGCTCGTTGCGTGGTAATTTCATCATGTCGATTTTGGTGATGGTACCCCCCCGTTGAAACATATTGCAAATGCACAAAAGTCAACTAGCAAGTCAGTGTCCATCAGTCAATTGGATATTGTCAGACACCAAACTGATACCATCTGACACTAAACTCACTTTTTCCAACTCCTTTAGAAGCCAACTATAACATATTTCAGAGCAGGCCCAAAATTCACAGCGCCTTCCATTTAAACCATAATAAAACAAATAATACGTAGTTATGTTCTAGCTGTGGGTCCAGTTCTCACATTATGTTTAGCCCTATGTGAGGCGACCTCGAATCCCAAGTTTCGGCTCGATAGGTCATTCGGTGCCCGAGCAATACCTTAATTGGTGCTGAAAATCCACTTTTTTCATTGCCTTGCTACGGGGTCCTTGAATGAGCAATCAAACAGGCTCGTTGGGGTCTGACTCTATGGGCCGAGCCGGTTTCAATGCACCTAGTCTTGAGACTCTGGGACTTTTCTAAATGTCGTCCGTTTCGTTGAGCTGAAAATGAATTGAAAACATAGCAAATACACGAGGCTGTTTATCGGTCTGAGAACCTTCTAGAGCCACATAACTCACCGTGCACAATCGACCTGAGGTCTAGAACAGGTTTGTAAAGTTTCAGAACTCTAAGTCTGACGGTTCTTTAAAAGTTGGAACAAAAGTAACTACTACAGGCACTGTCTGCCTCTTAGCCCCTCAGTGTGTCCCTCCATCATTTCTGTTTGGGTGTGTACATTTTTCTTTGAAATCTGATGGGACTAATGACTGATTTACAGTTCAGGAGGGTTGCCTAATCACAATTATGAAGTTTTGGAAAGATTTGACATTTTTAACCCTTCAAAACAGCCCATTTGACACCAATTATGGCACTTCCGGTTGGCACAGGAAGCTGAAAGTAAAGACATATACTCACTGGAGTATGCTGTTACAGAATCCTGAGTTTTAAGTCTATATGTTAAAAATTGACTGATTTACATAGGGCTGAATGCACTATTTCTCTCAAATTGCAGGGTGCTTATTGCAAACACTTTTAGGTTGATTTTAACCACTTCCGGTTGCTCCAGGAAGCTTAGAATCGACACAGGTAGACCTCATGGTGGCCTAATGGACTGTCATCAAAGACAGGTTCATAAGACATTCATAACCCACATAGGCTTCAGGTTGAATTTAGGGGAGCAGTCAATGTATTCCTATGGGGCGAAATGTCATTGTAAACTGTTTGATGTAAACACCTTCTTTTAACTGTGAAGGGTTAATGCCACAAGCTCAAGGATAGGCTTGCACAGATCGGGAGGACCTTAAGAACATTCCTGAGGTGAAATTGTGTTTCTAACCTTAACGGTTCTCTCTCTGTCTCCCAAAAGCAAATAAAATTGACATTGAGGTCAAAAGGTCATTCGTGTCCGTTCTCTTGTAACGGTCGCTGCGCTCAGACCGAGTGAGCTACGGTCAAGCGGGGCATCTCGTTGAACTCGGCACGGCCTAGGGATAATGGGAATGCCATTGCCGGCTTTGTGTGTCTTTAAGCACCGTACTTTTTCACTCCATCATTGCTTTGTGTGTGTGTTTTTGTGTGAGAGAGAGCTTTCCTTTGACATCTGCTTAGAGAAATGACTGATTTACAGTTCATGAGGCTTGTCTAATCACACAAATGAAGTTTTGAAAAGTTCTGACCTTTTTAACCCTTCGAAACAGCACCATGACACCATTTTAAGGCACTTCCGGTTGGCACAGGAAGCTATAGGTAAACACATATCTTGACTGGGGTATGCTGTTACAGAATCCTGAGTTTTAAGTCTATACGTTAAGAATTGACTGATCTACATAGGGTTGAATGCAGTGATTTTCAAAATTGCAAGTCATGTATATCTGGACACTTTTTAGGGTGATTTTAACCACTTCCGGTTGCTCCAGGTAGCTTAAAATCAACACAGGTAGACCTCATAGTAGCCTGATGGATTGTTATCAAAGACAGGTTCATAAGACATTCATAACCCACATAGGCTTCAGGTTGAATTTAGAGGAGCAGTCAATGTATTCCTATGGGGCGAAATGTCATTGTAAAATGTTTGATGTAAACGCCTTCTTTTAACTGTGAAGGGTTAATGCCACAAGGTCAAGGTTAGGCTTGCACAGATCGGGAGGACCTTAGGATTGTTCCTGAGGTGAAATTGTGCTTCTAACCTTAACGGTTCTCTCTCTGTCTCCCAAAAGCAAATGAAATTGACATTGAGGTCAAAAGGTCATTTGTGTCCGTTCTCTTGTAACGGTCGCTGCGCTCAGACCGAGCGAGCTACGGTCAAGCGGGGCATCCCGTTGAACTCGGCACGGCCTGGAGAATATGGCGATGTCATTTTAGTGGTGATTTCAGAATGCTATTTTGGTGCATTCATGGAAGGCGCTGTGAATTTTGGGCCTGCTCTGAAATATGTGATAGTTGGCTTCTAAAGGAGTTGTAAAAAGTGAGTTTGGAGTCAGATGGTATCAGTTTGGTGTCTGAAAATATCCAATTGACTGATGGACACTTGCTAGTTGACTTTTGTTGACACTTGCTAGTTGACTTGCTAGTCGACTTTTGTACATTTGCAATATGTTTTAACGCGGGGGTACCATCACCAAAATCGACATGATGAAATTTCACGCAACGAGCGTTGGAGAGGAACCACTATCACTGCCCGGCCATCCTGAGGTCATCAGGACGTTGACTTTTGTATTTCTAAAGTATTTAAAGAATGCACGTTACATTTGCAATATGATTCAACATCACATCATATTGCAAATCTAACGTGCATTTGCAATATGATGTGATGTTGAATCATATTGCAAATGTAACGTACATTCTCTTAAATACTTTAGAAATGCAAAAGTCAACGGTCTGATGACCTCAGGATGGCCGGGCAGTGATAGTGGTTCCTCTCCATCGCTCGTTTCGTGAAATTTCATCATGTCGCTTTTTCCTCATGGTACCTCCCCGTTGAAACATATTGCAAATGTACAAAAGTCAACGAGCAAGTCAGTGTCCATCAGTCAAATAGATATTTTCAGACACCAAACTGATACCATCTGACTCCAAACTCACTTTTTCCAACTCCTTTAGATGCCAACTATAACATATTTCAGAGCAGGCCCAAAATTCACAGCGCCTTCCATTTAAACCATAATAAAACAAATAATACGTAGTTATGTTCTAGCTGCGGGTCCAGTTCACACATTATGTTTAGCCCTATGTGAAGCGACCTCGAATCCCAAGTTTCGGCTCGATAGGTCATTCGGTGCCCGAGCAAAACCCTAATTGGTGCTGAAATTCCACTTTTTTCATTGCCTTGCTACGGGGTCCTTGAATGAGCAATCAAACAGGCTCGTTGGGGTCTGTCTCTATGGGCCGAGCCGGTTTCAACGCACCTAGTCTTGAGACTCTGGGACTTTTCTAAAGGTCGTCCGTTTCGTTGAGGTCAAAATGAATTGAAAACATGGCAAATACACGAGGCTTTTTATCGATCCGAGAACCTTCTAGAGTCATATAATTCACCGTGCACAATCGACCTGAGGTCTAGAACAGGTTTGTAAATTTTCAGAACTCTAGGTCTGACGGTTCTTTAAAAGTTGGAACAAAAGTAACTACTGCAGGCACTGTCTGCCTCTTAGCCCCTCAGTGTGTCCCTCCATCATTTCTGTGTCGGTGTGTATTTTTTTTTGTTGAAATCTGATGGGATGAAGAACTGATTTACATTTCATGAGGGTTGTCTATTCACATATATGAAGTTTTGGAAAGATTTGACATTTTTAACCCTTCGAAACAGCCCATTTGACACCAGTTATGGCACTTCCGGTTGTCACAGGAAGCTATAAATAAACACATATCATCACTGGAGTAGGCTGTTACAGAATCCTGAGTTTTAAGTCTGTATGTTAAAAATTGACTGATTTACATAGGGCTGAATGCACTATTTCTCTCAAACTGCAGGTTGGCTATGGCAAACACTTTTAGGGTGATTTAACCACTTCCGGTTGCTCCAGGAAGCTTAGAATCGACACAGGTAGACCTCATGGTGGCCTGATGGACTGACATCAAAGACAGGTTCATAAGACAATCATAACCCACATAGGCTTTAGGTTGAATTTAGAGGTGCAGTCAATGTATTCCAATGGGGAGACATTTCATTGTAAACTATTTGATGTAAACACCTTCTTTTAACTGTGAAGGGTTAATGCCACAAGGTCAGGGTTAGGCTTGCACAGATCGGGAGGACCTTAAGAACACTCCTGAGGTGAAATTGTGTTTCTAACCTTAACGGTTCTCTCTCTGTGTCCCAAAAGCAAATGAAATTGACATTGAGGTCAAAAGGTCATTTGTGTCCGTTCTCTTGTAACGGTCGCTGTGCTCAAACCGAGCGAGCTACGGTCAAGCGGGGCATCTCGTTGAACTCGGCACGGCCTAGAGATAATAGTAATGCCATTGTGGGCTTTGTGTGTCGTTAAGCACCGTACTTTTTTACTCCATCTTTCCTTTTTGTGTGTGTGTGATTGTGTGAGAGAGATTTTCTTTGACATCTGTTGGGAAAAATGACTGATTACAGTTCATGAGGGTTGTCTAATCACACAAGTGAAGTTTTGAAAAGATCTGACCTTTATTACCCTTCAAACCTGACCCTGTGGCACCATTTTAAGGTACTTCCAGTTGACATAGGAAGCTGAAATTGAACACATACCCTCCTTGGTGTAGGCTCTTATATAATATTGAGTTTTAAGTCTTTATGTTAAGAACTGACTTATTTAAAGAGGGTTAAATGAGTGTGTGTTATTTCATAAAATCATATAAAATCACAGGATTCTCGCAGAGCTTCGAGACCCACTTTAAAAATGTACGTCTGAACACACTGCAACTGGATCTGTGATTTTTTTGAAAAAAAAAATCCTCTCTGTGAACATCACCAAACGGTCAATGTACGATTTCTCTTAAATTACGATAGATAAATGGCTGGTTCTTTTTTTCCTGACACCGTATGCTTATGTACTTTGACATGAAGCGGTCAAATTAGCACCTTACTTGCGTTTTAACCCTTTAATCCCAGAAAAATGGCCATAACTCAAAAAGCGCCGAGGTCTCGACGCCATCTTGTTCGGGGCCAACTGCCCATTACTCCAAACCTACGCTCGCCGAGTTTCGTCTTCGAAATATTTTCAGTTTAGGAGAAAAGGCCGCGCTCGTTTGCCACGTGCTCGTGCGCCTGCAATATGATTTATTTTCCCTCTTGTGGGAATTTTCGAGAATGCAGAAAAAAGTCAAAAATTTGTCATTTTTATAAAACGGAAACCGAAATTCCGAAACGTTTTTTTGAGTGACTTCCTGAAAGAGCTCTCCGCCGCCCACGGCCCGACGCCGTCCGCGATTTTCTGCGACGTATTAAGACGTCAGGTAAGGGACCGTACATTTGCAATGGGACTTTCTTCACTAACCATACGGCTCCCGTCTCAGAGTTCCCTTAAGGTATGTAAGTTTAGGAGTAAGCTTAACAAGTCACATAATAAGTTACATGGACACTCACTGTGTACTATGATAGTGTTAAAAATAATTGTTTTAAATAACTACCTCGCAAACCATTTTCTGTAAGGTCCCTCAGTTGAACAGTGAATTTCAAACACTGATTCAACCAGAAAGACCAGGGCGGTTTTCCAAATGCCTCGCAAAGAAGAGAACCTATTTGTAGATTAAGAAAAAAAGCAGACATTGAATATCCCTTTGAGCATGGTGAAGTTATTAATTACACTTTGGATGGTGTATTAATACATCCAGTCACTACAAATATACAGGCGTCCTTCCTAACTCAGTTGCTGGAGAGGAAGTAAACCACTCAGGGATTTCACCATGAGGCCAATGGTGACTTTAAAACAGTTAGTGTTTAATGGCTGTGACAGGAGAAAACTGAGGTTGGATCAACAGCATCATTACTCCACGATACTAACCTAAATGACAGAGTGAAAAGAAGGAAGCCTGTATAGAAAAAAAATATTCCAAAACATGCATCCTGTTTTTGTAACAAGGCACTAAAGTAATTCTGTAAAAAATGTGACAAAGAAATTCACTTTTTGTCCTGGAATACAACGTGTTATGTTTGGGGCAAATCCAATACAACACATTACTGAATACCACTCCATATTTTCAACTATGGTGGTGGCTGCATTATGTTATGGGATGCTTGTAATCGTTGACTGGGGAGTTTTTCAGAATAAAAAAATGGAATGGAGCTAAGCACAGGCAAAATCCTAGAGGACAGCCCGGTTGTCTGCTTTCCACCAGACACTGGGAGGTGAATACACCTTTTAGCAGGACAATAACCTAAAACGCAAGGCCAAATCTACATTGGAGTTGCTTACTAAGAAGACAGTGAATGTTCCTGAGTGGCCTAGTTACAGTTTAGACTTAAATCTGTTTGAAAATCTTTGGCAAGACCTGAAAATGGTTGTCTAGTAAAGATCAACAACCAATTTGACTTGAAGAATTTTGAAAAGAATAATGGGCAAATGTTGCACAATCCTGTTGTGGAAAGCTCTTAGAGACTTACCCAGAAAGACTCACAGTAGTAATCACTGCCAAAGGTGATTCTGACATGTATTGACTCAAGGGGTTGAATACTTATCTCATCAAGATATATTAGTGTTTTATTTTTCATGTTTTTTTTATTTTTTATTTTTTACAAATGTTATTTTTCTTCCACTTTGACATTGCAGAGTATTTTGTGTAGATCGTTAACAGAAAATGACAATTACATTTTAATCCCACTTTGTAACACAACACCATTTTAATCCCACTTTGTAACACAACAAAATGTGTGAATACTTTCTGAAGGCATTGTACATTAACGTATTCAGCAACACTTAGCGTCTTAATTTCCCTCTGCATTCAGAGGTCAACAGGGCGCCGGTCCACTAATGCAATAACATGATTCTCTACCGACTTCAGCATAGTGGGGAAGCATGCCATATCGCTCCCCCCACCCCCTGTCCCAGAGGCCCGTACATTAGACTTCCAGTCACATCGTCTCACAGACGAGTGGATGAGCCTGCAGAGCGCCAGACTGTATGATCTGCATATAGATGAAGAAGAGCGTCTCCCCCATAAACACACACAGAATTAGCATGGCCAGTAATCCTGCCAGAAATGATCATAAAATCAGCCGGAATAGAGTCGTCTCATTCTCTAAATGTATTACGCCCCGCCCCCCCCTCGCCACCTCAAAAATAAACAGAGCTCAAAACAAAGTCACGGTGTAATTCTCTCTCTTGGAGGCGCATGGATCTCAGACGAGGCTATTTGATGCAGGATTTGTTAAGAAACGTGGTGTCTTTCACAGTAGAGCCCGTTAATATCGCTAAGTCACCATCAGGACGTTCTTTGTGTATTTGTGTCGTCGTTGGGAGTTGTGTGTCATGCACTGCAGCAGCTTGTTATCATATCTCTTACAACACTGTTTACTAGTTGTCGGATATGCAAATAGAAATGAATGACAGCCTTCGGGGCGGCAGGTAGCCTAGTGGTTAGGACTAGTAACTGGAAGTTTGCAAGATCGAGTCCCCGAGCTGACAAGGTAAAAATCAGTCGTTCGGCCCCTGAACAAGTCAGTTAACCCACTGTTACTAGGCCGTCATTGAAAATAAGAATTTGTTCTTAACTGACTTGCCTAGTTAAATAAAGGTCAAATAAATGGTGAAAAGATGAAGGCCTGTTATTACAACTTTCCTTCCCACAACAACGTGCGAGTACGTTGAGGATGCCTATTACGTAGACTCACTCACCCAGCCCCCCCCCTCTTGTCCGCAGCTCATCCATAATAAAGACGTAAGAGCCTTGGGCAGCCGGGCATAATGAGCAGCGGATCTCATTGAGTGCTCAGGAGGAGGCTTAGATTGCCTACTGAAAGTATTATGAATGTTAATCTGTTGGACTCACAGATCATCCAATAATCGAGCTTGCAAGACAACACTCTATTAACGCAGAGTTAAAGACGGGGGGGGCCCCCGTCTCCCTGTGTGTGTGTGTGTGTGTGTGTGTGTGTGTGTGTGGTAGCCAGTGACATCTCATTCGCCGCAAAGCCCAAGAGTCCACAAAGCACAGGGCTCTCGGACAATGTGTGAGGAGTAGAAACATTACGCTGCACAGCTCATCTCGTCAAGCCACTGAGAAGCTCATCTGGGTTCGGGATGGAAATGCAGGTCCCTCAGACAGATTGCTTCTGTCAGCCTAGTGCCTCATAAGCATCGGTCTCTCTCTGTGTTTATGGTTATTTTCATGGAGCTTTGGTTAGTTTAACAAGCTTTGTTTAGCAGTTGTCAACTTCTACGCCAGCTGTTTTGATTTTACTGTCTGCAAGCCTTTGGGGGATTTAATTAAATTTCATCTAAGATGACAAACAATTTTCCGTTCTTTGTCCCTGCTTGGATATTGACATGCATGTGGTTACACAATACAGATTTTATTTTCAGTGTGGCGTTAATGACATTGAGTCTCCATGTTAGTCTAAACTGTGATATTCAAGTACTGCCCTTGGTATCATACAGTTTGCAAGGGCTTAAAGCCTTCTGTGCTCTTAATGACCATGTACTCTTATAATCGCCACCGGGCACAGCCAGAAGAGGACTGGCCACCCCTTAGAGCCTGGTTTCTTCCTGGGTTCCAGTCTTTCTAGGGAGTTTTTCCTAGCCTCTGTGCGTCTGCATTGCTTACTCTCTGGGGTTTTAGGATGTTTCTTTATAAGCACTTTGTGACAACTGCTGATGTAAAAAGGGCTTTATAACTACATTTAATTTGATTGATTGCTCTAGCTCTACATATAAAAGTGACTCAACTTCAAATATCCGCTGCAAACGGAAACTGCTTTGTTGGTGTGTGGATATCAGGTTTCCTGTCGCCTCACGGTGGCTGATGAATTGATGGTAGAGTTTGAGAAGGCACAGGAACTCAACGTAGAGGGAGGAGAGGACAGGACAATGTATCACATAGCTACATTAATGAATGTATAAGTCTGATAATTGACATCCACCCCCCCCCTTCTTTTTTTTTAGACTACCCCAGTTTAAAGAGGAGGCCAAAAGTTTTGTGGGCGCCAACATGAAGAAGGTAAAATCAAATTAGGCCTAATGTTGAATGTGCCAGTGCTGTCTGGCTATGACTGATTTTCTTGCATCACCCCCTCCCCTTGTCTCCTCCTGGTTCCTGTCATCCCCATGGTGCTGTGAATAATCATTGTACTCTACAGGGATGTCCACCGCAACAACACCTCTTTTTGCTAGTTCTTTGCTCCCCCACGGCCAAAAAGAAAACTGTCAAAACAATAATATATTGTCTTGACGTGTAGAATTGCAACTGCATACCCATTATGCCTTTCCCTCCCTCTGCTTCCACCCATCGTGGTGGCGTGCTTTTCCCAATATCACCGCCATCTCATCAAATGCTACATTTTTTTATTTTTTTATTTTTTGAGTTCCTCTTTACAAAATGCATATTTGCCTGTGTTCCCTCCCACAGATCCCGTCCTGTATCCTGGACACACAGGATCTTATTTGTACAGAGCAGCCTAAAAACACCAATCAGAGGGGCTTAGAGAGGGTACTTGTTAAAGACACCTTTCGATTGGCTCTCGACTAGTGCATTGAAATAGGCCAGAGTAGCATGGCTTTCTGGAGTGAATGCATGAGGGTGCATTTTACGGATATTTTAGCATTTTCTTATAACCTGGGTTTAAAGGAATTTCATATTTCCACATCATAAATTATTAACAACTTAAAAAGACATTTCATTATTTGGTGGTTAGATTTTTTTTTTATCCCAATAAACTCAATTCAATTTAATTTAAATGAAAATAAATACAGGTTAATGGTTTCAGGCTGTACGACAAATTACGTTATTTCAGACTGTTCATGTATTCATACCCATTTCTATATACAGTGCATTTGGAAAGAATTCAGACCCCTTCTCTCTATCCACATTTTGTTACGTTGCAGCCTTATTGTAAAATGTGTTAAATGCATTTTTATTTTCCTCGTCAATCTACACACAATACCCCATAATGACAAAGCGAAAACAGGTGCATGCTATGGGGATGTTTTTCAGCGGAAGGGACTGGGAGACTAGTCAGGATAAAGGGAAAGATGAAGAGAGCAAAGTACAGAGAGATCCTTGATGAAAACCTGCTCCAGAGCACTCAGCATCTCAGACTGGGGTGAAGGTTTACCTTCCAACAGGACAATGACCCTAAGCACACAGCCAAGACAACGAAGGAGTGACTTCAGAATGTCTTTGAAAATCCTTGTGGCCCAGCCAGAGCCCGCACTTGAACCCGATTGAACATGTCTGGAGAGACCTGATAATAGCTGTGCAGCAACGCTCCCCATCCAACCTGACAGAGCTTGAGAGGATCTGCAGAGAAGAATGGGAAAAACTCCCCAAATACAGGTGTGCCAAGCTTGTAGCGTCATACCCGAGGAGACTCAAGGCTGTAATCGCTGCCAAAGGTGCTTCAACAAAGTACTGAGTAAAGGGTCTGAATACTTATGTAAATGTGATATTTAAGTTTTTTATTTTTAATAACTTTTCAAAAAATTATTAAAACCAGATTTTGCTTTGCCGTTATGGGGTATTGTGTGTAGATTGATGGGGGGAAGAAAACAATTTAATCAATTTTAGAATCAGGCTGTTATGTAACAATGTGGGGAAAAGTAAAGGGGTCTGAATACTTTCCGAATGCACTGTATGCATCGTGTGGCTTGGATTGGACATTTCCCTGGCATTTCTGATTTAGCCTCATACCACAAACAGTAGAGAAGAACACACGTGACACTTTTATTTCACAATCATACCCCATCAAACCTAGACTCCAAGTGTACAAATACTAATATTGATGGGCACCAGAAATGTCAGCTTGGGGCCTCCCGAGTGGTGCAGCGGTCTAAGGCACTGCATCACAGTGCTAGAGGCGTCACTACAGAGCCGGGTTCAATCCCGGGCTGTATCACAACCGGCCGTGATCAGGAGTCCAATAGGGCGGCGCACAATTGGTCCAGCATCGTCCGGGTTAGGGGAGGGTTTGGCCGGGGGGGCTTTACTTGGCTCATCGTGCTCTAGCGACTCCTTGTGGTGGGCTGGGCACCTGCAGGCTGACACCGGTCATCAGTTGAACAGTGTTTCCTCCGACACATTGGTGCGGCTGGCTTCCGGGTTAAGCGGCCGGGTGTTAAGAAGCGTGGTTTGGCGAGTCGTGTTTTTCCGAGGATGCATGACTCGACCTTCGCCTCCCGTTTCCGTTCGGGAGTTGCAGCAATAAGACAAGATAGAAATTGGGGAGAAAAAGGGGGTAAAAAAAATGCCGTTCTGTCTGATTGCCTGCTCATTCGTGAAAGTCTCCGTATGGAGCCTGCCTGTGTCCCTCCCCCTAACCCGCTACCCTCTTCCCCAAACAAGCCCATCCCGGTGGGGTTTGCATGGTACTCTGTTTGAACCCCCCCCACACCCCATGCATCACTGAGTGAGTTGCTTGTCTGTGTGCTGCTGCTGACATGTCGTCCATCACTAATCACGGGCACCTGCCCCCTTCTCTCCTGAGGCTTACAATATGTTGTGGAAAAACAAACGAGTGCAGGTAAGGAGATGACTGGTGACTCAGTTGGAGAATGACCATCCCTCCTCCTCATCCTCCCTGCCCCTACTGTCCTCTTTTTCTGAACCCACTAACCACCCACTTCTGAAGATTCATACACAATGCTATTTAAAAAAAAAAAAAAAAAATACAATTTGCAGATGTTTTTAAAAGATGTATTGATGTAGTTAGATTCATTATAAGTGTTGGAGTACACTAACAAAACAAAACCATGCCATGACCTTTTTCATTGTGGCTGCTTGAATTTGTTTCTTGTATTTAATCCTGTGTGACTTTTTGTTGAATTTTCTTATTCCACCTTTGTACAGATATTGTATCTTGCCATTGGGGTGACTGCTATGCAATCTCAGCTGTTAGTAAACAGTGTTGTGTTTTCAGACGTCTGTGTATGACTTTCTGTTTTAAGACTGTGTTATACTGGGGCACTGTCCAAATACTGTATGGAAAAGGATCCTATTGCCTTTAAAAGATTAACCTGATACCATCATCTGTACAATATATGATGATATTACAACACCCTCTAGCCAAGAGCACAGCCAGTGGTTTTGTGTATTTGTGTACTGACTGTGTGTGTTCTACCGGTTTTAGCTGAAGATGCGTGCTGGTGGGATGAGTGAGTCGTCAAAGTGGAAGAAGCAGAAGCGCTCGCCCCATCCCCCCCGTCACATGGTGCGAAGTGCCTCGGGCGGGTTGGAGCAGGCCCCTACCACCACCCTCAGCAACAACAACCTCTCTGGTGAGACTCAATCTTGCAAACTCAGCAAAAAAAGAAACGTCCTGTCAACTGCGTTTATTTTCAGCAAACTTAACATGTGTAAATATTTGTATGAACATAACAAGATTCAACAACTGAGACATAAACTGAACAAGTTCCACAGACATGTGACTAACAGATATGGAATAATGTGTCCCTGAACAAAGGGGGGGTCAAAATCAAAAGTAACAGTCAGTATCTGGTGTGACCACCAGCTGCATTAAGTACTGCAGTGCATCTCCTCATCATGGACTGCACCAGATTTGCCAGTTCTTGCTGTGAGATGTTACCCCACTCTTTCACCAAGGCACCTACAAGTTCCTGGACATTTCTGGGAGGAATGGCCCTAGCCCTCACCCTCGGATCCAACAGGTCCCAGACTTGCTCAATGGGATTGAGATCCGGGCTCTTCGCTGGCCATGGCAGAACACTGACGTTCCTGTTTTACAGGAAATCACGCACAGAACGAGCAGTATGGCTGGTGGCATTGTCATGCTGGATGGTCATGTCAGGATGTGCCTGCAGGAAGGGTACCACATGTGGGAGGAGGATGTCTTCCCTGTAACGCACAGCGTTGAGATTGCCTGCAATGACAACAAGCTCATTCCGATGATGCTGTGACACACCGCCCCAGACCATGACGGACCCTCCACCTCCAAATCGATCCCACTCCAGAGTATAGTGTAACGCTCATTCCTTCGACGATAAACGCGAATTCAACCATCACCCCTGGTGAGACAAAACCGCGACTCGTCAGTGAAGAGCACTTTTTGCCAGTCCTGTCTGGTCCAGCGACAGTGGGTTTGCGCCCATAGGCGACGATGTTGCCGGTGATGTCTGGTGAGGACCTGCCTTACAGCAGGCCTACAAGCCCTCAGTCCAGCCTCTCTCAGCGTCTTGCGGACAGTCTGAGCACTGATGAAAGGATTGTGCGTTCCTGGTGTAACTCGGGCAGTTGTTGTTGCCATCCTGTACCTGTCCCGCAGGTGTGATGTTCAGATGTATTGAGCCTTTACAGGTGTTGTTACACGTGGTCTGCCACTGCGAGGACGATCAGCTGTCCGTCCTGTCTCCCTGTAGCGCTGTCTTAGGCGTGTCACAGTACGGACATTGCGATTTATTTCCCTGGCCACATCTGCAGTCCTCATGCCTCCTTGCAGCATGCCTAAGGCATGTTCACGCAGATGAGCAGGGACCCTGGGCATCTTTCTTTTGGTGTTTTTCAGAGTCAGTAGAAAGGCCTCTTTAGTGTCCTAAGTTTTCATAACTGTGACCTAATTTAACAAGCATGGGAAAAAGTGTTTAAACCCTTTACAATGAAGATCTGTGAAGTTATTTAGATTTTTACGAATTACCTTTGAAAGGCAGGGCCCTGAAAAAGGGACGTTTCTTTTTTTGCTGAGTTTATGAACATTTTCTTTTCACACATTTTATTGTTTTTTCAGACCGTGTTAGAAACAAGATCGGGGGGATAGACATAGAAGGTAAACTAAGGAAGGGCACAGACAGTCGACCGATGCTCGAACCCCTAAGTCGACCGCGTTGTAATAACCGGAAGACAGACAATTGATCAAACATTATCAATGCATGTCCCGCCACAACATCAATAACAAATGCCTCTTCGGTAAAGAACAGCTTAGAGAATCATATTTGGTCCAAGGAGGCTTCATTGTATGTCTCTATTAAACTTAAACCTCATAGATATATTAACATTTATACTGTCATGCATTTTAAAGCGGAGAGATGAATAGCATGGATAAGTCTAGGCGATCTTCAACAAAAAATGCTGATGTAGCTAACACAGGTCTGTGTGTTTCTACCAGGTGGTGTCCCATTCATCGAGCAGGATAGTTTGTCTGTCTCAGACAGCGTGGCCTCCTCCATGTCCATCCCCACAGACAGCGGCCTGGACACCTGCTCCAAGGCCACCTCCAGAGAGGACCTGACAGACCTGGACCAGAGCAGCTCTGCCGCCACCACCCCTTCCACAGAGCCTGGACGCCTGTACACTCAGGTGGGGGGGGGCACTGGAATCAGCTATGTTATGTCACTTTTTGAATATTCATAGTCTTTGTTCATGCTCATTAATGTTCATACGCTGATTTTTCTGTTTCCCCTGCCAGTCTGAGTGTAGGCAGGTGGAGCATGCCCAGTCAACCTCGGTGGAGTCCATCCCTGAGGTCCTGGAGGACGGAGAATCTGTGACGGAGCATTCGGACTCAGCCTCATTACATGACATGGACTATGTCAACCCCCGAGGAGTACGCTTCACACCACAGCAAACACAGAGAGACGGTGAGGATGGTGAGCCATCCCACCACCGCCAGCATTGTTTGGATTTCACCCTGTTCCACTTCGCATTTCACCTTGTGTGTCTCCTTATGTCTCCTCATGTCTCAACACGTCTCAACCCATGTCTCACAACTTGTCTCTGCGTGTCTCCTTTTATATCCCGTGTCTCACCCCAACCTGACGTCTCACCCAAATGATGGCTTTGAATCCTCTCCTAACTGTCATGTTGTCATTTCCTAACCTCCCAGGTGCGGCTCTCATCCCCTACTCCCTGCCCTGTCTGCGGGAGATCTTCCGCTTCCTCATCTCACTGACCAACCCCCATGACCGCCACAACACGGACGCCATGATGCACATGGGCCTGCAGTTGCTGACCGTGGCTCTGGAGGCGGCTCACATCGCCCCCTACCAGTCACTGCTGGGCCTGGTCAAAGACGAGCTCTGCAGACACCTCTTCCAGGTACTGTACGCCACAGGTTTGTTCAGGAGGGGAACCTTCTATTGCATCTGTTCAACACAATACAACGTAACTACCATGTTGTTTTTTTCTATTTCAGTTGCTAAGTGTGGACCGTATGAACCTGTATGCCGCCTCCATCCGAGCGTGCTTCTTGCTCTTTGAGAGCATGCGAGGACATTTGAAGTTTCAGCTCGAGGTACTTGGGAGTGTTTATTTTCTTCTCATTTGATATTGTCACACGTGTTCACACACTAATGACTAGTTTGACACAACCACACACAAGCTGAGTCATGGTAAAAACCAGCAGCTGAACAGAGTGACCAACTTAACCACCTTCTCACGGTCTGCAGATGTATCTGAAGAAGCTGATGGACATCATCACGTCAGAGAACATGAAGGTGCCCTATGAGATGAAGGAGATGGCCCTGGAGGCCCTGGTGCAGCTCTCGAGGATCCCCAGCTTCGTCACCGAGCTCTACATCAACCACGACTGTGACTTCTACTGCTCAAACCTGTTTGAAGACCTCACCAAGCTGCTCTCCAAGGTGGGAACTGATGATGCCTGTTCTCTGGCCACTCACACTCACTTGATGATCACTCCGGAAAGCTTAGGGTTTTGTTTACTTTCTAAAATCTGCATTAGAAGAGTGTCCACTGTCCCGTTCAGTCAAGGCTTAATACTTCATTTGTTTCCTTTTGATGCACACCGTCACATGCTTTTCATTTTCAGGGGAACATTGTTCTCTGTTGTTGAACTATGGTGTATTTGTGTCATGTTGTCTTGCAGAATGCCTTCCCTGTGTCCGGACAGCTCTACACAACCCACCTCCTCTCACTAGAGGCCCTACTCACTGTGATTGACAGCACTGAGGCCCACTGCCAGACCAAGGTGCTCAACAGCACCACTCAGCAGGACCAATCAGCAGAAATGGTGTTGGCGGAAGGGGAGTGCTCACCCAACGACTGTACAGACACAACCACGGGTACGCCGATTGCTCTCATACACTTGGTATACTTTCAGCTTTGATGGTCTTATACTATAATGGTCTTTGTCCATCATTTACATTGACAATGGTTGTATCAGATGTGTATAGAGGGTTATTCATTAATGTTTTTCTGATGTGGTTGTAGAAGCGAGCAGGCAGGTGAACAGTGCCAACGGTCAGAATGTTCCAGAGGCTGACAGTGTGCCCCTACCACCTACCTGCGGGCACCTGATGGCAGATAAGATGAGACTGGGCAGACGAGACCAGGAGGAGACAGAACCAGGTAAGTTTGATTTTACTAACCAGTGGCCAGGTCTCCTCAAGCACTGGGTTAGCATTCAGGTTCATAGACATGAATGAAATTGATTTAAGTGTGAAAAAAATGTTTTATTTTATTTTAGCTGAGAAGAAAGAACCAAAAAAGCCACAACGCTTCTCGTCTTGTTTACCTGATTCTCAAGAGCTGTTGGACATCAGAAATAAAAAGAAGGTATGTTTTATGATTTTGTTGTGCATCTGTTTTAAATGACTTATGCGTGGCCGTTAATGATGTTTCCACACGTCCTGTAACTCAGACTTTGACATAAACCATGCATTGACAACAATGGCGTTTGAGTCCACTTGTGGATCTCAAGTTGTGATTCGACCCGCTTTGTGTCGCTAAGATAAAGTGATCATATTTATATTGTACGATTACAGCTGCTGAACAGCGGAACAGAGCAGTTCAACCAGAAGCCTAAGAAGGGCATCCAGTTCCTGCAGGAGAAGGGTCTCCTCAGCAGCCCCATGGACAACAACGAGGTGGCCCAGTGGCTCCGGGAGAACCCTCGCCTCGACAAGAAGCAGATCGGAGAGTTCATCAGTGACCGCAAATACATGGAGCTACTGGACAGCTTCGTCAGGTAGGAGCCCCAGTCTTCTTCTTATTACCGGGCAGCATGATGTGCAACCAGTTGGATCTTCTCCTTCATTGAATTGTACTGAAGCTTGGATCGGGTTACTAGTGCAGCAATGAATAGTGAAGCAGTGACGTTTATTTTGTTGAACCCTAGGAATTGTCTTTAATCGCTAACAATTATAAAATGCAGTAAACAAATGGATATGTATAGCTGAGTAAAAAGACCTGACAGGAAACTGAAGAATATACTTCAGAATATCCATATTAGTGAATTATACTCATTCTCACGTGCAGCACGTTCACCTTCCGAGGGCTGCGTATTGACGAGGCGCTGCGTCTGTATCTGGAGGCCTTCAGACTGCCAGGAGAGGCTCCGGTCATCCATAGACTTTTGGAAACCTTCACAGACACCTGGCATGTAAGTCAGCTGCCTTACCCCCTTTGGAAGTCTCTCTTTTTCCTCACACACATGCACAGGGGCACAGGGAGGGACACACTTCTTCCATTACCGCAAGGCAATCGTTGCCACCAACTGTCCCTATCATCATGTAATTACGTCCAGTGGAACTGTGACCCTGATCTGGATCAAGGACAGGAACATTAGTCACTCAGGTAATTAGGGGAACAGGATAAAGTTGCAACTGCAAGGCTGACATAACAGAGCCGGCCTGTCTATCAAGGGCAGGGGGACAAAACCAGCAGGGCCACTGGCTGCTCCTTAAATAACCGGAGAGGGTCGTCCTCGTGACCTGGAAAATATTTTATTGTAATGTCTTTTCATAGTCTCCCTGTCCATACACAATCGCCTTGAATGAGTTCACAGATATTCTTACTGCACACACACATGTCTCTTTCCCACTATTGAGCAGTTGTGACTGCACTTTCAGCAGGACAAATATAAACTCAGCAAAAAAAGAAACGTCCTCGCACTGTCAACTGTGTTTATTTTCAGCGAACTTAACGTGTAAATATTTGTATGAACATAAGATTCAACAACTGAGACATAAACTGAACAAGTTACACAGACAGGTGACTAACAGAAATGGAATAATGTGTGCCTGAACAAAGGGGGGGTCAAAATCAAAAGTAACAGTCCGTATCTGGTGTGGCCACCAGCTGCATTAAGTACTGCAGTGCATCTCCTCATGGACTGCACCAGATTTGCCAGTTCTTGCTGTGAGATGTTATCACACTCTTCCACCAAGGAAATCACACACAGAACGAGCAGTGGCTGGTGGCATTATCATGCTGGAGGGTCATATCAGGATGAGCCGGCAGGTAGAGTACCACATAAGGGAGGAGGATTTCTTCCCTGTAACGCACAGCATTGAGACTGCCTGCAATGACAACAAGCTCAGTCCGATGATGCTGTGACATACCGCCCCAGACCATGACGGACCCTCCACCTCAATCCTGCTCCAGAGTACAGGCCTCGGTGTAACACTCATTCCTTCGACGATAAACACGAATCTGACCATCACCCCTGGTGAGACAAAACCGTGACTCGTCAGTGAAGAGCACTTTTTGCCAGTCCTGTCTGGTCCGGCGACGGTGGGTTTGTGCCCATAGGCGACGATGTTGCCGGTGATGTCCGGTGAGGACCTGCCTTACAACAGGCCTACAAGCCCTCAGTCCAGCTTCTCTCAGCCTATTGCGGACAGTCTGAGCACTGATGGAGGGATTGTGCGTTCCTGGTGTAACTCGGGCAGTTGTTGTTACCATCCTGTACCTGTCCCACAGGTGTGATGTTCAGATGTATTAATCCTTTGCAGGTGTTGTTACACGTGGTCTGCCACTGCGAGGACGATCAGCTGTCCGTCCTGTCTCCCTGTAGCTCTGTCTTAGGCGTCTCACGGTACGGACATTGCGATTTATTTCCCTGGCCACATCTGCAGTTCTCATGCCTCCTTGCAGCATGCCTAAGGCATGTTCACACAGATGAGCAGGGACCCTGGGCATCTTTCTTTTGGTGTTTTTCAGAGTCAGTAGAATGGCCTCTTTAGTGTCCTAAGTTTTAATAACTGTGACCTTAATTGCCTACCTTCTGTAAGCTGTTAGTGTCTTAACGACCATTCCACAGGTGCATGTTCATTAATTGTTTATGGTTCATTGAACAAGCATGGGAAACAGTGTTTAAACCCTTCACAATGAAGATCTGTGAAGTTATTTTGACTTTTACGATTTATCTTTGAAAGACAGGGTCCTGAAAAAGGGACGTTTTTTTGTTGTTGCTGAGTTTAGATGTTTTGATATGCCACGGTTGTTATATTGATGTGTGTATCTGGAACTCAGCTGTTGATGTGACAAATAAAATTTGATTTGATTTATACACATGCGCCGCATACAATAGTAGACCTTACCGTAAAATGCTTACAAGCCCTTAATCAACAATGCAGTTTTAACAAAAATGAGTTAAGAAAATATTTACTAAATAAACTTAAGTAAAAAAATAAAATAAATGTTTTTAAAAGTAACACAAAAAATAACAATAATGAGGCTATATACATGGGGTACCAGTACCGAGTCTGTGTGCGGGGGTACAGGTTAGTTGAGTTTATTGACGTAATATGCACTTGTAGGTCGGGGTAAAGTGACTAGGCATACATAATAAACAGAGCCGGCCTGTCTGTCGAGGGCAGGGGGACAAAACCAGCAGGGCCACTGGCTGCTCCTTAAATAACCGGAGAGGGTTGCCCTCGTGACCTGGAAAGTATTTCTATGGACAGAGGGTTATATTAGTGTGTCTTTCCCTGTGTGTGTAGAAAGTGAACGGCTCTCCCTTCATGACCAACGACGCAGGCTTCGCCCTGGCCTATGCTGTCATCATGCTCAACATGGACCAGCACAACAACAACGTGCGCAAGCAGAACATCCCCATGACCATTGAGGTAAACACACACACACACACACACACACACACACACACACACACACACACACACACACACACACACACACACACATGAAAACTCGCTCACTAATTTTATATTTAAAATATATTTTATTGATATAAATGGACTAAGTTACTATTCCTACCAATTTAAGTTTTCTACTACTACAAAACTTATCCGATCTTATTTTGAGTTGAAATGTTCAGAAATGCACCTATAACCCACATATGTTAGATATGATGTGAATCACCTCTTATGAGCGCTTTGTGCCATGCAGCGATGGGTTTCACAAGAGGCCCTGTTAAGACCCTTTTAGACACCCTACATTTAGTATGTTGTGCTGGTTCTTCCAGACCCTCTGATGGTCTGAAGAAAGCCGACCTCCAGTAACAGCTGTGCCCAGTGGTGGTCTATGGGATTAGGTCATCCTGCTTAGTCAGGGGTGGAAGAAGTGAGGAGGGAGAGAGGACGTGACGGGAGGGGTGGGAGAAGTGAGGGGGGTGGGCGAGGATAGGGGGGGAGGACGGGAGGAGGTGTCCTGGCTCCCTCTCTCTGTGTGAGTGACAGCGCCTGAAGACTAAACACAAGTCCCATGGGCTGAGTTCTGAAGAGGCCTATGGTGGGCCATTCTCCCACACAAGACATACCCGATCCTCGGTTGCCATTTGCAATTGTGACCTTCGATAAGAAATTTTAGAGGGCAATGAAATTCCCACTGTTCAGTTTACTGACTCTCAGCACAGTATATAACAACACCGTAATTACGGATGAAAGTTCTTACGATGTGACCTATCCAATTGTCATACAAATGCCATGATACGATATTCTGTGAGGCTCATGGCAATAGTCGAAGATGCTATTGCTCTGAATTATACTCAGCGAGTGCATAGTGCAACATTGTAGCTCTTCAACAAACATGTCGGTGTGGAAACAGCTCTGCTGTCTCTGGCTGTCAGTCCCATGATTACTTGGCAGGCATCACGGCCAGCTGCTTTGTGTCTGTGGAGGCTATTGTTACCGTCGTCTGCTCCACGCCGACCCTGAGCCCTCACTGTGTTTATTTCTCTGTCTGTCCATCCCGCTGCAAAGCATCTCGAGTTTCCCCTCTGGTTTACCTGCCATTAGCCAAAGCACGCAGCCAACCAGGAGCCTTGATTCGATCAGTCAACACACGGTGGATGTGTTTATTTGCTGTGGCTCTTGGCCTCGATCCTGTTTGACTAACACTACACCTAACCGTATTAAGTGACACATACGTTGGTAAAGCTTGGACCCCTACCCCCTTAATTATTGGATGCTCAATTAGCAAGAGCATTGCATGCCAAAGCATTGGATACCAGAGCCAGGCTAGCTGGCAGAGCTCCACAATGATTGGTGTGATGAGGGTGCCCTGATTCCCATATTATCAGTGTTAACTGTCTTTCTTTTTTCCCCCTTCATGTAGCAATTCAAGAAGAATCTGAAGGGTGTGAATGGAAATACAGACTTTGATCAGGATATGCTGGAGGACATCTACAATGCAATCAAGTAAGCCATAGTCTTTTGTAGATCTTATATAGAAATGTTTGTGACGTACACACACGCACAAGATGAAGAAAATCAATCTTATTTCAAGAGGATGTACTTATTTGTTTCAGCGTTGGCACTTTGACAGTAAGTTATGTCTGGGTTTTTTCCCCATGTCAAACGACCCACCCTAGATGATCAAAGTTGCCTTAGCAATCATGGTATTCTCTGTCGTGTAGGAATGAAGAGATAGTGATGCCAGACGAGCAGTCTGGCCTGGTGAAGGAGAACTATGTATGGAACGTGCTGCTCCACCGGGGGGCCACCTCCGAGGGGGTCTTCCTCCATGTGCCCGCCGGCAGCTACGACCACGACCTGTTCACCATGACCTGGGGGCCCACCATCGCAGCCCTCTCCTACGTCTTCGACAAGAGCCTGGACGACACAATCATCCAGAAGGCCATTGCTGGCTTTAGGTACACTAGGCCTGCTCAGATGTGACCGACCGGCTCGATTCAGTCTTATGTATCAACATTTTAAATTGTGTTTTTTACATTGAATAAAAGTAGAGACTCAGAGATAGAAAATGGTATATCATACACTACAGTTGGGAAAGTACAATGGGAAAGTAATTCTGCTTTAAAAGTTGATAAATTTGTAATCTCACTTTTGAGAAAATGACCCTTTAATGTTTTGTTACCTACTGGAAGAGCTCTTCTTTGTCTACACCCATTCAGCGTCGTTCACACCCTTTTAAGCTTTAGCCCCACCCATCTCTTTAAGGATTCACATGTGAGTCTATGTACTAAACAACCAAAGATTTCTAGACTAAAGGCTGGTTTATACTACGGGTGTGTTCGTAAATTTAATCTGGAGTGCCAGAGTGTGCTCTGGGCGTTCATAAACTCAGAGCGTTGCCAGATTGGCCATTTGTAAATTCAGAGCGTTTCGCTCTCGGAGCTTCAGAGCGCACACCGGACGCTCTGGCCGAAAAGTACGGTTGATCCAAGCTTTCTGACCTGACAGCAGTCAAGCACCCAAGCTAACTTGTTAATGTTGGCTATCTTGCTAGCTGCTTCCTGACACAAATGAGAGAACAGCTCACTCTGACCATTTTACTTGCCCTAGCAGAGCTGGTTAGGCTGTTTTTATGTTATCCAGAGTAGAGGGCGACCGATTAATCGGAATGGCCGATTAATCAGGGACGATTTCAAGTTTGCATAACAATCGGAAATCGTTTTTTTTGGACGCCGATTTTGCCGAATTTTTAAAATATTTTTTTATATTTTTTTACAACTTTATTTAACGAGGCAAGTCAGTTAAGAACACATTCTTATTTTCAATGACGGCCTAGGACCGGTGGGTTAACTGCCTTGTTCAGGGGCAGAACAACAGATTTTTACCTTGTCAGCTTAGGGATTCAATCTTGCAACCTTACGGTTAACTAGTCCAACGCTCTAAACACCTGCCTCACGAGGAGCCTGCCTGGTACGTGAATGCAGTAAGAAGCCAAGGTAAGTTGCTAGCTAGCATTAAACTTATCTTAAAAAACAATCAATCAATCATAATCACTAGTTATAACTACACATGGTTGATGATATTACTAGTTTATCTAGCGTGTCCTGCGTTGCATATAATCGATGCGGTGCGCATTCGCGAAAGAGGACTGTCGTTGCTCCAACGTGTACCTAACCATAAACATCAATGCCTTTCTTAAAATCAATACACAGAAGTATATATTTTTAAACCTGCATATTTAGCAAAAAGAAAGGTTAGAAGGCAATATTAACCAGGTGAAATTGTGTCACTTCTCTTGCGTTCATTGCACGCAGAGTCAGGGTATATGCAACAGTTTGGGCCGCCTGGCTCATTGCGAACTAATTTGCCAGAATTTTATGTAATTATGACATAACATTGAAGGTTGTGCAATGTAACAGCATTATTTAGACTTAGGGATGCCATCCGTTAGATAAAATACGGAACGGTTCCGTATTTCACTGAAAGAATAAACGTTTTGTTTTCGAAATGATAGTTTCCGGATTCGACCATATTAATGACCGAAGGCTCGTATTTCTGTGTGTTATTATGTTATAATTAAGTCTATGATTTGATAGAGCAGTCTGACTGAGCGATAGTAGGCACCAGCAGGCTCGTACGCATTCATTCAAACAGCACTTTCATGCATTTTGCCAGCAGCTCTTCCATTGCGCTGTTTATGACTTCAAGCCTATCAACTCCCGAGATTAGGCTGGTGTAACCAATGTGAAATGGTTAGCTGGGTACGCGCTAATAGCGTTTCCAACGTCACTCGCTCTGAGACTTGGAGTAGTTGTTCCCCTTGCTCTGCATGGGTAACGCTGTTTTGAGGATGGCTGTTGTCGATGTGTTCCTGGTTCGAGCCCAGGTAGCGGCGAGGAGAGGGATGGAAGCTATACTGTTACACTGGCAATACTAAAGTGCCTATAAGAACATCCAATAGTCAAAGGTATATGAAATACAAATCGTATAGAGAGAAATAGTCCTATAATTCCTATAATAACTTCAACCTAAAACTTCTTACCTGGGAATATTGAAGACTCATGTTAAAAGGAACCACCAGCTTTCATATGTTCTCATGTTCTGAGCAAGGAACTTAAACGTTAGCTTTCTTACATGGCACATACTGCACTTTTACTTTCTTCTCCAACACTTTGTTTTTGCATTATTTAAACCAAATTGAACATGTTTCATTATTTATTTGAGGCTAAATAGATTTTATTGATGTATTATATTAAGTTAAAATAAAAGTGTTCATTCAGTATTGTTGTAATTGTCATTATTACAAATACATTTTAAAAATCAGCCGATTAATCGGCATTGGCTTTTTTTGGTCCTCCAATAATCGGTATCGGTATCGGCGTTGAAAATCATAATCGGTCGACGTCTAATCCAGAGTAGAGGTCGACCGATAATGATTTTTCAACACCAATACCGATTATTGGAGGACCAAGAAAAGCCGATACCGATGAATCGGCCGATATTTATATATATATTTGTAATAATGACAATTACAACAATACTGAATGAACACTTTTATTTTAACTTAATGTAATACGTAAATAAAATCAATTTAGTCTCAAATAAATAGCTAGCCAACAGTACACTTTAACTTGAAATGAAAACGATTTTCTGACAAAATTAGAAACGTGTAATATCTGAAAATGTAGCTAGCTAGACTCTCTTACCCGTATACATGGATGGACGCTTCTCCCTCTGTCACGGACGCAATGGTTGCCCTTAGTTTGAAGATGTAACAGCCTTTTGTGTGTTCCCTTATCGACTCCGTCTGCATATTTGCAATCAAATGGCAACATTTTCTCCATCTCGTTAGCGATCATACTCTATTTCCACTGATTTCAAAACTTTTCTGTGGCTAAACCAACTAGGCTCGTAATTTAACAATTTTATTTGTATTTACAGATGGCCTACAAGTTTGTTGTTAAGGCAAATGAAAGTTCACATGTTTCAGAAGGCATTTCTGCCAAAAAACTAATTTTGATTAAAAAAAAGTTTATGTTCAAATGGCTCTCCTGTGAAGTAGTGACGCACGACATACACCTAGTTTCCTGAAACGAGTCACAGATGGTTCTGGGCCCAGCGATGTGGCTTTGAGGAGATGCTGAAGAAGGGTCCCTTGGGGAAAGCAACGAATGAGAGCGAGGCTTGATGATCTGTTTCTCTCTCTCCTTTTAGGAAATGTGCCATGATATCAGCTCATTATGGATTCAGTGACGTTTTTGATAATTTGATCATCTCCCTCTGCAAGTTTACAACACTCAGCAGTGAGGTAAGTGCTTAATTTCAAATGTGGGAACCTTCGCATTTCAACTAGTGCACTAGAGTATTCTAACGTTTTCCACTGGATGGTTTCAATACAGTCGGTGGAGAACCTGCCCACAGTGTTTGGGAGTAACGGGAAGGCACAGATAGCGGCGAAAACAATGTTCCACCTGGCCCACCGGCACGGTGACATCCTGAGGGAGGGCTGGAAGAACATCATGGACTCCATGCTGCAGCTGTTCAGAGCCGAGCTGCTGCCCAAGGCCATGCTGGAGGTCAGAACTGTTTCGTTATTACTGACAATGGTCAGGGACAGGAGATTTACCTGACCTTGTTGTGACGTAACCAGAAAGGGTGAGCATTTTTTTTCCTGGTCAGGTTACATGGTCAGAAAAAACGAATGGCCTCAATCATGTTTATGAGTACCTTTGGAACATTCAAACCTTCCATTCATTTTGCTGGATGAAATGGTTCTCTGTTTGAATTTGGAAGACTGCGGACTCTTCTGTAAGACATTATGATTGTTCTACTGCCACCTACTGATATTAAACTAGACATGACTTCCTTCTTGAATGTCTGTGGCGTTTGTGTGCTTATGTCCATTCAGGTGGAGGATTTTGTGGAGCCAAATGGAACGATTTCCCTTCAAAGAGAAGAGACACCGTCAAATCGGTAAAAGTCACCTTAGAATCATGTCACATCATCTGTTTCGCTCAAATACCAGGCTGAGCTCTTTCACTTAAAAAAAACCTAGAGCTTTTCTGACATTTAAATCCAGTTCCATGTTGTAAAATGGGTGGCTATCATTAAACATTACATGTTTTTTTAACGTGTTTGACATCTCTATGTCTTCCTCCCTTTCTCCCAGGGGTGAGTCTGCGGTGCTGAGCTTTGTGAACTGGCTGACACTGAGTGGAGCGGAGCAGTCTGGTCAACGTGGGCCCTCTACTGAGAACCAGGAGGCCAAGCAGGCAGCCATGCTCTGTATCAAGGTACCAGAACTACAACACCCATCACCCCTTAGCCCACTGCTTTCTCTCTATCACACTCATCCAAATTGCCTCTGTTGATAAGTTCATATAGTGCATTTAATTGTTTTATTAATAAAACATTTTGGGGGGGTTGTCACTCCCCCTCCAGCAATGTGACCCAGAGAAGCTGATCACAGAGAGTAAATTCCTGCAGCTGGAGTCTCTACAGGAGCTGATGAAGGTAATCATAACATTACAGGCAAATATTGTCTATGCATTGTCTGAATATTAATTACTAAAATGCAGGGAGTATAAAACGGTCAAGTATTGTTTTCTAAGAACTGTTTCTTGTGGACAGGCCCTGATCTCAGTCACACCTGATGAGGAGACGTATGATGAGGAGGATGCTGCGTTCTGCCTGGAGATGCTGCTACGCATAGTCATGGAGAACAGGTACAGCCAGAGGGAAGAAAGGGTAGATTGTTTGCTTTGAGTCAGGGCCAGTGTGTTTTGTCCCACATCTGTCCATTAGGAATGACATCAGTCAAATCAGCTGTTTCAACATCAGGCTTTGTTATGCTATCGAGTCCTTATCATTTGTGTGTTTTTCTCTCTGCGTGTGTGTGTGTGTGTGTGTGTGTGTGTGTGTGTGTGTGTGTGTGTGTGTGTGTGTGTGTGTGTGTGTGTGTGTGTGTGTGTGTGTGTGTGTGTGTGTGTGTGTGTGTTTAGGGACCGTGTGTCGTGTGTATGGCAGACGGTGCGGGATCACCTGTGCCACCTGTGTGTCCAGGCTACAGAGAGCTGCTTCCTGGTGGAGAGGGCCGTGGTGGGCCTCATCAGACTGGCCATCCGCCTGCTGCGCAGAGAGGACATCAGCTCCCAGGTACACGCACACGAAAGGGGAAACCAAACTATCTAGGAGTGCATCGTTGCATTAACACAGAAATGATGCAGTGATAGCACTGAGTGATTGGATGATTGGACTGTTGATCCAATGAGTCTTACATCTGATGGACACACACACACAGCTTTGTTAGGTCAATGTCCTTTAACCATTGCAATTGGTCTTATCTGGCCTAGTCTTTAAAGCAATTAAAAAGGAGGCTTCAATTTGTTGTATAACAAGTCACAAAGGATGTTTTCAGGGGTGGATCAGCTTAATATTGCGGAAAGAATGTTGCTTCCAATGTAATCGTCTGCATCATTTCCAATCCCCCATATTTTTTGGGGTAAATATATATATCCATACACGTATGCATACATATACACATATATACATACACATACCTATATAGACATACATACTTTTTTAAAGAATATACCTTTATTATTATTCCCCGCAAACCCTACCACCGATCCCCCAATTGGAGTAAACTGATAAACATTTCTGTTTTTACCTTCAATTTATACATCTTATACACATTTTACAGACACAGTCTACTTTATAATAGTTCTCTCTTGTTTGTTCTTAGTCCTTCCTCTATTTCTGTGGTCCATCCAGTTTGATTTCCACTTGTAACTGTGCTATTTCACAAAAGCTCCGCCCCTATACACATTTCACAGATCCCGTATGCCCTACATTGTTTATCTTGTTATTAGTCCCACCCTTCAGCTCCACTCAACCCTTCCCATCTATCTTCCAACATCATCCATTTCGGATTTTTATTTTCCATATATTTTTCAACTGTGCTGTGATGCTTCACAAAAGATTTGAATCTTCCTATTCTCATAGCTTCCACGGATTGTAAATTAAAAATAAACATTTTTGCTAAAATAATTATTATATTATTGATTGATTGACTATGGCTTTTCAAATCCCCCAGTATTGCTATCTGTAGCGTTAGTTCTACGCAAATGTTGCAATTCTTCAGCCATTCCTGGACCTGTGACCAAAAACGAGCTACATACGGACAATACCAAAATAAAAGATCTAGTGACTCTGCCTCCTCACAGCAGAATCTGCAGAGCTGGGAAGATTGTATCCCCCATATATATAACATTCTATTAGTTGCAAGAATTTTGTACAGTAATTTAAATTGAAAAATTCTAAGTTTTGAATCCGGCGTTGTTTTGCGTATCAATTCATAAACCATGTGCCATGGAATGGGTACATCAAAAATCTCTTCCCAACTATTTTGTAATTCATATGGCACAGCTGTCAGTTTTTTGGTCCTTAAATAAAATTGGTATATGTTTTTATTTATCACACTTTTCTTTAACCATTTATGTTCTTTAATATAGGGCCGACATACAAGTTCCTTACTTTTTTCCCCTTCTACTTGCCTCTTCCATTTTTGTGGTAATGCTGCAATTAATTGGTTGTAATTTTGGGTAGAGCAGACATTTCCATATGTCTGTGTTAGCTGCATGTGTGACATTACTCCACCAGTCCTATTTATGATATCATTCACAAAAATTATACCTTTTTTAAACATTTCTTCGATAAATACAGTTTTTTTATCAATTACTATATTTGAATTTAACCACAATATTTGTTGTACTATTTGTTCGGTCCTTTCAGGTGGATTAAACTGAAATTGCAACCAACTTTCTAAGGCTTGTTTAAAAAATAAAGATATTTTGGAGATTATTTCCTTTTCAAACAACCGAAAGTGAGCAGGTGTAATCTGAATAAAGGGAAAAAGGCCCTTCTTGAACATAGGATGAGACATTCTTACCAATTTACTAGAGAACCAGTTTGGATTTAAGTATAACTTTTGTATGCAATTTCAGGTCCCGTGTAGCTCAGTTGGTAGAGCATGGCGCTTGCAACGCCAGGGTTGTGGGTTCGATTCCCACGGGGGGCCAGTACAAAAAAGTATGAATGTATGTACTTGTAAGTCGCTCTGGATAAGAGCGTCTGCTAAATGACTTAAATGTAAATGTAATGTAAATGTATGACTGATGCCTTTAGTGAGAGGTCTAACGCTTTAATATTTAATAATTTCTGCCCTCCGAATTCATATTCGTTATATAAATAGGCCCTTTTAATTTTATCTGGCTTGCCGTTCCAAATAAAATGGAATATTTTTTGTTCATATAATTTAAAAAGCAGGTCACTAGGTGTAGGCAAAACCATAAGCAAATAGGTAAACTGTGATATGATTAAAGAGTTAATCAGGGTGATTTTCCCACAAATAGACAGGTATTTTCCTTTCCATGGTAGCAAGATCTTATCTATTTTTGCTAACTTTCTATAAAAATTTATTGGAGTGAGATCATTTCTTTCTTTTGGGATTTGTATACCGAGTATGTCCACATCTCCGTCAGACCATTTAATTGGTAAACTAAATGGCAATGTAAAATGTGTATTTTTTAGTGATCCAATACGTAATATGGTACATTTATCATAATTTGGTTTTAATCCAGAGAGGATAGCAAATGTATCTAGATCCTCTAAGAGGCCGTGGAGAGACTCTAGTTGTGGTTTTAAAAGAAAACATGAATCATCAGCGTACAATGACACCTTAGTTTTTAGGCCCTGGATTTCTAATCCCTTAATATTAATGTTTGATCTAATTTTAACAGCTAACATTTCGATGGCAATAATAAATAGATATGCCGATAGTGGACAACCTTGTTTTACTCCTCTAGATAGTTTAAAACTTTCTGAGATGTAGCCATTATTTACTATTTTACACCTAGGGTTACTATACATAATTTTAACCCATTTTATAAGAGATTCCCCAAAATTGAAATATTCTAGGCATTTATATATAAACTCCAGTCGTACTTTATTAAAAGCCTTTTCAAAATCAGCTATGAAAACCAGGCCTGGTGTCCCCGATATTTCATAATGTTATATTGTTTCCAGTACTTGCCTTATATTATCTCCAATGTATCGTCCATGTAAAAAACCTGTCTGATTAGGATGAATAATATCTGACAAAACTTTTTTTATTCTATGCGCCAAGCATTTTGCTAGGATTTTTGCATCACAACACTGAAGTGTAAGAGGTCTCCAATTTTTTAAATGGACTGGATCTTTATATATACCACTTGGGTCCTGTTTCAGTAATAATGATATCACACCTTCTTGTTGCGTGTCTGATAATCTATCATTTATATAGGAGTGGTTAAAACAAGCTAATAATGGTCCTTTGAGTATATCAAAAAAAAAATGGTATACTTCCACTGGTATGCCATCCAGCCCTGGAGTTTTCCCATCCTTAAAGGCCCCAATTGCATCAAGTAGTTCCTCCTCTGTAATTAGGCCTTCACATGAGTCTTTCTGTACAGATGTTAATTTTACATTATTATTAGGAAAAAAATCCATACAATTAGTTTCAGTTAGTGGAGATGGAGGAGCCTGAAACGAAAACATATTCTTAAAGTACTTTACTTCCTCTTTCAAAATATCATTTGGTGAATCATGCGTGACTCCATCATTTGTAACAAGTTTTAATACGTTTTTTTTGGTAGCATTTCTATATTGAAGATTGAAAAAGAATTTGGTGCATTTTTCCCCATATTCCATCCAGTTCGCTTTATTTTTATAATATATTACACTGGATCTTTCTTGAATAAGTTCATCCATTTCTTTTTGTTTTTCCTCTAACTTATTCTGTGCCTCTATGGTACCGTTTTTATTGTTATCTAACTGTACTGTTAGTCCTTCAATTTCCTTTGTTAATATGGACTCTTTTGATCTAAATTGCTTTTGTTTTATAGATGAGTACTGAATTGCATGGCCTCTAAAGGCACACTTAAAAGTGTCCCATACAATATGGGGATCTGCTGTACCTATGTTATGTCTAAAAAAATCAGTTATAAATTCTTCTGTCCTAGTTCTAAACAATTTATCATCTAGTAGGCTTTGATTAAATTTCCAATATCCTCGCCCACGTGGAAATTCTGTAAGAGTAATATATATGCCAATTATGTGATGGTCCGACCGCATTCTGTCCCCTATCAAACACTTTTTAACTTTTGGTGCCAGAGAGAATGATATAAGAAAGTAATCAAGGCGACTAGCTTGATTAAGCCTCCGCCATGTATATCTCACTAGGTCAGGGTATTTAAGTCTCCATATATCCACTAATTCCAATATATCCATGACATTCCTGATTTCCTTAAGTGCCTGAGGGTGATAGTTTGTAGTGTGATTTCCTTTCCGGTCCATAGAGGTATTTAAGACCGTATTAAAATCTCCCACTATAATAATAGAGTCTAGTGTTGCTTGTAGAGTTGATACATTCTTATATATATTGTCAAAGAAGCTTGGATCATCATTATTCGGACCGTATAGGTTAATAAGCCATATCTGTTTATTGTCCAATAACATATTTAAAATAATCCATCTACCTTGAGGATCTGTTTGGACAAGTTGCACATTTGGATCAAAATTACTGTTAATTAAAACCATCACCCCTTTTGAATTTCTTTGCCCATGGGAGAAATATATTTCGCCCCCCCAATTATTTTTCCACAAAACTTAATCTAAAACTGTTGAATGGGTTTCCTGTAAACAATAGATATTATAATCCTTCTCTTTTAGCCAGGTAAATACTGATCGTCTTTTCTTATTATCTGCTAAGCCATTACAATTGTAACTGGCTATACTTATTTCACCACTTACCATAATGAGACACACCTTTCAATTATTTTTATCAAAATATATGTTTGTAAACGTCCTATTAAAAAGTAACATAATGATTGAGTGTCTATATAGTTGTACCATGATATTTGCATTGCTACTAAGTAAACCTCCAATTGGTCCCTACTATTCCACCCGCTAAAAGCCCTCATCTTGAGTTGGGTTGTCATCCCAATGCCCGGCAGACCACCCTCGACCCCCTGTATCCCATAGCCCTGGACCGACTGGGATCCATCCTTTGAAAAGAGCACACAGTGCCATTTACCGAATTGAAGTAGATCCATTGCCAAATGCATTTCCAGCCCTCACCTCGATTCTCATTATATATTGCTGTGGATCATCCTCTATAGTCCCTAACATCTTTTACTTCTTTCTTCGCAACAGTTGTGAGATACACACATACACCCACACACATTCAGCCCTTACCCCCACACAACCATAAGCTCACTTTCTCAACAATTGTTTCTCTCAATTGTTGTATTTGCTCGGGCATCAAGGCACACAATGAACTACCATACAGTCTGTGTTGATCAGTGGGACAATTTGATTATCCAGGTTTTAACTGGTCTAATCTTTTTTTCCAAGAGGGACTTGATGCCCTGGCCTGTAACCTCAATAGTGTTTATTATGTGACATTCCTATTGACCTTGAACTGCTATATCATTACAGCTTCTCTTGATTGCTTGAACACTTTTCTCAGCAATATAAAAAAAGAAAAATGGAATGTGGTCTACTTTACAACCCATGGAAAACCAAATAACTCACCAGAAAACACTTTCATGTCTAGTTATGGACTAATTATGCAAAGGTAGTTTACAGGTTGGTGGTACAAATATAATATTATGCGAGTTATTTTTATTTAACGTGAAAAAAAGACAACACGATTCAAATACAAATTTTGTCACTTGCTTCGTAAACGACAGGTGTAGACTAACTTTGAAATGCTTACCTATGGGACCTTCCCAACAATGCAGAAAACAATGAAATAAATAAATAATAATAGGGGGGAGAGAAAAAATAGTAACACAAGGAATAAATACACAATGAGCAATGATAGCATGGCTATATACAGTACGAGTCAAAAGTTGGACACCTACTCATTCAAGGGTTTTTGTTTATTTGTACTATTTTCTACATTGTAGAATAATAGTGAAGACATCACAACTATGAAATAACACATATGGAATCATGTAGTGTTAAACACTTCAAAGTAGCCACCCTTTGCCTTGATGACAGCTTTGCACACTTTTGGCATTCTCTTAACCACCTTCATGAGTTAGTCACCTGGAATGCTTTTCAATTAACAGTTGTGCCTTGTTAAAAGTTAATTTGTGGAATTTCTTTCCTTAATGCGTTTGAGCCAATCAGTTGTGTTGTGACAAGACAGGGTTGGTATACAGAAGATAGCCCTATTTGGTAAAATACCAAGTCCATATTATGGCAAGAACAGCTCATATTAGCAAAGAGCAACGACAGTCCATCATTACTTTAAGACATGAAGGTCAGTCAATCTGAAAATTGTCAAGAACTTTGGAAGTTTCTTCAAGTGCAGTCGCAAAAACCATCAATCGCTATGATGAAACTGGCTCTTATGTGGACTAACACAGGAAAGGAAAACCCAGAGTTACCTCTGCTGCAGAGGATAAGTTCATTAGAGTTAACTGCACCTCAGAAATTGCAACCCAAATAAATGCTTCACAGAGTTCAGGTAACAGACACATCACAACATCAACTGTTCAGAGGAGACTGTGTGAATCAGGCCTTCGTGGTCGAATTGCTGCAAAGAAACCACTACTAAATGACACCAATAAGAAGAGGAGACTTGCTTGGGCCAAGAAACATGAGCAATGGACATTAGACCGGTGGAAATCTATCCTTTGGTCTGATGTGTCCAAATTTGAGATTTTTGGTTCCAACCGCTGTGTCTTTGTGAGACGCAGAGTAGTTGAACGGATGATCTCTGCATGTGTGGTTCCCACAGTGAAGCATGGAGGAGGTGTGATGGTGCTTTGCTGGTGACACTGTCTGTGACTTATTTAGAATTCAAGGCACACTTAATCAGCATGGCTACCACAGTATTCTGCGGCGATATGCCGTCCCATCTGGTTTGCGCTTAGTGGGACTATCATTTGTTTTTCAACAGGATAATGTCCCAAAACACACCTCCAGGCTGTTTAAGGACTATTTGACCAAGAAGGAAAGTGATGGAGTGCTGCATCAGATGACCTGGCCTCCACAATCACCCGACCTCAACCCAATTGAGATGGTTTGGGATGAGTTGGACGGCAGAGTGAAGGAAAAGCAGCCAACAAGTGCTCAGCATATGTGAAAACTCCTTCAAGACTGTTGGAAAAGCATTGCAGGTAAAGCTGGTTCAGAGAATGCCAAGAGTGTGCAAAGCTATCATCAAGGCAAAGGGTGGCTACTTTGAAGAACCAAACATTTTGATTTGACACTTTTTTTTGGTTACTACATGATTCCATATGTGTTATTTCATCGTTTTGATATCTTCACTATTATTCTACAATGCAGAAAATAGTAAAAATAAAGAAAAACTTTTGACTGGTACTATACATGGGGTACCAGTACTGAGTCGATGTGCAGGGGTAAGAGGAAATTGAGGTAGATACACTGAACAAAACTATAAATACAACATGTAAGGTGTTGGTCCCATGTTTCATGAGCTGAAATAAAATATCCCAGAAATGTTCCAAAAAGCTTATTTCTATCAAATTGTGCGCACAAATTTGTTTACATCCCTGTTAGTGAGCATTTATCCTTTGCCAAGATAATCCATCCACCTGACAGGTGTGGCATATCAAGAAATTGATTAAACAGCATGATCATTACACATGTGGACCTTGTGCTTGGGACAATAAAAGGCCACTCTAAAATGTGCAGTTTGTTCACACAACACAATGCCACAGATGTCTGAAGTTTTGAGGGAGCGTGCAATTGGCATGCTGTCTGCGGGAATGTCCAACAGAGCTGTTGCCAGAGAATTTAATGTTAATTTCTCAACCATAAGCCGTATCCAACGTCATTTTAGAGAATTTGGCAGGACGTCCAACCGGCCTCACAACCAAAGACCACGTGTAACCACGCTAGCCCAGGACCTTCACATACAGCTTCTTCACCTGCAGGATCGATCGCCTGAGACCAGCCACCCAGACAGCTGATGAAACTCTAGGTTTGCACAACCGAAGAATTTCTGCACAAACTGTCAGAAACCGTTTCCGGTTAGCTCATCTGCGTGCTTGTCATCCTCACCAGGGTTTTGACCTGACTGCAGTTCGGCATCGTAACCGACATCAGTGGGCAAATGCTCACCTTTGATGGCCGCTGGAAAAGTGTGCTCTTCATGGATGAATCCTGGTTTTAACATTACCGGGAAGATGACATATGCAAGGCATGGAGTGGGCGAGCGGTTTGCTGATGTCAACGTTGTGAACAGAGTTCGAACACAATTGCATTTTATCAATGGCAATTTGAAGGCCAATTGTGGTGCCATTCATCTGCCTCCATCATCTCATGTTTCAGCATGATACTGCACAGTCCCATGTCGCAAGGATCTGTACACCATTCCTGGAAACTGAAAATGTCCCAGTTCTTCCATGACCTGCATACTCACCAGATGCTCTGGATCGACGTGTACAACAGCGTGTTCCAGTTCGCACAGCCATTGAAGTGGAGTGGGACAATTAACTTTTTGTCCTGAATACAAAATGTTATGTTTGGGGCAAATTCAATACAACTCATTACTGAGTACCACTCTCCAAATGTTCAAGCATAGTGGTGGCAGCATCGTGTTATGAGTATGCTTGTAATCGTTAAGGACTGGGGAGTTTTTCAGGATAAAAAAATAAACTAGATAAGCACAAGCAATATCCTAGAGGAAAACCTGGTCTCCCAGACACTTGGAGATGAATTCACCTTTCAGCAGGACAATAACCTAAAACACAAGGCCAAATGTACACTGGAGTTGCTTACCAAGAAGACGGTGAATGTTCCTGAAAATCTATGGCAAGACCTGAATGTTTTTCTAGCAGTGATTAACAACCCATTTTGAAAGAGCTTGAAGAATTTTGTAAAGAGTAATGGCCAAATGTTGCACAATCCAGGTGTGGAAAGCACTTAGAGACTTACCCAGAAAGACTCACAGCTGTAATCTCTGCTAAAGGTGCTTCTACAAAGTATTGAGTCAGGGGTGTGAATACTTATGTAAATTAGATATTTCTGTATATCATTTTAAATACATTTGCAAAAATGTCTAAACATGTTTTCACTTTCATTATGGGGGTATTGTGTGTAGATGACTGAGATTTTTTTTAATGTAATCCTTTTTGAATTGAGGATGTAACACAACCAAATGTGGAATAAGTCAAGGAGTATGAATACTTTTTGAAGGCACTGTACTGTATGTGTGGGTAGAGTCCAGTGTGTGGGTGTGCATAGTCAAAAAGTGTTAGTACAAAAATGGTCAATGCAGATAGTATACCAAATAGTTATCCAGACTATTTAGTAGTCTTATGGCTTGTGGGTAGAAGTTGTTCAGGAGCCTTTTGGTCCCAGATTTAGTGCTCCGGTACCGTTTGCGGTGCGGTAGCAGAGAGAACAGTCTGACTTGGGTGGCTGGAGTCTGACCATTTTTAGGGCCTTCCTCTGACACCACCTGGTATAGAGGTCCAATTGATTTGTGTCTTATGTAGAGCGTTGTCTACGGTTTAGCAAAAAGTGTCTTGTGATTCAGAGTTGTGTCTGTTTAGCAAAAGAAGTGTCCCGCATTTGCATTTAGTGTGAAAAGGATGAGAAATTACTAACTGTTGTGCAAAAGAGGTTATTGTTTTGGCCATGTGGATCCCAGTTTTCCAGTGTTCAAGCAATCGAGACACTGTAAATGGAGCACTATCTTTTGCTCCCCTTTCTCAATCTTATCTCTAACCCAGATGGACATTGTTACGGTAAACTAATAGTGTATTCTTCTTCCTTTTGCTTCCCCACAATGTATTTGTCACAAATCCTACATTTGTTCGTCTAATCTTGTTGTCCCTTCAAACGTGCAGTGAGACCTAGCAGAACTGTGAGACCTAAAACTGTCATTATATAAATTGAACTTTGTTTGTAAGGAACATACTTCACTTCCTTAATCGGTGAGATTGAGGTCGCAGCCAGTTCAAGCAGTTGGTCTTTTAAAGTGACCGCGTCCCCTTAACCCCTCTGCCACCCCATCTCTAGGTGCTGCTGTCCCTGCGTCTCCTGCTGATGATGAAACCACACGTCCTGGCCCGGGTTAGCCGGGAGGTGGCCTATGGCCTCCATGAGCTGCTTAAGACCAACGCTGCCAACATCCACTGCACAGACGACTGGTTCACCCTTTTCTCTCTAATCGAGTGCATCGGGGCCGGGATCAAACCCCCCGCCTCCTTCAGGGTCACCTCCACTACCCCAGACATCGACACAGGTCAGCCTTTTACTTACTTACACACACCATCACGTGGAATGGTAGGCTACATTGTTGTCCTTAGCTGCTGAGAAAAAAATCTACAAGTTTATGGTCAATTGTATTGACTTTATACAAACAGCTCAGCTGTTATATTACAGGGCACACATCCACACTTTTAAGTGGTGCGTTTTTATGTCTGCTAAACTGTTGTTTTCATGTCCCGTTTCCACCTTTGTTCCAGGTGCCCAGTCGGACAGTGAGCTGTCGTTCCACCACCCCAGTGAGGTGAGTCTGGACCGGGGGTACACCTCTGACTCTGAGGTCTACACGGAGCACGGAAAGTCCAGGATGCCCCGCTCTGTCACTGACGTGGACGTGACCAGCAGCGGATGGCTGGTGGTATGAGCCCCCACCCACACACACTTCCACGTCACGGGCACACGCTTTTCTTTTAAGTGCTCAGACGATCAATTCCAGAGATCGTCATAGCATTGATACTATTTTACGCTGCTTATTGTGGAAGGCCCGAGAGTAATAGTGAAACTCGTGTGTTATTTTGTCATATCAATGTCAGTCAATACTCTCAATGCCTCAACATACGGCACATCTCACACAGTGTGTTTATATTGGCAGGTTGGGAAAGACGACCTGGACATCAGCAAGGTAGCGGCTTCTGGCTCCAAGACCCTGCTAAACCCTCTAGTGAACCAGTACAGCCTGACCCTGGGTCAAGACATGGGTTTCCACGACACCAAGTCTCTCATCAAGTGTGTGGAGTCCCTCTCCTTCATAGTACGCGACGCTGCACACGTCACCCCCGAGAACTTTGAGCTGTGTGTCAAGGCCATCCGGGTGTTTGTGGAGGCCAGCCTAAACGGAGGTATGGCTTTCTGTTGACTGACATATATACTTGTTTGAGGTTCATTTTGTATTCTGTCTTTCCAAAGTGTTTTTAGTTTTTTCATAACAACTAGAAATCTTCCAACAATGAATTCAGCATTGTATTTGCCTTTCTTTCCATCAATGCTGTTTTCCAAGCTAACACATGTCATCAAACTATGCTTGAGTAATTTAAGCTTTGACAGTTTGCTTTTTTTGGGGGTTAGTCTCAAAACCCTTTGGAAAGGGATCCAAAGGCATGCCTATAGAGTGACTAACCTGCTTCCTCCACACCAACCCTCTAATTGAGGACTGTATCACTTCCCTTCTCCCCAGCAACAGCAGTCTGTTAGTGATCTAGATTGATTTGATTTGATCTAGAAAAGACTAAAGTAAAGCCGGGATTACAGTGGAAGGTGGTGCTGGTGCACTCTGCAGGCACTGATAGCCTTTTCATTTCTCCCAGTGCTCCAGGCCCTTAGATACTTGCTGTCAACACGGCTTTACACACTTAATAATAAAGTTTGGTCGATCAAGGACCTCAGTTAAGCACAGCGCTTATCTATATGGAAGCTAATGGAAACCACACAGCCCTGAAACCTGCTATTACTCAAAGTTGATATAGCCTTTTGTTGCCTGGTTTAACATAAAAGGAATGCATTTTTTCCCAAGCGCTAAGTCATACCCGTCAAAATATGACATCTGTAGAAATATAAATTAAGATAATTATTCAGGATATATCTGTAACAATGGCTAAAACTGTCTCTCCATCTCCACTGACCTACAGGCTACAGGACCTATGAGAAGAAGAAGAACCACAAGTACGACTCCCAGAAGTCCCGTGTGAGGAGGAAGCCCCGGGACAAGGAGGGGGCATCCCGCCGCGCCAAGGCCTCCAACCAGAGGCCTTCCCGTTCCCATAGCGACGACGAGGAGGACGAGGGGGTCCCTGCCAGCTACCACACGGTGTCATTACAGGTTAGTCAGGACGTAAGTACCACAGCCCTCTTTCCCTTCTACCTTGGTCTCAGAGCTCAGGGGCTCTGTTCGGTTGGATGAAATGTTCAGAACTATACAACAGACAATCATGTCTGTTCTACACAATATAATTATCTCTCTGAACGTTCTGTAACGTTGTGCCCTCCTGAATAAGCCCCAGGTTTGCTCTCAGGTGTGTGGGGTGGAGGTGGGGTTGCGGGGAAAGGTGGGAATTTTGGGAGATTTCAGCTGTCTTTTCTCTCTCTGCATACTCAATTGAGACTGAGGCTGAGTGACAGACTATGGTTGTCATGGCAATTAAGCAATGTTCTGGCGGTGTTTAATCCTATTCGGTGACGATACCACTATCGCAATATTTTTCCCTTGGCAAAAATTCAAACACAAAGCAGACCAAACTCTTTGGTCTGTTAAAAACCTGCTGTATGTAAAATATTGTAAATGTGACTCTGGATGACAACATAATGATGTTTGTTTCCAACATTAAATCTGCTTTGCGTTTTGTTTCCTTGCCACGGCACTAACAAGTATCGCGATACTGGTATCATCCCGGCCCTATATGAGTGAGTCAAAGTTACGTGATCTGTCAGCAATAATTGCCATCTCTTTTCAGAACTCATTTGGCACGAATCAGGTATTCATGCTCAGACGACTGACACTAATATTAAGCTGCATTTAGACAGGCAGCACAATTCTGATCTTTTTTTCCACTAATTGGTATTTTGACCAATCACCTCAGATCTTTTCACATTATATCGTTTTCAGATCTGATTGGTCAAAGACCAATTGGTGGGAAAAAAGATCATAATTGGGCTGCCTGTCTAAACGCAGCCATAGATATGTAAATATACTGTAGTATGTGTCTTGGAGCCAGCAAGACAATACAGACATTAAGTCATACATTCGTGTTTTAGAATCAAGCTGTGATTAGATTAGCAATGACCACATTGACATGGAGTTCCGTGTTTCCCCCTGGTTCAGCTGTTAGATCTGATGCACACGCTGCATACGAGGGCCTCCGGCATCTACAGCTCCTGGGCAGAGGAGCAGCGCCGCCTGGAGCCTGTAGGGAAGAAGATTGAGGCCGACTCCCAGACACTGTGGACCAGCTGCTGGTGCCCACTGCTCCAAGGTCAGAGACTTTATCCCCATTGCTATCATTATAACCTATTTAAATAAAGGCACCTCTAAACTTTAATAAACACAATTTATCATCGTTTCGTAGTCATTGGAGGAATGTTTTAAGTGTCAATGTGTGTTATTGTGTGAAGCGAAATGCTCATTTCCTGTTTTCGTGGACAAGGTTTTCACATGTTAATATTTTTTTTGCTAATATTGGAACTGATAACTAATATTTGGAGATTCATCTAAATATAAGCTTGAAGGTAAAAAATAACTCCCTAGGTCCCCTTAATTCACTGATGACCCCTGAGAGAATGGACTCAGTGATCTTGTTCTCGTTCCACTATAGCCAGTCTTAGCTCAAGTGTCCATACATTGTGTGAACCCTATAGGGATAGCCTGGCTGTGCTGCGACGCCAGGAGGCTGGTGCGAATGCAGGCCCTGACCTACCTCCAGAGGGCACTGTTGGTCCATGACCTGCAGACACTAGATGCTGTGGAGTGGGAGTCCTGCTTCAACAAGGTGAGAGGAGGATGCTGAACATAATTTTCCACATTCTAGGAGGACCACTGGAAATTGGTGTGCGTATGGGGAATAGTGGGTCACAAGAATGGCTGCTGAATGGTTCCTCTGAAAATAGACGATTCATTAAAAGAGTAGGCACTTGGGGCCAAATCCTAGCTTCTATGGCAAATAAGTATTATGGAAAAATCTCACGTTCTAAAATAAGTGGGAAATACAGTGCCTTCGGAAAGTATTCAAACCCCTTGACTTTGACCCCCCAAAAATTACGTTACAACCTTATTCTAGAATTGATTAAATAAAAAAATTTCCTCAGCAATATACACACAATGCCTCATTAAAGACAAAGCGAAAACAGGTTGTTAGACATTTTTGCAAATGTATATAAATAAAAAAACAAAAAAAGATTATCTGGTCTGATGAAATCAAGATTGAACTCTTTGGCCCGTATTCCAAGCATCACGTCTGGAGGAAACCTGGCACCATCCCTATGGTAAAGCATGGTGGTGGCAGCATTATGCTTTGGGGATGTTTTTCAGAGGCAGGTACTTGGAGACTAGTCTGGATCGAGGCAAAGATGAACGGAGCAAAGTACAGATCCTTGATGAAAACCTGCTCCAGAGCGCTCAGGACCTCAGACTGGGGAGAGGGTTCAAATTCCAACAGGACAACGATCCTAAGCACACAGCCAAGACAACGCAGGATTGGCTTCGGGACAAGTCTCTGAATGTCCTTGAGTGTCCCAGCCAGAGCCTGGACTTGAACCCGATTTGAACATCTCTGGAGAGACCTGAATATAGCTGTGCAGCGAATCTCCCCATCCAACTTGACAGAGCTTGAAAGGATCTGCAGAGAAGAATGTGAGAAACTCCCCAAATAAAGGTGTGCCAACCTTGTAGCGTCATATCCAAGAAAACTCAAGGCTGTAATCGCTGCCAAAGGTGCTTCAACAAAGTACTGAGTAAAAGGTCTGTATACCTAAGTAAATGTCATATTTCAGTTTTTTATCTTTAATACATTTGCAAAAAAATTCTACAACCTGTTTTTGCTTTGTCATTATGGAGTATTGTGTGTAGATTGATGAGGGGGGAAAAAACAATTAAAACAATTTTAGAATATGGCTGTAACGTAACAAAATGTGGAAAAGTAAAGTGGTCTGAATACATTCTGAATGCACTGTAAGTGGTCTGTCTGTCTAATCTGAGCGTTGTCAGTGTTAACTGTGTTTTAAGTACTGTGTACTGTGTGCTCCCAGGTGCTGTTCCCCCTGCTGACCAAGCTTCTGGACAATATTAGCCCTGCAGACGTGTGTGGCATGGAGGAGACCAGGATGAGGGCTTGCACCCTGCTGTCAAAGGTCAGAGTTCAGTCAACACACAACAGGCATCCATTTCAAAGTGTGAAATCTGATATTTTGTCAGACTGTGTTCAGACCACAGGTTTAGACTCTCCTACAACTGTCTGTTGCCTTTGGGGTGTTCTTTTTTGTTGTTGTTGAGAAGTTGCCATAATTTGCTAAATCCTTCTACTGTCTAGCACTTCTCATCTGCCTGAACAGCGATAGTATAATATGCTGTGTGCCTGTCTACCCATGCCATCTCTGCATATCTCACTGTTGCTCTCCATTGCTCTGCTCTCCCCTAGGTGTTCCTGCAGCACCTCTCTCCCCTGTTGTCTCTGTCCACTTTCGCTGCCCTGTGGCTCACCATCCTGGACTTCATGGACAAGTACATGCACGCTGGCTCCAGTGACCTGCTGGTAAGGATGCCTGCTGTTACACAGTAGCGCGTGTCGATTTCAACTCCTATTAGCGCAGGTGCTTCTAATCTGAGTGGTAAACTCAAAGGAGGGCACACAAAAAGAAAGGAAAACAAATACTGGTCTTTAAGTAATAATTCATGTTTATTCCTATACAGCTCATTTCAAGCAGTGTTTTTTCCCATCTATGTGTGTGATTGCATGGCTAATTGGCTGGTTGTTATCACCCCTTCCCCCCAGCTGGAGGCCATCCCAGAGTCTCTGAAGAACATGCTGCTGGTGATGGACACAGCAGGAATCTTCCACAGCGCTGACTCTCGTACGGGATACTCTGACCTGTGGGAGATCACTTGGGAACGCATCGACTGCTTCCTGCCTAACCTCCGGGAGGAGCTCTTCAAACAGACAGTCATACCACAACCAGGTACTGGACCGCAAACCTGCTTCTATTAAGGCCCTGTTTTCTCAGATATATACTCTGCTTTGAGTGTTAACAAGGTAGGTTATCTGGATCTGTATTGGCAGTACAGCATTTACTGCGATGCGGCCTCTGCAGTAGTCAGGGCCTCCATACTTCTTGCGCTTCGCGGAGCATAGCTGTTGTGAAGGAAGTTGTCAAGGAAGTGAGTTGTTTATACAGGACATACCGCCCCCACCTACCGTCAACCAATCATGTCAATGGGGAGCTATATGGAAACCTTACAAAATGTGGGATGCACATGGCGATGCGATACGGAGCTTGATTTGGCCTCTGCAGGCCTACGGAGGCTCCGCGTTTGCATCACACCCTCCGTACGGAGCCTATGGACCGCATTTTCCCGGATCAAGCATAAATCGGATTTTCGAAAACACAGCCTACATGTTTTTCATGATTTATACTTAGTCTTGTTTCAGTGTTCTGCTATATACATCAATGCTAGATCTCTGAAATGTAATGGCTGTATGTGCTCTGTGTCCATAGATCCTGCTCCTAGTCCCCCAGTGGAGCTTGTCCAGCTGGCTGCCCCCTGCCCCCCAGCCTCGCCACCCCCAGCTCAGGCCCCATCTCCTGTGCCAGTGCCAGCTGCCCCCACAGAGCCAAAGACCTCCAGCAGACCAGTGTCGCCCCAAGGTCCCCCACCACCTAGTACCAACGGTAACCATGTTAACGTGGCCAGTCAAAGATGAAATCTGGCCAACGCCAACGATCAATTTAGTCAATGTCAGTTTCATAGCCAACAATCAGTGAATTAATCAATGTCCTCTCTTCTCTTCCAGGAACAGACAGATCATCTCCAGTGCCCCCGTCGACTCCCCCCATGCCCACCCCAGTGAAGATGTCTCCCCAGATCTCTAGCCCACTGATCCAGTCCCCCACAAGTCAGTCCCCCCTCATCCTGCAGCCCCTGGCCTCCCATCTGCAGGTGGGGGGCGTGCCCCCTATGTCCCTCCCCATTATCCTCAACCCCGCCCTCATTGAGGCCAGTTGCCCTGTCCCCCTGCTCCCCGCCCCCCACTGACCATAGTGACACCCCGCAGGTCAAATAGAGCCACCATAGCCCTATGCCTACTCTCACGGGGGGCACTCCATCCCCCACCTGTCCCCTAAACAACATAGCTTTCTCCTTAGGCTCTGCCCCCCTTCACACAGGGGAATAAACCGTCTGTGACACGCAGAGAGAGACCCTGGACATCCATGGTCACCTCTCAGACGACACTAAACAACAGACACATCTAGCTTTGAAGTCTTATCTAACATCCTGGGGCCTGCTGTCCTTCAATATTCACTTATTCGGCAGACATTTTTTGGAACTCCGTCGGGGTCTCAAATTACTTTCGAGAGTTAGATTAGTAGAATACACAAGGTGCAAGTTTGAAAATTGGTTGTGCATTAGCAGTTTTTCTCTTGTTTTGTCAGTCACTCCAATTAGCCATGTCGTCTAACAATTTTTTGATTGGTAAATTAGTCTAGCCAGTTATCTAAACTTGTAGTAATCATGGCCAAATACTGACAGGGCACTTGCCCAGGGGCCCTGACTTCTAGGGGGCCCACCATTTTTTTGATTTTGTTAGTCACTCTCTGCTAAATGACTTAAATGTAAATGTAAATATCATTAACATGGCAAAATGTGTAGAATTGCAGTAAATTGGCTTTAAAACTGCTAAAATGTCTCTCCACCCCATGGAAAAATGGGAAACAATTGCAAGGAAATAAGCTTTAAAACAGCAAAGTCAGTAGAATTGCATGAAATGTATGGCAAAAATGTCTATTCCCCATGGCAAAATGTATAGAACTGCAGTAAACTTGCTTTAAAACTGCTAACATTTTTCTCTACACCCCATGGCAAAATGTTTTCCAGGAAATTACTTTAAAATATATTTTTCTCCACCCTCAAGGGGTGGGGCACAAGAAAAATGGCCCGCTTGGTGGGGGGCCCCCCCAACCAAATCTCGCTTAGGGCCCCCAATAGCTTGAGTATGCCTGTGCTTAACATTAATCTAGAGGTTCTGCCAGGAACAAAATCATAGTGAATAACTTATTTGGGTTTTAGGTACTGCATGTTGTTTACTGAATAGGATGTAAACAGATTAATTTACTCCAGTCAAAGTGTCAGGGCACTGTCTTAAAACAAAAACAGACCTATATCATAACTATTTTATTGGAGGGTCGAAATGTAAGTGTACAGTAATATAAAGCATACATAGTTTCTATATTTCCAGTATAAAATTGTGTCAGAGGTTAGAAATTAGCCTACAAATTGTCACAATCTTGTTTGCAAATTTTTATTACAATGGCCCTAAAACACAAAAGAACAAAGATATGTTTTAAAACGACACTTTACGTACTTAAATACTGTTATACCCAAGCGGGACAAAGGTGTGCATGGTTTGGCTTGGAAAGATGGATTTGAGATGCTGCCATTGCTAACAAGGGCAGCACCTAGAACATTCCGAATGTGACAACTGGTCTGGCCTGGGTGTGTGGTTGGTTCGCTGTGTTCTGTGATGGTGGAACTCTGTACGTGTCAGCTTTTGTCGATCAGGTTAGGAGAGTTTAATAGTAAGGTCTTAATGAGATTATTTAATGGAGTACAATATTGCCTTTTGTCATTTGTATCCGGGTGTGTTTGTCACGTTTGTGTAATAAATGTTTTGTCACATACACCGGATAGGTGCAGTGAAATGTGTTATTTTACAGAGTCCACCATAGTAGTACGGTGCCCCTGGAGCAAATTAGGGTTAAGTGCCTTGCTCAAGGGCATATCGACAGATTTCTCCCCTTGTCAGCTCGGGTATTCGAACCAGCGACCTTTCGGTTACTGGTCCAACACTCTAAGCAACATGATGCATACAGCAATTGTGGCCAGTTAAGACTTCAGTAAGCATATTGTCATATTATATGACGTGAGCAGATTGAGCATAGACCGCAATCAGTAAATCTGAGACAAGCAGATCTTAAATTCAGTTTTCATTTTCAAGAGATGAGATGATTTGGTCCAGATCATCTGCGCAAGTTTCATACGGGACTACAATTACCCCACTTGACTCAGTGAAAGTATATTTGCATTTCACCGTCTGTACATTAAGCTATGGATTGCAGAGGAGTTGGAGCCTTGATCATCTTATCAAACGATACTCGTACCAGACTTCTCACTGCATGTGATGACGGAAGAACAAACAATGGTTTTCAAAAGCCTCAACCACTTAGAACACATCAGGTGTCTATTTTGAAAACCCAACCTTGTGATCGGAGTCAACTTCAGTGCAGCTTATTTCTTGGCCGTTACCCCTATCAGTCTATAGTATTTTTATAGCTATGAATGGGGTGTTGGGGAATTAATACTCTCGTCGAAGCACAGTTGGGAGCAACTACTTCCATGTCAGGTTACATTACTCTCCGAATCCTCTGCCTTATGTCAGAAATCGCATTAGTCTGTGCACAAACACAACACAATGAAGTGGAAGCCCCTCTGTCAGGGGTGTCTTTTTGTAAGTTGTTATGTTAATTTGTTGTACTGCATTGTTAGGTATACCAGGAGCTAATTCTTGAGTGAACAAGAAATTACATGAATATAATGTATATATGAAGAATAGGTCATGTACTTTTTACAATGTGATAAATGTAATGAAACTGGATTGTTGTCTTATTCATGGGTGTTAGTAAATTATGCATTAATCAAGCTGGATCTGTGGTGTAAAACATCTGGATTTTTATTTCAAAGCAGAATGTGAAACACTTTTTTCTTTCTTAGTAAACTAACTGTATCAAACTACAGAGTGATTCTGGCAGAAAAACAACCGTTAAAATTGTCTTTGTACATGGAATGTAAAAACAATATCAGTAAATAAGGGATACGAATGACAAGCCATGGGGATTATTAATTTAATCTAGTCTAAAAATAATGCAATCCCGTAAAAGGAAGACGGTAACATAAATGCATACAGTACTTCACTCACAAAAAAATATGTTTTAACACCTTCCGAGGGCTACCCGATGTCGTCAAAAACACCTACTTACAGCATCTTCCATCACACTATACCAGCTGCAAAAACAAAGATCCATCTGAAATACAACTGCAACCGTTAAAAAACACCCCCAAATCGAGCATCTCTTTATCTCATCTTCACTTGGCATCCAGCTTGGCCATTTCCTGAAGGTATATTCCGATGCTCTCGCTGTCAAACAGTACAAAGTAAATGTTTTTCAGGGAAGAGGTCGTTGCGGAGACAAAATGGTTGGAGATTGCCTTGAGGATCAGCTGGGCGGCTGTTTGCTTTGGGAATCCATTCCTAGAACCAGGAGAGATGCACAGATGTGGGCTTAATTTCAATTAGTCTTTCTGCGATTCCTATCTCCTTGCTGCATCCTGAACCTTTTTTGAGTATAAGGTTCAAGGTCCCTCCCTGGACCTTTTTCTCAAATGTGTTTTTTTTATTTTATTTTTTATAAATTTTACCCCCTTTTCTCCCCAATTTTTCGTGGTATCCAATCGCTAGTAATTACTATCTTGTCTCATCGCTACAACTCCCGTACGGGCTCGGGAGAGACGAAGGTCGAAAGCCATGCGTCCTCCGAAGCACAACCCAACCAAGCCGCACTGCTTCTTAACACAGCGCGCCTCCAACCCGGAAGCCAGCCGCACCAATGTGTCGGAGGAAACACCGTGCACCTGGCCCCCTCGGTTAGCGCGCACTGCGCCCGGCCCGCCACAGGAGTCGCTGGAGCGCGATGAGACAAGGATATCCCTACCGGCCAAACCCTCCCTAACCCGGACGACGCTAGGCCAATTGTGCGTCGCCCCACGGACCTCCCGGTCGCGGCCGGCTGCGACAGAGCCTGGGCGCGACCCCAGAGACTCTGGTGGCGCAGCTAACGCTGCGATGCAGTACCCTAGACCACTGCGCCACCCGGGAGGCCCAATCAAATGTGTTTTAAGAAGGAATCGAGGAAAGATAAATTGAGAGCCCTAGTTCAGACTGCTGAGGCCCCTTTTTTTATTACTGGAATCCAAACTTATGAATTGTACCTTTAAAATAACATTGTTATTGTTACTCAGCAGGTTACCATCCAACCATTTTTGTGAGTCAAGTGCCTGTCTGATAAACTCACTACAGGCCTGATGGAAACGGTCAAATTGTCTGTAAATTTCCTAACTGTCGACAAAACAAAATACGCTACACAAAGGTGGATATTTTGGGGGGCTGTGATACGATTATGCAACAAATTCCGGTGGAAACAATTTATTGTGCAATATTTAGAATAACCATGTCGAGGTAAATTTGCAGTCACGTGATATGTTGTGTGGTTCTCCCACTTCAACTTGAAAAAGCATGCCGATTAGGCTACAGATTAAATAAATTATGATAAACTTCACAGGTTGGTGAAAGTGCATGATAAGCTTAATGCTAGTTTTCAATAGATATCAAGGGTTCTTATTTTATGCTGGTGACATGATTGGTGCTTGCCTGCCAATCGACAAATAAATACAATCTCTCTCTTATCCATAATTTCATCATGTAGGCATACCCTCTGCACTGTATCGGCGAGCTGTTGGCTAGAGCACATGCCGAGACCAGAGTGGGCACATTTGCTGTTTAAAGCAGACTTTGTGCCCAAACCATCGACCTTAAAAACAAATAGAATTTCAGTTTTTTTATTCCGTAAATAAAAAAGTTACGTGTGTTCACAAGAAGCCAGTTTGATAGAAAAGCACCGCTGCTGGTAATACATATGTTAGATCTGAATAGGCTACAGCAGGCTATATGTAGCGTATAGCTGCATTTCAGATACACTTGTGTGTCATAATGGAGACCAACATCTAGCTTGTTACTAAGCTATACAAAACGACGGTTGTTGATGTGTATGGCTGCATTTTTAAACATTTTGAATGTTGCAGTACTAGGACATTTATTCTGTCTGGTGCTTTAGCGTTTGAGCAAGCAAGAAAGATCTGCGGGTTTTCAGTGAATGTATGTAAATCACGAGGCTCATTTGAATTTGACAGTGATCAAATCAAGATATGGCATCTGTATGGGCATATTCTTTTGTGTGAATTAGAATATTCGCTTGAATATCGTTCGACAAATTGATGGAAACCTAGCTACTGGTATAGATTTAAACAACATACTGGCTGTATTTCTGTATTTTGAATGTCATATCTAACAACAATGGACTAATGAAACAAATACCAAAAGATAGTTTTTGGGTGGAATTTTCCTTTTAAAGCTGTAGTTGAGTAGTCTCACCGGCCAGCAGGAAGTGAGGGGAAGGCCACAGACTTCAGTTTCTTCTCCTCTGCAGCAGAGAGGCAGGCCTTGACAGTCTTCTCCAGCTGGTCCTCACACTTCTCCGAGCCCCACTGAGGGATGTTACAGTGGATGACGAAACGAGCTGGCATCCCACTGGCCTGACTCACCGCAACTACAGGAGGAAAACGCACACACACACTGACGTTTCACTCTTCACGTGTAGGTTTAAATGTAGCATTGACAGTGTACTGTAAGGTTGGTTTTGAAGTGAGGTGAGACAATGTGTTTCAATCAACTGGATTATGCTACATTTGGGTATTTGGATAAGCACATTCAGTAATTGCATCCTTTTAACCATACAAAAGCAAACCCTTTCATCCAGCAGATTTGACATTAGTTTGGGTGTCCGTGTCTCCATACCTGATGCTACCTCCAGAGGTCCCTGTGCTTTCCTCAGTTCTTTCACTGCCTCCAAGAAGTCCCGCCCACCTGCCTTCTCCAGGGCATTGCCTGCAGACCACAGCACACAACAGGTAAGAAAGAGTCAAAAGTATAATGGGCTGTGAAGCTTTCGCGATTCTAAGATGAAAAGACGAGCAGGTCTGGCATCCTCACCCACTCCCTCTTTGAGGTCCATCTCGGCATTTGTGGGGTTGATGATTCCCTCCACCTTGATCGTTCCAATCTTGCTAATTTCACTCTCTGTTAGTGAAAGCTGTTTAAGGGGATATAGAGTTGAAGTTATGACAAAGTTACTAAGAAACTTAATGCATACGTGTCATGACCAAGGTGTATTTGGACACCTGCTCATCAAACATCGCATTCCAAAATCATGGGCATCAATATGGAGTTGGTCCCCCCTTTGCTGCTATAACAGCCTCCACTCTTCTGGGAAGGCTTTCCACTAGATATTGGAACATTGCTGCAGTGACTTGCTTCCATTGAGCCACAAGAGCATTAATGAGGTCGGCAGTGATGTTGGGCGATTAGGCCTGGCTCGCAGTCGTGTTCCAATTCATCCCAAAGGTGTTCGATGGGGTTGAGGCTCTGTGCAGGCCACTCAAATTCTTCCACACCAATCTCGACAAACCATTTCTGTATGGACCTTGCTATTCTGTAGCGTTAAGATTTCCCTTCACTGGAACTAAGGGGCCTAGCCCAACCCATAAAAAACGCCCCCAGAACATTATTCCACCTGCACCAAACTTTACAGTTGGCACTATGCATTCGTGCAGGTAGCGTTCCCCCGGCATCCGCCAAAATCAGATTCGTCCTTCGGACTGCCAGATGGTGAAGTGTGATTGATTCATTACATTACTCCAAAGAACACGTTTCCACTGCTCCAGAGTCCAATGGCGGCAAGCTTTACACCACTCCAGCTGACGCTTGACATTGCGCATGGTGATTTTAGGCTTGTGTGAAGCTGTTCAGCCATGGAAACCCATTTCATGAAGCTCCCGACGAACAGTTCTTGTGCTGACGTTGCTTCCAGAGGCAGTTTGGAACTCTGTAGTGAGTGTTGCAACCGAGGACAGACGATTTGGCCTACCACTTCGTGGCTGAGCCATTGTTGCCCCTAGACGTTTCCACTTCACAATAACAGCACTTACAGTTGACCGGGGCAGCTCTAGCAGGGCAGACATTTGATGAACTGACTTGTTGGAAAGGTAGCATCCTATGACAGTGCCATGTTGAAAGTCACTGAGCTCTTCAGTACGGGCCATTCTACTGTCAATGTTTGTCTATGGAGATTGCATGGCTGTGTGCTCGATTTTATACACCTGTCAGCAATGGATGTGGCTGAAATATCAGAATCCACTAATTTAAAGGGGTGTCCACATTATATATATAAAAGTATCTTTACAATAGGTGTCACAGAATGACAGTTTTGTCATAACTGACATGACATGATACCTTTTGTCCAAGGAACAGGCTTTTCGCTGAGAGGATAGTGAATCCATCACCTGGTCCATCTTCCACTGTTGAGTTGGCTACGACAGCTTCTTTGTCGTTTTCTGTGCTCTTCTTATCATGGAATCAATGAAAAACAGAACACATTCATGCTTCTTATAACACTATAACAAACACATTGACAAATATTGAGATGTTTGCCATCATTCACAAAGCCCATTCATGTGTACTGACCCTTGGCTTGCGGCCTGGTTTGCCTTTGCCTTTTTTGGTGGTGGGTTTCTTGATGCTCTTGACGCGTTCCGCCCTCTTCTCTGGCACGGTCACCTGAGTGTCCACTTTCACTCGGCTGCCCCTTTTCTTGGACAATAGTTCCGGGTGGATACGAGGCAGGACCCCTCCGTTTGATATGGTCACCCCTCGGAGAAGCTGAGAGGCCAAAGAACAGGTGAATTAGTTTACTTTTCAATAGGTATTCAGTCTATCATTGGTCAATTTCTTTGCTCTGAACAAATACTTTACTAGTCAAGTGGTAAAAAAATCCTGCCGAATTGATAAAGAACAGTGTCTATTAAGTGGAATTAGTTTAAGTCCAAACCTAAACCCCAATTGAGATTTTGTGGCAGGACTTGAAGAGAGCAGTTCATGCTTGAAAACCCACAAATGTCACCAAGTTAAAGCAGTTCTGCATGCAAGAGTGAGCCAAAATTCCTCTACAGTGACGTGAGACTGATCAACAACTACAGGAAGCATTTGGTTGCAGTCATTGCAGCTAAAGGTGGCACAACCAGTTATTGATTGTTGGATGTTTATTAAATAAATAAAATAAGTATACATTTTCCCGGTTATTTGTAAACTAAGGTTCCCTTGATCTAATAATATTAGGTTTTGGTTGAAGATCTGATAACAGTCAGTATCAAGAATTTGCAAAAAATTGAGAAAATCAGAAAGGGGGCAAATACTTTTTCACAGCACTGTATGTCTTGTCAGGATATCGGGCCTCAATAAAATATTTTTCCACTTGGGGTTAACCACGAAGCGGTGGCAGTTCATGCCTGATGCCATATGGCGTCATCTGTACCTTCCTGAACCCTTAAGACAAAGGGACACCCTTCATCATAGTTTCATGGATCCCTATTGGGAAATATACTGCAATATTATATAGTGTAATGATGATGCAATGAAGTGGAGCGACAAACACTGACATGTCCTAAATGTTTGTCTATTTTAATGGGAATAATACTGTACCTGGTTGAGCTCCTCGTCGTTGGCTACAGCCAGTTTAATGTGCCGAGGAGTTATTCTGCCTTTTTTGTTGTCCCTTGCTGCATTTCCTGCCAACTCCAAAATCTCAGCTAAACAAATAAATGAATGTCATTAGAAAATCTTCAGACACAAATTATAAAGTATCAGTTATATACTGAACAAAAATACAGTGCATTCAGAAAGTATTCAGACCCCTTGACTTTTTCCACATTTTGTTACGTTACAGCCTTATTCTAAAATGGATTCAATTGTTGTTTTCTCATCAAGGCGCACCTGTGTAATGATCATGCTGTTTAATCAGCTTCTTGATATGCCACACCTGTCAGGTGGATGAATGATCTTGGCTAAAGGAGAAATGCTCACTAACAAGGATGTAAACAAATTTGTGAACAAAATTTGAGCGAAATAAGCTTTTTGTGCATATGGGACATTTCTGGGATGTTTTATTTCAGCTCATGAAACATGGGACCAACACTTTACATGTTGCATTTATATTTTTATTCAGTATATATTTTAGATACCATTTTTCCTGTTATATTGGACACACAACTGAATTGAATAAAGATGTGTGTGTGTTTTCACTCAGGTGAGACAACAACCTGCCAGGTACTCTATGACGGCTGCCATGTAGACGGGTGCCCCCATGCCGATGCGGTACTTGTGGGTCCCTGTGCGTAGATACCTCATCATCCTCCCCACAGGAAAGATGACCCCTGCTCTGGCAGAGCGGGACAGTTTGGTGCTCTTCTTCTTCCCTCCTCGGGCTGACATCTTGCCTCAGCTACGTCTACCTGGGAGGACAATAGTCCATTTACCATGGTTAGTGTTAAGGATGGAGATTGAAACTATGTTATGGGTCACTTGTACTGTACAGGCAACGATGAACCAATTGAAGTACACTACAGCAATGTGCAAAACTGTTTTTATAATTACCACCTGTTTTTTTTGCCCAAAGGAATTTTATAACGACTCAATTTACGCCTCCAAAAGCTTGCAATGTGCCACGTTGAAGCTTCCATACATTGACTAGATGCTGGTGTGTACATGTAGCATAACCAAGTCTGAGCGTGAAAAGTTGGAACTTGTCAGCAGGCTATTTGACCACTCATTATTTAAACTGATAACACATGCATTAACAGATCTGTGCAGATCTGTAAACTTGAGAAACAAAGATTGAGATTCCAGGTTGAGAAGGTGCCTTTCAGGAGCATCATATCGTCCTCATGTAGGCCTACAGTTTGCAAAGCTGATAAGATCAGAGACTGACTAAAACTAGCAAAGCACACTAACAGATATCATTGGAGGACAATTCCAAAATACGATGGAATAAGAGGCCTACAATATTTAAAAAATAAATTGCGCGCCATATAGGATTATTTGATTAACGTATTTTTATTTATCATTTGTAAATACTTAATATTTGTATAGTATTTAGTCTGCTTTTCAAGGTAAAGATAGTAAGGGTAGCCAACGTACTTTCCCAAAGGTAACTATGTAAACAAACTCAATAATACCGTACAGAAAAAGGCCGCGGTGGCCTAGACTCCAGTTTTGGAAATGGCATTTGCAATCTGAGACCAGACATATATTCTTTCGAATGCATTGATTTGTGCATCTTGAATGCTTTTTGGATTCAGGATTGCTCACATGCACATGAAAAATATAAGAACAAAAGATCATGCCACCTAGTATAATAGCTTACAATAGGCTACTCGACGAACAGTAATTTAATTAATGCTTTTTTTTGTCAAATATGACGTCTTAAACGTAACTACAGATCCTAAACGACATAGCAATTTTAAATGTACAAAAATCCATGAATATGACAAATGTTTATACATATACGCCCCATTATGCAGGAATAAAAATAACCCCTTGAAACGTTTTTCTTCTGACCGGCTCCTCCTATCGCAACAGGATTATGCACACCTAACTAACTATCTATCTAATCAATGGCCTTGCTTTAAGTTGGTTGCCTATCCACTAGACATCCGCGGCTGTTCTCAAATAGAAATGTCTGGTACATCGGGCCATAACCTTTCTTGTAATTATGTTCCTCCCATGCTACAGCGCAACCCCCATTTTGTTTTCAATCCATTGGATGTGTAATCTCATCAGACATGGTCGGAAAGGAACGTTCTTTCGAAGACGCAGCTCGCCACAAAACGCAATAAACCGGATATGCGCGAGAGTGAAATTATCCAAGTTTGATACCTGTTTGTCCTCCTTTACACGAATCGATGCAGGCCTGATCTTCTCTTTCACAAGTCTCAGAAGAATGGCTGTATTCGCTGTCCTTATGCGGATCCTGTTAATAAAACTACAACCACCGTACGTACATAGGCTACATAGGGGGCTGGCTCTACTACTACTGATGCTGCAAAGGGGAAAAATTCAGTCCGGGGAAAATAGAATGAAAACGCCCCCTTAACATGGCTTGAAGGGGAGAAGAATGTTGGTTGAATATATACGACTGAATTTGGCCTTGTATGCCTATAGAGCAGTTTGTAAAATGTGTAAATGATAAATTCTGAATACATATACACACTCAGTGGCCAGTTTATTAGGTACACCAATCTAGTACCGGGCCTCCAGAACAGCCTGAATTCTTCAGATATGGATTCTGCAAGGTGTGGTGTTCAAACGTTGTTCAATTGGTATCAAGGGACCTAATGAGATCCAGGGAAACATTCCCCATATCATTACACCACCAGCAGCTTGTACCGTTGACACCAGCAGGATGGGGCCATGGACTAATGCAGCTTACACCAAATCCTGATTCTGCCATTGGCATGAAGCAACAGGACCAGGATTTCTTACGACCAGGTGATGTTTTTACACTCCTCAATTGTCCAGTGTTGGTGATCACGTGCCCACTGGAGCCGCTTCTTCTTATTTTTTAGATGATATGAGTGGAACCCGGTGTAGTCGTCTGCTGCAATAGCCCATCCATGGCAAGGACCAACATGTTGTGCGTTCCGAGATGCCGTTCTGCACACCACTATTGTACTGCACCGTTATATGCCTGTTTGTGTCCTGAATGTTAATTTGCACGATTCTTGCCATTCTTCTTCGACCTCTCTCATTTGGCTCCCGAGTGGCGCATTGGTCTAAGTCACTGCATCTCTGTGCAAGAGGCGTCACTGCAGTACCTGGTTCAAATCCAGGCTGCATCACATCTGACTGTGATTGGGAGTCCCATAGGGTGGTGCACAATTGGCCCAGCATCGTCCGGGTTTGGCTGTCATTGTAAATAAGAATTTGTTCTTAACTGACTTGCCTAGTTAAATAAAGGTTAAAGAATTTTTTTGAAGTTTATTTTTTTTTAAAACAAGCTGTTTTTGCCCACAGGACCTCCACTGGCTCTTTTTTTTGTTTGTTGCACTATTCTCTGTAAACCATAGACACTGTCGTGGGTGAAAGCCCAGTGTATTAAAAATAAAAAAACAGAAATGCCTTATTTACATAAGTATTCCGACCCTTTGCTATGAGACTCAGGTGCATCCTGTTTCCATTGATCATCCTTGATGTTTCTACAACTTGATTGGAGTCCACCTGTGGTATATTCAATTGATTGGACATGATTTGGAAAGTCACACACCTGTCTATATAAGGTCCCACAATTGACAGTGCATGTCAGAGCCAAAACCAAGCCATGAGGTCGAAAGAATTGTCCGTAGAGCTCCGAGACAGGATTGTGTCGAGGCACAGATCTGGGGAAGGGTACCAAAAAAATTCTGCAGCATTGAAGGTCCCGAAGAACACAGTGGCCTCCATCATTCTTAAATAGAATAAGTTTGGAACCACCAAGAATTTTCCAAGAGCTGTCCGCCCGACCAAACTGAGCAATCGGGCGGGAAGGTTCTTGGTCAGGGAGGTGACCAAGAACCCTATGGTCACTCTGACAGAGCTCTGTGGAGATGGGAGAAACTTCCAGAAGGAAAACCATCTCTGCAGCACTCCACCAATCGGGCCGTTATGGTAGAGTGACCAGACGGAAGTCACTCCTCAGTAAAAGGCACATGACAGCCCGCTTGGAGTTTGCCAAAAGACACCTGAAGACTCAGACCATGAGAAACAAGATTCTCTGGTCTTTGGCCTGAATGCCAAGCATCACGTCTGGAGGAAACCTAGGGGTGGCAGCATCATGCTGTGGGGATGTTTTTTCAGCATCAAGGACTGGGAGACTAGTCAGGATCGAGGGAAAGATGAATGGAGCAAAGTACAGAGAGATTCTTGATGAAAACCTGCTCCAGAGCGCCATGGACCTCAGACTGGGGCGAAAGTTCACCTTACAACAGGACAGCCAAGACAACGCAGAAGTGGCCTCGGGACAAGTCTCTGAAAAAGATTGCGCCAAAGACCATGGCTGACGTTTTACATTCTCCCAACCAATTGCGCAATTTTTTAATATTTTTGTTTTCATTTTGTGTACATAATGTTGCTGCTACCGTCTCTTATGACCGAAAATAACTTCTGGACATCAGAAAAGCGATTACTCACCGCGGACTGGAAGAAACTTTTTCCTTTAACGAGTCCGACGAGAAGGATATCGTGCTTTCGCTGGAACAGGCCCAGATCCACGCCTTTTGCGTGAGACGCCGGAAAAGGGGACGCAGATTACGCGAGCGAGTAAACTCCCAATGCCTTCACGTTTTTTTGCTAAGGTGCAATCGTTAGAAAATAAAATTGATGCCCTAATACTAAGATTATCCTACCAACGGGACATTAAAATCTGCAACATCTTATGTTTCACCGAGACGTGGCTGAACGAAGAAATGGACAATATAGAGCTGGCGGGATTTTCCATGCACCGGCAGAACAGAGACGCTACCTCTGGTAAGACGATGGGTGGGGGTGTGTGTCTTTTTGTCAATAACAGCTGGTGCTCGATGTCTAATATTAAAGAAGTCTTGAGGTATTGCTTGCCTGAGGTAGAGTACCTTATGATAAGCTGTAGACTGTACACTATCTACGAAGAGAGTTCTTATCTGTATTATTCATAGCCGTCTATTTACCACCACAAAGTGAAGCTGGCACTAAGACCGCTCTCAACCAACTCTATAAGGCAAATTTAAATAAGTTTTACCAAATTCTTACCAGCATGTCACATGTGCAACCAGGGGGAAAAAATCCTAGACCACCTTTACTCCACACACAGAGATGCATACGAAGGTCTCCCCCACCGTCTATTTGGCAAATCTGACCATAATTCTATCCTCCTGATTCCTGCTTACAAGCTAAAACTAAAGCAGGAAGTACCAGTGACTCGCTCAATACGGAAGTGGTCAGATGACGTGGATGCTACACTACAGGACTGTTTTGCTAGCACAGACTGGAATATGTTCCGGAATTCATCCAATGGCATTGAGGAATACACCACCTCAGTCATCGGCTTCATCAATAAATGCATCGATGATGTCGTCCCCACAGTGACTGTACGTACATATCCCAACCAGAAGCCATGGATTACAGGCAACATCCGCATCGAGCTAAAGGCTAGAGCTGCCGCTTTCACGGAGCGTGAGACTAATCTGTAAGCTAATAAGAAATCCTGCTATGCCATCAGACGAACCATCAAACAAGCAAAGCATCAATACAGGATTAAGATTGCATCCTACTACAATGCTCGTCAGATGTGGCAGGGCTTGAAAACTATTACGGACTACAAAGGGAAACCCAGACGCGAGCCTACCAGATGAGCTAAATGCCTTTTATGCTCGCTTCGAGGCAAGCAACACTGAAGCATGCACGAGAGCACCAGCTGTTCTGGATGACTGTGTGATAACGCTCTCGGTAGTCGATGTGAACAAAACCTTTAAACAGGTCAACATTCACAAAGCCGCTGGGCCAGACGGATTACCAGGACGTGTACTCAAAACATTCGCGGACCAACTGTCAAGTGTCTTCACTGACATTTTCAACCTCTCCCTGACCGAGTCTGTAATACCTACATGTTTCAAGCAGACCACCATAGTCCCTGTGCCCAAGGAAGTGAAGGTAAACTGCCTAAATGATTACCGTCCTGTGGCACTCACGTCGGTAGCCATGAAGTGCTTTGAAAGGCTGGTCATGGCTCACATCAACAGCATCCTCCCGGACACCCTATACCCACTCCAATTCGCATACCGCCCCAACAGATCCACAGATGACGCAATCTCAATCACACTCCACACTTGCCTTTCCCACCTGGACAAAAGGAACACCTATGTGAGAATGTTGTTCATTGACTACTGGGACTACACACCTCCCTCTGCAACTGGATCCTGGACTTCCTGACGGGCCGCCCCCAGGTGGTAAGAGTAGGCAACAACACGTCTGCCACACTGATCCGTAACACTGGGGCCCCTCAGGGGTGTGTCCTTAGTCCCCTCCTGTATTCCCTGTTCACCCACCACTGCGTGGCCAAACACGATTCCAATACCATCATTAAGTTTTCTCATGACACAACAGTGGTACGCCTGATCACCGACTACGATGAGATGGCCTATAGGGAGGAGGTCAGAGAACTGGCAGTGTGGTGCCAGGACAACCTCTCTCTCAATGTGAGCAAGACAAAGGAGCTGATCATGGAAACTACAGGAAAAGGTGGGCCGAACAGGCCCCCATTAACTTCGACGGGGCTGTAGTGGAGCAGGTAGAGTTTTTTAAGTTCTTTGGTGTCCACATCACCAACGAACTATCATGGTCCAAATATACCAAGACAGTCGTGAAGAGGGCACGACAAAAGCTTTTCCCCCTCAGGAGACTGAAAGGATTTGGCATGGGTCCCCCCCCCCCCTGTACACTGCTGCTACTCGCTGTTTGTTTGTTACCTATGCATAGTCACTTCGCCCCCACCTACATGTACAGATTACCTCAACTTGTCTGTACCCCTGCACACTGACTCGGTACCGGTGCCCCCTGTATATAGCCTCGTTATTCTTATTGTGTTACTTTTTATTTTAGCCTACTTGGTAAATATTTTCTTCTTCTTGAACTGCACTGTTGGTTAAGGGCTTGTAAGTAAGCATTTCACAGTAAAGTCTACACTTGTTGTATTCGGCGCATGTGGCAAATAAAGGTTGATTTGATTTGAATGTCCTTGAGAGGCCCAGCCAGAGCTCAGACTTGAACCTGATCGAACATCTCTGGGGAGACCTGAAAATAGCTGTGCAGCAACGTTCCCCATCCAACCTGACAAAGCTTGAGAGGATCTGCAGAGAAGAATGGGAGAAACTCCCCAAATACAGGTGTGCTAAGCTTGTAGCGTCATACCCAAGAAGACTCGAGGCTGTAATCGCTGCCAAAGGTTCTTCAACAAAGTACTGAGTAAAGGGTCTGAATACTTATGTAACTGAGATTTCCGTTTTTGATTTTTAATAAATTAGCAAGAATTTCTAAAAACGTGTTTTTGCTTTGTCATTATGGGGTATTGTGTGTAGATTTACATTTTTTAAATCAATTTTAGAATAAGGCTGTAACCTAACAAAATGTGTGAAAAGGTCAAGGGGTCTGAATACTTTCCGAAGGCACTGTACATACATGCATACATAGATACATGCATGTAGACCAAGAAAAATGCATCATGGTTGCCCACCTTCATTCGTTGTCAATTCTGCACAGTAGGCTGTTGACCATTTTTGGTTTTTCTGTGTAATCCCACAGAATCTTGCCATGATGTTGCAAATAGACATAAAGGCTATAAACATAAATCATAAGTTAAATGGACATTGACAGACTATTGAAAATGTGCAAATATATGTGCCAGCAATTACAGGCATGAGGGAAACTTTCAGTTCATAAGAAATGTATGAGGGCAGTTAACCATATTACACAAGCCTGTTTGACTGGCTATTTTATGCATCAAAGAGAAATCACATGGGACTAGGATGTCCGGTAAACCAATCGGAATACTTGTCTCCACCTTGTTAACTGGAAGATAATTCCAGCCAATTTTCTTCCAAATAACTCCTGGGCTTGTCTCGTCTCGCAACACCTTGCCACACACTGATACCTTACACAATTTCTTGATTGAGAAAGTGTCAATATTGTATACACTACCGTTCAAAGGTTTGGGGTCACTTAGAAATGTCCTTGTTTTTGAAAGAAAAGCTAATTTTTTTGTCCATTAAAATAACATCAAATTGATCATAAATACAGTGTAGACATTATTAATGTTGTAAATGACTATTGTAGCTGGAAACTTTCAGACTGCCTAGAAGACCAGCATCCCGGAGTCGCCTCTTCACTGTTGATGTTGAGACTGATATAAATCAAATGTATTTATATAGCCCTTCTTACATCAGCTGATATCTCAAAGTGCTGTACAGAAACCCAGCCTAAAACCCCAAACAGCAAGCAATGCAGGTGTAGAAGCACGGTGGCTAGGAAAAACTCCATAGAAAGGCCAAAACCTAGGAAGAAACCTAGAGAGGAACCAGGCTATGAGGGGTGGCCAGTCCTCTTCTGGCTGTGCCGGGTGGAGATTATAACAGAACATGGCCAAGATGTTCAAATGTTCATAAATGACCAGCATGGTCAAATAATAATAATCACAGTAGTTGTCGAGGGTGCAACAAGTCACCACCTCAGGTGTAAATGTCAGTTGGCTTTTCATAGCCGATCATTAAGAGTATCTCTACCGCTCCTGCTGTCTCTAGAGAGTTGAAAACAGCAGGTCTGGGACAGGTAGCACGTCTGGTGAACAGGTCAGGGTTCCATAGCCGCAGGCAGAACAGTTGAAACTGGAGCTGCAGCACGGGCAGGTGGACTGGGGACAGCAAGGAGTCATCATGCCAGGTAGTCCTGAGGCATGGTCCTAGGGCTCAGGTCCTCCGAGAGAGAGAATTAGAGAGAGCATACTTAAATTCACACAGGACACCGGATAAGACAGGAGAAGTACTCCAGATATAACAGACTGACCCTAGCCCTCCGACACATAAACCACTGCAGCATAAATACTGGAGCCTGAGACAGGAGGGGTCAGGAGACACTGTGGCCCCATCCGATGATACCCCCGGACAGGGCCAAACAGGCAGGATATAACCCCACCCACTTTGCCAAAGCACAGCCCCCACACCACTAGAGGCATATCTTCAACCACCAACTTACCATCCTGAGACAAGGCCGAGTATAGCCCACAAAGATCTCCGCCATGGCACAACCCAAGGGGGGCGCCAACCCAGACAGGAAGATCACGTCAGTAACTCAACCCACTCAAGGGACGCACCCCTTCTAGGGACGGCATGGAAGAGCACCAGTAAGCCAGTGACTCAGCCTCTGTAATAGGGTTAGAGGCAGAGAATCCCAGTGGAGAGAGGGGAACCGGCCAGGCAGAGAGAGCAAGGGCGGTTCGTTGCTCCAGAGCCTTTCCGTTCACCTTCACACTCCTGGGCCAGACTACACTCAATCATATGACCTACTGAAGAGATGAGTCTTCAGTAAAGACTTAAAGGTTGAGACCGAGTCTGCGTCTCTCACATGGGTAGGCAGACCATTCCATAAAAATGGATTTCTATAGGAGAAAGCCCTGCCTCCAGCTGTTTGCTTGGAAATTCTAGGGACAATTAGGAGGCCTGCGTCTTGTTTGTGTAATTTGTCTAAGCCAATTTCTTATATCCATTGTGGCAGTGGCAGATTAGCTGGTTCGAGCTAGCGAAATAGGCTAAGGCTAATAACAATTTAGCGCTTTTTACAGCTAGCTAAGAAGCTAAGTAAACTCTGTAGTGGTGGGGCGTGTGGCAGGGTTGAGTGAAGCAGCTTCAATGGTAAACTTGACCCTGCCCTTATTAATCAAAATCAAATATTACCGTGTATCACGTTATTCACTTAGCCTACCACCAATGATAAGTGTTTTTTCCCGCTTTTTATGGAAACCTAAAGGAGTCATAGTTAACCGCCCAAGTGGCTTTTCATACCCACCCCACACATACCGCTGTGTGCTCTGTCCATTGTGCTGAGACATTTTCACCAACCTGTCACAATTATTTATTTTTTTGTACTATTTTTATATAGGGATATAAAACTAAAACTAAGGGGGCACAAGTTTCAACTGAGGGGGCTTGCCCCCTTGTGGATCCGGGCTGGTGGCACCAGGTCAGAAAACAGTGAGGAACATAACACACCACCCCCTTCAAGGGACTAGTGGGGGAGGGTTCTTGAAATGTTACATCCAATCAAAATCCCAGTGGAGGATTCAAACCGTTTTTACAACATAACTTTCTCCAGACCTCTTAAGGACCCTACATGTGTGACAACGTGATTTTGTAGGTATGACAATGCAAGATTAGGTGGAATTTAACAGGGTGGAAATTTGGAGCCTTAAATTAGCCAAAGTTCTGTGTGAGCAAGATTGAGTTGGTATAATGGTGAACACTTGAACAGGGTTTTACCTTCTCTATTAAACATTTTAATATGTTGTTAATTTTCTCTATAATTTAGCCTAACAGGTTATAAATTTATGAGTGGGACATATAGACTAACAACATAGAAAAATAAATTGTTTGTTTATTTAGCTTTGCACCATTGTTTTCCCACCAAAGAAACGTTGACACTTCCTGAACGTGGTGTCATTGTGGGGAAGGGGTTTTTAAATGGAGATTTACAACTAACAGGGTGGAAAGTGGTATCAGGGACACAAAGATAATCTTAAATAAAATAATAAATACCATAATCATGAAAAAAACATTATTGGTGAGAATTTACCTAGGACTGTAAAATAATGAAAATATATTTTTTAAAGTTTTGTTTATTTCTCGCGGTAGTTGATGAATAACATCCAGGGGCATTGCAAAAATGCCTACATCCACTGAAAAGGTGTTCAAAAGGCATAACATTACCTTATTTTTTGTGTTGTTAAAGTAAAGGGAACCTGACCTTATATTTAAAGCCTTGGAATCCACATTTGAAACTAAATAAGACGTGATATTTCCTGCATAGCTGGTTACCAAGCCAATATAAGGTCATAGTGACCGCTAAAGCACATTTATTGTATTGATTTTCATCGGAAATGTACAACTACGGCATTAGCGTGTAACGTAACATACAATAAAATAAAAATACAATTACTCTGGAAAAAAAGCGGAATGATTCTGAACACTCAAGTTCCAACTTCGGAAGACCAGTTTCAAATTCTCACTGAAGTTTCTAGCGACAAACGTACATTAGCTAGCTGAGAAGGGCTCATCAGAACGACTGACTGAACTGAAATGACTGAACAGAATCTGTTCTTCTTCCTGGGAAGGGCTGATCATGACGACTGACTGAACCGAATCCATTCGTCTCAACACTCGACTCTCAGCTGCGTGACATACGTCATCTATTTGGGCACCAGGCGTGCCTGTATCAGGCCTCCAGTGTCCGGTCTGGAGCGTGAAGTCACGAGCTCTGCTGGTCTGCTACTGCATAGCAACCTAGCGGTGCCAAAAGCCCTTGTCTGACATAGAAATATATACAAACATTTTCTTTAAAGTATTTATTTTTAGAGAGTACTAACGTTTGTCCCCACTACAACAAAAACATACTTAAATCCATGTAATTTCGTCCTTGAAACATTTAATTGAAATACTGTAGAATTCCATTCATTCCTATGGCATACTGCTCCAACTGGGGAGTGCCAGGATGGCCGACCGGTGGCTTCAAAGACTCTCAATGGCCAATACATAGCGTCAGTAATCCAGGGTTTATATACATAATTGGTTTACTCTCTCAGGCAGGATGAAAATGACTACATCGACCATGATCCTTTGGTAGTTATGCCACTTTCACCATGATCCTTAGCGATTTTTTGTTGTCGCTATTCAGCAATAGATAGCAATAGTAATGTCGTTTTTTTGTAGGCAATGACTCCGCCATGGTTCGTTGGACAAAGACTATGGGGAAAATTGAACAAAGTTTGTAGGGTTTTTGGATAAACACAGAAAACAAGATCTGTGGTAAACCCAGGCTTAGAAGATCTTATACATTTTGTTTTATGAAATAATCTTCATCAGCTAACATTGTTTGTGTGAATTTGAAGCATTTATGTAATAAAACAAGCACATAAAACTTCAGAATTCTTAATGGTCATGTTAACTGACTGATATCATCTCATAGAACACAACATATAAGATCTCTTAAGCCTGTGTTAACATCAGACCGTATTTTTGGCATTTATCCCAAAACCCTATTCTTTACCCCTTCATTTGTCCCATAGGAATGGCTGAACAAACCAGAGGTAACCTCATTTCCGTTTTTAGGACTCCATGCTGGCAAGCTCTGTAGCCTCTCTTATTTTGCCCATCATTCCTAGTTCTATGCTATAAAACAGTTGAGGAAGAGATGGTCTTGTGTACAGCTTTATGTAAAAATTATCTCTCAGGTAGTGTAAAGTGATGATATTGTGAATAAGAGCTTGCTAGTAATTCACATCCAGGTGGACAGAGTGGTTTGGGCTCTCATCTTGCCCTGCCCTGTTGTATCTCGCTTGCTACCCAGTAGAGGTCAGCATCCGCATGTCTACTGTGGTTCCTTCAATGTAATTGTCTCAGGCATTAAGCTACAGCAGACTAGTTAAACACTCGAATGAATCTAATGATTACCTGAGATTGTGTTGTAGGTATTGATCTGGTAGGCACATTGCACAGGCTTTATTCATATATTTAAATGTTACATGTCTTACACACAGATAAATACATGGGTTTATAACACGTACATGTACAATATTTTGCCATTGTACCCCGCTAGTTGTGTTACTTTGAAAACACACATGAGAGTCAACATAATAGAATACTTAAGTGATATGATTTGTTTATTTCCACAACAAAAAATGCACTATTATTTTTCAGGGGTGACCAAGAGCATTTTCACTCCCAAAACAACCAAGCCCACACAGCTGCAGGCTTATTTTGAAAACATTCTGAATAAGCATGAAATATAGTCCAGATTGGCCTTGACTGACACAAGCACACCACGCCCATCAAACTGAGAAATATTGTGTCATGCCATAAAACGTCATGCCATAAAATGTGTGAATTACTCAGTGTATCTGCTGACAACCCAAGATCAGTTAATGATAAAGAAGATGATCCTTTTTATCCAGAGTTGTGAAATAAAGCAGAACCAGATGGCAGTTATATAGATAGAAGCAGAGAGGATGCAGACCCTTCTAACCTTGGCCTTATTTGTTTAATGACCTAACCTATACTGTAGCCTGCTCACAGGATGGTCCTGTCTGTAATGGCCATAGGGTGCCAGATGCCTGCTTCATCCTCAGGAGGAACAGAAGAGATGGTTTCCCCAGGCCTGTCTGTGTGGGCTCTGTTAGAGGAAGCTTCGGGGGGGACATACATTCTGGAGTACATGATCTCATGGATGACAGACTGTATGTGTTTCCAGCTTTAAATACGCCATAAAGGTGAACAGGAAGCTCTGAGTTTGTGTATCATGATTCAAGACCCTCACCCTGGGAATGTGACCCTCTGTACCAAGGTGTGGTTTCCCCATCCCTTCCCCTCGCTGTCACCTCACACCCACCCCACTCATACGACAAAGGGAAACCCTTTGTTACCTCAGTACACTCCTTATCTGTCAGTTAAGGGTTGCGGGAGATGTTTACTCCAGTGGCTTTTTTTTCTTCATATGACCTGCTCTAAGGTGCAGGAAGAGTGGGATGGAGAGTTTGTCAGTTCCTACTTCTGCTGATGTCAGACTGCTTCAGAGACTATTTGTAAATGGATAACTCGGATGGTTTTATCAACAACAGAAAGCTCAGGGCTTGATTAGAGGAGTGAGTTATGAATTATGATAGCTTGACATTTGTAGCTTCCTATTGTGGTTGCTGCTGCTGCTCCTTTCCTCCTCTAGGTGCTTGTTTCCCCTTCTGCTGACCTCCTCAAGGCTCTGCTTAGTTTGACCCCTTAGTGGTGGAAAGAGAGGCGTACATATCGTTCGTTGTCAGATACTCAGTGTTCCTTATTACTTAACTGGCCTATAACTTCTTATTCACTGAATCTGACCACAATCAAAGGAGCCCAAACACTGTTTGCTCTCTGCTGTCTGACAAAACCATGGAATACTATCCTGGATCAGTTAACGGGGGGAGGGGGGGGACACGACTTATAATTCCCAGTACAGTCTGATGGTCTGTTACCATACGAAGAGAGAAAAGTACATCTCCTATTGTTGTTCCTGCGTTACGCGACAGGTTCTGTTATCCCTTGGATAAGTAGCCAGTAGATACATATGGTAATACAATGGTTTCATGTTTAGTCTTTCTAACATTGTGGGGTTTTGATATGTTTTGCGATTTATGAAAATCATATGGAGCCCATTTTTATAATCTAGTATCAGGTGATTCAGACCTGTCACAAACGCATCAACAGCACATGGAGGGACGGGGTTCTAGTCATTTCCCAGCAACCCACCTAAAAGAGCCTCCAAACCCCAAAACGCACTCAGGTGGCACCGTAAAGAGCCAGCTGGAAAAGTAGTCTACATGTGTTTACTCTATGGCTGTTTTGGCTGCTTTCCCCATGCATTTATGGCTCATATTGTAATTTATGTAATAATGACCCTTGAAATAGGATTCATTTGAGGGGATATTTAGTTGGTACTTTTATGCCTGTTCGGTCATGACCATCTGTGGGAAGTTGTCAAATCTGCTTTTGGCTCTGAAATAGAGATAGTTAGTGATGTCTTTCTACAATGGTAAAGTGAATGTGTGGCCAATGCTTTACTAATACTGTGAGATGTCTCACCTAGTAAAATAAACGGTCTTCTTCTCTGTCAGTTTAGGCCATGTAAAAAGATGACTGAAGCACTGCCCTTCTAAAGCAGTCCAAATGCGATAACGTTCACCTTTCTTGTGGTCGGGAAATGACATACAAATTGGACCTACCGTGAATGCCATTGGTGGGCTCAGTCATGAGGAGACCCGAATAGCAGACCCTTCTTCTGCTGAGACTGTTAAAGGTGTCAGTGACTGCCAGTTCCATCTATACATTCAAATCCATCCTCATAGGGCTCACAAAGGTCCTGATGGCATAACGGTAGGAGATACAGTATGCAGGTATCATTACTGGGATGAAAAATATACTGTGCGTTCGGAAAGTCTTCAGACCCCTTGACTTTTCAGAATGTTGTTACGTTACAGCCTTGTTCTAAAATTGATTAGATTGATGAGGGGAAAAAACAAACAATCTACACACAATACCCCATAATGACAAAGCAAAAACAGGTTTTTAGAAATGTTTGCAAATGTATTAAACATAAAAAACTCATACCATTTACATAAGTTTTCAGACCCTTTACTCAGTACTTGAAGCACCTTTGGCAGCGATTACAGCCTCAAATCTTCTTGGGTATGACGCTACAAACTTGTCATATCTGTATTTGGGGAGTTTCTCCCATTCTCTGCAGATCCTCTAAAGCTCTGTCAGGTTGGATGGGGAGCGTCGCTGCACAGCTATTTATAGGTCTCTCCAGAGATGTTCGATCGGGTTCAAGTCCGGATTCTGGCTGGGTCACTCAAGGACATTCAGGGGCTTGTTCCGAAGAACTCCTGCGTTGTCTTGGCTGTGTGCTTAGGGTTGTGTTCCTGTTAGACTGGGGCGAAGGTTCACCTTCCAAGGTCCTGAGCAATCTGGAGCAGGTTTTCATCAATGATCTCTCTCTACTTTGCTCCGTTCATCTTTCCCTCGATCCTGACTAGTCTTTCAGTCCCTGCTGCTGAAAAACATCCCCACAACATGATGCTGCCACCACCATGCTTCATCGTAGGGATGGTGCCAGGTTTCCTCCAGACATGACGCTTGGCATTCAGGCCAAAGAGTGCAATCTTGGTTTCATCAGACCAGAGAATCTTGTTTCTCATGGTCAGAGTCCTTTATTTGCCTTTTGGGAAACTCCAAGCAGGCTGTCATGTGCATTTTACTGAGGAATGGCTTCCGTCTGGCCACTCTACCACAAAGGCCTGATTGGTGGAGTGCTGCAGAGATGGTTGTCCTTCTGGAAGGTTCTCCCATCTCCACAGAGGAACTCTGGAGCTCTGTCAGAGTGGCCATCGGGTTCTTGTGTCGGGTTCTTGCCTCGTCACAATCCTGTCTCGGCGCTCTACGGACAATTCCTTCAACCTCATGGCTTGGTTTTTGCGCTGACATGCACTGTCAACTGTGGGACCTTATATAGACAGGTGTGTGCCTTTCCAAATCATGTCCAATAAATTGAATTTACCACAGGTGGACTCCAAGTTGTAGAAACATCTCAAGGATTATCAATGGAAACAGGATGCACCTGAGCTCAATTTCGAGTCTCATAGCAAATGGTCTGAAAATGTATGTAAATAAGGTATTTCTGTTTAATATATATATATATATATTTGCTAACATTTCTAAAAACCTGTTTTCACTTTGTCATTATGGGGTATTGTGTGTAGATTGATGAGGGGAAAATAAGAATTGAATTCATTTTAGAATAAGGTTTTAACGTAGCAAAATCTGGAAAAGGGGAAGGGCTCTGAATACTTTCCAAATGCACTGTATATACAATATCCTATAAGATTCCTATAAAACTCCATCTTCAGTAATTTGGATTTAATAGCTCTAGCTAAGCTCATTCTAGACCAGATAGTTTCTCCAGACATACATGCACAGGTCTTCCGTTAGAGAATGAGCAACATCCTAAATGAGGCTACAATAAAATGGTATCTGAGGGGTGAAGGCCTGAGGAAAATTGCCTAGTAGAGAATGGGATAGAGATTGACTGTGGATGGAAACCCACCAGTGTGCTGAGGGTCTGTGAAATACACCGCTAAATTGGAGAGGCGCAGTGCAGTGTCGTGGATCCGACTTTATTTCAGTTGGAATCAGTTGACAACTGATTTGTTTTATTTGCCATTCATCATGTCTTGTCACTGTTACAACTTCTCCTCTGTAAAGGGGAGGGGAACTGCTAAAGGACTTCAATTTGAAATGTACATAACATTTTTGAAAGGCGCTCCGATATTTAGATGAATTTAGCCCTTTGATATAAAGCTATGAATTAAAGTGGGGGGACGTTGCAATATAAGAACACATGTTTAAAATCCACTCTGTAAAACGATTAATACAAATAGAGTCAATAAGAAATGCTGTAGTCCACTATCTCAAAATAGCTTTCGAAAAAGTGTAAAATCATGTTAGACGCCATTGCACGTTCGTGACGCTGGGTCACCAGAGCTGGAGGAAGCAGGGCGGGGTGAGGAAGTTCTAACCTAGAACAGGCTGTCCCACCAGAAAGGGGTCACATAATAGACCTATCATGCCGTATCAGCGTGGGCACCTATGGCAGGGATTTATAGGATCCAGACAATCTGCTCTTGGAACCCAGCAAGTCGTCCCAAAAAGAGTCTCAGAACAGAAATAACGCTTTAAAGTGAAGGAGCTGAACAGAGGAGCAGGTTTCGGGTTTCGCTCAGACGGCGCTGTCGTGTCAAAATAGGCCCTCGGAGTGGCGACAAGGCCCGGGCCACTCAGTTGACTCCACTGCCAAGCCCCGCATTCCACACGGGTATTTTTAGAGGTGGCATTTAAACTTGGCAGAGTGTCATTTCCCAGGAAATCTGCAGTATTTCCTGTTCCTGTGAAAGATGGAGGTCTGAGGACACACACAACCACCCAGGCAGCCCACGTCTAAAAAGAAATATAAGCTTGTCATCTGCCTTACTTCAAATTAATGTATTCTTTAATGCTTTTCAACCCCAAAAATGTTTTCCATACTGGTGGTTTGACACTCGTACGAGGCCCGTTATTTACGTGCTACACATACATGGACACCCAAACGAACAGACATCACGATATGTCAGCCATTTCATAAATGTAATCTGACACTGAGTTCCAAACGAAGAGTAGACAAAATAGTGCCTTGTCCAGTAGCCCCACCCTTCAGGAAGGTACACGGATCTTGAAGGGAGACCTGTGGGAAAACCTGTGGGTATCAATCTCTATTTGATACCTAGGCATGGTGGCAAGCCTTTGTTTCTGTGGTTCTTTCACTTTTTTGCCTGTGTAGTCCAAAACAAGATGAAGATGAGTGGAGGGAGGACAGGGACAGACAGCTGAGTGGATGTAATCCAGTGTGCTCTGTCTTAAAAGCAATTCATAAATCACAACATAACTGTGGAGCTACTGAATTATAGCATGAGAAGATTGCGTCTGTCATCAGCGTTTTGTCCTCAACACATCTGCTGTGAACGTCTTTATTTGCTAAGGACTGAGAAATGGTTTATGAACTGTTTCTGTGCTGTAGGCTCTGTGTGCTCATTTTACTCTGGTGCTCGAATATGAGGACAAACATGTAGTTCTCCTTCCAGGCTTATCATGGACAGAAAACAAATTTGTTGAAGTTGCATTAGACGCCAAATGGCCACACTGGCTAATGGTCACATTATTTATAATGATCTTCAGGACAGAAAAAAGATCTGTGTAGAAATGTTGTACAGTAGCTTCTAATGGCCGTCTGGTTTCAGCCCTTTTCTTTCAACAGTATGTGAACCATGGAGTCCCAGCTGGGGACTGTTGGAGTTTCTGTTTCCATTCCAGGCCTCCTCACCAGGGAGCGCTGAGCAGTGGATAAATTCTGTCTACACTATCTGGTTGCTTGTCACTTATCACTCACATTAATGTTGGTGCCGCTGTATTAAAAGCACTCCCTTGTCTCTGAAAGATCAGCGGTGCCGGACAGCATGAACGGCTTGAAATGTGTAAAACGCATAAGAATGTTTCCACGCTAACAAGGGAGAGTGTCACTGAGGCCGTCTCCAAAATGTCACAGATTCTTGAATAGGTGCCTGATTTTCAGGCTGTGGAGTGTGCGGAGGTGTTGATAGGTTTTCCTAAAGACACCGTTTTCCAACGAAAGCCCGAACAGGGGTTGCCACAAGCAGATCTCATTTTATGGCCCCTGGCTCGATCCAGAGAGCTTTCTATATTTCCGCCATAAAAATAGTATTATGATCCTCGTTTAAACCCCCATTATGAAGCCAGGATGTAAAATGGAGGTTTGAGTTGAAAGTAAAGGTGGATTTTCCATTGCTTAATACCTGAAAACAAGTGGAAATGCAAATGTGAACTTTGCCTCTTGTATAGCAAAGAACGTTCTCAATCCACAAGGAAAAGTCACCATGCTGCTTTGTCGAGCAGCACATGGGGTGAATTACTGTTGACTATTTACTACTGTCCCATTGGTGGGAGACATGGTTTATGGTCATCTTTTAATCCTCTCTATTACTGTATTTATGCTTGCTGAAACATCTGCTACTTATGAGAGATTGCATAAAACACCTACCTACTGTCTAAACCCTGTACACTAGCAAGGAGGTAAACCTGCAGGCAATTTTCCTCTGCGGGATACACTCTTGACCAACACTTGATACCTGAGTGACTCAGTAAGTGTGTGTGTGTGTGTGGAAGTGTGTGTATTCAGCATCTCATACAGCTAAGGCTGGGCTGAACCTACAGTAATTGTGCGTCCATCTGGAAAAGGAGTCAAGCTCGTAAATCACAAAATCCAGCGCCGCGGGTTGGCAAAGGACTCTCTACCATAAATGTGTCTATTGTAAAAAAAAAAAAAGAAGAAAAGAAAATGCTAATTTACTGTTCAACGACATATAGAATTGCCCTCTTACAAATACAGATGTTTCTCAAAGTACAGGAGCGCCTTTCCCAGCAGTGTTAGTGCCACCTGTAGAAACGCTTACCTTGCCTACTATATCCAGGTCAATGGCATTAACCTGTTTGTAGGAGGGCCTGCAAATGAAAAATGGATTATAGGACTTAACAAGATGTTCCTAAATGAATTATGTGTTGTAAAATTTGATAGCCACAATCCTAGTATGGAGTTAAATGTAAAAATCAGTTTATCAGTCCAACCTGACTATGGTTTCCCCAACACAGTGCACCCACAGACACATGCATGCATAGGCTACACACACACACACACTTACACACACACACACAATATTCATCACAACCTGCTTAACAAAATTCACAGAAGTAACTCCAACCACACAGCCAGTATAATATTCCGTATAATATATTATATTCAATAGCAGGTGCCTCATGAGTTAGTAGACATTGCTTAAAACATGTAATTGATATAACCAATCTCATTTATGTCATATGTTTATATGGGTGGGAGTGCGAACACATTTAAAAATGTTCACTAACTATCCCTTGACATCTCCGCATTACCCTATTTGGGGCTCCTGTTTATAGGCCCATCACTTTGACGGAGAGTCACCCCAACAACATCACATAACAGTGTTGGATTTCAAAGGCCCGCTGGCACGCAAACCTCTCGTGTGCATCCCTTTGAAGCTCATGTCTGTGGTCGGATACAAAACAATACCTGGTAAATATAGAGGCCACAAGATCAGGTATTAGGCTGCAACCGGAGAAGGAATTACCACAGCTTCTCTTTACATACAGAGAGTTTCAAACCTATACATAAGTTATTACTATATGCTTTAAAGAGGCAATCTTCAGTTGCTTCATCAATGTTTGTACTTCTGAATTAATCAAATGTACCCATTGATTCTTGGAGAATGTAATTTATAAATGCCTCATCAAATTGTATTTCTCACATGCTTCGTAAACAACAGGTGTAGACTAACAGTGAAATGCTTACTTACTTTTCCAACAATGCAGAGTTAAAGATAAGATATAAAAAATGGAAATAGTGACGCAAGGAATAAATACACAGCGAATAACAATAACGAGTCAAAATAACATGGCTATATACCGGGAGTACCAGTACCTAGTTGATGTGCAGAGGTACGAAGTAATTGAGGTAGTCATTTACATACAGGTAGGGGTAAAGTAACTAGGCAACCGGGTAGATAATACAGTAGCAGCAGTGTATGTGAAAGTGTGTGAGTGGGTTTGTGGCGTCAGTTTACATGTGTGCGCATGTTGTGTGTGTGTGGGGGGGTGGGGGCATATGTAGTGTGTGGGTAGAGTCCAGTGTGTGTGAATAGTCAGTGCAAGAGAGTTAGTGAAAAAAGTGTCAATGCAGGTAGTCCTGGTTGCCATTTGATGAGCTATTTAACAGTCTTGTTTAGCAGTTTTATGGCTTGGGGGTAAAAGCAGTTCAGGGTCCTGTTGGTTCCAGACTTGGTGCATTGGTACCGCTTGTCATTCGGTAGCCGAGAGAACAGTCTATGGCTTGGGTGGCTGGAGTCTTAGACAATTTTTTGGGGCCTTCCTCTGACACCGCCTGGTCTAGAAATCCTGGATGGCAGGGAGCTCGGCCCCAGCGATGTACTGGGCCTTACTCACCAACCTCTGTAGCACCTTGTGGTCGGGTGCTTTGCAGTTGACAAACCAAGCGCTGATGCTACCAGTCAAGATGCTCTCAATGGTGCAGCTGTAGATCTTTTTGAGTATCTGATTTCCCATGCCAAATCTTTTCAGTCTCCTGAGGGGGAGGAGGCGCTGTCCTGTCTTCACAACTGTGTGGGTGTGTGGACCATGTTAATTATTTAGTGATGTGGACACAGAGGAGCTTGAAGCTCTTGACCCACTCCACTACAGCCCCGTCGATGTGGATGGGGGCATGCTCGCCCCTCTGTTTCCTGTAGTCCACAATCAGCTCCTTTTGTCTTGCTGATGTTGAGGGAGAGGTTGTTGTCCTGGCTCCACACTGCCAGCTACACAGTCGTGGGTGAACAAGGGAGTACAGGAGGGGACTAAGCACACATCCCTGAGGGGTGCCCGTGTTGATGGTCAGCGTGTTGCATGTGTGGTTGCCTACCCTCACCACCTGGGGGCGGACCATCAGGAAGTCCAGGATCCAGTTGCAGAGGTCAATTGTCGTACCCAATCAGAACCCAAAATATAAGCTTGTTATACTCTAATGTTTGTAAACAAAGTAAATGTAAACATGGTTAAAACATGGTTAAAACTAGACTTTCTGATCTCATGGATGTTCAGTCCTTCCACCCATAGCTCTACCTATGAATTTGAGAGTGGTTACATTTCTCCAGCCCTATCACTCAGCTTTTTACCAAAACAGGGCTGGGGAGTATGCTTTATTGTTTCAACTGCTGATGGCAGCTTTAATTAGAAGTTACCAAGTAAAACCTATGCAGTCCAATAACATGCGTGAAAATATTTACAGTTTGATATATTCACTGAATTTAGAAATTAAATAAGCTATGAAGTTATGATAATGGATTGCATTTATTTAGTACTTTTTACTGGTCTCAAATTATTTTACATTTAATAGGTGTTAAGTCACCCAATCCACAAATTTTAATTATTTACGACATTAGAATATGGGTTGATACACATTTTCCAAAGGTCACAATGTTTCCAAGATAAATAAGTATGAGTGTATGTGTCAGCTATTGTCTCTGGGCCAGTAGGTGGCATTCTTCCATCTGCATAGAGCCACTGTGACTGTATCCTGGTCCATGTGGCAAAGGCCACAAACGGATCTCTCTCTGTCTCTCACTCACTCTCTGCCTTTCACTTACGCTATACACTCTCTTTTCCCCATATAAAGATACTCTCTCTTTCCCGTATGTCTCTCTCATGCTCCACCTCTCTCTCCCCTCAATCTCTTTCTCTCTGTTCTTTCTCTCTTTCTCCCTCCCTTCCTGTCATTCCCTTTCTCTGTTTCTGAGTGTGTCCACTGTCTCTTTAGGCCTCTTTTGAGGCCTACTAGGAGCCTATGTAGTCACCATGGTACAGAGGCAGTGTAATATGAGCAGAGTCCTTGACCAGGGGGGTAGAGGGTAGAGTTGATATACGCGTCAGGGTCGTCACTTCAACAGCCACTCCAGACACCAGTTTAGGCATCAGGTGTGTGTCACCTCTCAAGTTTAAAGGCCTGCCTGGAGGCAATGAAAGGACTTCTGCTGGGTCCTTCTCATTCAGCTCACAAAACTCTATCCATATCCAATGGAAACAGAATATTTTCAGATCACTACAACGACAATCAATCAAATGTATTTAGAAATCCCTTCTTACATCAGCTGATGTCACAAAGTGCTGTACAGAAACCCACGGTGCTGCACGGTGTAGAAGTACCACATACTGCTGTTTCAGCTCAAATGTTATCAGCCAACACTACTTTGTCTTTGAAACTCCCTGATATCATCACTACGTTTGGTAAGGAAGGAGTACCGTATAGACTGAAACAGAAAAGGGTTGATCTAATCTAGGCTGCTGCCTGCCCAAAATATACTGTAGGCCTAATGTCCTCATCCCTATCATGTTTATCAGTGCTCCACTGTCATGATCGAGAGGCTTGTTTTGTGGTTTTGCATGTCATGGTGCAACACGTCATAAGCTCCCATGACCTCTAAGCCCTGGCCCTAAAACATTCCCCCTGTAGTGTTGCGGCCTCTGACTGCTGGGCCTTTAGCACCACTGATTTATGGATACGACTGTGGATTAGCGATAAAGACACCTGTCCTGCCCTCCATCATCAGCTATTCCCACGCTAAGGAGCTCTGTGCTAACCTCAGCTGGAATGTCACCTCGCCAACCCCCGGTGGGTCAAAGGGACCATGTCCTATTGACAGTCCTCCTCACTACGGCCTTGTTACCCCAAGCCTGCTCCCCTGAACAAAGTGCCAATGTTGACAAACCTACAGCAACAACTTTTACTGAGGAATGGCAACCGTGAGGAGCATATTTGTGATTGGATTCGGACTTGTTGTATAACAGTATGGAGGAGATGCAGAGATGGGTACTGAGTCAAAGATGTCAAATTGTCCATTGGTTTACTAGGCCTAAAAAAAAATATGAGTAATATGATTATTGTGGCAGATGTTTGTGTATATAGCACATTTTCTGTTTAGGTTTTCAATATATCACAAACTGTTTCTGCATGAACGCAACATGCAACAATTTCAAAGATTTTACCGAGTTACAGTTCATATAAGGAAATCTGTCAATTGAAATAAATTATAATCTATGGATTTCACATGACTGGGAATACAGACAGATATGCGTCTGTTGATCACAGATAGCTTAAAAAAAAGGTAGGGGCATGGATCAGAAAACCAGTCAGAATCTGGTGTGACTACCATTTGCCTTATGCAGCACGACACATCTCAATCGCAGTTGATCAGGCTGTTGATTGTGGTCCCACTCCTCTTCAATGGCTGTGCGAATATGCTGGATATTGGCGGGAACTCGAACACGCTGTCGTACACATCGATCCAGACTATCCCAAACATGCTCAATGGGTGACATGTCTGGTGAGTATGCAGACCATGGAAGAACTGGGACATTTTCAGCTTCCAGGAATTGTGTACAGATCATTGCAACATGAGGCTGTGCATTGTCATGCTGAAACGTGAGCTGATGGCAGCGGATGAATGGCACCACAATGGGCCTCAGGATCTCGTCACGGTATCTCTGTGCATTCAAATTGCCATTGATAAAATGCATTGTGTTCATTTTCCGTAGCTTATGCCTGTCCTTACCATAATCCTAAGCAAACCGCTCGCCCACACAATGCCATACACGTGGTCTGTGGTTGTGAGGCTGGCTGGACGTACTGACAAATTCTCTAAAATGACGTTGGAGGCAGCTTATGGTAGAGAAATTAACATTACATTTTCTGGCAACAGCTCTGGTGGACATTCCTGTAATCAGCATGCCAATTGCACACTCTCTCAAAACCCGGTGGCAGTGTGTTATGACAAAACTGCCCATTTTAGAGTGACATTTTATTGTCCCCAGCACAAAGTGCACCTGTGTAATGGTCATGCTGTTTAATCAGCTTCCGGATATGCCACACCTGTCCGGTGGATGGATTATCTTGGCAAAGGAGAAATTCTCACTAACATGGATTTGAAAACATCTGTTTACAAAATTTGAGAGAAATAAGCTTTTTATGCATATGGAACATTTCTGGGATCTTTTATTTCAGCTCATGAAACATGGGACCAACACTTTACATGTTGTGTTAATTTTCCTGTTCAGTATATATTAAACCATGTTGGATTAGGGTAAGTACCAACAGCCCCACAGAAGTTGAACTCCAACCCCTGTGGCACACACGTTGTTGATGTGACTGATTTGTGGTTCTTCCAGGTTGGTAGGGTTATGGTCCTCTGCCACCGTGGAAGAGCAGCTTGTGGCGTTGGCCTTCTAAAAGAGTGAGAAGCACTGGCATACCTTCTGACCATGACACCACACCACCCTGGTCAGTACCACAGCTATTTCACTGCAGATCTTTATGTCACTGCAAGGACATCTTTGTTTTTAAACACTTACTGGAAGGATCATCAGTCTAAAATAAACCAGCAAGATGTGCTGCTGAACTCACAAGAAGCACAAAGTGACCTTTGACTGGGACATGCAAGGGTAACAAAGAATGGCATTGTGAAAACCGTATGGTTTGGTGCACATAAGCTACAGTTTTTTATGGAAGAAGTATAATACAGTGATATAAGAGTGCATTACAGTCAAAAGGTAAATTCATCTACTATTGATTATTACAAATGGATCAATGTAGGATTTTTTTATAACACCATAAAGCCTTGGCTGAATAAAACAGAATGACCTTTTTCTTGCTATTGCGCTGTAGTTGCAAACCACTGAATGACATTTGTAATAAATTACAAGAGCACACGTGAACTAAGCTTCTTCCCATTGGGGATGGGGGAAAGATCGAACAAAGTAAGAGGGCCATGGAATGGTTGGGTTCTTTCCATAATCACATCCTTGTCATTCTTGGACCTGCCTGGCTCTCTGAAGTCTTTGTGTTGCTAACCCCCCATAGAGGAGCATCAATGAGAGATAGACAGTGGTCTGACAGCCTTGGGTAGCACACTGTGTAGCCTCGCCCTGTTGGACTTCACTGTGGTAAATCTATTGCGCTTGTGCAGCCTGTTCACATAGTGTGTCCCTCTTTGCTTCTGCAGGCATTGGGACCGCAGCTCAACATTATCTAATTTGTAAGTCGCTCTGGATAAGAGCGTCTGCTAAATGACTTAAATGTAAATGTAAATGTAATGGAACAGAATTCATTAGACCGATTGAACAGATCACCATTTAACAGAAGGAGCAGTTTGTGGGGAACCTGCTATGATACCGATCTGGTTTCCATCTACTGTAGTTATACTCCGCTTGGGATGTTCGTATGCTCTCCGTCAAATAGCTAAACCGTTTCAGAGATCCGTTTTTAATAAAGCAAGCCATCTGTCTGTCTTACATGGATAGAATGTATCTACATTCTTTACAACTGAATGAATAAAAAAAGATAGAATTTGAGATTGTGGTCCAATGCCAGTGATGCATTAGCTATACAGAACCAAATTGATCGTACGGTGTAGTGCGAGGCATAACAAGGGTATGATTACTCGCACCTGGTTCACTGACCTGGTTTCCATGACTACCGTCTTCTATTGCACACTGGTATTGTCGACAGAGTGAATTTGTCAAAAATAATGCTGAAGATAGCAGATTTTCTCTGCAATTAATTATTTTGGGGAGAAAGAGCTCTGTGGGATTCAACTGTTTTTCACATATGGCTGCACTGACTGATCAATCTGGTTTACATTAAGTTTACTTGTAACGGTCGTCATAGTCGTTCTCCTCCTCAGACGAGGAGGAGCATGGATCGGACCAACACGCAGAGTGGGTAGTGCTCATGATCATTTATTAAAACGAAACTGAACACTAACATGAAACAAAATAACCAAAATGAGTACAACCGACAACAGTCCCGTGTGGCACGAATACAAACACGGAAACAAACACCCACAAAACACACGTGAAACCCCGGCTGCCTTAGTATGATTCTCAATCAGGGACAACGATTGACAGCTGCCTCTGATTGAGAATCATACCAGGCCGAACACAAAATCCCAACATAGAAAATCACACATAGACAAACCCACCCAACTCACGCCCTGACCAACTAAATAAATACAAGACAAAAGAAAACAGGTCAGGAACGTGACATTATTTGTTTCAATTTGTGTGTCCCTCCCCATTCTGAGATGACTCCTCCAGACACCGGGGCTTTGAAAACCATGCATCGTATGAAAAAAACAGTATGCTGGTCACAGATGTTTAAAAGGTTCCTGATTCGAGCCTGCGGATGACTAATTTGAGCCACTGTTTTGAAATAAGTTTGGACTGACAGTATTGAAACTTCCTGCAGCCGTGCTTATTGCTTTTTGTCATATCGCACAACTATAATACACCTATAACCTTTACAGAAGCTTCTGCCATGGACAGATGATATCCTATGCTAAATCTACGCATAAATAAATGGTCATTAGATCATTCAACTTAGATTTTCATATATTACTCCTCAAACTCCCCTGTATGGAAAAGTATGCTTGAGACTAGACCTGCCATGAAGAACGTACCCGCCATATCCCCCTTTCCCAGCTGTTGTGCATTTTCCAAATCTCTGCTGATGCTCCCCAGAGCTCTGAACATCCCAACCACCACAGTGACCCACTGCACAACTCAAAGCAGCCCATCTTCTCCACACTGTAATTATGGCTGGGTAATGTATCAAGGGACGTACTCGCTTAAAAGCTTTGACTGTTCTTTTTGAAATGGTATATGGCCTGTCTTGTGGGTGGGAGATGAAAGGTGGAAGCCAAGACTGGGCTTCTTGTCAGGGGGGAGACCTGGCTGGAGAGGCTACGTGTCGCTGTGACGTCATTCCGGGCTTTTGACCAACATGGATAGGAGATACATCTACCTGGCTGAAACCATTGGCTGTGAGGATGTTTGAAACTGGTCTAGAAAATTATATTTTGTTTTGCCACACTGTCAAATGTTATCGGTCTACCTGACCGGTGTTTACCCAAAATTCTAGTTAGTAAACATGTGTGTAGGTTACTGATGTTTCAAAGGACACACATCTGGAGGTGTGTGCGTGTAGTGTGGTCTCGTTAGTTTTTTATCAACAGATGAAATCCATAATACCCCCATTAGTGTATATTGAAAAGGACAAAAAGGACAATGATGTGTTCAGAGAACAGGTGGCATGCCCTGCTGCTTTTATGGGTGCAGATGTGTAAGCTAACCCAGAAGGGTAGGAGCCAGTGACTCGCAGTGCCCCTGCAAAACGATGGTCCACAGAGGTAGGGCCGGACATTTGGCTCCACCTAGCCACTTTGAGGACCGTGCTTGTCTCGCTTGCCTCACATTGAAGACCTTGGAGTCCTTGGAAGAAATGAGAAAAGGAGCCTGGTCTGTCCAGCTCTGACTCCTTTTCTGTATAGAGTTACGTGCTATAGGGTTGGTTCATTACAATAGGTTCTGATGGTGAGAACCAGCTTCTATGCAGGGCTGCTGCAGGCACATTTTTATTGATATACACTACTGTGATCCCCTGTGACATTCCTGAAACTGATTAGGTTAGGTGACTTCTTGGCACTGTCTCTGCAGAAGATAAATGGGTGGCAAGCAACACAGGCAGAACATTTATGATGAAGTATGTTCTTGTAATTGTTGGTCAGGCTTGTGCTTCATGGCAATTTGTACCTAAAAAGGCCTGAAGACTCTATTTGAAAGAAAGTGACCTTACGTGAACACAAACTTACTATAAGTGTGTTCTGTCATTGCTTTGTAAAGGTAACCAATGGCAAAGCAAAGGGTTGGTCTTGGTTAATAAAAATAATCCAAAATGCGGTCAACTTTTATTCCCCACGATATAACATCAATGTATCGTTAATGTAGTCTTTTTAGTACCCTCCAGTAAAGGTATTACAATTATGTTTTCCCTTCCCCAGCTGACCAGTGACCACAAAGATGCTTCTCCATGTTTAGGTTGAATCTCCATGAAATGAAAAGGTATATTACAAGGATGGGCTGCCATTTGTTTTTAGGAGTTACCCCTACAATCCTTATAACAGAATGAGTAATGTTATCTTGCCAACAGGTTCCCCTTTACTCACTCTGAAGGAAACATGCAGTACAGCCATACTTTAAATGATGAAAATGGACTGAAACATGCTACCTTGACATCTGAAATCTTAAACATCCCTTTGCACTAACGATTAACTTCTACCAGTATCCGATATACTCTTTGAGGAGTTCTGCGGTTTTGAAAAATGTATTAAAATAATTTTGAAGTATTTTAATCCCTAGTAATGGAAGTTCATTAGTTGAACTTGGCCAGTCATTGGAAGGTGAGCAAGCTTCTGGGAACTGAGGTAAAAATGCATGATAAGTAACATGGCAGATGTCCTTTAAACACTTCTTCGACGGGAGCAGGTACTGTTAGGGCAGATGGTTTCTTAGCCAGTTTCCATGAATACTGTACATGCTTATATCAAAGGATATAGATACCTACACATTTTGTAACATAATATTGTTACATGCATACATTGAATAGTGTTTTAATTTTACTTTGTCTCTGAGTACACTTCGAATATAGTTAATTTTTTACAATAATTTTTGATAAGTAATCCCTCTGTGTAGCATGGGATTTCTCTTTTTGCTATATACAGGAAAACAAGACAGGTTTCCTTGGCAAAGGCATATATCTTTAAAAAAAATCGAAATGTATCTGTCTTTTCTCTGTAATATGTACAGTAAACTTTGAAGAAAATGTATTCCAATAAAAATGTGTCTGACTCCAGAAGCCATTTTACATTATACCTGTGCTGTTAAATTGAGAAAACATATTCCATGAGACACTGGCTCAAATATGATACCCAAAACAGAAATAAATCATGCTCTAAAATTATATGCATGTAAATGCTGAAATTCCATGACATGTTTTGTAAAGCAAAAAATATAAACGGTTAAAAATCACAGACATCTTGCATTTGAAAGAGAAAAGAATCGTGGAGGAATGTCCGTTGGGCTGAGGAGGCTTTGCGGTATCAGGACTGTGCTCTAGCCGTTTTGTTCTCTCTGGGTGGCAGGGATGTCTATCTTGAGAGAGCCATGAGAATGGATTTCCCATTGGATGTCCTTGAGCAGAATTATTCCTTTGCTATGTAATTGTGCTTGAACTAAAGGAAATTGAGGTTGATGGTAGGACTTGGCTCCAGGGACAATGAATTACCCTAAACACAACAGCCTGATTAATTCTGTACAGCAACCTGTCACTGACGACTAGAATTGCGTAGTTGGGTTGAGTAAACACCACTACATTTATTGACTCTGAAGTTCCCCACTATAATGTTTTTCCCCACTGTAATGCTATAACATTGATTGATCATTATGCATGGAGGTATTGTACCTTGGATAATTCAACAACTGTTTGAACACTTAAATGCTTGCTGTAAAGTAATTATGGTTCTTGTATTTCATGAAAGAGCAATGGCGATAAATGTTAATCTTACATGGCATACATTTGGGCCCAAGTCTTTCTTCAGATGAGGATGATTCAGCTTAAAACATCATACTGCCTGTCTGGGGGGGCACACCATTTTGTCATAATTTTCAAATAAACATAATTTATGTTAATACCTGCACCTACACAACTGAGGGCAGTGATCCATACACACTATAAAACACGTATTTCTCGTATTTCTCAACTTTACTTTTGCCTATACTCCACGAACAAGCTTGTATAATGGTAACTAGTGAGAGAGTGCATCATCAATTGCACAAACATTTATTTAGCATCTTCCATCAAATTGCATCTTGCCTAATCTATATATGGACCCCTTAACTCACATCCAGCACATCAGCCTCCCTCCAACACCATCCTCCATGCTCCACCATCTTTCTTCCACACAGACAGTGTGTGTCCTCTCTGAAGGCCACCTCAGCCTGGCCTAGTGCTGCAGGATGGCTGCTAAAGCCATCAACCTGCCCTGGCCAGGGCCAGATAAATCACCTAGTAATAACAGACGTCAGCAGATAAGGGGGGCCGAGCTACCTGCCATAAATCTCTTCTCCTGCTGTCCTCTCAACGTCCACTTTGGTGTGGGGAGCAGCGTGTAATCTCTGGAGTTGCCCCCCACCCTCGCACCACACCACCACCCCAACCCCCTGATTTAGGGCTGTGAGAATTTTTGAGGGGTCTCTTCCCATTGCACCTCCTCTTTCCTTTTTTAAGGAGGCTGTTTGTTTAGGGTGTTCTGGTTTGTCACTATTGTTTATGTCACTAGTGCTATTGTACCTGAGACACTGTTCTCACAAAACCCCCATATGCCTACTATTTTTGTGAACTCTTACATTCAGTTGGCTTCTTGCTAAAACATTAGAGCTATAAAAAAATATATATTTCTAACCCACTGGGGAAAAACGTCAGATGACTTCAACAAAAGTACAGCGAATACATGTAATCATTTGCTATCCCTATTTATAATTAGAAATCAAATGTGCCTCGTCAGGGAGGAAATGGAAGACAACCAGTGGTTTACAGAAGCTGTGATGTCATCCCCAAGATGGCCTCTTTTTTTCTTCTAGTAGCATGACGAATCGGAAGTAAAACTAGCCCCTAATAATTCTTCAGACAATAGATAGGCCTGTCTTGAAATGTATTTCCTGCCTCAGAAAACGTAACGTTATGACTAACTACTGTTCCCTGAAGGAGGGAAATGAGGTACAACATACTACGGGGAGTCGCACTCTCGTTGAAGGATCTAAAATCATGCCTGACAAGGCCAATGAAATATGCGCCTCGCTGGAAGCTCTGCCTTCCACAGGTGATAAGCGTGAGGCTCGGGTTCATTCCTTCAATTGAATACTGCTCTTCACCGATACCAGGAATGGGCAGTGTGGGGCCAAACAGGTGTTGTACCTAGTTTCCCTCCTTCATGGATCAGTAGTGAAAGTCATAACGTTACGTTCCCTTTCAGTCAGTCAACTTCGGTACAACATACTATGGGGAAATAGAATCACCCCCCAGCCGACCCCAGCGAATGATAAATTAAACGGTCCCGCCAGGTGTAGCAGTCTGGGTAATGTGCACATGGCACGCTGCCTGGTGACTTTCCTTTGTCCCAGCCATGAGCACACTGTGGGCTAGACTGGGAGTAGTGACATCCAAACGATAAAACCAAAAGTGTTTGGTGTTGCCCAACTCGCAGCAGCACAAATATTTCCTATCTCCCTTTAAACAATTCCCAAGACACTGCCAGGCCCCTGGTGGAGTGGACAAGTACACCGCTAGGTAACCCTTGCCCCTTGCTGTTATATGGCAGGTAGCCTCTGCAGTACAGTGGGAGAGACTGCCCTACCGCTAGCTGGATTAGCAAAACAGACAAAAAGCTGGTCACATAACTGGTGATCTCATGTCCGTTCAATGTATGTGCGTAAAGATCGCTCCGGACACAGGGAATGTAACTTCTGTTGCTCTTCAAAAGGTGGAGGTGAAAGGGGAAATAGCTCAAAGCTAAGGACCTGTAGGACATAGCCATGACTTTCGGGCCAAAGGCTGCATTTGGACAAAACGTCACCTTAGAGTTGCCAGGGGCGAACTTAGTACAGGAAGGATGTACAGATAACGCGAGGAGGTCCCCAACACGTTTAGCCAAAGCCATGAGCAGGGAGGTTTTTGTAGGAGAGGATCTTCAGATCCACCGACTCCAGATGCTCAAAGGGGGCCGAACACAGTGCCTCCAAAACCATCGCCCAGTCCCATGTGGGCGCAATAGGTTTAGAGACCGTCTGAGACACAACATACACCTTTCAGGAACCACACAACCAGGGGGTGGGCCTCTGGTGAGGCTCCGTCAATTCACACATGACACGCTGAGATAATGGCCATGTAAACTTTTAAAGTGGAGAATGCTCGAAAAGCTCCTGTAGGAAGACAAGGATGTCCCTCAGAGAGCACTGAAACCAGCCCTTTATCTTGGCACCAGAGCTCAAACGCTTGCCACTTATACGAACACAGCCCTCTCGTGGAGGGCGCCCTTGCGGACTGAATGGTAGCAATAACTTTGGAGGTAAACCTCTAGCCATTAGATTGGCCTTCTCAGGGGCCAGGCCCATTGGAACCTTATCTCCAAACATACCTGTGCGCCTGGGACAACAGGTCCCTGCGCAACGGGAGTTGTCATGGGTCCCTGCTTAAAAGTAGAATGATCTCCACAAACCAAGGCTGACTGGGCCAACGGGGAGTCAAAATATCAATGATAAGCCTTCCTGGCGCACGCTCTCCAACGTGGGCTGAATCAGAACCACTGGCGGAAACGCATAAAGGAGCATCCGAAGCCACTGGTGCGCCAGAGCGTCCGTTCCCAACGGGGCTCTTGGGTCCCTTGTCGAGAGAAATTGACGACACTGCATGTTTTCTTGTGATGGGTAAAGATGTACGTCGGCCCTGCCAAACCTCTCCCATATCTGGGCAACCACCCAGGGGTGTAGTCTCCACTCTCTCAGGAAAAGCCCCCCCCCCCCCCGGGATAGCAGACCCTACCCCAGTTTAGGAAACTGGGAGCATGCATCACCTCAAGTGAGAGAAAATGCTCACTGCACCATAGCAACAGGGAGTGAGCCAAAGCGAGGAGGGCAAGGGACCATATGTCCCCCTGCCTGTTGATATGCCACTGTCGTCATGTTCTTGGATCTAACCAGCACATGCCAGCCTGACAAACGTGTGAGGAGGCACCTGAGCGCCAAGTACATCGTCAGAAGTTCCAGGTAAATGATATGCTGGGCACTCTGTGACACTGTCCTTACTCCCTGAATTGAGTGGGGGGCTGCGTCTGTCGTGACCACATTTAAGAACAACACTTGGCCATGAGAACCCCTTGCGACAGTAGACGGGGATCGGGGACACCTAAATCGACTGGTTTAGGTGGCGAGATGCATCCAAGCGGGTGGCTAGCACCCAGCGCTGGAACAGCCGCATCAATAATAGTCCCAGGGGAAAGACCACTATCATAGAAGCCATCATCACAGTAGGCGCAGGAACTAGTGAAAATGTTGGGCCAAGCAGAGCTGGAACCCGGACACCCTCTCCAGGGATAGAAAAGTGTGATTTACGCATGAGTCTAACTTGAGACCCAGGAATGGGGTTAGACTGTTCTTTTTCTGGTTTACAATGCAACCTACAGTATAGACCGAAAATGAATGTGTGTAACACTGCTTGTTCCCTTGAACAAGTAATCTTATCAGCCAACTGTCCAGATAGGTCAACACCATCAACCCCTGGACCCTGAAACGATGTGAGGCGAGGGTGACTAGTAAGCTTCATTTGCCAGAAGTTATTCATGCTAGCCGACTTTATGGATGGGTCTTCTATTCTAAGCTAGGCTAGCTAGCCTCTTTGACCTCAGCACGGTCCTTTTTGAACAGCGGCCACCAACCTTTTCTGAGCCAAGATCCCTTTCTTAGTCAAAATGCAGGCCAAGATCTACCATTCAGAATGTTTTGAAAACAGGACCTACAAAACGCAAGCCTAAGCCACATTAAACTATTAACGACCCAGTGCAGTCAAAAGTGATATTCCTGTGTTTTATATATATTTCCACCCTATGAGGTTGGAATAGTACTGTGAAAATGATAAGAGCTGTAAGAGCTGTTTGAAAAGACCATTTAAAATGTCAGTTTTCCTGTCCCTACTCAGACCAGTCCCAGACAGTCCAAGCAAAATTCTTTCTTGAGAAATTGCGCTTTTCTAAGAAGCTATTTTTGATTGTTTTACATTAAAATGGTCAAAAGTAATCAGAGTAAGGTTTGTTAATCGTTACCCAGAAATTATTTATTGAGATAAAAAAACGGCTGCATTGGACCAATAAAAAACATTCTGTAGCAATGAGGTTTGTGCAGTAGGCATTATCTTTTATTTAGCTAGGCAAGTCAGTTAAGAACAAATTCTTATTTATAATGACGGCCTACTGGGGAACATTGGGTTAACTGCCTTGTTCAGGGGCAGAATGACAGATTTTCACCTTCTCAGCTCGGGGATTCGATCCAGCCACCTTTCGGTTACTGGCCCAACGCTCTAACCACAAGGCTACCTGCTGCCTAATGGTTATACTGCGTGTTTGATATATTGGCTATTCTTGAATTGCCATGCCAAAGTTTGTTCTTCTCAGACTATTTTAAAATTGTATTTCAAAACGTTAGGTATATGATCACTTGTATATGATCACTTGTGCATTACTTGTGAGGCATCAATAAAAATAATTTGCTTTTATTTACATTTTTTGACTGGACTTCTCAGCAGATGGAGGGACAGAGAGTGAGAGAGAGCAGCAGTGAAGCTGCGTCTACCATCCCATCTGCTCCTCCTCCCTCCGCTGACTGACAAAGGGGTCACCGTCTTCCAACTGATGGCAAAACTCGAGTCACACTTCATTATTTTTGACTCATGCACCAAATCATGTTGTTACTCATATGACCAGAGAACGTGAAATACTTATTGATATTAGAAAGACACAAGCCGCTAATAACTCAGTCTATCAATACATTTTGTAGCATGAATGTATAGGGAGAGTGCATTCTATGGCTTTTAAAAGTGTTGAATAAAGTGTTAACAGTGATTAATAAAATCACTTCTAAAAACAGCAGCTTGTTGAGTCTTTCTCTAGTCATGGTTTTTAATGTTTTGAAATCTCACACTGTAGAGTCGACTATCAACTTTGCTGTGGGCTTGTGGAAACTGCAGAGGGCATATGTGGTGATCTGAGCTACACTAATCTCAGCAAAAAAAGAAACGTCCCTTTTTCAGGGCCCTGTCTTTCAGATAATTCGTAAAAATCCAAATAACTTCATAGATCTTCATTGTAAAGGGTTTAAACACTGGTTCCCATGCTTTTTCAATGAACCATAAACAATTAATGAACATGCACCTGTGGAACGGTCGTTAAGACACTAACAGCTTACAGATGGCAGGCAATTAGGGTCACAGTTATGAAAACTTAGGACACTAAAGAGGCCTTTCTACTGACTCTGAAAAACACCAAAAGAAAGATGCCCAGGGTCTCTGCTCATCTGCTTGAACGTGCTTTAGGCATGCTGCAAAGAGGCATGATGACTGCAGATGTGGCCAGGGCAATAAATTGCAATGTCCGTACTGTAAGACGCCTAAGACAGCGCTACAGGGAGACAGGACGGACAGCTGATCATCCTCGCAGTGACAGACCACGTGTAACAACACCTGCACAGGATCGGTACATCCGAACATCACACCTGCGGGACAGGTACAGGATGGCAACAACAACTGCCCGAGTTACACCAGGAACGCACAATCCCTCCATCAGTGCTCAGACTGTCCGCAATAGGCTGAGAGAGGCTGGACTGAGGGCTTGTAGGCCTGTTGTAAGGCAGGTCCTCACCAGACATCACAAACCCACCTTCGCTGGACCAGACAGGACTGGCAAAAAGAGCTCTTCACTGACGAGTCGCGGTTTTGTCTCACCAGGGGTGATGGTCGGATTCCCGTTTATCGTCGAAGGAATGAGCGTTACACCGAGGCCTGTACTCTGGAGCGGGATCGATTTGGAGGTGGAGGGTCCGTCATGGTCTGGGAAAGTGTGCCACAGCATCATCGGACTGAGCTTGTTGTCATCGCAGGCAATCTCAAAGCTGTGCGTTACAGGGAAGACATCCTCCCTCATGTGGTACCCTTCCTGCAGGCACATCCTGACATGACCCTCCAGCATGACAATGCCACCAGCCATACTGCTCGTTCTGTGCGTGATTTCCTGCAAGACAGTAATGTCAGTGTTCTGCCATGGCCAGCGAAGAGCCCGGATCTCAATCCCATTGAGCATGTCTGGGACCTGTTGGATCGGAAGCTGAGGGCTGGGGCCATTCCCCCCAGAAATGTCCGGGGACTTGCAGGTGCCTTGGTGGAAGAGTGGGGTAACATCTCACAGCAAAAACTGGAAAATCTGGTGCAGTCCATAAGGAGGAGATGCACTGCAGTACTTAATGCAGCTGGTGGCCACACCAGATACTGACTGTTACTTTTGATTTTGACCACCCCTTTGTTCAGGGACACATTATTCCATTTCTGTTAGTCACATGTCTGTGGAACTTGTTCAGTTTATGTCTCAGTTGTTGAATCTTGTTATGTTCATACAAATATTTACACATGTTAAGTTTGCTGAAAATAAACGCAGTTGACAGTGAGAGGGCGTTTCTTTTTTTGCTGAGTTTATATATACAAAAGTATGTGGACACCCCTTCAGATGAGTGGATTCGGCTAGTTCAGCCACACCCGTTGCTGACAGGTGTATAAATTCGAGCAGACAGCCATGCAATCTCCATAGACAAACATTGGCAGTAGAATGGCTTTACTGAAGAGCTCAGTGACTTTCAACCTAGCACCATCATAGGATGCCACCTTTCCAACAAATCAGTTCCTAAAATTTCTGCCCTGCTAGAGCTGCCCCAGTCAACTGTAACTGCTGTTATTGTGAAGTGGAAACGTCTAGGAGCAACAACAGCTCAGCCACGAAGCTGTAGGCCACACAAGCTCACAGAACGGGACTGCCGAGTGCTGAAGAATCGTCTGTCCTCGGTTGCAACAAACTGCCTCTGGAAGCAACGTCAGCACAAGAACTGTCCGTTGGGAGCTTCATGAAATGGGTTTCCATGGCCAAGCAGCCCCACACAAGCCTAAGACCATGCGCAATACCAAGCGTCGCCTGGAGTTGTATAAAGCTCGCCGCCATTGGATTCTGGAGCAGTGGAAATGCATTCTTTGGAGTGATTAATCACACTTCACCACGCTTGACCATCGGACAAATCTGGATTTGGCTGATGCCAGGGGAACACTACCTGCCCGAATGCATAGTGCCAACTGTAAAGTTTTGTGGAGGAGGAATAATGGTCTGGGGCTGTTTTTCATGGTTCGGGTTAGGCCCCTTAATTCCAGTGAAGGGTAATCAAAACGCTACAGCATACGACATTCTAGAAGATTCTGTGCTTCCAACTTTGTGGCAATAGTTTGGGAAGGCCCTTTCCTTTTTCAGCATGACAATGCTCCTGTGCAGGAAGCGAGGTCCATACAGAAATGGTTTGTCGAGATCGGTGTGGAAGAACTTGACTGACCTGCACAGAGCCCTGACCTCAAACCCATCGAACACCTTTGGAATGAATTGGAACACCGACTGAGAGCCAGGCGTAATCGCCCAACATTAGTGCCCGACCTCACTAATGCTTTTGTGGGTGAATGGAAGCAAGTAGCCGCAGCAATGTTCCAACATCTAGTGGAAAGCCTTCCCAGGAGAGTGGAGGCTGTTATAGCAGCAAAGGGGGGACCAACTCCATATTAATGCCCATGATTTTGGAATAAGATGTTCGAAACAAATTTTAAAAAAATAAAAGGAATGCAAGGATTTATTGTTGGGCTTTTTACAGGAATGTTTGGTTATCGACTAGGAAAGCCTTGGCAATCGACCAGACCGTTTGATGACCACTGGTTTAGAATAACCAAGCGACTTAACGCTAGCTACGTACAGTGCATTCAGAAAGTATTCAGACCCCTTGACTTTTTCCACATTTGTTACTTTACAGCCTTATACTAAAATCGATTTTTTTTAAACTCATCAATCTACACACAATACCCCATAATGACAAATTGAAAACAGGTTTTTAGAAATGTTAGCAATTGTATTAAAAATAAAAAACAGACCTTATTTACATAAACATTCAGACCCTTTGCTATGAGACACGAAATTGAGCTCAGGTGCATCCTGTTTCTATTGATCATCCTTGAGATGTTTCTACAACTGTATTGGAGTCCACCTGTGGTCAATTCAATTGATTGGACATGATTTGGAAAGCCACACACCTGTCTAAATAAGGTCCCACAGTTGATAGTGTACAGTCGTGGCCAAAAGTTTTGAGAATGACACAAATATTAATTTTCACAAAGTCTGCTGCCTCAGTTTGTATGATGGCAATTTGCATATACTCCAGAATGTTATGAATAGTGATCAGATGAATTGCAATTAATTGCAAAGTCCCTCTTTGCCATGCAAATTAACTGAATCCCCCAAAAACATTTCCACTGCATTTCAGCCCTGCCACAAAAGGACCAGCTGACATCATGTCAGTGATTCTCTCGTTAACACAGGTGTGAGTGTTGACGAGGACAAGGATGGAGATCACTCTGTCATGCTGATTGAGTTCGAATAACAGACTGGAAGCTTCAAAAGGAGGGTGGTGCTTGGAATCATTGTTCTTCCTCTGTCAATCATGGTTACCTGCAAGGAAACACGTGCCGTCATCATTGCTTTGCACAAAAGGGGCTTCACAGGCAAGGATATTGCTGCCAGTAAGATTGCACCTAAATCAACCATTTATCGGATCATCAAGAACTTCAAGGAGAGCGGTTCAATTGTTGTGAAGAAGGCTTCAGGGCGCCCAAGAAAGTCCAGCAAGCGCCAGGTCTCCTAAAGTTGATTCAGCTGCGGGATCGGGGCACCACCAGTACAGAGCTTGCTCAGGAATGGCGCAGGCAGGTGTGAGTGCATCTGCACGCACAGTGAGGCGAAGACTTTTGGAGGATGGCCTGGTGTCAAGAAGGGCAGCAAAGAAGCCACTTCTCTCCAGGAAAAACATCAGGGACAGACTGATATTCTGCAAAATGTACATGGATTGGACTGCTGAGGACTGGGGTAAAGTCATTTTCTCTGATGAATCCCCTTTCTGATTGTTTGGGGCATCCGGAAGAAAGCTTGTCCGGAGAAGACAAGGTGAGCGCTACCATCAGTCCTGTGTCATGTCAACAGTAAAGCATCCTGAGACCATTCATGTGTGGGGTTGCTTCTCAGCCAAGGGTGTGGGCTCACTCACAATTTTGCCTAAGAACACAGCCATGAATAAAGAATGGTACCAACACATCCTCCGAGAGCAACTTCTCCCAACCATCCAGGAACAGTTTGGTGACAAACAATGCCTTTTCCATTATGATGGAGCACCTTGCCATAAGGCAAAAGTGATAACTAAGTGGCTCAGGGAACAAAACATCGATATTTTGGGTCCATGGCCAGGAAACTCCCCAGACCTTAATCCCATTGAGGACTTGTGGTCAATCCTCAAGAGGCGGGTGGACAAACAAAAACGCACAAATTCTGACAAACTTCAAGCATTGATTATGCAAGAATGGGCTGCCATCAGTCAGGATGTGGACCAGAAGTTAATTGACAGCTTGCCAGGGCAGATTGCAGAGGTCTTGAAAAAGAAGGGTCAACACTGCAAATTTTGACTCTTTGCATCAACTTCATGTAATTGTCAATTAAAGCCTTTGACACTTATGAAATGCTTGTAATTATACTTCAGTATTCCATAGTAACATCTGACAAAAATATCTAAAGACACTGAGGCAGCAGACTTTGTGAAAATTAATATTTGTGTCATTCTTAAACCTTTTGGCCACGACTGTATGTCAGAGCAAAAACCAAGCCATGAGGTCGAAGGAATTGTCCGGAGAGCTCCGAGACAGGATTATGTCGAGGCACAGATCTGGTGAAGGGTACCAAAACATTTATGCAGCTTTGAAGGCCCCCAAGAACACAGTGGCATCCATCATTCTTAAATGGAAGAAGTTTGTGACCACGAAGACTCTTCCTAGAGCTGGCCGCCAAGCCAAACTGAGCAATCGAGGGAGAAGGGCCTTGGTCCAAGAACCCGATGTTCACTCTGACCGAGCTCCAGAGTTCCTCTGTGGGGATGGGAGGAGCTTCCAGAAGGACAACCATCTCTGCAGCACTCCTCCAATCAGGCCTTTATGGTAGAGTGGCCAGACGGAAGCCACTGCTCAGTAAAAGGCACATGACAGCCCGCTTGGCACCTAAAGGACTCTCAGACCATGAGAAACAAGATTCTCTGGTCTGTTGAAACCAAGCTTGAACTCTTTGGCCTGAATGCCAAGCGTCACGTCTGGAGGAAACCTGGCACCACCCCTACGATGAATCGTGGTGGCAGCATCATGCTGTGGGGATGTTTTTTCAGGGACTAGGTGACTAGTCAGGATCGAGGGAAAGATGAACGGAGCAAAGTACAGAGAGATCCTTGAGGATCCAGAGCTCTTTTGGCCCTCAGACAGGGGCGAAGGTTCACCTTCCAACAGGACAACAACCCTAAGCACACAGCCAAGACAGCTCAGGCTTGGCTTCGGGACAAGTCTCTGAATGTCCTTGAGTGGCCCAGCCAGAGCCTGGACTTGAACCCGATTTGAACATCTCTGGAGAGACCTGAATATAGCTGTGCAGCGAAACTCCCCATCCAACTTGACAGAGCTTGAAAGGATCTGCAGAGAAGAATGTGAGAAACTCCCCAAATACAGGTGTGCAAAACTTGTAGCGTCATATCCAAGAGTACTAGAGGCTGTAATCGCTGCCAAAGGTGCTTCAACAAAGTACTGAGTAAAGGGTCTGAATACTTATGTAAATGTGATATTTCAGTTTTTATTTTTATTTTATTCATTTGCAAAATGTTTTTTCTTTCTCATTATGGGGTATTGTGTGTAGATTCAATTTAATCCATTTTAAAATAAGGTTGTAACGTTACAAAATTTGGAAAAGGTCAAGGTGTCCGAATTCTTTCCAAATGCGCTGTATACTAAACAGGAGAGCTACCCAAGCAGTTCCAGTGTTAGGAAGCCGGAATAGCTAGCAGTAGCTAGCTCGCCTCAGCAAGTTAACTAACCTGGCAAGCCCGTTATGCAGTGCTCGTTAGCTAGCCTGGTCTCGAAAGTCTACGTAGGTCCAAATCCCTGAGGTGGGACCCAGACCCTTCTGGGAAGAGTGGTGTGGTGGTGGCAAGTGGTGCTTAATAACGAAGGCAGACACAGGCGGTGGGGGGATACCCACATAACCTGGTCGCCCTATCTCTTTGATTAGCCTCCCGTAACCGGCAACAGAGCACACAGAAGCCGGGAGACAACTCAGACTCAGCCAAGGTACGGGCACCCGGGAGAGGAAGTCACTATCGGAAACACCAAGCCCCCTAAAGAATGCTACATGATTGTCAAGAGAACCTGCGCTGCGGACTAGTAGGGGAACACTGCCAGCCATCTCCTAGTCTCGCACACAAACTGATTTGAGCGAGGGCAGCCTGAGCGTGCACCGAGCAGAGACACCATACATACTTCAGGACACAATGTCAAGGGGGTGAGCAACATAAGACAGTGTTGTGTTCCAATTGTTTGTTTTAGTAGAGTGAGTATTGTTCCTATTCACACTGAGGTGAAGAGCGGAATAATTTAAGGCACATATACAAGGCTCACGCTTATCACCTGTGGAAGGCGGGTCTTCAAGTAAGGCGCAGATTTCATCTCCCCATAGTGTTTTTTATACCGAAGTTGACTGACTGAAATGGAACTATAGTTCATATTATATCCACATTCTTAGTGATCAATCACAATGCAAGGAAACTTGAAATGTATCAACTTCCATCCAAACATTGATGGGAGATTTGTCAGTACTGTCCTCTGGTGCTCTCTCTGAAGCAGCTACCACGACCACCGTTGACACAACCAGCCGATTCCATGCAGGAGTGTTTGAAGTCCCAGCTGCTCCCATTTCCTCTGTCCACAGGTGCTGGCAACACCAAAGCACTGGTTGGCCAAAGAAGGTTAGGATCTTACGGCATTGTCTCATAAAACACAGCTTTAGTACAAAGATTCTATATCTCCTATAAAAAAAGAACATGTTGGATTCCAACATCTGTCCAACAGCTGGAAGATGTGTTAACCCATAAACAAAGTAACATTAGAGTCTAATGCAGGTGTAAAATGCGGGGTCTCTTCAATGGCAAAGGTTGGAAGACTGCGTGTGCGTAATGTCCTCCTTGATTGATACACCATATTTCTTTGGGGGTGTTGAATCACGCATGAGTTTGATAATGTGGGCTTGAGTGCTTCTTGTCGTGAGAGAGCCATATGCAGCGCTGTTAATATTAGATTGAGCTTTAATGTGCTGTCCATGCTTTGAATGAGGCTATATCATAAAAGATGATTATTACATTGTGAAAAGGAAACGTGTTTATTGGGGGATAGTCGCAGATAGTAAACTGCAAGTTATTATTATTCTTTTTTTTGTGTTACATTTCACTTTGTTCAGTCACCTCTGGAATAGTGTTTATCTACTTTATTGAATTTAGGTCAAAGTTGACATCAGGGTTGCCTAGGGTTGCAAAGTGAGGGTATATTACTGGAAACTTAAGTTTACCAGCAAACTACCAGAATTTTGATAACTTTCAAGGAATTTATGGAATTTTATCAGATGACATCTAGTGGCCTTTTTGCATACTTCAGGTTATTACAGGTGTCTGTAGTTATCTCTGGCCCTCTGTGTGGCCTTATCACATGTACAATATATGTAAGATGATTTTAAAATAAAAAATAGAATGACAAAGCTGTAAAACATTATCTTAAATATAAACCATCAATTTAGTGAATACCATTGGTGTTAAATATGAGGGTTGTAGCATGTCTTTTTTTGTAAATGTTTTGAGGCCAAACTGGTGGCAGTTTGACCATTCTCCTCAGTGAATTTCATAAAATGTTTAATTGTAAAACATTTAAAGTTTTCCTTTTTAGATAAAACTATACTAAATATAATCACGTCACCAAATAACGGATTAATACACACAATTGTGCAACGGTCTACAGTAACCTCAACAGCACTCTGTAGGGTAGCACTATTGTGTAGCCGGAGGACAGCTAGCTTCCGAGCTACAAAACCTAGGAGCCTCATTGTTCTCACCCTCTTCCATAGACTTACACAGTAATGATGTCAACTTCCAGAGGACGTCCTCCAACCTATCAAAGCTCTTGCAGCATGAACTGACATGTTGTCCACCCAATCAAAGGATCAGAAAATAAATCTAGTACTGAAAACATAAGCTACAGCTAGCTAGCACTGCAGTGTATAAAATCTGGTGAGTAGTTGACTCAAAGAGAGAAAGACAATAGTTGAACAGTTTTGAAAAAATGTATTTATTCCAAAATTAAGGAGAAGCAAGAGAGCAATAGAGAGAGAGAGATTTTGTTGTTTTTTAAAAAACTTTCACAGTTTCACTTACTTAGCTAGCAAATGCAGCTAGCTAGATTTAGTCTACTGAAACACCCTGCTCAAACAGAGGGATGCTATGTTAGCTAGCTGGCTATGACTTTCCAACACAACACTGGAACTCATCCAAGGGAAGGTAAGCTTTAGGTATTACTAATTTATTGCCACCGGGGCCCGTCGGTGTAATTGCTTTTAAACCGTACACCGTAATGGTTACTGCATGATTGTACAGGGTTTACTAACGCGTTAGTTCTATTAGCTATGTTGACTATGATGTTACTTTAGCTAATATGTAGGCTGTTTTTAGAGGTTTGGCTTGGAAATGTTTTTTTCGCCTGGTCACATACAGCTGATGTGTTGTGCATTGAAGTTCACAAGCGAAGGGAAGATAAGGAATACAGCGTGGCTGTTATAAGAGTGAACTCTGTTTACGTGTGGGCAGGGGTTTATTCATTCCGCCGATTCTGTTGAAAAATGTTTCTTAAACGGAAGCAAACGGAACAAAACAGGGATAAACATACCTGAATTTGTTGAATGGAAACTCTCGTTTGCAACTGTTGGATTAATAATTTCACCCTATATCAGCTAGATGCAGGCAAGAGTGTACGGTATTGAATGTCACTGTCTGTCACCTCAAATTTGTCTCTTGACCTGTGTGCACCTTTATTGTAAACGTTCATTCAGAGGTTAGGTTGTGGCAACCTCATTATGGGTATACGGAAAATTTGAGTATCATGTAGTAGCCTAAACCTATCGCTGTTACAATGAACTAAGTGAATGCAATATGAATGAGAGTCATCCAATATGCTATACTAAAAATAAGGCCATGGTCATGATTGTTTTGTGTCTCTTCCCTCATCTTAAACAGCACTGACCTGGCTAGGAATTATATAGAAGAAACCGACATACAGTATCAATAGTCTGGAGTGGACTAACACACTGTCTTAGGCTAGGATCTAGGATAAATGTTTTGGTAGATACAGTGGGGTCCGGAATTATTGGATCCCTTGATAAAGATGCGCAAAAAGAGACTGTATAGAATAAATAATACAAATACTGAGCTATATTGTATGCAAAACAAAATGAAATGATTTTATACTAATACAATTGCTCAGAGAAAGAGATTTTGTAATAAAACGTTTAAAAAATCAAAAAAAGATAGGTGTCAAAATTATTGGATCCCATGTTTTCAATACTCCAGCACCCTCCCCTTGCGAGGATCATTATGCACCGTATTAGGGTGTAGTCGTTTGAATCATTATCTTAATCTGTTACTCCAGCAAGTAAAGATTCCTAATTTGTAAGGTCAAAGTGTTGCCTGGAAAAAGGACTGACCTGTTTGTACAACAGAGTGAGAACAAATTTATTCCATGAGCTTTTGAGCGGCAGCGCCTCAGGCATCTCTTTTCATCTACTATAACTCTGTTGACATCCACCACACTTGCAAGCTGTTTTCACTTTCCCTTAAAAGGACTTTCCCAAGTCCCCCAACAGGCCTCGTTGTGAGTTACAATAGTATTTGGGCATGAAGGGCCTCAGCAGTACACCAATGTGTTGCACAGCTGATACCAATCATAGCAACACAGGGCCAGCAGCAGTCTAACGTTTACCTCAGGATAGGTGATGAGGTGCCTCAGCCCCTTCAAACAGACTGTTCTCCATCAAGCACAATGTTTCCCATGAATTAGCATTCAGGGCAACCCTGATAAATAGCCACCATGCAGCCAGCAATATTGCCCACACAAGGAATATATTGGCTTGGATTGCATTTAGAAACAGAGATCAGACTAGCACCACTACATATGTAAGCATGAAATGCTTGTACGGAAGGTAAGGATATGAATGCTTGGAAGTCCAGAGAAGTGTCTGTTGCAGACATGAGTTTACATTGGTGAAATGTAATGTTAAACAAAGACTCCTGGTCCTCCCGAGTGGCACTGCATCGCAGTGCTAGCTGTGCCACTAGAGTATCTGGGTTCGAGTCCAGGCTCTGTCGCGAACAGGAGACCCATGGGGCGGTGCACAATTGGCCCAGCATTGTACGGGTTAGGGGAGGGCCGGCAGTATGGTCCTTGTCCCATCACGCACTAGCGACTCCTGTGGCAGGCCGGGGGCGCAGTGCGCGCTGACACGGTCGCCAGGTGCACGGCGTTTCCTCCGACACATTGGTGCGGCTTGCTTCCGTGTTAAGTGGACATTGTGTCAAGAAGCAGTGCGGCTTGTTTGGGTTATGTTTCGGAGGACGCACGGCTCTCGACCTTCGCCTCTCCCGAGTCCGTACGGGAGTTGTAGTGATGAGACAAGACTGTAACTACCAATTAGATTCCACGAAATTGGGGAGAAAAAGGGGTAAAAGTAAGAAGGGAAAAAAAGACTCCTGATTAGGGCCAGAGTGTTTACAATGACTGGTCAGCCCAGGTCAGGAAGTACATATGATTTTGATCATACCTTTATCTGTTCAGACCAGATTTGAGAACATTGGACTTGTTTCTAATATATGTGACTCACCACCTGGATTCAGTCTTATGTAGCAAAATTTTAAATTGTGTTTTTTACATTGGATAAAAGTAGAGACTCAGAGCTAGAAAATGGTATATCATACACTACAGTTGAGGAACAATTGGGAAGTATTTCTGCTTTGAAAGTTGATAAACTCGTATCCTGACTTTTGAGAAAATGGCCTTTGAATGTTTTGGTATCTAGTGAAAAGCTCTTCTTTGTCTACACCCATTCAGCATCGTTCACACCCTCTTAAGCTTTAGTCCCACCCATCTCGTTTCGCTCTCTGAGTGCACACTTGACGCTCTGGCCGATGATTAGATAACATGATAACAGCCTAACCAGCTCTGCTGGCAACAATTTCTTTACGCTTTTTTGCAGACGTTTACTGACACCGGCCATATTCAACGGGTGTTGTACACACATCACGTAACGTTAGCTAACGAGCCAGCCAGCTAACATGAGCTAGTTAAACAACAATGAACAGTGCCAACAATGCCACAGTGCTGGGAGCTAACCAACCAGGTTCAATGTTAGCTAGCTTTGAAATCAGTGGAATTAGATCACACACGTAACGTTAGCTAACGAGCCTGCCAGCTAACGTTAGCTAGTTAAACAACAATGAACACAGTGCCAAATCATGCCGTTACTACCCTGCATGAATACGGCTAGCCAGCTAGATAGCTAACAGTACACTTTAGCTTGAAATGAAACCACTTTCTGTAAAAATTTGAAAAGTGTAATATCTGAAAATGTAGATCGCCTAGTGTTAGCTATCTTACCTGTATACATCATCATGCATGATGGACATGTCTCCCTGTCAGGAATGCCATACCACGGTTGCCCTTAGTTTGAAGATGTAATCCGGAGACAGGTGTTTTCTCCATCTCTTTAGCTATCATACTCTAATTCCACTGATTTCATAACTTGATCCTCCAGAAAGTGGAGAGCAACACATAAGCAGCTCCACCTCACAATACATTAAACAATCTGCGTTCGACAGGACTACCAACACATACTGATGAGCTCAAATAGACAGAAGCCTGCTATATGGCAGACCAATCATAACTCATCTTTCTGCATTTCCAGCCCACTCATTATCTCAACTAATCATGGCTAGTGGTAAGGTTGTTGCCTGTTTCTGTGGCTTAACCAACAAGGCTCATAATTTAACAATTTTATTCATATTTACAGATGGCATACAAGTTTGTTATTAAGGCACATGAAAGTTCACATGCTCGAGAAGGCATTTCTGCCCCAAAACAAATGTTTATTAAAAAAAGTTTTTACGTTCAAATGGCTCTCTGGTGAAGTCGTGACTTGCGACATACGCCTAGTTTCCTGAATCGGGTCACATATTGTTTCAGTGTATCTCAACAGTATTTCAGTCTGTGATTCCAATTGGCTCATTCCATCCCTCTCCTCTCCCCTGCCAATCTTTTCCAGGTCATTGCTGTGAAAGTGTTCTCAGTCAACTTATCCTGTGAAGTAAGGGTTAAATAAATACATACATTTTGGAGACAGAGCCGTCTAGGAGCAGACAGCTGTGAAACGCGTCAGTTTCTCTGTGTGGGTCATTCTTACTGAGAGGCCCTTAACCCAATCAGTGTGCAGGGGTCAACTTTGCCTTGCAAAATACTGAGTAGGGTTGTGACAGACAAGCTTGGCAGTAACGTTTAACAGCCATTTCTGCTCTTGAAAGTTCTGTTCTCATTTCACAACCGCAGTAAGACTTTAAACCTGTGACTGACAACGTAGGCCTTCACTCATTTATTGTGAACAGACTTGTTGGTTGAGGTCAAAGGGGAACTGGGGAGACGTAGTCTTCATATTAGGGGGGCCTAATTTTTAAAACTTCCTCTTGTCTCTCAAAAGAAGACCAGAAGGATAGGGTATTACTTCCCATTCATTGGCAGGTGGGTGGAGAGGGACACTCATTCAACGTTAGCTTGTAATATAGGAAGGAAGTCCATTCTTAAGAAACCACAGCACAGGGAGACAATATACCTTACCAGGCCTTTTTGAAGACAGCAGCTTGTGTCTAAAGATTATGTTCTCCCTCTCCTGTGCAGCTGTCTCTCCTTTGTTTAGGTAGATTATTTTCAGCGGTGGGAGCTTCAGGCTGAAGAATGCGGGATGTTCTCTCCCCTCTGGTCCTGATGGACTATGCAGGTTTGGGAATCAGTAGAGAAATTGGTGGCTGAAAGAGAGGGACACTGCGACTGGGAAAGTTATCAGGACACTCGATAGGAAATGTAATGGAACTGTCTTTTCTTCCTTTTCAGGTAGTGCACCACTCCCTCCAGTGCCGGCTCTCGCCTTATGGGGGCCCTGAAGCGAGATTCGGTTGGGGGGGCCCCCACCTTGCTGCAAAATATTTTAGTGGTCCCCCTCTTAAAGGAGGGGACATTTTTATTTTAAAGCTAATTCTATTTTAAAGCAAATTTTATTTTAAAGCTAAATTCTACACATTTTGCAATGGCTTAAGCCATGTTAATGATATCTGAGTGAGAATGACTAACAAAATCAAATGGCAGCCTCCTGGAGGTCAGGGTCCCTGGGCATGTGCCCCTTGCGTGCCTGGTCAGTATTGCATGCCCGGTCAGTTACTACAAGTTTGGATGGCTGCTAGACGAACTACCAATCAAAAACATTTTAGTTGACATGGCTAATTGAGTGACTTGAATTGAGTGTCAGCGACCTGACAGCTTATGCAACTGCTGATGCACAACCAAATTTTGAAATTGCACCTGGTGTATTCTACTATTCTTACTCTCATTACTGCCCGGGGGTCCTAAGCGACCACTTATGTCTCTTATACCTGGAACCGGCCCTGTCTCCCTCTTTCTTTCTTTGTCTCTCTCTCATCTTAATACTTTCCTGCTCTGTCCCTCTGCCTCTGTGTCACCCAGTCTCAGTACAAAGGCCCTGGTATGAGATGGGAGATGTGAGGTGGGCGGCCAGTGTGGATTGCCGTCTCTGGGCGGCCAGTGTGGATTGCTGTCTCCCTTTACCGGAGGAAGTGGATCTGCGTGTCCGATCCCAACGTGCATAAAGCTGTCAAACACCAATTGATGGTGATGAACAACCTCTGGTGATCAGGGAGAGTGATGACTGGTTTAAAGATATATGGGATGAATGATGATTGAGCAGTCCAGGTGTAATATCCTTCATTCAAAGACAGTGATATAGACTCAAACTGCCATTACGCACAGCTAAATGTTCACTCTTTCCACTGCCATTTGCCTTCGAAATAAATATGTAAGGCACAGTACAGAAATAAGTTCTGGCAAAAACATTATAAATCTATAGATACATCATTTACATGGTTTATTAATTGGATGTTGACATGTTTGTGGCAGCTAGTCCTCACAAACATAATCAGAAGGAGTCATAGGGGAGTTAAAAAGGAGTAAACCCTGCCTAAATGTCAAAGCCCTCCAGCTCTGAATGTAATGTACTGTTGTAATAATGTTTATTTATGAAGCCCGGCCATGATCAAGGCTCAGTTCGGGTTGTTTATTTCACTTTCAGAATCTTTTTGTCTCTGTAATGGCTCATGGCTCATTACGGCCATATGTTGTTCCTAAACCCGAAGTTCTAGAGCATTCTTCCTTATTTTGTTTTGCGCACATTGCACCCATTATCTGTTTCCACTAATTCCTGTCGAGAGCAATGCCTTTTTGCCTTGCTCATGCTCTCAAGACAAAGGTGAGTGTGGGTGGAGGGGGTTGTTGAATGAAGGCCTTTACTCGTCCCCCTCATGAGGGTGAAGGCGGACCCCTGGGGGCAGGAGTCCCACTACCCCTTTTAAGTGCTTCTCGAGCTTCCTGCTCCGGCCAGCCTTTGTTCTGCTGTTGTGAGAACAGGGGCTGCACACAGAGCCTGGGCGCTCAAAGCATGTGTTCTTCTAATTTGCCTTGATAACTGCCAGATGATGAGGCCAGGGCCAAGCAGCACACAGGGGGCCCCTACCGGCTCTTCTACAGCTGCTGTGCTGGTGGTTGTGGTGGAGGGGACAGGAAGGGGTCCGTCTGCTAGAGTGGGACAGGGAGAAGCCGGGGCTTCTAGAGAGCAGTTCCTGGCAAGACAACTCCACTTCCTGTGTCATGGGAGCTATCTGAGTCACCTACTCCTCTACATCTCAGTCCTCCATCGGCCTTAATCATGGGGTGCCCGCAATAGGCCGCTTTGTCAAGCGGCAACCATGCACACACCATATTCCTCACACAGCACACCCGCCCTTCTCCCGACCGGCGACATTACAGCAACCAGTCGGAGGCAAGGCGCTTTTTCCAGCGTCAAGCCAGTGGCATGCCTACTCCCTGTCACCACTTATTTTTATATATTTATATATTTTTATTATTTAAGAAAGTTTTGTGGAAAAGTACTGTAAATGATTGTGTGCAAAATATATCAGCTAACGAGAGGCAGTGCTGCATTTTTTTGTCCTCATGCTAGCTAGCAGTAGCCATCGCAGTCATTTTGGAATGGCAGTGTCAGCCAATCAGCTCCTTTCTTGTTCAACGCGACATGCCATTCCATAATGGCTGCTGTGACTACTGCTAGCTAGCATGAGGACAAAAATGGCAATTTTCCAGGAAAAATAGCAGTATTTCAATCTTCTCGATGTATCAGTGTGGATAAAGGCAACACTTGGAGTACAGTGGCATATCCCATGCCTGCATTGAAGTACGTTTCTGACCCATATCTCATGCTGGCTCCACGGTGTGTTAATGTAACCATGATTGTGTTCAGACCCCAATGCAGCTCAGTGTAAACAAGCATAACGATAGGGTTGTAATCTTCTGGCAAGTTTCTAGCTAGCTAGCTAATATTAGCAAGACATCTAACGTCAGCAAGCTAGCCAAGTAACGTTAACTATCTAGGCTAGCTAGCTAGCTTGTGTTATTGTCCTCGTTGACATTAACGTTACACAAGTAAAACTACACAAAAATGAAGGAAAGCAGTAATGTTACTTACTTGAACAAACAAACTTTGCATTCTAATCTGGTGCATAAACAACTAAAAACAATAAAATAAAAAAACAAGGTCTATTGTCAACGGCAAATGATTCCACTCTCTCTATGCAAGATTCAAATCTAGGCTACCGAATTGGTGCTTGTGAATGGGTGCTCCATCTCCATCTATATTGACTGAATGGGTGCCTCTAGTGTATTATTGTTCGGTATTTCAAGGAGGTGATAAATACAAACAATTAAACTGTTCTTTAGTTCCAAAAGCCTGTGGAGTTTTTTTCAAAAGCTACTGGCTACTATCAAGTATGAAAGACCGGTTTGAAAGCTCGATGGAGGATGGTAACAAAGATAACTTCCTGTTGAAGGCTTTTCGGCTTCTTCTGTGGGATTTGAGGTGCCGCCACCTACTGTACGTTGTGTTGCCACGAAAAAAAACTATTATTCAATCTACTTAATCTGTAAATTATTAGCTGTGTCACTTTTTGTGTCACCCTGAATGATTTTAAATGCATTATGTCCACGTGTGGTTGTATTGTGTTTTTAAATTGGCAATTTAATCAAATCAAAATCGCAACAAATGTAAGGTATTTCTACAAACAACATAAACAGGTTGCAGCTTCTGGTTGGCTGTGGTTAGCTGGAAGGTGACAGGCTGAATTTGAGATTTAGAGAAATTCCTTGCTATTGTCTTTAAAATGAACTCATGGCTAGATGGCTTGCCTAGGGATTATAGCTGTCCTCTAAGTGGAGGCTAAAAGCCAGAGATGGAAAACTGGCCTGCCAAGGTCTGATGATTGCGGGCTACTCGCCAGAGATGCAAATCACGTCTTGAGCGGCAAACTCCGCTTGCCTGCTGGCGGTAGAAATGTATACCCTTTTTAGTCTATTTGATGAAAGTAACCTAATTAAATACAATTTCAGGCAAATTACCTCAGTCGTAGTTAACCAGCACACTTGCCCATAAGCCCAAAATTTGCCCACAGATATTGAAGTATAGTGAAAACGGCTTTCTTTAATTTGGCTACTAATATTTACTAGTCATTTTGATAGTGTATGTGCCTTCTATGTCAAAGCCTTTGTCATTTTTATTTCCTCTTGGTTAAGTCGACACTCAGTTTCTGTCTGCAATGATCTGTAATGATCCATTCAAAGAGAATCACCTTATTGAAATCCAGGATGCCGGCTGTCTGTCAAGGCCCATCTGCCGTCTAATGAGCTTTCAAGTAGCCTACGTGTCACGATCGTCGTGGTAATCATACTCGGACCAAGGCGCAGCGTACGTAGAGTTCCACATGTTTATGAATTGAAACTCACAAAAACAATAAAGAACAACGAAACGTGATGTTCTGTAGCGCTCACAGGCATCAACACGAAAACAAGATCCCACAAAAACCAGTGGGGAAATGGCTGCCTAAATATGATCCCCAATCAGAGACAACGATAAACAGCTGCCTCTGATTGGGAACCATACCAGGCCAACATAGAAATAAATGCACTAGATCACCCACCCTAGTCACACCCCGACCTAACCAAAATAGAGAATAAAAAGGCTCTCTATGGTCAGGGCGTGACACTACGCTACTGGTATTGAGCACGCTGTAATGTCAACATGCGCTTGATAATTTGGCCTATCCTTTACGCTCTATGGCTATTAAATCTGTTTATGTTAGATCAGCCCACAGTCTGATGCAGTCTTAATTTATATTCCTGCTCATTAGGCGTCATAGCAGAGCTCTGTGTGTGATGGAGGGGCTGTGAGTGTACATTAGTCAGGAAGGTGCCGGGTCTTACCATGTATGTCCTCCAGCTGGACAGACAATTAGACGCCTCTCCTCTCTGTCTGAGATGCATGGAGCAGGAGACGCAGCACGGCCATTTTGTAATCAGCAATGGGCCTCTGTTGTGTTATTTAGCGCTAATGTCGATTTCAGGGCTTTGTGACTGACGTGCACTCACTGAGCATCAAATTACCAGACATGGACATAGATTCAGTTAGCAGTCAATATGTGTGAGTTGTTGTAATCAAAAAAAATGTATTCCTTTATTTATAGTACCTTTTATTTCACCTGAATGAGAACACATTCTCACGTACTGCAATTACCTCTAGAATTGTTCCGTTGAAACACAGTCCAGGTACAGACAATGTACAGACAATGGACCAGCCGGTATGTCCGATAAACTCTATTTGTGGCCTATACCAGATTTGAGCATCTGACTAAAAAACTTGAACATCATTACCCCAAAGTGACTGTGTCTTGGTCAAAGAGCATGAAGTTATAAACGCATATGATTTTCCACATGAATGACCCACATGCAGCTTCCACCCACTGTCTGTATGATTATGTGAAAGCATGACCAGGAAGCAATTTGTTAGGGCTGGGAAGTCTGAAGAAGACGAGAGGTCTGTAGGTCAACACAGCAGCTATTTCCACTTACCCCTCTGTCAGGGGTGAAGGCCAGTGTGTTTTGTGCAATGAAGTTTCCTTTGTCTTCTTGAAACAGGAGAGAGGGAGGCACTATATTTAACCGCCCCATTGAAATGCACAGGCTGTATAGACAGGTATGAGGAGTTAAATGTTTCCGAGCCGTGAAAGTCAAAGGCTCTGGTATTTCCCCATGAAAATTCACCATCCATGAATTCATTGTGGCTAAAAGTATCACAGATGTACTCATGGATTAAGGTAACATATGTTATTACAAATGTATACAATCGTAATAACAGTGTTATCTTAATTTGCTAATAAACACATAACCCCACCAAACGTTCTCAGCGACACATGGAGGAAGACGCTGCTCTTGTCTACAGAGTGAATTTAGCTGTCAACACTCGGTGAGAAAAATGTTTGATGTTTCCATTCTGCTTTCACCTCCGCAGGGAGATTTTCTCCACTGACCCAGTTGTCCGCCGTGAGGACGAGAACGCTGCGTGGAGCAAGGCCATGTTACACCGGGGGCGGACACTGAAAGCCCGGACCATTAAATGCTTCATCAAAAACGTTTTACGGCACCTTGTAGGGGAAACATTGCAAGACGAACAGCCATAATAATGACAAACCTCTCTATTGCAGAGGATATGGAATAATATTTGAAGAGCCTGTTACAGATGGTTAAAAGTACGGCTTTGGGATCTTCAGTCTGGAAATGCTCAAGATACCCAAGAAGATGTACAAAGGAAAAGCTGATTTAATCAGAATTGTCCTGCTTTAATATTTTTGAATGACTGTGTTTCGATATTTAAGTCATAGTTTTATTGTTATAATAAACTGAAATGCATCTCGAAAAAATGTTGTTTATCATACAACAGAAAATATGGCCAGTGGTTGGATTTCATTGGTCTCAGTCCAGTGAAACTTCAGTCTGGAACTCCAAGGTTCAGAGAAGCCGTCGCTCTCTAGGACCCCCCCCCCCCCCCAAAAAACCAACAACATTAGAGACCTCGTATTTGTACCTCTTGTCTGTCTTAGTCTAATCTATTTTGTCTTTCAGACTTGGACTGTCCTTGGAAACTGCAGGCATATTCCAGTCCTCACAGCTCTTAACAGTATTGTCGAACCTGAGATGTTTGGCCTTCTCCTTAAAGGCTAGATGTCATCGAATGATAATTGACCATTTCGTGACAGGTGATCGTAGTGTTGAATGACATTTCCTTCCATTACTCGAGAGAAAGTATGGGCTGTCTGTGAATACAGTACATGTAAGCCCACCATTCACAACCAGCAGCTCTCCAGAGTCAACCACGCCCGTGGTTAGGGGGAACAGCTCCAAACACACAGGTGAATGAGCAGCAGCACTACAGTATTCGAGTTAAGGACCTAGATTTATGACCCCTGGGTTACACTGTAGGCCCAAATGCCCAGTAGGGACACCATTACATTTCCCTTGCTGTAACCACCACGGCCTCATTATTCACTCTCTTTGACATTGTCTTGTCAAGTGGAGTCTGCTGATATAAATGTAGTCCTCAGGGTCAATACTCAAGAATCACGTTGAGTCTGTAAGGGAGGGCTAAAATACCCATTGTCCATTCGTGTTTCTAATCATGACTTGAAGCCAGACGAGAAATCATATACACCACAAATCTCTGTACCTCACATCCGTTATATTGAAAGCTGATGAAAGGTGCCTGACCACTGGGCACACATTGGTTAAATCAAACATGGAATAGACGTTGAATTGACGTCTGTGCCCAGTGGCTATTTACATCGTTGAAGGATTATGGCTCAGACACTTTATGATTAACTGTGCGCATCTTGGATGGGAGACCTGTTCTCGAGCAGATCGATGCCGAGGTCAAAGGTCACAATAGAAGAGCCAGACAATGTGGACTCATTAGAGAACACGGGTACCTTCAGTTTGATGTCCCACCCTAAAACTGAAACCACCAATGATTAAACAGGAAGCTAGGAAGACTTGGACCTAAAACACAGGAGACTTACAAGAGCAGGAACACAGGCCTATGTAGTCATTAAAGAGTGCATTAGGAGTAATGTTTTCCCCATGTGCTTGGGCTAACTGTAAGATACATGGAAAACAATTAAGAATCATACAGTCATACAGGCAGGATGGCGGGTTTAATCCAATCATTAAATTATAAGATTAAGAACATATGCCTACAGTATGCAAGCTGCTGTTAAAATGAAATGACTAAAAAAGGGTTTTTCAAAAATAATATTTCTGAAAAACAAAAAGCCCAGACACAAAAGTAGATCTGAGAGTGACCCAATTCTGTGAAAATGAAACAAAGAGTGTGCAGCTCAATTACACTTACAATTTCCAATTGTTCTGCTAATTTTTCAAAAGCGGTAAAAGGATTATCCATCGGTTGCTGCTGTAATTTACTACAACTGGTCACATGGCCCCTTGGAAGACGCAGTGCAACTTTGCCAGAAGTCAAGCGAGCGTATTTTGGAAACGAGGCCACAACTTCAAAAGAGACAATTAGCCATCCTACGGTGGGCCACTCCTTAGGAGACAGTGAAACCAGCTGCTACACATTTGAGAACGACTGTGCTACTCCCACACTGTTTCCCCTTTTTAAATCCACTCATGGTTTTTGTGGCATATCGATCAGAAATCAAAGTGGTATTTCATGGATATATACTGTGGCTATAAGTGCATAAATAATAACTATACGCCTAAATATATTGCTGCCTTCAAGTGCTGTTGGAAAGACTTAAATGATGCTCAAAGTCAGAATTACTAATAGTTAAAGAGGGACCGAACTGGCTGATTTCACCTAGGTTTTCCTCTACTTCATTAAGAGTTCTTTGATGGGGGTTTCTATTGTGTGTCGTCACATGTGGGATTCAATCTGGCAACACAGTAACACAGTTACAGTCACTCATCCAACACAGTCTAACGAGCTCTGCTAGGGTGAGTAAAATGGTAATCGTGAGCCAACTTTAGCTTTATTAGCTTCGGTGCTTGACTGAGACGTCACAGATACCCCTAATCCCAGACTTTCCTGTTTTAGAAAATACTTTACGTACAAAATTATAATTTTTACATATGTTATTCCATTTTGGGACTATAATCAAATCAAATTTTGTAACACACATCGAATACAATGGGTGTAGTAGACCTTACCGTGAAATGCTTACTTACAAGCCCTTAACCAACAATGCAGTTTTAAGAAAATAGTTAAGAAAATATTTACTATTTAAAAAAAGTAACACAATAAAATAGCAATAATGAGGCTATATATAGGGGGTAACGAGTCAACGTGCAGGGGTACAGGTTAGTCAAGGTCATTTCTACATGTAGGTAGGGGTGAGGTGACTATGCATAGATAATAAACAGTGAGGCAGCAGCAGTGTAAAAACAAAAGGGGGGGGGGGGGGGGGGGTCAATGCAAATAGTCCGGGTGGCCATTTGATTAATTGTTGAGCGGTCTTATGGCTTGGGGGTAGAAGCTGTTTAGAAGCCTCTTGGACCTAGACTTGACGCTCCTGTACCACTTGCCGTGCAGTAGCAGAGAGAACAGTCTATGACTTGGGTGACTGGAGTCTTTTACTATTTTTTGGGCCTTTCTCTGACACCGCCTAGTATATAGGTCCTGGATGGCAGGAAGCTTGGCCCCAGTGATGTACTGGGCCGTACCCATTACTCTCTGTAGCGCATTACGGTCTACATGCCAAGCATTATGGTCGGATGCCGAGCAGTTATGTATATGACTACTACCAATGCCACAAAAAGTATACATTTTTTTCCCACAGTTCCTCTTCAACCAAAATATTATAAAACAAAGGCGTTTTTAACGTCGTCAAACTTTGACAATGTGGATAATGTTGCTAGTTTGACAATGTTTGCAAGCTGGCTAACTTTAATATTAGCAATGTTAGCTAGCTCATCTGGCTAGCTAAACTCTCAATGGCTGATGAATTGTTACCTGAGTTGAAAAGCACTTGAATGCAATAATGTCTATTTTACAACTTCACCAACTGCGAAATCAGAATTCCAAGAAGTATTTGAAGGCAGCATTTAACTTTATCATTAGGAAATTGTAAAAAATAGAAAAGGTCAAGGGTGTATGTACAGTACCAGTCAAAAGTTTGGACACACCTACTCATTCAAGGGTTTTTCTTTATTTTTACTATTTTGTAGAATAATAGTGAAGACATAAAAACTATGAAATAACACATATGAAATCATGTCGTAACCAAAAAGCAAAGAGAAACGACAGTCCATTACTTTAAGACATGAAGGTCAGTCAATCCGGTCTTTGAAAGTTTCTTCAAGTGCAGTCGCAAAAATCATCACGCGCTATGATGAAACTAGCTCTCATGAGGACCGCCACAGGAAAGGAAGACCCATAGTTACCTCTGCTGCAGAGGATATGTTCATAAGAGTTACCAGCCTCAGAAATGGCAGCCCAAATAAATGCTTCACAGAGTTCAAGTAACAGACACATCTCAACATCAACTGTTCAGAGGAGACTGTGTCAATCAGGCCTTCATGGTCAAATTGCTGCAAAGAAACCACTACTAAAGGACACCAATAAGAAGAAGAGACTTGCTTGGGCCAAGAAACACGAGCAATGGACATTAGACCGGTGGAAATCTGTCTTTTGGTCTGATCAGTCCAAATTTGACATTTTTAATTCCAACCGCTGTCTTTGTGAGATGCAGAGTAGGTGAACGGATGATCTCTGCATGTGTGATTCCCACCATGAAGCATGGAGGAGGAGGTGGGATGGTGTGGGGGTTCTTTGCTGGTGACACTGTCAGTGAATTATTTCGAATTCAAGGCACACTTAACCAGCATGGCTACCACAGCATTCTGCAGCGATATTCCATCCCAACTGGTTTGCGCTTTGTGGGACTATCATTTGTTTTTCAACAGGACAATGACCCAAAACACTTCCAGGCTATTTGACCAAGAAGGTGAGTGGTGGAGTGCTGCATCAGATGACCTGGCCTCCACAATCACCTGACCTCAACCCAATTGAGATTGTTTGGGATGAGTTGGACCGCGGGATGAGAAGAAAAAGCAGCCAACAAGTGCTCAGCATATGTGGGAACTCCTTCAAGACTGTTGGAAAAACATTCCAGGTGAAGCTGGTTGAGAGAATGCCAAGAGTGTGCAAAACTGTCATCAAGGCAAAGGGTGCCTACTTTGAAGAATCTCAATTATAAAATATATTTTGATTTGTTTAACACTTCTGTTTGGTTACTACATGATTCCACATGTTATTTCATAGTTTTGATGTCTTCACTATTATTCTACAATGTAGAAAATAGTCAAAATAAAGAAAAACCTTTGAATGAGTAGGTGTGTCTAAACTTTTGACTGGTATTGTACGTTAGAGATGTTGACTGTGGTTTGATCTGGGCGGTTAATAGAGGTTTTACAACCCATTGCTAGATACAGACCACACAAAAACTGTGGTCATAAATACAAGATGATACGGTTCTTCTTTCAAACAGTTTGAAGCAACTATATCTTCAGGATATCCTCGTTATCAACACGTACTACAGAAATCGATATTGTTGCAATTAACCAACATCAAGCACTTTTTTCAAGCACAAAAGGCAGTAACCACTTTTATATTTCAGGACAATAAGTCTGCGTTTAGACAGGCAGCCCAATTCTGATATTTTTTTCACTAATTTGTCTTTTGAACAATCAGATCTGCTCTGAAAAAGATCTGATGTGAAAATATCTGAATTGGGCTGCCTGTCTAAACACAGTTTAAGATTATTACTTGCATGGTTATTCCAAGGACCCAATTGGAGGCTACTTCCTAATGGATAAAAATACACCCCCCTTCCCTACCTGTGTGTGCGTGTATGTGTGTATGTCTGTGCCTGTGTGTTGTAGAAATCACCCTAAATCTCCTTACATTTATCTACTTTCCTGAGGCTACACCTCTTTGAAGAGAAACAAAACATACTTTAAACGTAACCTGATGAACTTAATAGATGTTTGTTTGGACTACCCTTTCATCTATTTAATGGAAACACGGTATGAAACTTGTAGCTGTCAGAACTTTAGCAATTATGGACATTGCTGTTTACCTGACCTCAATTCTACACACTTACCCCTCTGATATTACCAGTGACTCAATGCCTCAATTTAGAAAAGCATCATGGCGACTTTCTTTAACTGTGAACTGTGAACTGTCATTTGTTGTTAGTCTCTGTTGAAAATGTATAAATCATCCTAACTTTGACAAAAGTTGCTTAGGATCCCTTGAAGTTGTGGTGAATGGCCCTATGGTTCCCAGTGAAAAGGGAGACTGGAAAGTATAGAGAAAAAATACAAAAACACTATACCTCAAATAAAAATACCTAGAAGTAAAATATACACTTTATTCATAAACTAAGCTGTTACAGTGCCTTCGGAAAGTTTTCAGACCCCTGGACTTTTTCCACATTTTGTTACCTTACAGCCTTTGTTACCTTACAGAAACTAAGAGATCTTCTGTTGAATCTGACAATAAATCTTGATGGTTGTACAGTCGTCTCAAATAAAACTGTGAAGGACCTCGACGTTACTCTGGACCCTGATCTCTCTTTTGACGAACAAATCAAGACGGTTTCAAGGACAGCTTTTTTCCATCTACGAACGTGCTACCTGTCCCAGACCTGCTGTTTTCAACTCTCTAGAGACAACAGGAGCGGTAGAGATACTCTGAATGATCGGCTATGAAAAGCCAACTGACATTTACTCCTGAGGTACTGACCTGTTGCACCCTCGACAACCACTGTGATTATTATTATTTGACCCTGCTTATCATCTATGAACATTTGAACATCTTGGCCATGTTCTGTTATAATCTCCACCCGACACAGCCAGAAGAGGACCGGCCACCCCTCATAGCTGGTTCCTCTCTAGGTTTCTTCCTAGGTTGTGGCCTTTCTAGGGAGTTTTTCCTAGCCACCGTGCTTCTACACCTGCATTGCTTGCTGTTTGGGGTTTTAGGCTGGGTTTCTGTACAGCACTTTGAGATATCAGCTGATGTAAGAAGGGCTTTATAAATAAATTAAAATGAATGAAATACAATTAAATCCTTTGCAATCTACACACAATACCCCATAATGACAAAGTGAAAACAGGTTTTAAGTTGTTAACGATCGTCCTGGGAAGAAGGTGACCAAAACGCAGCGTGGGAAGTGTTCATGTTATAAATTTAATTAAAACTGAACACTAAACAAAATAACAAAGAGGAAGAACGAAAACGAAACAGTTCTGTCAGGTAAAACACACAAAACAGAAAACAACTACCCACAAACACAGGTGGGAAAAGGCTACCTAAGTATGGTTCTCAATCAGAGATAACAATAGACAGCTGCCTCTGATTGAGAACCACACCCGGCCAAACACATAGAACTAGACAGCATAGAACACAACATAGAATGCCCACCCCAACTCACGCCCTGACCAACCAAAATAGAGACATAAAAAGGATCTCTAAGGTCAGGGCGTGACATAAGTAAGTTAAAAAAATGTTTACATAAGTATTCAGACTCTTTGCAATGAGACTGGAAATTGAACTCAGGTGCATCCTGTTTCCATTGATCATCCTTGAGTTGTTTCTTCAATTTGATTGGAGTCCACCTGTGGTAAATTCCTTTGATTGGACATGATTTGGAAAGGCACAAACCTGTCTATATAAGGTCCCACAGTTGACAGTGCATGTCAGAGCAAAAACCAAGCCATGAGGTCGAAGAAAATTGTCCGTAGAGCTCCAAGACAGGATTGTGTCAAGGCACAGATCTGGGGAAGGGTACGAAAACATTTCTGCAGCATTGAAGGTCCCCCAAAACACAGTGGCCTCCATCATTCTTAAATGAAAGAAGTTTGGAACCACCAAGACTCTTTCTAGAGCTGGCTGCCTGGCCACCTGAGCAATCAGGGAAGAAGGGCCTTGGTCAGAGAGGTGACCAAGAACCCGATGGTCACTGACAGAGCTCCAGAGGTCCTCTGTGGAGATCAAATCAAATGTTATTGGTCACATACACATGGTTAGCAGATGTTAATGTGAGTATAGCAAAATGCTTATGCTTCTAGTTAAGACAGTGCAGTAATATCTAACACGTAATCTAACAATTCCACAACACCTACCTAATACACACACATCTAAAGGGATGTAATACAAATATGTACATATAAATATATGGATGAGCAATGACAGACCAGCATAGGCAAGGTGCAATAGATGGTATAAAATACAGTATATACATGAGTAACGTAATATATGTAAACATTATTAAAGTGGCATTATTAAAGTGACTAGTGATCCATTTGTAAAAGTGGCCAATTATTTTGAGTCTGTATGTAGGCAGCAGCCTCTCTGTGTTTAGTGATGGCTATTTAACAGTCTAATGGCCTTGAGATAGAAGCTGTTTTTCAATCTCTCAGTCCCAGCTTTGATGCACCTGTACTGACCTCGCCTTCTGGATGATAGCGGGGTGAACAGGCAGTGGCTCGGGTGGTTGTTGTCCTTGATGGTCTTTTTGGCCTTCCTGTGACATCGGGTGCTGTAGGTGTCCTGGAGGGTAGGTAGTTTGCCCCCAGTGATGCGTTGTGCAGATCGCACCACCCTCTGGAGAGCCTTGCGGTTGTAGGCAGTGCAGCCCAACAGGATCCTCTCAATTGTGTATCTGTAAAACTTTGTGAGGGTTTTAGTTGACAATCCAAATTTCTTCAGCCTCCTGAGGTTGAAGAGGTGCTGTCACCATAATGTCTGTGTGGGTGCACCATTTCAGTTTGTCCGTGATGTGTACACCGAGGAACTTAAAACTTTCCACCTTCTCCACTGCTGTTCCGTCGATGTGGATAGGGGGGTGCTCCCTCTGCTGTTTCCTGAAGTCCACAATCATCTCCTTTGTTTTGTTGATGTTAAGTGAGAGGTTGTTTTCCTGACACAACTCTCCGAGTGCCTTCACCTCCTCCCTATAGGCTGTCTCGTCGTTGTTGGTAATCAAGCCCACTACTGTTGTGTCGTCTGCAAACTTGATGATTGAATTGGAGGCGTGCATGGCCCCGCAGTCATGGGTGAACGGGGAGTACAGGAGGGGGCTGAGCACGCACCCTTGTGGGGCCCCAGTGTTGAGGATCAGCGAAGTGGAGATGTTGTTTCCTACCTTCAGATGGGAGAACCTTCCAGAAGGACAACCAACTCCACCAATCAGGCCTTTATGGTAGAGTGGCCAGACAGAAGCCACTCCTCAGTAAAAGGCACATGACAGCCCGCTTGGAGTTTGCCAAAAGGCACCTAAAGACTCTCAGACCATGAGAAACAAGATTCTCTGATCCAAAGTAACCAAGATTGAACTCTTTGGCCTGAATGCCAAGCGTCACGTCTGGAGGAAACCTGGCACCATCCCTACGGTGAAGCATGTTGGTGGCAGCATCATGCTGTGGGGGATGTTTTTCAGTGTCAGGGAGACTATTCAGGATCAGTGGTGGAAAAAGTACTCAATTGTCATACTTGAGTAACAGTAAAGAAAATGTAATAGAAAGTAATAGAGTAAAAAGTAAAAGTAATAGAAAATGACTCAAGTAAAAGTGAAAGTCACCCAGTAAAATACTACTTAGGTAAAAGTCTAAAAGTTTTAAATATACGTATCAAAAGTAAACGGAATTGCTAAAATGTACTTAAGTATCAAAAGTACACGTAGTAACCATTTCAAATTCCTTATATTAAGCAAACCAGACGGCACAATTTAATTTTTTCTATTTATTTGCGGATAGTCAGGGGCACACTCCAACACTCAGACATAATTTACTAACTTTTGCATGTCAAGGAAAATGTATGGACAAAAAGTACATTATTTTCTTTTGGAATGTAGTGAAGTAAAGGTAAAAGTTAGCAAAAATATAAATGGTAAAGTACAGATACCCCAAAAAACGACTAATACTAAAGTATTTCTACTTAAGTACTTTAGACCACTGGTCAGGATCGAGGCAAAGATGAATGGAGCAAAGTGCAAAGCGATCCTTAATGAAAACCTGCTCCAGAGTCCTCAGGACCTCAGACTGGGACGAAGTTTCACCTTCCAACAGCACAATGTCCCTAAGCACAGAGCCAAGACAACGCAGGAGTAGCTTCGGGACAAGTCTCTGAATGTCCTTGAGTGGCCCAGCCAGAACCCGGACTTGAACCCAATCGAACATCTCTGAAGAGACCTGAAAATAGCTGTGCAGCAACGCTCCCCATCCAACCTGACAAAGCTTGAGAGGATCTGCAGAGAAGAATGGGAGAAACTCCCCAAATACATACCCAAGAAGACTCAAGGCTGTAATCACTGCCAAAGGTGCTTGAACAAGGGTCTGAATACTTATTTAAATGTAATATTTCAAACACCTGCTTTTGCTTTGTCATTATGGGATATTGTGTGTAGATTAATGAGGGATTCAAATAATTTCTTTTTGAATAAGGCTGTAACCAAATGTGGAAAAAGTCAAGGGGTCTGAATACTTTCCGAAGGCACTGTACATGTATCTGTGATTATTTTTAAAGCAATGCAGTGTCCCTCTGCTCCTTTTACTGTAATGTACCCCACATTTGTTGACGTGATATTATGTTGCACATTTTTTTCAAGCTTCTTGGCTCTTATGCACAACTTTCCTGTGGTATTTTCTGGGAGACAGACGGACAGCCGTTGCTGGAAATATCATTTGTTGGGTCGTCAACAAGACACCATCAAATTTTAAGAGTTGCTTGCATTAACAAACAAAAAACCACAATGGAACTGATTGCGTTGAACTCACTTAAAAGACCCGTAGGTGCTTTGCCCTGAAGCGTATGCATGAAAGGAATTGCTCCCTATGCACCCCTCCACCAGAAGGTATGCCCAATTTCTCAGGGCCCTCTGAACTAACTCTGGTTGGGAAGAGGGGGGACCAATAATAAGGAGCAATCTAAACCTATCAAATTAACATGATTACCATGCAATTTATAGAAGTATTCAAAACCAGTGAACTGCAACTGATGAAACCCGGGATTGATTCAATTGACTTGGCTCTTACCTTAAAAATGGACAAAATCAATGTACGAAGCATTTAGGCTGTCATTCTTCAAGTGCTCTGGACAAAATTACCACCCACTAACTTCTGCGATGGTCATTAATGGGACGTCCGGCACATGAGTCAACAGAGCAAGCCACTGGCATAATGAGAGGGGCTTAGTCCATTCAGTTTCTAGTCAACTGTGACATGGCTGCAATTACCTGTCATTGACCTTCATCTAACTCCCTCAAACTCAACTCTGGACATCTAAGCCAGTTCCACTGCGTTTTTTCATTGTTCCCCACCAATCAGGGACTGATTTAGACCTGGGACACCAGGTGGGTGCAATTCATTATTCATTATAATCAGGTAGAACAGAAAACCAGCAGACTCCGGACCTCGTAGGGTAAGAGTTGAATACCCCTGATCTAACAGAACTAAACAGTCCTCTCCCCTCAGAGCAGTTGGGAATGTCTGTCTCTCCAGCCACAATAACTGCAAACTTCAGCGTATATGATCCATTAGTACAGAAGGATTGCACAGGCCAAGACCAGTGCTTATGTTATTCAGAGCTTCTGTTGGCAGGTCTTGAAGGGGTACTAATGGCCAGTGTTTTATAGGTGGCTAATGTCATACTGTACAGTTCCAAGACTTGCACAAAGGTCATCAAAAAGAAAGGAGGACCAACGGACTCTTCATATAATTAATTAAAATGCCTTTATTAGTATGGCATGTTCAATAGAAACAAAGTTTTTTAAATTCATAGCGTCCCCACCATATAATCCGGTCAAAGAAATGGTTATTAGAAGGATCCAAAATGAAGTCATTTTCCCATTTACCCAAGTACAAACCAGGGTAGGAAGGGCTGTAGCAAGCTCCCATGGCACATCCTTTGACCTGTTTAAAAATACGGTCCTGAAAGATAAAGATGTTATGATTAAAAGTCCATTCAGTCAGTGAGACAATGAATTCTGTAGGAGGCATCTCAGTTTCAGGTCAGGTGCATAGCTGCCAAACCTTGTTCATGCTCAATGGTGGTGTATAAAGACTCCACATCCATGGTGACTAAAAAGGAAGCTGTACCTATATTGTTCAATTCCTTAATTTTGTTCAACACATCTGTGGTATCTTGAAGATAGGCTGGAAGTGACGTCAGAAAAGGCTTAATAAAGTAATCAATGTACTTAGAGATGGGTTCTGTCAGACTTTCATTACCACTAATGACTGGTCTGCCTGGGGGATTTTCAAGATTTTTGTGGACTTTTGGAAGAAGGTAAAAAGAAGCCATACGCGGACTGCCATTGAAAAGAAATTTGAACTCATTGTTGAAATGTCTCCTTAGCTCCTGTGAGGATCCCTTTCAATTCAGTTTTTAGGTTTTGTTTTTGAGGGAACAGAAACTGCCTGACCTGAGACACTGGCGTCTGTAGTTGGAGAGATGTTTTGCTTGTACCAGGCCTTCAGATGTATATTCCTGTAGAAACGAAATAGGTCAATCTTTGTATTAAATTCATTAGTTGAATATGCGGGGGCAAAGGACAGTCCTTTAGACAATACCCTTATGCAATCATCAGAAAGGGGTTCTCCAGAAATGTTGATCACAGCCTTGTTCTGGTTCTGCTCTGTGTGGTTGGATAGTCTTGAATTCTTCCTCCCCCTCCGTGTTGGCCTCTTCCGCGTCCTCTCCCTCTCTTGTTGAGGAACCTGCGTGACTCCTCTTCCTGATCTAAAAAATCTTGGGAGGAGCTGGCCTCTGAGCGTCTGGGGTGATCCTCATTGTCACAGCTTGTACAGTTGAAAGAAATAGATCTAGGCTTCCTTCTCTGCGGATGTGATTCTGAATTCTTGCGTGTTGGTTTTCTCCAGGCAAAGACCTTGCCATCTCTATAGTCTACTTCATCTCTTCTAAATTTTCTTAGCTTGTCTTGCTTCAATGTCCGAGTGAATGTGTCTACTTTCTCTTTCAAGATCTCATCACATTGTGCTTCGTTAGAATTGTCACTGTGTTCTGTGATTTTCCTTTTTACTTCTTCAATTTCTGTTTGGACTACTTGTCTGTCCTTTTTAGATTCTTCTATTAGAAATAGCATTAGGTCAAAAGAACACTTGTTGAGAATAGCCTCCCATTTATCTCTAAATTCAGTTTTACCTTGTGCAAAGGTGTCAAGATAGGAGGCTCATTATTTGAAGTGCTTTGTGTGTATTACGTGTCATATAACATGTCAACCTGAAATCTATATAGATCTTTTGGAGACAGGCTATACTGTATTTACAGTATATCTGTAGCTCAACATATTTCTATGATGGCTTCATATTTAGGCTGCAGTATATTATTCACACTGTAATACAATATTTATGCCAGGGCTATACGATGTTGTTCAGGACATCCCCTGTATCAATAGAGCATATCTACAAGCTATCCATTTCCAACCAGAGCTGCTCTCCGCCTCACAACACAGTTTGACACACATTGTTTTGAAATACCCAAAAAGCTTTGACGCGTGGCCATCTAGCAATGCTGGCCAACAGTGACTCATATTCTGCCATTGTATAGGGGATCACCAGGCTTTAACCGCTGACATGGCTCATCCCCTCCCCCTGCCCCCATACCCACCCATCCCCTCCACTATGCACTCAGTGGAGTGATTGAGGTCCGTGCCAGAGGCGATAACAACAGAGCCCCATCCTGGATGAAAGGGTACATTATCAGTTTATTGCCTTGAAAACACTTAACCATCGTGCTGACTCAGAGAGGATGAAGCCCTTGTGCCGTCACGTCCCGTCCACACAGACGTGATCCCCTGCACCCCCGCCCATACAGTGGAGCTGGGCTGTGGTTCAGTGACCTGACAAGTTCTTAAGGAGGGCACCCCAGAGCCTCCATCATCTCAGGGATGTGTCAGTCATCCCAGACCATCTCTACCTGAATGTACTGTAGAAAGATGTAACTCAAAAGCCGAGACATCTTGTTCCCAGCCATGTGTTTTTCTGGAGTCTCCATATGAAAGCTTGGTTCACTCTCAGTTTTTTTAAATTGTTCTCTTGTTTTTATCTTAATTCTGTTATCTCACTGGAAACATGGTATTCTTGGAATCACTGCTCTTGGATTCAAAATGTGTAAGATTTAGGTTCTAGGAAACCACAGGGTTGAGAGAGAGAGAGAGGTGCAGTATGTTGATGTCAAGGCTGATGTCTCTTAAGTGTAATACTAGTGTTGTTAGCTGTTAATTACATACAATTGTTTATAATGCTTATGATGATAGGCTTACTACATTAAAGCATTGTGTGCGTTTGGAATTGCAGTGTTGAACTATTAATCCAAAGTGTTACAATAGGCATCAAGCAAGCAGTGAGAACAATTTGACATGTGTGCCATGTGTCAAAGAGACGTGGACCAGTAATCTCAAAGTATTTCATGACGTAATGTTCTGATTGGTTTAATCATATGTAAATGTAAACAAGGGGTACAGTGGGGGCGGGGAATAGGGTTTGAGTGTGACTGACAGTAACCAGTGGTAGGAACCTGGAACATCTGCAGTCACCGTGGCAATGAGATGACAGACAGGGCTTGGGAATTATCACGCAGATTACTGGTGCAGACTTTACTGCTATTCAGCCACCCTGCGTTTTATGTCAGAGTGTCTCCAAATGCACCGGCGTGGGGACTGTTGAGGGCATAAGAGCTGCTAGAACCATAAAACACACAAGCCAGTTGGGATTCGCTGGAAATGTACAACACCACTCTCTTGTTTTTCCCCAACACTAAATATAAACATGGACAGCTGAGGTGGGCATGATCAAATGCTTCCTGGGGTTAGAGTTCTGATTTATGCCAAAGAAACACCAACAACGCCTTTAATTGGGGCCGGTTCTGCCAGCACAAATTTATAGAACAGTTGCTTGGAGACTGACTCTTGGAGCCTGACGATGTCCCAGCTGTGCAACACGTAAAATGTTATTTCTGCAACCTGCATCCTTCATTTACTTAGTTATTGTGATCTTGCGTAGGAAATAAAAAGTGGCACTTGGCACACTCCCTTTGGTTAGAAAAATACAGAACTTTTTAAACTACCAGGCCTTCGGTTTTTTGGAATGCACGTGTGCTTACAGATCAATATTCCTGCTGTTGGAAGGACAGAGGAGTAATGGAGTGTGTTTGGGATGGAAAGTGTGTATGAAGTGGTGGAGCGGATGGCTCCACTAAGACCAAGGGGAGCTTGGGGCTGGTATTTCAGTGATCCCTGCCAGTCTAATTGGTTTGTGCAGGCGTCTGATTAGCCCTTGAATTGCAGCAATTACCAGAGGTGCTCTCATGTTTTCTCAGCTGACAGCTGAGCCAATCTAGCTGCAGGCCAGCAATTAGGCCTGTTTGCTTCTAATAGACAAAGTATAGACTGGCATCACACAGACAGAGTTACATGCATTACTGGGTTCCAGGAAAGAGTATGATTACCCACTGTCCTGAGATGATATCTGGTAATCGAGGCAACAAATACTAGTGTGTCTAGGACATTGGTTAACTATGACTGACTGAAATAGTTGTCACTGGAACCTTCCTTTTTATGCTCTTATGTTATTCCCAATTTGCTTCTCCCCATTTCATCAGGTTGAAGGTTTTAGTCAACCCCCAACAAGCAGCTGACAGTAGTCATAACAGACTGTCACTGGGAACAAAGGCAGAGAGGGAGCAGGGATTTTAAAGCCTACTGAGAACAAACAGCTTTGCGCTGATACAAAAGATGAGGAAAGTGGACATGAAAGTTGTATTTTCACAGCAGAAGGAGAAATCCCATTTCATCTAAAACATCCCAAAGCAGTCCTATAGCCTCTCAGCGTTATTAAAGGCTCAGACAGGTACTGTATGTATGTTCCACTTGTCTTTCAGGAACCTTCTCCTACTGTATATTTGTCTAAGGATACACCAAGGAGAGGACAAAAATCTAAAGTATGAAATTTCATTGGAACCAAAATGTATAATCCACTCTGTTTGTTTTGTTAAGCTGGCTATAGTTGGATGACCATTATGTGCATGTTCATCTGCACCATCGCAACCATTTCACATAACATAACTTGTTGTCTTGCAATGCACATTGGGGTGGCAGCGTAGCCTAGTGGTTAGAGCGTTGGACTAGGAACTGAAAGGTTGCAAGTTCAAATCCCTGAGCTGACAAGGTACAAATCTGTCGTTCTGCCCTTGAACAAAGCAGTTAACCCACTGTTCCTAGGCTGTCATTGAAAACAAGAATTTGTTCTTAACTGACTTGCCTAGTTAAATAAAATAAAAATAAACATTGCTACTGGGCTTAGTATTGTCTTATTTTTAAAAATGTAACCTTTATTTAACCAGGCAAAACAGTTAAGAACCAATTCTTATGTTACAATGACGGCATACCCCGGCCAAAGCCTCCCCTAACCCGGAGAACGCTGGGCCAAACCCTCCCCTAACCCGGAGAACGCTGGGCCAAACCCTCCCCTAACCCGGAGAACGCTGGGCCAAACCCTCCCCTAACCCGGAGAACGCTGGGCCAAACCCTCCCCTAACCCGGAGAACGCTGGGCCAAACCCTCCCCTAAACCGGAGATAGCTGGGCCAAACCCTCCCCTAACCCGGAGAACGCTGGGCCAAACCCTCCCCTAACCCGGAGAACGCTGGGCCAAAGCCTATGGGAGATATTGTATCAATTCAATCATACTTTTTTTAAAATCTTGCAAAGTCCTATCAAGTCATTCACTCTGGAAACAATGCCATGTTCACCTAACTACCACGACCCTGGAATCCGTCTAGCAGATGCAGTCTCCTCCTGCTCCATATTGCACCTCTAGCTGCCCTGAGGGTCACTTTAGAGTCGATAGGCCTTTCATAAGACCCGTGTCAGGAGTAATGCCACGTTCAAAACAACTGGGAGCTTGGAACTCAGAAATCTCCGACTTCAGTGCATTTAAAACAACTGGGAATTCAGAAGAAAAAAACTAGCTCCAACTGGGAAAAAATCTATTTGAACTGTCATCCAAATCGGAATCCCAACTCGGGAACTCGGGCCTCTTTCTAGAGCTCTGACTTTTCGACCTGAAGATCACTGACGTGATGATTTGACAGAATTCAGTTCCCAGTTGTTTTGAATGTAGCATTAGGTTGAGAGAGAGTGATGGGGTGGAAACCACCCAGAGGGGCATCAAAGCACTTCCTTCCTTTTTTCCTTGAGGTTGCTGCACTTGTGGACCCGAGGGAGGTAACCATCACGCCACAGAACCCTGACAGTTCCTGCTCAGTCCTTCCAGCTCCTGAGTGATGACTTGGGTGGAACATCGATTGCCATGCTCCACAACTTAGCCCAGACCCTCACGCTGGCAGACATGGCCTCGACTGCTCTAGGGAATGATCATATAACTTTGTCAGAGACGGGATCTTCCTGAATAGTACTGATGCTACAATTCAAGTTTGGGGTAACAGGGTTACTCTGCACCTTGTAAGTATGCTTATGGATCCAATATGAATAAGACTGGCTTTCTCTCACAGCACACAAAGGCTAAATGAAGGTGGACATCAACAACATGAAAGAGCATTTGATTAATAGCTTGAGGGAAAGCCATATAAACTTTCAGGAAACCTGGGTTAAGATACCTACCATATATTTCCAAGTAAAATTCTGTCCACAACCTACTGTGTACAGTACACGTATCACTAATGTAATCTCGTAAACATTGTTTTCCAGTTTTCATGAACAAAAAACATGGCTGTGTTGGGGAGGCATTTGTTCCACTAAGATTACTGTCTCATCCTCTCTCACATGATGCTAAACTCTACTGGATGTCTGGTCCAAACTTGGATGTTCAGGAGCTTTAATGTAAACGAATCCCACCAAAAGGCCTCTTTGTAATCGTCATACTGTCCTGCCAAATAGCTGCTATTACTATGCCGGCAAGTTGTCTGTCCAGTACTCTTCCCCTAATGACACAATACTTAGGAGTGTTCTTCCCAGCCTTATCAGTCACTTATGGTGTTTTAATGTTGCTTTAATGGCGCTAAGGAACCAAAGTCTCATTGACTTGGCAAAAGTTAACATAGTTGTCCCTTCATTTCTGCAAATTTGCCAACTTGGAATTGTGAACATGCAATTCGATTCCAATTCCTTTGGCAAGCTGCTTCTTCGTAGGAACTCAATGGCCCACACTTAAATGATTAGAGATCCATAAAAAATATACCTGGATTCAGTGATTGATCTTCAACGTGTTTGGAACCAGAAATTAAACAAAAACTTGGAAAAACCTGGAGGAGATGCATTGCATCATACCCAAAATGACTTTCACAGCTTGCACTAGGGCTAAGCCTACATCCAGACAGTGAGAGAAAAACACCAGAAAGAGCAGATTCCATTTGGGAGTATCTATATCCTCTCTGTGAACTACCGAGCTGCATGCTTGGCAAGACGCAGGAGATAAGGAGTTTCAGCCTGCTTGGATTTTCTCCTGTGGTGAGGCAGTGGTACCTCTAAGAAATCAGACTGTTAAAGACTACTGGCTGGTTTAGGGGCAGATGCTACAGGACCATTGCCCTGGGCTTCTCTGGTTTATGTATTTTGGCTGCACCTTAAGGAGGCATGGTGTTCCTCTCCTCTCGTATTCCCAGACAGTCTGAACTGCCTTAAGCTTACTGTTGTGACGTGCCGGCTAACCTGCAAGTATTTCTGGCTGCCTGGACCCACTGAGGGAGACCGTAGACTGTCTCACAGTCACACCTATTGTAGCAGGTCTGTGTGACCGTGCTAACCATTTGAGCCAAAGGCCAGGTCGATAAAGAAGATACTTAGTCAGTTGCACAACTGAATGCATTCAACCGAAATGTGTCTTCTCTGAGTAAGAGATGTGCGGGGGCTGCCTTAATCGACATCCACGGCACATTTGTTGTTGGGGGGTTAACTTTCTTGCTCAAGTGCAACAGCAGATTTTTTCCACCTCGGACGGCTCGGAGATTCGAACCAGCGACTTTTCGGTTGCTGGCCCAACGCTCTTAACCGCTAGGCTACCTGCTCCTAAGTTCAGCTTCCTCCTCTGTTTAATTGGTATTGCCTGGCCAAAGGCACATAGCGTGGGGTGGGAGGGGAGGAGACGGGGAGGGGGCTGCTGGTGTCATGGATGTTTAATGTCAGAAGTGCCGGATGCTTCCATTCCTCCCACCTGTTTTGCCTGCCTTGACTGAACCTCAGAATCAATTAGAGCTCCGTCAGGCTGATTGGAAACAGCGCGCACACACACACACACACACAAACACAAACACACACACACACTGCTGTGCACAGTGAGAGATAGTAGCCAACAGGCTGATTTACTAGAGGCAGAGGTTCTCAGACTGCTCTGTTTATCGTCTCTTTTACTCTATAATGTTTCAGCTCCTTCAGGCTGATATTTTTTTCACCTGGCCTTTACCATCTGTTAACGGAGAGATGACCTGCTCATAGACAACTCTTTCATTGTCGGATGAGACTCATTCACAGACTTAATGAAATGATGAAGCAGACAGCAGAAAAAAAGACATTTGCACTTATCATGCACCATTATGGTGTAATTACATGTAACTAAACGGTAAATATGTGAGTAAGTAATTTGAACAGAACATGGCAACTTTCCTTTCATTTCCATTTACCATGTACAACTGTGTAATTACATTCTAGTTGTCTGCTAACTATAAGGCATAAGGGTACAATGTTAAGTGCAACCAGAAACTTGTACCGGTAAACATCAACTCTTGCAGATGGCTTTAATTTAGAGAGGCATATCTTAACCACACACAGTGTGGTGAGGCCCGGTCCATCTCATGCTCTTGGTTACGACTCAGGATCCAAGCGGCCAAACCAAAATCTAAATGAGTTAACTGGGGTCTGGGCACACAGTGCAGTCTGTAGCCAAAGGGCATGACCAAACAAAAGTGGGCCCAAACCAAGAGACCAGGACTTGGTGCTGAAGCAGCACTTCTCATCTGAATGCGGTTCTCAAAATAAACCTCTTCCAATGACTTCACTCACCGTGGGGTTAGTGTAATTAAATCATGTAGCTCTGTTCTTTAGATATCATTTCTTCTTTTTGTGGGAGTCCAGAAATATCATCTGACTTCTCATTAATGATGGTAATAATAAATTATAAGTTGGTGGGTATGGTTTCCTTTCATTTTCCCTCATGGCTCGTTTCATAAATCTTGATTGGCTGGGTTAGATTATTAAAGCCTGGTTTGCCTCTGGGAATGCTAGAAATGACTTAAATAGCTACAGTATCTTTAGACAATTGTTCAAACTGATTACAATGTAGTGGGGTCTGGAATTCTTGACACCCTTGATAAAGATGAGCAATAATGACTGTATAAAATAAATAATTCAGATACTGACCTATATTGTTAGCACATTTTTTTCAAATTATTTTATACTAATACAAATGTTCAGATTTTTTTTTTTTTTTTTTTATTCTCTAAAAAGGTAGGGGATAAAATGATTGACACCCCTAAATGATTACTATAATCCTGAATGAATCGTGAATAATGATAAGTGAGAAAGTTACAGAGGTTCAAAGAGTAAACCCCCAAGACATGCTAACCTCCCCGTTATTGATAATGGTGAGAGGGTCTTGGGGTATAATCTTGGACCCTCTGTACCTTTCTCACTCGTCATTATTCACAATTCATTCAGGATTATCTATAATCATGGTAGCATCCACTTTAACGTAGAAGTGTATAGAAACATATTATATTCTTATTTATAATAAAAGTGACTCCAAAATGACACAAATTATTTACCACAAAATAATCTAAAACAAAACCAAAATGAACTGCAAATGCATCCAACAAGTTTGTAGAGTCACAAACTTGATGTAGTAATTCTGTGGTAGGAATATGGAACCAAAAATTACACTTTTGACTACATTATTTATGAGAATTTTGACCCCTACTGTTTTGAGAAAAAAGGTATTACTTGTTAAACAAAATCTTTCTCTGAGCAATTGTATAAAATAATATATACACTGAACAGAAACAGAAACACAACATGTAAAGTGTTGGTCCCATGTTTTATGAGCTGAAATAAAAGATCCCAGAAATGTTCCATATGCACAAAAATATTATTTATCCCAAATGTTGTGCACAAATTTGTTTACATCCCTGTTAGTGAGCATTTCTCCTTTGCCAAGATAATTCATCCACCTGACAGGTGTGGCATATCAAGAAGCTGATTAAACAGCATGATCATTACACAGGCGCACCTTGTGCTGGAGACAGTTTTGAGGGAGCGTGCAATTGGCATGCTGACTACAGTAATGTCCACCAGAGCTGTTGCCATAGAATTGAATGTTAATTTCTCTACCATAAGCCAATGTCGTTTTAGAGAATTTGGCAGCACGTCCAACCGGCCTCACAACCGCAGACCACGTATATGGCGTCATGTGGGTGAGCTGTTTGCTGATGTCAACATTGTGAACAGGCCATTTGAATGCACAGAAATACTGTAACGAGATCCTGAGGCCTATTGTGAGGCCAATTTTAAATATCTGTGACCAACTAATGCATATCTGTATTCCCAGTCATGTGAAATCTATAGATTAGGGCCTAAATAATACATTTCATTTGATTTCCTCATTGACTGATTTCCTCATGTAACTCAGTAAAATCTTTGAAATTGTTACATGTTCCATTTATTTTTTTGTTCAGTATAATTTCCCAATTTTTGTTGAGCATACAATATTGCTCAATATTTAAATTATTTATTTTATACAGTCTTTATTGCTCATCTTTATCAAGGGTTTCAACAATTTCGGACCCCACTGTACAATCCTACAATAATAACATGGGGGAACTTAGAGTTGTCCATCACTAAATGAGGCTAGATGAAGCCTATATACAGTGATTTTCAGAAAGTATTCAGGACCCCTCACTTTTTCAACATTTTGTTACGTTACAGCCTTATTCTAAAATGGATTAAATAAAAAAAATCCTTATCAATCTAGACACAATATCCCATCATGACAAAGCAAAAACAGGTTTTTAGCAATTTTTGCAAATTTATAAAATGTTTTAAACTGGATAGACTTCTGGCAACGATGTGGCGAGGGGAAGCACCTAACTAAATAGGCTGTGTAGCTCCAACTATAGTTTAACTAATTATTCAATGCCTAGTTACACATTTTGTTAACTAATTGTCCAAGATATTGGTTACATGGAAAAACGACTTAGAAACCCACAAAAGCAGACACTTTTGACAAAAAAACACAAAAATTGCATCTCTAAATGCAGCTAGCAAGAAAAATGTCGGAGAAGAACAGCCTGATGACCCAGTACTAAATGAGATTCACAAAATGAACAAAAATTTCAAAGACAAAATGGGTGAAGATGTGGCTGAAATAAAACATACAGTGGGTGCACTGAAAACAAAAGTGGACACTCAACAACCAAGTTACAAACACAGAAGAGAGGAAATCAACCCTGGAGGACAAGAACACCTGCCTAAACGACACTGTTGAAAAAAGGGAGACTGTGATTGAAAAACTCAAAGAACGACTTCAATACCAGGAAAATTACAGTCAAGAAACACACTTCGGATCAGAGGGGTTCCCGAAATCCACATAAATATGGAGGATTGTGTAAAATACATTTTATGCAACCTATTTGATAACACACCAGAGGATGTTTTAACAACATGACCATCGAGAGAACACATCGGACACTGACGACACTGCGCCCAGGACCAGCCCCACGCAATCCCCGGCCTATCCTGGTGAAATTCTTACGATACACCGACGGGGAGAAAGTCCGGCTCAGAGCAAAAAGAGCTTAGGACTTTTCACTTGAAAGGGACAAAGGTGGAGTTTCTTCCTGACTTTTCCAAGGAGGTTCAGGACAAGAGAAATACAATCACGGAGGTGAGACACATGTGCATGAAACGGGGACTGAAATACTCGTTGCAATATCCTGCCATGTTCTGGGTTACTGTGTGAGGATCACTACGTCGTTTCACAGACCTAAAGGAGGCAAAGAAGTGTGTCGCGGACGTCAGTGAGGCCGAACAAATTGAGTAGCGTGGTAGGCTATGGAAGATCCGCATGGTGACGGTGGTTCATCACGGATGGACTACCATTTTTCTCTAAGGTGATAGAGCTTCCTATATTGTGAGTAACAGTCTCATTGAGTGTTTATGCTGCGAATGCTGCCTATAATTTATCTTTCTGGTTGACAGTTGATATCATTGTAGACTAGATTAAGCAGGATTATAGTCCAAGCATATAATTTTGTTTCATGGTTATATTGTGTCACGCCCTGACCTTAGTTCCTTTTTTATGTCTCTATTTTGGTTTGGTCAGGGCGTGAGTTGGGGTGGCCATTCTATGTTTTGCATTCTATGTGTTGTATTTCTTTGTTGTTTGGCCGTGTGGTTCTCAATCAGAGGCAGCTGTCTATCGTTGTCTCTGATTGAGAACCATACTTAGGTAGCCTTTTACCACCTGTGTTTTGTGGGTAGTTGTTTTCTGTTTTGTGTTGCTTTGTTGTTTTTGTTATTTCAGTGTTCAGTTTATTTATTAAATTAACATGAACACTTACCACGCTGCATTTTGGTCTCCTCCCTTAGACGATCGTGACATAGTGGCGATAAACATATTATTTTAAGTTTTCACTCTTATAACAGCATGTTGAGTGCCCTTCTCTATAAGCATGCTGAAAGTCTGTTGGTAATTTATTTACAGAGAAATAGCATTGTATTTGGTCAAACACAATTTTTCCCAACAGTTTGCTAAGAGCTGGCAGCAAGCTTATAGGTCTGCTGTTAGAACCAGTAAAGGCCACTTTACCAGTCTTGGGTAGTGGAATTACTTTGGCTCACCTGCAGGACTGAGAACAAAGACTTTCCTCTAGGCTCAGATTAAAAATATGACAGATAGGAGTGGTTATAGAGTCAGCTACCATCCTCAGTAGATTTCCATTTAAGTTGTCAATGGCAGGAGGTTTATTATTATTGATCGATAACAATTTTCCCACCTCTCCCACCCTAACTTTACAAAATTCAAACTTGCAATGATTTTCTTTCGTTATTAGTTTTTTTATGCATGAATACAATTGCTCACTGTTTGTTGTTGGCGTTTCCTGCCTAAGTTTGCCCACTTTACCAATTAAATAACTATTAAAGTAATTGGCAACATCAAATGGTTTTGTGATGAATAAGCCATCTGAATATGATGAAAAGTTGAGTTGAATTTGTCTTTCTGACTATAATTTCATTTAAAGTACTCAAGTTTTTTTTCCATCATTCTTTATATCATTGATCTTGGCTTCATAATACAGTTTCTTCTTTTTGTTGAGTTCAGTCACATAATTTCTCAATTTGCAGTAAGTAAGCCAGTCAGATGTGCAGCCAGACTTATTAGCCACTCCTTTTGCCCCATCTCTTTCAACCATACAGTTTATCAATTCCTCATCAATCCATGGAGCCTTAACAGTTCTAAAAGTCAGTTTCTTAACAGGTGCATGTTTATCAATAATTGGAAGAAACAATTTCATAAATTCATCAAGTGCAGCGTCTGGATGCTCCTCATTAATCACATCAGACCAACAAATATTTTCAACATCATCCACGTAAGAGTCACAGCAAAATCTTTTGTATGATCTCTTATACATTATTTTAGGCCCAGCTGTTGGAACTTGGGCTTTCCTGGATATAGCCACTATATTGTGATCACTGCATGCAATGGGTATGGATACTATCAGGTATGAAGGTAAGACCCAGATGCAGACAACGTCAAATTAACAATTGTTTAATAATCCAAAAGAGCAAGGCAATAGACCGGTCAAGGCAGGCAGGGGTCAGTAAACTAGAGGTGGGGCAACGGTACCGGACGGCAGGCAGGCTAAGGGTCAGGATAGGCAGAGGTCAATAATCCAGAGGTGGTGCAAAGGTACAGGTTGGCAGGCAGGCTCAGGGGCAGGCAGAGTGGTCAGGCAGGTGGATTCAGAGTCAGGACAGGCAAGGGTCAAAACCAGGAGGGCGAGAAAAAGAGAGACTGGGAAAAGCAGGAGCTGAGACACAAAAACACTGGTTGACTCGACAAACAAGACGAACCAGGGGATAATGGGGAAGATGGGCGACACCTGGAGGGGGGTGGAGACAATCATAAAGACAGATGAAACAGATCAGGGTGTGACAGATACAGCTTTAGAACAAAGTTCTACAATATTAGTAAAAATGTGATCGATACATGTGGATTATCTTGTTCCTGTAGTGTTTGTAAACACCCTGGTAGGTTGATTAATAACCTGAACCAGATTACAGGCACTGGTTACAGCTTCCTCTTGAGCGGACAGCTTGATGAAAACCAGTCAATATTCAGGTCCCCAAGAAAGTAGACCTCTCTGTTTACATCACATACACTATCAAGCATTTCACACATATTATTTAGGTACTGACTGTTAGCACTTGGTGGCCTGTAGCAACACCCCAAAATAAAAGGCTTTAGAAGTGCCAAGTGAACCTGCAACCACAACACTTCAAATACACTTCACATAAGATGTTCTCTAAGCATTAAAGGGATATGGCTCTGAATATATACAGCAACACCTTCCCCATAAGCATTTCTGTCTCTTCTATAGATGTGATATCCTTGTATTGCTACTGATGTATCATCAAATGAATTATCTAAGTGAGTCTCAGAAATGGCTAATATATGAAGGATATCTGATGTTAGCAAGTTATTGATTTCATGAACCTAATTTCTAAGGCTACATATATTATATGGGCTATTTTCAGCCCTTTCCTGGGTAGCTTATCAGAGATAGACATAATACTGAAAAGAGCAAACAAAGCTAAATAAAAAATATACATTCAGCAGTCCATTAATTAATTGTTGTGTGTGTAAGTGTGTGTGTGTGCGCTGCGGGGTTGAAGCTACGAACCCATAGGCTAGGCTCTCTCATCCCTTCCAGGCTTCTGGGAGACAATGAGCCTGTCCTAGCGGACGTAAGCAATGTCCCCACGTGCTCTGGCGTGGTGGGCACTACCAGTCATTAGTTTAGTGTTCTAGGTGGTGCGCACTACCAGTCATTAGTTTAGTGTTCTAGATGGTGGGCACTACCAGTCATTAGTTTAGTGTTCTAGGTGGTGCGCACTACCAGTCATTAGTTTAGTGTTCTAGATGGTGGGCACTACCAGTCATTAGTTTAGTGTTCTAGGTGGTGCGCACTACCAGTCATTAGTTTAGTGTTCTAGATGGTGGGCACTACCAGTCATTAGTTTAGTGTTCTAGATGGTGGGCACTACCAGTCATTAGTTTAGTGTTCTAGATGGTGGGCACTACCCGTCATTAGTTTAGTGTTCTAAGGTGGTGCGCACTACCAGTCATTAGTTTAGTGTTCTAGATGGTGGGCACTACCAGTCATTAGTTTAGTGTTCTAGATGGTGGGCACTACCAGTCATTAGTTTAGTGTTCTAGATGGTGGGCACTACCAGTCATTAGTTTAGTGTTCTAGATGGTGGGCACTACCAGTCATTAGTTTAGTGTTCTAGATGGTGGGCACTACCAGTCATTAGTTTAGTGTTCTAGGTGGTGCGCACTACCAGTCAATAGTTTAGTGTTCTAGATGGTGGGCACTACCAGTCATTAGTTTAGTGTTCTAGGTGGTGGGCACTACCAGTCACTAGTTTAGTGTTCTAGGTGGTGGGCACTACCAGTCATTAGTTTAGTGTTCTAGGTGGTGGGCACTACCAGTCATTAGTTTAGTGTTCTAGGTGGTGGGCACTACCAGTCATTAGTTTAGTGTTCTAGGTGGTGCGCACTACCAGTCATTAGTTTAGTGTTCTAGATGGTGGGCACTACCAGTCATTAGTTTAGTGTTCTAGATGGTGGGCACTACCAGTCATTAGTTTAGTGTTCTAGGTGGTGGGCACCACCAGTCATTAGTTTAGTGTTCTAGGTGGTGCGCACTACCAGTCATTAGTTTAGTGTTCTAGATGGCGGGCACTACCAGTCATTAGTTTAGTGTTCTAGATGGTGGGCACTACCAGTCATTAGTTTAGTGTTCTAGGTGGTGGGCACTACCAGTCATTAGTTTAGTGTTCTAGGTGGTGGGCACTACCAGTCATTAGTTTAGTGTTCTAGGTGGTGGGCACTACCAGTCATTAGTTTAGTGTTCTAAGTGGTGGGCACTACCAGTCAATAGTTTAGTGTTCTAAGGTGGTGCGCACTACCAGTCATTAGTTTAGTGTTCTAGATGGAGGGCACTACCAGTCATTAGTTTAGTGTTCTAGATGGTGGGCACTACCAGTCATTAGTTTAGTGTTCTAGATGGTGGGCACTACCAGTCATTAGTTTAGTGTTCTAGATGGTGGGCACTACCAGTCATTAGTTTAGTGTTCTAGATGGTGGGCACTACCAGTCATTAGTTTAGTGTTCTAGATGGTGGGCACTACCAGTCATTATTTTAGTGTTCTAGGTGGTGGGCACTACCAGTCATTAGTTTAGTGTTCTAGATGGTGGGCACTACCAGTCATTAGTTTAGTGTTCTAGGTGGTGCGCACTACCAGTCATTAGTTTAGTGTTCTAGATGGAGGGCACTACCAGTCATTAGTTTAGTGTTCTAAGGTGGTGGGCACTACCAGTCATTAGTTTAGTGTTCTAGATGGAGGGCACTACCAGTCATTAGTTTAGTGTTCTAGATGGTGGGCACTACCAGTCATTAGTTTAGTGTTCTAAGGTGGTGCGCACTACCAGTCATTAGTTTAGTGTTCTAGATGGAGGGCACTACCAGTCATTAGTTTAGTGTTCTAGATGGTGGGCACTACCAGTCATTAGTTTAGTGTTCTAGATGGTGGGCACTACCAGTCATTAGTTTAGTGTTCTAGATGGTGGGCACTACCAGTCATTAGTTTAGTGTTCTAGATGGTGGGCACTACCAGTCATTAGTTTAGTGTTCTAGATGGTGGGCACTACCAGTCATTAGTTTAGTGTTCTAGGTGGTGCGCACTACCAGTCATTAGTTTAGTGTTCTAGGTGGTGGGCACTACCAGTCATTAGTTTAGTGTTCTAGGTGGTGGGCACTACCAGTCATTAGTTTAGTGTTCTAGATGGTGGGCTCTACCAGTCGTTCACTTTCTTTGATTTGCTAAGCAGTGGCTATCAGAAACGCATTGATTTAAAATATTCTAACACTTGTCATGTTTTGGTAATAATATATTTACAACCTTTCAGATATGATGACCAAGGTGATTCAAGTTACGTCGTGGAATGTGAACGGATTAGGTTAATATTTAAAAAGACGAAAGGTATTGAATTATCTTAAACAAAAACACTCAGACGTGATTATGCTCCAAGAGACCCACCTGCTGGAAAAGGATGCTTCTCGGGTGGGAGACAGATGGGTGGGCAGTGCTTACCATAATAAATTCAACCAAAAGAAAGAGGTGTCTCTATTCTATTTTCCAAAATGATAGATGTTCAAGTGGAAAAAGAGTTTAAGGACAAAGAGGGACTAATCTTGATTTTACTTGTAAAGATTTCAGGACAAAATATAATATTGGGAAATATTTATGCTCCGAATATGGAGGACCCAGACTTCTTCCTTCAGCTTAACAAGATAATACTGGATATCGGTGATTTTCCTCTGGTACTAGGGGGGGATTATAATCAGGTCCCTGACGCCTTTTTAGACAAATCCAAAACTGGTCTAACCAGGACTTCAAAAACTCAAGAAGCAATTAAAACACTGTGTAAAGATGCTGGTCTTTATGATATATGGAGATTGATCAATCCAACAGCTCGTGATTACACATTCTTTTCCAATAGGCACACTGTTTATTCACACATCGACTACTTCCTGATCTCACTCTCGCTCATAGATAAAGCGTGTGTTTGCAGTGTGGGCACGATAGCTGTGACAGATCATGCACCCATTGATCTGACTGTTGGAATAGGGGAAGAAAGAGACACATTTAAATGTTGTTGCGAATGAACACAGGCCTCTTACAGGACAAGGTGGTTTGTGAATTCCTTAAAACACACATTACCACGTTCTTTGAACCAAACAACAATAGTGCGAAACAGGTATATGTCTGGGAAGCTTTTAGAGCGTACATACGCAGAGTAATGATACAACGATCAGCTACTATTAAGAAATTCGATAAACAGAAAATTGATCAACTTGAAACAGAGCTCAAAACTCTGGAGAGGGAATATTGGTCCAGTCCTAACAACATTTCTCTGGTAAATCTGATGAAAACCAAATACGAGCTGAATACCTTATTCAGTAAAAAAAAAAGCTGAATATTCAATGTACAGGCTGAAGCAGAGATGGTACGAATCAGGTGAAAAGGCAGGAAAACTGTTGGCCAATCCATTAAAATCTAGAGAAACCGATCGGCAAGTACAGTGGGTGGAATCAGAAATAAGACAGGCAAGCTGATTACCAGTCATAAAGAAATAAACATAATATTTTGAGACTTCTATCAGGAACTTAAGACGGACCTTTAGATATGCAGAAAGCAGAGGCGTTCTCTCAGAATTTGAACCTTCCTAAACTAAGAGGAAGACCGGAATTGGCTCGACCGCCCTATTCATTTGGAGGAATTGACCGAAACTATAAGACAAGTGTAACGGATGTGAAATGGATAGCTAGTTAGCGGTGGTGCGCGCTAATAGCCTTTCAATCGGTGACGTCACTTGCTCTGAGACCTTGAAGTAGTGGTTCCCCTTGCTCTGCAAGGGCCGTGGCTTTTGTGGAGCGATGGGTAACGATGCTTCGTGGGTGACTTTTGTTGATGTGTGCAGAGGGTCCCTGGTTCACGCCCGGGTCGGGGCGAGGGGACGGACTAAAGTTAAAACTGTTACACAAGCACCCAGTGTTAAAACTCCAGGGTTGGATGGGATACCCAGTGATTTCGATAAAATGTTTGCAGAGTAATATTGAAAACATTTAACACATCGATTGACACAGGTGAGCTCCAGCCTTCTATGAGTGATGCAGTAATTACCCTAATCCTCAAAAAGGGAAAGGATTCCTATGAGGCTGGGAGCTACTGTCCAATTTCTTTGATAAATTGTGATGGATGAAACTAGCAAGATTACAGGCAAAGACTGAAAAGGGAGGATTAAAGCTCCCTAACGTGCAATTATATCAAGAAGCCTTTGTAGCTGCCCAAAAAAGGCTCTCTCTTTATTGAGAACTCGACTAGGCCAATTTGGGTGGACATGGAAGAGGAACTTAATGCCCCATATGGAGCATCAGATTATTTGAGTCAACAAAAGGTGGACTGCAGAATCCGAATGGTGTCCCATACAAAAAATATCTGGAGTCAGATTAATAAAAGAGAGAGAGAGTTCTGCACCTTTCTTGACAAGCTCTGCTTCGTTATGGAACAACCCTAAATTGAAAATAAAGGGACACTGGAAAATAGGGGGACAATAGGGTTTTCTGGAAAGATTGGTATAGTAAGGGGATAAAGAACATTGGTTGTCTATATCAAGAAAACACGTTTACCTCTTTTGAAGATCTAAGGTCCAAGTATAATTTACAGAAACAATACTTTTGGAGATTTCTCCAGCTTAGAGATTTTATGTTTAAGGTAGGACAGAAAAACAACAAATTCCCAGTACAGTCTGATATAAGTGTTAAGATAGAAATCCTTTGCAAATGACCACATACTGCAGGGCTTATATATAGCCACATTATAGGTCGATTTAATGGAACTTGTAAGGGCCTGAAGTCCGTATGGGAAAAAGACTTGGAGGTAACATTTGGTGAGGAGGAATGGAATATAATAGTACAACAGATGCTCCTCCCTATGAGAGATGCCCGGTCCAAGTGTTCGATAGGATTTATTGGACTCCTCTGAGGATGAACAGAATAGGTTTGAATGAATCCAACCTATGCTGGAGATGTCAGTCAAGTACAGGTGACATAATCCATATGTTCTGTAACTGTCCAAGCTTGCATACCTTTTGGCAGAAGGTAATGGAAAAGATTGGGGATATTCTGGGTACCACAATACTTGCAAATCCTGCTTTATTATTACTGGATATCACTAAGGATATTGATAGACTTAGAAGCTCATGTTTAAACTGGCTAAAAGTTGCTCTAACCACAGCCAAAAGAGTCATATTGAGACACTTGAGGGAGAAGAACCCTCCCTCATATAAGGAATGGTATATAGCCTTGGGAGAAACAGCTTCATATGAAAGATTGATTTATAAAATGAATGGTAAACTTGATAACTTTTCTGACATCCGGGGACATTTTCTCTGAGATAGAAAGAGAAAACAATATGTACACTTTTCCGCATTTTGTTGCACGTTGCAGCCTTGTTCTAGAATAAATTATTTTTAAAAATTCTCATCAATCTGCACACGGTACCCCTGGTGGCAGGGCAGGTTTGGGGAGTTGTTGTCATTGTTGGGTGTTGTGTGTGGATTGATGAAGAAGGTTTTTTATTTGGTCTGTTTTGGAGTGTGGGGGGGGGGGGGGGGGTTCTGGGTGCTTTCCGAATATACTGTATACATTTATGTCTGTCAAGTTATTGTTTAATGCCAAATGTAATTCAATTGCATTGTTGTTATATCGTGAAAGGAAACAATTTAAATGAAAATGACCAAAAACATAATGTAGTCATGGCAATATTTAAGTAACCGTAACTGAGAATGTTATTGTAGTTGAAGTGGTCTGTTGGTTTATTCTGTAGGTTGGACTACTTTGAACATCATCCCTGCCTGATTTATAGCTTTTGAAAAAGGTAACATAAGTGAAGGTGACAGATGGGAGCAATAATAAATATTCTATGTTGCAAAAAAATTAAATACCTTATTTCCATAAGTATTCAGAACCTTTGCTATGAGACTGGAAACTGAGCTCAGGTGAATCCTGTTTCCATTGATCATCCTTGAGATGATTCTACAACTTGATTAGAGTCCACCTGTGGTAAATTAAATTGATTGGACATGATTTGGAAAGGCACACACCTGTCTATATAAGGTCCCCCAGTTGACAGTGCATGTCAGAGCAAAAACCAAGCCATGAGGTCGAAGGAATTGTCCGTTGAGCTCCGAGACAGGATTGTGTCAAGGCACAGATCTGGGGAAGGGTACCAAAAAAATGTCTGCAGCATTGAAGGTCCCCAAGAACACAGTAGCCCCCACCATTCTTAAATGGAAGAAGTTTAGAACCACCAAGACTCTTCCTAGAGTTGGGCGCCAAACTGAGCAATCAGGGAAGAAGGGCCTTGGTCAGGGAGGTGACCAAGAACCCGATGGTCATTCTGAATGAGCTCCAGAGTTCCTCTGTGGAGATGGGAGAACCTTCCAGAGGGACAACCATCTCTGCAGCATTCTACCAATCAGGCCTTTATGGTAGAATGGCCAGACGGAAGCCAATCCTCAGTAAAAGGCACATCACAGCCCACTTGGAGTTTGCCAAAAGGCACTTAAAGGATTCTCTGGTCTAATGATACCAAGATTGAACTCTTTGGCCTGAATGCCAAGTGTCATGTCTGGAGGAAACCAGGCACCATCACTACGGTGAAGCATGGTGGTGGCAGCAGCATCATACTGTGGGGATGTTTTTTTGGCAGAAGGGACTGGGAGACTAGTCAGGATCGACGGAAAGATTAATGGAGCAAAGTACAGAGAGATCCTTGATGAAAACCTGCTCCAGTGCGCTTAGCTCCAGTCTGAGGTCCTAAGGTTCACCTTCCAACAGGACAACAACCCTAAGGACACAGCCAAGACAACGCAGGAGTGGCTACGGAACAAGTCTTTGAATATCCTTGAGTGGCCCAGCCAGTGCCCGGACTTGAACCCGATCGAACATCTCTGGAGAGACCTGATAATAGCTGTGCTGCGACACTCCCCATCCAACCTGACAGAGCTTGAGAGGATATGCAGAGAAGAATGGGAGAAATTCCCCAAATACAGGTGTGCCAAGCTTGTAGTGTCATACCCAAGAAGACTCGAGGCTGTAATCGCTGCCAAATGTGCTTCAACAAAGTACTGAGTAAAGGGTCTGAATAATTATGTAAATGTGATATTTCCGGGGCGTTTTTTTATTAGAAATTTGCAAAAATAAATAAAAACCTGTTATTGCTTTGTCATTATAGGGTATTGTGTGTAGATTGATGAGGGGAAAAAACTATTTAATCAATTTTAGAATAAGGCTGTAACGTAACAAAATGTGGAAAAAGTCGAGGGGTCAGAATACTTTTCGAATGCACTGTATACAGTACATCAGTTTTTTACATTTTTTCAGTGAAACTGTGAGAATCCCCTAAAACCCAGAAAGAGAAATTATACCTAACCACTTCCCCTAATTTTCTAAATATCTGTATTATTCTAAACTTAAAATCACAGCTTTTTAAAGTGTTTTTGTGGTGAACTATTTGGCAAATTGACTTTTAATGCTCAGCAATGGGACCTAGGAGAAGCTAAGGTGAGAGCCATGGGTTCAATTATGTGGTGGACACTGAGACACGTTAAGACGCTGTGGAAATCGGTAATGTACTGTATCAAATGCAACTAAGCAAATAAGCTGTGTAATTCAATGGCACACTTTGAAAGAAAGTAAATGATAAGCAGAGAGTTCAATTTAAGTGCTCTGCACAATCCAAACGATTTTCCTCCACCGACTCTCTTGTTTTTCTTTCTTCATTAAAGAGACTGTCGCTCCACATCTGTGCTGGAACGACTCACTGCCTTCGAAAACATCAGCGTAGCCATTTCTAATTTGTCATTCCTTACACGTTTTTTTAAACTTCACCAGCAGGCTCAAAGAGAATAGGGGGTAAGGAGGGTGGATTGGGCAAGGGATGGAGGATGACCCAAGGCAGTAATAAGCATCCAGTGCATGTCTTCATACTTGTTGGACTCCTCAGTAAGAAGGTTGCAGAGAGACATGTCCAGATGTTTATTGGCTTATCCCTCTGCTCACTGCTATGCCTTTTCAGACACAAACAAGTGGTCTTCTTGCATATGTTAGTGTTTGAATTCATCTATATTAGTCAAACAATGGGGCATGTGGCAATTGAATAACATCAAATGTAACATGTTTGTTAAATGTTTAGGTTGACGCTAATCACTTGCTGTTCCCCCAAATGTGAAGTCCTAACACACACATGTGAAGGCTACAAACAGTCATCTAAAATCCGACATGTCCCGTTCCATTACCGGTGCAATTCAAGCCCTTGCCCATTGGCAATGTAAATAAAGTACATATAGGTGATGAAAATCCATACCCAGTCTTAGCGGTGAGCTGTGTAGAGTCAGTGCAGACATGTGCCTGGGTTTAAAGTTCCTGACCTGGCTGAGATACCCAGGGTCTGGCAGGTGCCTTTCCTCATCCCTCAGAGGATGTCGAGCTGGAAGGGGGCAAGCACTCGCTCTCCCAAAACTAAACGACCTGACCATAAGTGTACCAAGGGCCTATAATTTATTTGACATGGATGTCAGCAATACTTTATTATCCAAAAAGAAAATAACATTGAGGGTGGAGTGCTGGATTAATTCTAGAAGTGTGAGAAAACCGCATGCACCGCCAGAAGGCTTGACGCGCGAGCTACATTCACCAGACACAGAAATCTACCTCACCTTGTGTTTTGTTAAATGTAATGTCAAAATGTAGATTGACGCCTAAATAGACATACCCAAAAGTAATTATTTATCATGAGCGGGCCATAGACATTATATAATACCTATTAATGCTTATACAGTATTTCTACATTTCTGGTACAAATAGTTATAAATTGCTGAGGTGTTGTCACTTTTGAGGACACAAGCTCAAGTACACAGTACAAATATGTGACCGACCAACTTGATTCGGTCTTATGTAGCAACATTTGAAATTGTGTTTTTTACATTGGATAAAAGAGACTCAGAGCTAGAAAATTGTATATCATACACTACAGCTGAAGAACAATGGGAAAGTATTTCAGCTTTGAAAGTTGATAAACTCATACCCTCACTTTTGAGAAAATGGCCTTTGAATGTTTTGGTACCTACTGGAGAGCTCTTCTTTGTCTACACTCATTCAGCATCGTTCACACTCTCTTAAGCTTTATCCCCACCCATCTCTTTAAGGGTTGATTTGAGCGTTCTGTCCTAACAACACCAGCTTGCTAGCTACTTCTAGACACAAATGAGAGAGCAGCTCACTGACCATTTTACTAGCTCTAGCAGAGCTTGTTAGGCTGTTTTGATGTTATCCAGAGCGTTGGTGACTGCAACTGTGCTGCTGGCAACAATTTACGCTTTTTTGCCAACGTTTACTGACCCCGGCCATATTCAACGGGTGTTGAGCATTCGTAAATTCGTCAGTTATTCTGCTACGTTTACTAACGTTTACTAACGTTAGCTAGCTAGCTTACAGTACACTTTAACTTGAAATGAAAAGGACTTTCTGTCAAAATTTGAAATATGTAATATCTGAAAATGTAGTTAGCTAGACTATCTTACCCGTATACATGGAATTGACACTTCTCCCTGTCACGGATGCCATGGTTGCCCTTACTTAGTTTGAAGATGTAATCCGGAGACAGGTGTTTTCTCCATCTCTTTAGCTATCATACAGTAATTCCATTGATTTCAAAACTCGGTCCTCCAGAAAGTGGAGAGCAACACTTATGCAGTTCTACTACGCAGTATATATATATTTAAACGCGTTAGACAGGATTACCTACACATACTGAGCAGCTCAAATAGACAGAAGCTTGCTACATTGCAGACCAATCTGAACTCATCTCTCAGCATGTCCAGCCCACTCATTATCTCAGCCAATCAAATGGCTCTCCTGTGATGTAGTGACACAGAACATACGCTTAGTTTCCTGAAACGAGTCACATATGATATAAGTATGAAAATATGAAATATTGTATATGTATTTCCTATTCAACAAAACTGTATGAATAAGGCTTGACATGACATATGCTTTCTAAATATAGTACAATTAAATTATAAAATGACTAACTATAAGATTTCACCTTCCTTATAACTTAAAAAAATAAATTTTTGTATCTTTAGTGTTAGAGAAAATGTGCACATCTTCTAACGGTCTCTCTTTTTATTAAAAGTTCTGCCCCCACCCTTCTGAACATCGGACAGGGCTCTAGCTTGGCTTCAGTGGTGTCATGCCCATAGGGGCACAAAGGCACGTGCTACCTCAAATTTGTTGTGTTTTTATTCCGTAGATGTTCAATGAAGTACAAAAAAAAATGTAAGCCCATGTTTTATCATAATTATTTAAAAAAAGATCTGTCAGCGGTATTTTGAGGAGGTGGCACACTGACTGAACCAGGGAAATGGTACCCCCCCTGTTCTCCCCAGTAAGTGGTTCCTTCCAAGAGCAAAGATATGCCTAGGCAGGACCCTACATACTCTAGTGAGTGAGGTAACGTCAGTGGAGGAGGGGAGTGAGTGTAGAGTGACACACACAGCGTTTGATTTTAATTTTAGCAGTCGGTGATGGGCAGGAGGTATGTTTGTAAATTAATTTGATCAAGCTATGTAGCCTATTGATTCCTTCTTGATAAATAAAGAAAACAAAATGTTTAGTTTTTTCTCTGTAATACTAGTCAACTACAGTAGCAATTTTATGAAGTTGGAAATTCAAAGACCGTAACCAGGTTTCCATCCAACCTTTTTATGCAAATAAAGTACGTTGGATAAAAAATGTCACGACAGGCCTGATGTAAATTTGTCGTTAAACGTCAGAACAAAATACGCTAGACAATGTGGGATCTTTTTGTGTCTGGAAAATAAACGATGCGAGAAATGGCGGTGGAAAGAAATATTGCGCAAATATTTCTATAATAGCCATCAATATCAAAGTAAACTTGGAGTCACGCGATGCTCTGTTGTGTTAGCCCATTCTGTTAGCCTGACGACTCACACTAAATTCTTCTGCTGCTATGACATTTGCTACCGTAACGTCCGTGGGCGTGGTGTAGCATTCGGCCGGAGCAAGGAGTGTGGGTAGCCAGGAAAATGTTGTGTGGTCCTCCCACTACGAAACGGGAAAGCATGCAGTTCATTAGACTATAGATGAAATAAGTTATGATAACTTTCACAGGGTGGTGAAAGTGCACGGTGAGCATGACAATCCTTTCCAGTACGTTTCGAAGGTCTGGTGACTTGCTCTTTTGTTCATAATAATTATCCCGACTCAGGATATGACCTAGATGCAGACACAGGTGGCGGACAGTACAGTTCTCAATCATTTATTATAACACGGGGCAAAGGGCAGGTCGAGGACAGGCAAAGGTTTGAGTCAGGTCAGAGTCAGGCAGGTACAGGACGGCAGGCAGGCTCGGGGTCAGGGCAGGCAGAATGGTCAGAACCGGGAAAACTGAGAAACAAACACTTGAGAAACAGGAAAACGGGAAAGCACGCTGGTAAGACCTGACAAGACGAACTGGCAACAGACAAACAGAGAACACAGTATAAATGCTCAGGGGATAATGGGGAAGATCGGCGACACCTGGAGGGGGGTGGAGACAAGCACAAAGACAGGTGAAATCGATCAAGGTGTGACAATAATCTCATCATGTCGGTAGCCTAACCGCACTGTATCTGCAAGCGCAGGTGCCAACCCCAGAGTGGGCACATTCGCTATATAACAAAAAACTTTTTAGGACAAAACCATCAGTAAAAATGCGATGGAAACATATTTAACTTGTATTTTTTTGTCAGTACATGGGAATTTAACCGCAAAAGTTATTTTTATATGCACTACGTTATCATGCACTGCCTTTTATCCCCAACAAGTACATCTGATGGAAACACATATCTGATGGGGGGGGGGGAAGAATTTGTACAGATTTGATAAATATTTGCATGAAAATCTGTCGCCAGTTGGATGGAAACAAAGCTTGTGAAGTCAAATTCACTGTCGATGAATTCATAGACATTTTCCACTGTGAAATTCATAGACAGAGCTATGCATGCAAAGATTGACAGACACTTAGATTGTTATTTACAAACTCAAATGACAATAAATAGATACACAACTGACATAAATTGCTTTTAACTCTTAGTTTATGATAGTATATACCAGTGTAGCAGTTGTACTAAACTCCAAAGGCATAAAAGTTCTTAAAGAATCCATGTGCATAATTTATTAAAATGACAATTAAACAGGCAAAGAGGTATGCTTAGATAACCTATGCAGAAAAATATACGTTTTTTTTAGGAATTGGCCTTTCATCTCAAATGTATCTTGTCCGTCAATGACAAACAAACAGTTTTTTGTTTCAAATGTATTAATTATTTTAGATTACTTTGATAAAGTTGCTAAAAATCGATAAAACCACTCTCTCCTGCTGTGCTAGAAACTAAGGATTGCAGGCATGTACTTTGTCAGTGGCTGTGATGTAGCGTTCGGCCAGGATTTGATGGACAGTCGGAAGACATCACAGCTTCAAGTGGTGTCAGATTTCACAGCCTGAATCACACAGGCTGAAAAGATATACTCCCGAGTCTGTGAAATCTAGGGTTATCGCTGAATGCAAGCCATTTCGTAAAGAGAGAGAGAGAGAGGCCAGCTCTATCTCATTAGTCCATGTAGGGTTGAGCAGGTCATTGAATATACAGCCCCGTGACTGTCCCACCATGTAATAACGCAGAGGTTGTAATTCTGATATAAAAAAAGCCACAGCTGTTTGATAATGTGGTAAAACCACAAGGAAATAAACTACTTTTAAGCTCTCTGGAATGTGTACTGAGTTCAGGCAAGATTTGAATTTGTTTGATATGATTTTCCTCAGAATCCTTGCATTAAGAGTATGCACACATTTTGTTCTCTTTTGTATTTAAGCATGCATAGTGGTCCAATCACAGACGTGGAGAAGTGATGTGTTCTCTCTCTGGTTCTTAATGGAGTTGCATGCTGCTATGGACAGGTCCTCACTAGCTAACAGGACAAGGTCCTTCTCCGGACACACCTGAAGATGATTTTTTAATAATTAGCCTTACATGGAACCAAACCGGCTGCGCGCGTACGCCATCGTGCATACATTTATTTTGTCCACCTACACCAAATGCGATCATGACACGCAGGTTAAAATATCAAAACAAACTCTAAAACCAATTACATTAATTTGGGGACAGGTCGAAAAGCATTAAACATTTATGGCAATTTAGCTAGTTAGCTTGCACTTGCTAGCTAATTTGTCCTATTTAGCTAGCTTGCTGTTGCTAGCTAATTTGTCCTGGGATATAAACATTAGGTTGTTATTTTACCTGAAATGCACAAGGTCCTCTACTCTGACAATTAATCCAGACATAAAAACGGTCAACGGAATCATTTCTAGTCATCTCTCCTCCTTCCAGGCCTTTTCATCGTTGAACTTATATGGTGATTGGCACCTAAACTTTCATTGTATTACCACCACAACAGGCAACAGTTCGTCTTTCAATCACCCACGTGGGTATAAACAATGAGGGGATGGCACGTGGATACCTGCTTCTATAAACCAATGAGGAGATGGGAGAGGCAGGCCTTGCAGCGTGATCTGCGTCAGAAATAGGAATGACTTCTATTTTAGCCCTTGGCAACGCAGACGCTCGTTGACGCGCACGAGCAGTGTGGGTGCAATAATTTAATAACATAGATTCCTACATTTATTTTGCGACCGAGCGGTGTAGTCAGGGTATTAGGGACTGGGAAGATCCTCCTGAACCCGGAGCTTTCCCCTCAGCATCACACGAGAGGGGCAACAGCGATGGTTCAAGATGGATCACAGCAATTGTCCCCGCATCACAGGAAAGGCCTTGCCTAACTCTCAACGAGAGAACAGCGCAAGACTGATGTTCCCTCTTTCAACCTGGCTTGGTTCTATGTTGTTAGACATCGGAACTTTTCCGCTATGAATCTGTCAACGTGCTAGACTGCTAGACAGGCCGTTAGGTTTTTCAGGTTGTGGATCATGAACAGAGCCATGGTTTCTCCCTATAGAGTAATATACACCATGGGACATAATTCATTAACAGTGACTTATAAAGTCCAGAGATTTTCCTCAATGTACTCACATGCCAAGAAAATGTGGGTCTGTAGTCAATCTAACCCAATTAGTCTTGTCATAGTTACGCAACAAACGTTTTTAACAGCCAAACGAACATAAGCATTATATAACTACATACTAACAATACCCCCTGATGTGGAAGGAAAAGAAGTTGGTCAGCTAAACAAACCTTTGCCTCAGTGCCTCCACAGCAGGACGACAGTCCCAAAATAGTGTTTTTCACTAATGTCTACAGTTGGGCACAACGTGACTGTAATCAATGGTCTGATTTCTCTTTTTTTTAGCAAGGCTTTGATCCTTTATAGTACAATATTTACACATGTATCTGCTCTGGAGATACACAGTAGAGTTGTGTGGGGTTAGATAACTGAGAACAGACAACACATGGAAAACACATGCTTTGCTTCCACCTCCACTCATGTCAAACCTGCAGAGCCCCTGCATAGTAATGAAGTATTAACTATTGTTAAACCTGCTCGCACTGTATCCTGCTACTGGTATGACATCAATAACGCTTTGTGAGATTTGAAGGAGCTGCATCCTGCTACTGGTGTTAAAGGGGTTCCCTTCAATGTGGGTACAACGTGTGTGTGCGTGCGTGCGTGCGTGCGTGCGTGCGTGAGAGAGAGAGAGAGCGAGAGGAGAAGAGGAAAAATGTAGTTGCACATTTGCTCAGGCATGCATTACAATGCACACATATAGTATAGTAGCTAACCAGTCGATAAACATGAGTGATAGGTTTAAATAAATATATATTATGTGGGTGCAGCAGCTCACTTGAAATACTTGTTTATCCCACAAGAGAGGTCACCCTTGCCTCTCTCAAATATACATTAGCTCATTTCTGAAGAGGGCTGGTGTCTCCTCATGCTCCTAAGGCATTCAAGATAACATCCCTTCAGAAACGTTTCAGAGTGCTGTTATAAACATCAGATAAATATAAAAAGTATTTATCTGATGGCAAGCATGGCTAATTCCAGATGCCGCGGGGTTCAGAAGACGCACCAGATTAAATGATTTTCAGTTATCCCTCAAGGAGATGTCAGCTCCAGTCAGGTAACATTCGTAACAATGGAGTGACTCATGTTAAAACTATAACATTCATATAGTGATGCATCTGGGATTGACCAGATGTGAAAACATGTGATACTACTGTCCATACTTCATGGTGCGCTGTGTACGCCTGAAGCAGTATCACCATTCTAGGTTAACTGAATATTTCTCTGAGGATGAGAGGCAGAGAGCAATAAATATCAAATCAAACGCTTTACTCTAATTTAGTACTGTATGAGGCATACATCACTCAGTTTGATTTATTTTACAACCCCGTGTTTAAATTCACTCTGTCATCATTCTTAAACACTAATTGATACACTTTGTGCCACAGCTGGGATGCTGGTAGGATGTTCTGGTACCAACGTACTAATTTAATTGGATCTAATCTTATGATTGCAATAAATGTGTATTTTTTTACACAGTTCATTTTCAAAGTAGGTTTTTAGATTGCTGAATCACAAAGCCATCTGGCCATTTCAATGTTGTAATTACAAGGGTTTACAGCAGCATGGGTTCATTACATGCTCTGGATGGACCTAAGTCACTTAGTAATAAACCCTGGTATAGGGTTGTAGCGCCGTAAGATGTGGTTGACAGTAGAGGGGACATCTCTTGATCTGGCTTCAAGTCAGGAAACTCTATTAGCTTTTATAAACGTTCTGTGGTGCCGTGGAAATCTGACCATTATCGAAACCACCCGTGTGGTTTTGTAAAAGCAATTAGACAGTCACTGGTTGAAGTCATCCATCTTGATTCAGGTGGCCGACGAGATTCATCTGCGCTCGAAGCCACAGTGGTAGTTGAGTGGTAGTTGCTACAGACAGTTGCTACAGCGCAACAGCAAACAAATGCTCCCGTTATTAAAACTGACGTGCTCTGCAATTGGAAGGATTAATCAATATCCAGTGGATATAATTAGAGACCACAATATTTAGGGGGACATATTCCTAAATTTGAACCTGTCTCACAAAAGAGTGGAAACATATGGTTTTACTTTTGAAAGACTGCTTACCTAGTAAACATGCACTCTGGTGAGGCTAATCTGGAAAATTATTTGACATAAATTACAATAAACACTGACCAATAACTAAATCACAAGACATTTTTCAATGTGTTGTGGCATTAATCAAGATACTCTTGCTGCAGTATGTTCGCTAAGGGCTGGATTCAATCTGTATCGCAGAAGTATCGTGGAAGATCCGCGTTATAGCTTGATTGAAATTTAAAGGCAATGTTCCCGCGTTCACGGAGACTGCATTCACGGTAAACGCTGCATATGTTGGCTCAATCGGAAATTACCTTTACATTATTACGCAGATACGACCCAAGTGACAATGGCTATGTACAACTGACTACAATTCCTGGCAGGCATTGGAAAGTGCTAACACACCCCACAAATGCCCTCACCAAACTTAGGCACACACACACACACACACACACACACACACACACACACACACACACACACACACACACACACACACACACACACACACACACACACACACACACACACACACACACACACACACACACACACGCATACTCACACTTCTATGCTCTTCCTCTCTCTCTCTCCAATAATTTCAGTGTCTGATTCAGATGCAGTTCTGCTCCTCTCCTGCTCCTTGGCTGTGCCAAATACTGTCCTGGGTGCCATCTTTCACATGCACTCTGCATCCAGGGGACAAGTGTCCTTTTGTCCTCAGGCTAACAGGGAGCACTGCTACTCTCTGTGCCCTGTTAGAGATACTGCAAATAAGGGTCCCAATTTGGATTTAACTTAATGGCATCTCCGATGGATATTGAAAATGGTTGCATAGGGTCAGGTCCCCATAGCACATGCACTACCTGATCAAACAAAGTGGCACAAACAGAACCCAGCTCAGCAATGTTATTTTGCCTCTGGCTGGATAGTCATTTTAATGCGGTGGGAGCCCTCAAAGAGCCCTCAGACTGAACTAAACACTATTATTTGGCTGTGGGTGAAACAATGAATGCAAACTAGTCAAAGGGGGAGGGATGTTTGTCTTTCTCTGACAGGGCAACCAGATCCATGAGGTATTCATACCTACTCTCAACTTGCTCAATTTCCACATTATTTATTACAAGATTTAGTTGAGGTTTAGGGTTTAGTGAATGATTTGTCCCAAATACAATGCTTTTAGTTTTAGAAATATGTAGGACTGACTTATTCCTTGCCACCCACTCTGAAACTAACTGCAGCTCTTTGTTAAGTGTTGCCGTCATTTCAGTCACTGTAGTAGCTGACGTGTATAGTGTTGAGTCATCCGCTTTACTCAAAGCCAGTGGAATGTTGTTAGTAAAGATTGAAAAAAAAGTAAGGGACCTAGACAGCTGCCGGGGGGAATTCCTGATTCTACATGGATTATGTTGCTGAGGCTTCCATTAAATAACACCCTCTGTGTTCTGTTAGACAGGTAAGTCTTTATCCTCAATATAGCAGGGGGTGTAAAGCCATAACACATACGTTTTTCCAGCAGCAGACTATGATCGATAATGTCAAAAGCCGCACTGAAGTCTAACAAAACTGCCCCCACAATCTTTTTATAATTTGTGTAAGTGCTGTGCTTGTTGAATATCCTTCCCTATAAGCGTGCTGAAAGTCTGTTTGTTTACTGTAAAATAGCATTGTATCTGGTCAAACACAATTTTTTCAAAGAGATTACTAAGGGTTGGTAACAGGCTGATTGGTCGGCTATTTGAGCCAGTAAAGGGGGCTTTACTATTTTTAGTTTCTTCTTATTTTTATTCAGTTTAGTCACATGATTTCTCAATTTGCAATACATTTGCCAATCGGTTGTGCAACCAGACTTATTTGCCATTCCTTTTGCCTCATCCCTCTCAAACATAAACATTTTAAATTCATCATCAATCCAAGGGGATTTAAACATTTTTACAGTCATTTTCTTAATGGGTGCATGCTTCTTAGTAACTGGAATAAGCAATTTAATAAATGTGTTATGTGCAGCATCTGTTTGCTCCTCATTACACACCAAGGACCAACAAATATTCTTTACATCAACAACATAGGAATCACTACAAATCATATTGTATGACCTCTCATACACTATATTAGGCCCAGCCTTTGGAACTTTTGGTTTTCCTAGATATGGCTACTATATTGTGATCACTACATCCGATGGATCTGGATGCTGCTTTCAAGCAAATTTCTGCAGCATTAGTAAAGATGTGATCAATACATATTGATGATTTCCTTCCTGTGCTGTTTGTAACTACCCTGGTAGGTTGACTGATAACCTGAACCAGGTTGCAGGCACTGGTTACAGTTTTAAGCTTTTTCTTGAGTGGGCAGCTTTATTGAAAGCCATATGTTAACATGGGCTATTTTGAGCACTTTTCTTCTGGGATTCTTACTTGTTTTCATTGCTTTACTGGGAAGCTTAGCAGAAGTAGATATGCTCATGTTATTTATGTTAGTGCTGGGTGAGCTGCACAAAGTGGACTTCCAACTAGGGCACAATGCCTCAGTGCTAACAGTATAAATCTGGTTCATAGGCACATAGTTACTGCATACAATAGCTGTAGGATCAGCAGAGGCATTCAGGGCAGTTAGAGGGACATACATTAGGTTACTTACATTGTGTCTACCAACACCCTGGTATAATGTACATTTGCTGAAGCATCATGACAACACAGCGTCGCAATGGTAGTGGTGATTAACTGAGCTGGGCTTGGGTCATTGGTAAGTCATTGTCTCAACACATCCTTATAATGCTGTGAAAAGTGATTTGGGTGGATCCCATCCTCCTTTTAAGACGTGTTTTGTTTCCAAAAGGTATCGAAATTGTCCACAAAAGTTACACCCATTGAGCTGCAATAATCACGTAGCCAGTTGTGAAGAGAAAGAATCGTGCTAAAGTGTTCAATGCCACGATTCAGAAAGGGCACAAGGCCAGATATGATGGGTCTTTTATTAGTGTCTAGCAGAGAGTCAATCAGCTCTTTGAAATCCAGTTTCAACTGTTCAGAGCTAATGTCATAACGTCATTAAAACCCACATGGACTACGATAGAATCGCTATTCATGTCCTGACGTAATGCATTCGGGAGTAGCTTAGTAATGTAATTTACTCGAGCTCCGTGATAGGACATTATTTTTGCACCAGGAATGGTCACATTCCTTACCATGGAGCTCCCCAAAATCATGGCTGGCGAGAAGGATAAGGAAATCCACCCACTCCCATGCTTCACAGGATTCAGAGAACCTTTTATGGATGGGCGAGAGGCAGGATAACTTGAGCTCGTTGCACCTGGCGCCTTGTGAAGGCCTCCGACAGATGGAGAAGCCGGGACGGAAGGTTGCCAACATCGACTTCGAAATCGTAGAAGTAAACACTGCGGCCAGACACAGGTACCCTCACCGACGAAGGTGCCGGAAGATCAGGCTCCAGAACAGAGAAACTATTTGTTGTTTGTATTCGCTCCGGGCCTCTCGTTAGGAATTGTAGATTGCTTTGCGGGAGGCCAGTGTCTTCGCCTTCCACGGCTCGTGACATGCGACCATCGTTGATTACCTTGCTCCTCTTGCTGTGCTCCTTTGACTCTGCTATCAGATGGGGAAGCTCCAGGCAACAACGGCCAGTCGGATAACGACAAACAACAATGCGGAGATGCATCCAACAAGCGTGAACGCCGTCCAGTCACCGGCGTAGAAAAGGTAAGCATACCACTCTGCGTTTTCCACAGTTTCTTACGTAGGCTGGCGACCTGCGTGATCAAGGGAGCCACCTCAAGCCTATAATCCTTGGCAAGCAAACCGTTTTGGAACTTTAAGTGATCCGGTTTGTCCCGAAACAAAGCGTAGTAGATACAGCTCCTACATCGCTGGAACCGTTCATTTATTTCTCCAGAAAAAGAGGGCTCCATTGCAAAACTCTACTGGGACTAACTTCGTTAGCTTGATGGCTAGCAGCTTAGTGGCTCTGTCAAGCAGGCTTCAACCTGTCTGTTATACGGGATTCCGGGACAATAAATAGCGGTCCTAGCTGTTAACAGATAACATGTCAAGGAATCCACACAAAAACAAGTTTGGTATTTATATTTAATGTTTTAGTCAAAAATAACAAGCCAAGTGTTTCCAGCATACAGTGTTCAGCTGCTGATGACGTCACAAGGGAGAGCCAACTGCCAAAGCACTCTTCATGAGAGTTGGACTGTTACGTCCGTCGTTAGAAAGAGACCAAGATGCAGCGTGGTAGGCGTACATTTGTACTTTTATTTAAAATGACAACAAAAAACAACAAAATACAAACGAACGTAAAGCTCTGTAGCGCAGCAACTATACAAAGACAAGATCCCACAAACTAGGGTGGAAAACAGGCTGCCTAAGTATGATTCCCAATCAGAGATAACGATAGACAGCTGCCTCTGATTGGGAACCATACCCGGCCAACAAAGAAATAGAAAACTAGAATGCCCACCCAAATCACACCCTGACCTAACCAAATAGAGAAATAAAAAGGCTCTCTAAGGTCAAGGCGTGACAGTACCCCCCCCCCAAAGGTGCGGACTCCGGCCGCAAAACCTGACTCTATGAGGGAGGGTCCGGGTGGGCATCTAGCCTCGGTGGCGGCTCCGGTTCGGGGCATAGACCCCACTCCGCTTGCTGATCCCTCCGCTTCCGTGGAACCGGACCGTGGATCGTCGCCGGAGGCTCCGGACCGTGGATCGTCGCCGGAGGCTCCGGACCGTGGATCGTCGCCGGAGGCTCCGGACCGTGGATCGTCGCCGGAGGCTCCGGACCGTGGATCGTCTGGACTGGGAAATGTCACCGGAAGCTCTGGACTGGGGACTGTCGCCGGAAGCTCTGGACTGGGGACTGTCGCCGGAAGCTCTGGACTGTGGAGGCGCACTGAAGGCCTGATGCGTGGGACCGGTACAGGTGGCACCGGGCTGATGACACGCACCTCAGGGCGAGTGCGGGGAGGAGGCACAGGACGTACTGGACTGTGGAGGTGCACTGGAGACACAGTACGTATGGCCGGCGCAGGATATACTGGGCCGTGGAGTCGCACTGGAGGTCTGGAGTGTAGAGCTGGCACAACGCGTCCTGGCTGGATGCTCACTTTAGCCCGGCAAGTGCGGGGCGCTGGCACAGGACGCACTGGGCTGTGAAGGCGCACTGGAGACACTGTGCGAAGAACCGGCACACATTGTACCGTAACGGTGACACACACCCCAGGGCGAGTGCGCGGAGGAGACACCGGACTGGGGAAGTGCACCGGAGGCCAGATGCGTGAAACCGGTGCACATGACACCCGGACTGGTGTCACGCTCCTCAGCACGCCCACTCTGCAGCGCTCTCAACGCCAGCACCTCTCTCCGGAATCTTGCGTTGAGCTCCTCACTCGACTCCCTGACTGGCTCTGGTTCACCTCTCGGCTCCGCCGACCACTCCGTGTGCCCCCCCTAAAAATGTTTTGGGGCTGCCTCTCGTGCTTGCGTCGGGTCCTTGATTCCTGGTCTCGTCGCCGTTCCTCTCTCGCTGCTTCCACCTGCTTCTATGGCAGGGTCTTGTCCCCTGCCATTACCTCCTCCCAGGTCCAGGATGTCCTCCACTCCTGGGCACGCTGCTTGGACACTTGGTGGTGGGATCTTCTGTTACGTCCGTCGTCAATTGAATGAGACCAAAGCACAGGGTGGAAAGTGTTCATCGTACTTTATTAAATGACCAGAAAAAACAATAAAAATATAAACGAACGTTAAGCTCTGTAGCACTAGACAGCAACTATACAAAGACAAGATCCCACAAACTAGGGTGGAAAACAGGCTGCCTAAGTATGATTCCCAATCAGAGATAACGATAGACAGCTGCCTCTGATTGGGAACCATACCCGGCCAACAAAGAAATAGAAAACTAGAATGCCCACCCAAATCACACCCTGACCTAACCAAATAGAGAAATAAAAAGGCTCTCTAAGGTCAGGGCGACATGGACTTAATGTTTTAGCCTAAGGATGAGTCTGAGTTGTATTTCACAGTTAGTTTTACCCAAAATAATTGTACATTTTCAGTTAATGAAATTGACAATTGTTTATTGTAGATGATGGGTGTACTTTTGCTTGTATGCGTTGTATGCGTGTGCTTACTGTGACTGTCACCCTGATATTGGCTACACTATAGCCCAGCTACTTCAGTGCTTGATGAGCTGGAGCGAAGATACTGTGTCCCGGTGTTGTTGCCGTTCAGATGGTTATCAATATTAGTCATTTATTGCGTAGGATACTATCCTACTTGAAATAAAATCAAGGGAGGGAAAAATTGACCATGTTAGCTAGCACCGGCAATACCATGAATACAGTGAAAGTGCCAAGTCACTGTCTGGCTTCATAACGTCCAAACTCTTGTGGCATTTCAATGGTAAATCTCGTCCCTAGCTGTATTCCAAAATAGTTTTGTATAGGCTATACTATATATGGTGTAGTGTGGCTATACTATACTTTGTATAGTGTGGGTATAGCCACACCTGTAACTACAAGTATAATTGTCTGAAATATTTTGGTTAAATCACATTAGCTGGTGTTACAATCTGTAGCTTGTGTTGGTGGTGTTGGAATGCCTCTTCATTTTAATCAAACATAGGGTCAGGCATGAGCTATGCATTGGTCAACAAAATCACTATTCAGTTAACCGTATAGGCCTATTTCCTACTCTTCGATGTTATCAAAAACTGACATGTTATCAGAAACTGACTAGTCATCAGTGGTGTACTTAAGTAAAAATACTTTAAAGTACTACTTAAGTCGTTTTTTGGGGTATATTTACTTTACTATTTATATTTTTGCCAACGTTTACTGACACCCAAAAGTACTCGTTACATTTTGACTGGAATATGGTCCAATTCACACACTTATGAAGAGAACATCCCTGGTCGTCCCTACTGCCTCAGATCTGGCGGACTCACTAAACACAAATGCTTCTTGTTTGTAAATTATGTCTGAGTGTTGGAGCGTGTCCCTGGCTATCTGTCAATAAAAATAACAAGAAAGTGGTGCAGTCTGGTTTGCTTAATATAAGGAATTTGAAACGATTTATACTTTTACTTTTGATACTTAAGTACATTTCAGCAATTCCATTTACTTTTGATACTTAAGTGTATTTAAAACCAAATACTTTTAGACTTTTACTCAAGCAGTATTTTAAAGGGTGACTTTAACTTTTACTTGAGTCATTTTCACTTCGGTTAGCAAGGGGTTACCATGTTCCCTTTCTCATCTCAACTGTGCTCACCTAAAAATATCCTCCGCTGGTACTGGATCAAAGGGGGCAGCAACACCGACGTGAATCCCGCCCCGCGATTTAGCCTAATAGGAGGAGCATGTAGGCAACTCGACAGTGGAGCAGAAGGCCCATGGTAACCACTTTAGCACAGAGGCGAGTGAGTGGGTAGGGTTTCAGCCGTTCAGCGAGTGCTCTCTGGTGATCTCGCAGAGATAGTAGTCTAGAGCCGGTCGTCTAGGACACTGCAGGGCCGCTTTGAAGAGCTCATCAAATGGCAACGCTGAACCACACGGCAACTGATTAGAGCTCCCTTTCAAATAGGAAATGACTTATTGATTTATCCAAATCTACAGAATGCCTCACATGACTTTGATATAGACACTCACCTGAAGATAGTAAGGTGGTTGGAGAAGAAGACAGTTGCAACTTGCCCGAGGCAACCCCCCCCTGTCAACAGTTAGGTCGTAAGGATTTCTATACCTTACGAATCGCTTTTCATCGTTCTCCCGATGAATATTGGAATTTCGTAGTGGATAAAAATCGAATAGACACTTACAACAAAAATGGAAGAAGAACAAAAGTGGGGAGTTGTTGATAAAAGTGTGCGGAGGACTTGCAGTGACCACCCTTGCAAAAAGCGCTTTTGGACGAATTGGAAAGATTTGTCCGGTATAACTGTCTGCATCGCATTATCTTTATTGTCTCTTGGATTTTGCGTTCTCGTTTACCTGAGGACCTCGGAGCTGAAGTCCAGGATACTAAACCTGGAAAAACAGAGAGATACGCAGCTCTCCGCGTGGATCACACCCGAGCAGGTGGAACCCGTTGTCTTTGGACGAATAGATCAGATTCTAGAAGAGGTAAGGGTTATGGACACATTATTCCATATGAAACACGTATTTATCCATATTCTTACTTTTTGTTCAAGTGATACATTGAAAGTAGGCCTACTGTGTTGTTCAAATGATAATAGGTTATGGGAATAAAATTTAAAAAATACACACCTGTGGGGAAACAAGCTATTTAAAATGTATAGCCTATTTAATCATTCCGTTGGCTACGCTAATGAAAATATAAATTAAGCTACTTAAAAAATGTAGAATATGTATTTTGTTTACATGTCTTATTTTAAAGGGCATGGATAGGATGTGTAGCCTACCCCGCATATCGATGTCTCTCACTCATTCCACAAGTGGTTGAAGCAGCGGCAGTTCCGATTGGTATTAGACCAGCTGCTCATGTTAACATGCACGAGAATATAATATCCAAAGTTCAAATAAGTTTGTTTATAATAGCCTACGTTTCAATTAAGAATTTAGTCTAATATATATTTGATATTTTATTTAATCACATGCACTCTCAGTCTACCTGTGTTACCGTAATATCTTTATTTTAACTTTTTGGATTGTATGTATTGTTTTGTATTGCTTAATGCACTGTTTGAGCTAGAAACACAAGCATTTCTCTGCACCTGCGATAACATCTGCAAATCTGTGTACGCGACCAATAAACTTTGATTTTATTTTGATTTTATTTGTATATTCCATGGATGAAAACGTGTATGGGCCGCGCGCGTCACGTCCATAGCACGCTGGCTTTAGTTCAAAGTCTATTTTTATCCCCAAATGTAAACCGAATGGCAGGATAATTTTCGTCTGTCTTTGCGGCATCGTCATGGTTTAGATAACAGGACTGTGAATGGCCCTGGGATCAAATCTGTTGTTTTAAAATGTGCTTTTCAACGCGCCCTTGCGCTGGCCACTTCCACAGTCATACCAACAACCTCTTCTCTTGTGATTTGTGATTGAAGTCCCGCAGGGCCCCTATCCCCCCCCCCCCCCCCCCCCCTGTTTACTTTAGGCTACCTTTGTTGCATATCCCCCCAGCCCTCCACTTTTACTCGGGACATCATTGTAAATGCACTTATTGTAGGGACAGCAGTGCACCTCAAAGGGGTGCGTCAGAAGACTCCCTTTTCACTGCAATCATGGTCGCCACACTATTTTTAGGATGTTCTTATACAAAATGTACATAGGTTTGTCTTTTGTTCATCGCGGATTTCAAGAATGTATCTGTGTTGTTTCTTTATCAGTTATTATCAGAATATGATCAGACTTGACATTTTGCATGTCTCAAACAGCTATGGAATCGTATATGTTTGATACCTTCCTTGTCCTTATTGCAGTTATTGAATATCTGCTATTGAGCATGGAGCTAGTGGGGTCCTATAAACAAGCTTACTCCAGTCTTGCTGGAGGTATTGTGATTCACCCCTTTGTTTAGATCTGTTTATATATATGGCCATTATTAATATGACGCAACAGCAGATGTGGCCGCTTCTAGCTGACTGCCTTCGCGTGTTTCTGTCCAGAACCTCCAACACTTTCTATTCATTTACTTCAAGTTGGAATCCTCTCTGGAAAATGTAAGCTGCAGATGCCTAAATTATTTCCCACTATTCACATTCTGATTTGGAGGAAATATCTCATACATTTGTTGGATAATGTTTGTGGTTCATGTTTTTGTACTCTAATCTTTGTTGCCTGAATATATATGTTCTGCTCTCCATCTCTCTATTCCTCTGAAAAAGCACAGTACCTGTACACTAAATACAAAAATTGGTCAAGTATTCTCCCACCTGGATAATGGCAAGAAAAAAATACAGTACAGAGTGCTGATGCCCTTGAATCTCAGCAGTCACATGTGACACGAAAAAGCTGCTGAAACCACATCCATGGTCCGGTTGACAACCACAGACACTTTAAATCTCACTGAATAGAGAAGTCTGCTGGGAGGAGGAACATAGGTAACGAAAGGACTTCAAACGATCAATATTAACCCAACTTGTACCATCACAGACATATTATTTCTTTAGTCTAGGAATTAATATAGTGGTGTCTTTACTAGCAGACTGACTTGAGAGTGATAACAGGTATCATGATGTGGATGGATGGATGGTGAGGAGTCCGACTCAGTTATAGTCCATACATGGCAGCTCAGGCTCTCGCTCCTTTTTGGTTTAGGGGACAGAGAAAGGGAGGGTAAAGAGGGGGGTACATTCTCCGCCTCTCTGCCTCCCCACTTTAATAGTAACCCGATGCCAGAGTTTTTGATCTGGTTTTAACATTCTATTTTAAAAGGATGACAAAACATTTTACAGTCCCAAAGTCAGATTAATACTAAGACCCTCTGACTTTGCTGCCCAGGGGCCCTGCTATGGAGGCACTATAGTGAGCGCTGTCCCCTTGCCCTGTCCTGTGGCTACATCTCTGTTACTGGACTGAGGGCCTTTGGGGCGTATTCTCCAAAATTCTGCTGTGAAACCTATACCCCACCTCGCATCTCGCTGATTTCTCTAACAGACGTGCCACTAACACATGGGTATCATCAATCACATGGTCTTGAATCATTTAACACCAGGACATAAAATACATGATTGATCCTTTTGTTCTCATCAACAATCGACGTGTTGTTTCCATGTGTCATTAAGAGATTCACCTCCACACTCTTGTTTGGCCTCTGTAAATTCTGATCCACCCCGGACCCAACGGACACACCAAATACCCGCTGGCATTGATTGTTAAATCAGCTGTACAGGAACTTGGCCCTTGCCTTCTTTGCTTTCCGAGGGGCCCTAAATCAATACACATCTACAAATCAAATCAAGTTGTATTCGTCACATGCGCCGAATACAACAGGTGTAGTAGACCTTACAGTGAAATGCTGAATTACAAGCCCTTAACCAATAATGCAGTTAAGAGGAAAAAAGTGTTAAGAAAGTATTTACTAAATAAACTGAAGTAAACAATAAATATATACAAATGGAAAAAAAATAAGAAAATGGAAAAATAACAAATAATTAAAGAGCAACAATAAAATAACAAGATCGACACATCATCTGAGGCTGTGGTTGTTTTGAAATGACTTGGTTTCCGAAAGATTGAGATACAGTACAAGAGGAGAACTGTAAGGTGGTTCAATCATGCAAAAAGTTGGAGATCTCGTTCTTATCCACTTGTGTTCCACAGACCTCTCAGCCCTGATCCTTCCTGAGAACTGAACCTCTCACTGCTAAATCACTGTGAGAGGTTGAGCTCTGGTCTTGGCCTCAGCCCTACGGTGCCTGGCTTTGACTCTACCAGATAACTTTACTCTGACAGAGCACAAAGGCGTCTCTGGCACTTCTAGAGTGTGTTGTTTTAATTTCCCTGATTTATTAGCACATGTTGCGTTTATCCCCACTACTCCGCTGGTGCTTTCTGCTCTCTTGAACTGCAGCATTAGGTAACATGCAAAGAGATGGCGGGTGGCTGTGTGCTCAGCGATGGTCTGGCTGCCCAGAAAACCACATCTAGTTTACACACTGTGGGGTGACAGACCAGCAGGGACCAGAGCGAGGAAACCGGGGCAAGTGGAACCCCAGAATCTGGACTGAAACTCACACGAGCTTGAACAGGGAGAAATGTGCGCTAGGCCTCTGTCAAGCCTGCGGAGGCCACTTTGTGGTTAATTGTTCACGTTAAACAGGCCAGTTTTAAGGTGACATAATGATGTGTTCAGGGGAAGTCAGAGAAATTTCAAAGAATTAATGTCTCTCAAGACTTTTGATTTTGCTACATTCGATTTGACACCTGAGGTGTATTGTTGAAAGGTCAGCATCTGGGTTTTATGAGTAGGGAATGCTAGGCACTGAAAAGAAGAGTGTTTCAATCAGTGGAAGTGTCACACCTGCTCCCGCTCTTCCCCCCTGGCGCTCGAGGGCGCCAGGCTCCCCAGCATTGCGCACTCCTGCCACCATCATTACGCACACCTGCCTTCCCCCCGTCACGCGTGTTAGTGATTATTGGACTGACCTGGACTCAATCACCTCTGTCGTTATATGTCTGGTTCCCCGCTCTGTACCCTGCTTCAGTAATTGTCGTTTGTCTTTGTTTACCCGTGTGCTGACACTGTTTCTGTTCTGTTACATGTCTGTTCCTGATTAAATGTTGACTCCCCGTACCTCCTTCTCATCTCCGGCGTCGGTCCTTACAGGAAGACATTTTCTATTTCTACAGGAGTGGCTTAAACTGCATAGAAATAGCAGCTCACAAGTCATTTTTACTGTACAGCTACTGTGCTTTTCCAGAGCAATACAGAGAGATACAGAGCAGGAAATATGTATTCGGACAACAAAGCTTAGACTACAACAACATGAACCACAAACATTATCCAACAAATGTATGAGATATTTCCTAAAAATCAGAATGTGAACAGTGGGAAATAATTTAGCCCTCTGCAGCTTACATTTTCCAGAGAGGATTCCAACTTGCAGTAAATGAATAGAACGTGTTGGAGGTTCTGGACAGAAACACGCGAAGGCAGTCAGCTAGAAGCGGCCACATCTGCTGGACGTTTTTAGAAAGTTCTTGGGACGTTGTGTCATGGTCCCCAGGAGGTTTTTGTCACGTGATAGTCCCAGGTGTCCCAAGTAAAAGTAAAGTAATAAAATGTAATGGGGGTTTTAAGGTAAGTGGTACGCTGTTCAGCTAAAATAGTGTAAAAGTCTTTCATCAATGACCGTATGATTACATTTGACATGATCAGTTTGTACTGACTTTTCAATATAACCCCACCTGGGATTTTAATAAAAAAACTCTGGATTTGGGGTATAAGGATATTTCTGCTGCGCCACAAAGTCTGTAGAATTTCAGAAGTCTCCTACACGTTCATTGCCTATGATGCATCTCTGCACTTAGCAAAATAGTGCCACCTGCCCTGCTATTTAAGTTATCAGTTAATCTGACTATTCTCTTATTGAGTTAATTTACTTCTTTCAGCAATTTGAGTTTGGATTTTCAGTCTAGTTGTCTAATGTTGTTGGGGTATATTATTCTGTTTTAATGTTACTCCTGATGTCACGTTCATTGAAAGGATCGGACCAAGGCACAGCGTGCGTAGAGTTCCACATTCTTTAATAGTGAAACTTACAACAAAGAATCTAACAAACGTGCAGTATTGCAGTGCACAAGGCAACTATACAAAAACAAGATCCCACAACACAAATGAGGAAAATGGCTACCTAAATATGATCCCCAATCAGAGAAAACGATAAACAGCTGTCTCTGATTTGGAACCATATCAGGCCAACATAGACATACAAAACCCCCTAGACATACAAAAACCCTAGACATACATAAACTAGCGTACCCAACCTAGTCACACCCTGACCTAGCCAAAATATATAGAAAACAGAGATATCTAAGGTCAGGGCGTGACACCTGAATTACTATGATAAATATACTCGTTTTTTTTCTCTGTATTTTTAACAGAGCTGAGATTTACTTTGAACAGCAAAGTGTAGGAATAAGCCTACAGGTGAAATCAGTCATTGATGCAGATATGGTGGCGTAGCAGGAAGTTTGTAAGGCTGTCAACAAAGAGGTTGTGAGTTCAAATCCCAGGTGAGAACATGTCAAATAAGAAATACTGTTTAAACAAACATACACCATGTACAGTACCAGTCGAAAGTTTGGACACACCTACTCATTCAAGGTTTTTTCTTTATTTTGACTATTTTCTACATTGTAGAATTATATTGAAGACAGCAAAACTATGAGATAACACATGGAATCATGTCTTAACCAAAAAAGCGTTAAACAAATGTTTTATATTTGAGATTCTTCAAAGTAGCCACCCTGTGTAAAACTATTATTTTTTTTGAGGGGGAGAACGTTTCTTTGCGACCACCAGGTGCCGTCCCCGGTACAAACCGGAAACTAGACAAAACCTCCAGGGGACCACCACACAACGTCCTGACGACTTCAGGCGACCATTTCGTTCTAACGACTCATTATTGTTTGCAGGGGCTAGAACATATCCATTCATTTTAAGTTGTTGAATTAAAGTTGATACCAAGACTTTTCCATGACCAGTTTGCTCCATTCCCGAGTCTGTAGTGCAGTATCTTGGTTAGAGACCAGATAGGAACATTGAGCTAACATACACCGTTCCTTTATTGTACCCGATGCTTAGAATTACTGAACACTCATAACTATAACATGTCAACTCCAGCACCTGTTGGAGGCCTTTAAACAGCACACTAACATGCCTCTGATAGTAAGTACTATGAATTGTCTTGACTGCTATGCAGTGGGACAGTACTGGAAGTTCTGTCTGGGTTCAGGGTTGAAAAGCAAACTATAGTCTGAATTCATCACCATCCACAGACTAATATTATCTTCCGTTTTTTACCCACGTGCAGAAATTGGCGGCTCGACTTCCCAAAACACGAGAGACCAGAGAAGCGCCGCATAGCTGTGTCTGTCCACCAGGTAAGCCTCTGTCCCACCCACTTCTCACCTCTTACCCCACACCCACACTTTTGACTGATTCTAGCACACCCCTGCAGCTGTGCTCAGGTTTAATCAAGGGTTTTATCCACCGCGACTAATCTGTGCTGCTCAAATCCTGCTTTGGTTTCACCCCTCTGGGTGAGCTCAGTTTGCGCTGTTTAAATGGGTCACTACCCTGAGTACGTAAGCGTGGGAGGAGTGTAGGGTAGACGGTTGAGTACTGATAGTGAGATCCTCTCCTCAAGGCATTAGCTACCTGAGACTACCATAAAAGTAGCCAGGGTGCCCGTTTTTTTCTGGTTTCTTGTCAACTTCTTATGAAAATGTATTTGTATTTATTATGGCAGCAACTACTCTTCCTGGGGTCCGGCAAAATTAAGGCAGTTATACAATTTTAAAAACCTTACAATACATTCCTTACAGAATTCACAACACACTAAGTGTGTGCCCTAAGGCCCATACTCCACTACCACATATCTACAACGCAAAATCCATATGTACGTGTGTGTATAGTGCGTATGTTATCATGTGTGTGTATGCATGTGTCTGTGCCTATGTTTGTGTTACTTCACAGTCCCGCTGTTCCATAAGGTGTATTTTTACCTGCTTTTTAGAATCTGATTCTACTGCTTGCATCAATTACCTGATGTGGAATAGAGTTCCATGTAGTCATGGCTCTATGTAGTACTTTGCACCTCCCATAGTCTGTTCTGGACTTGGGGACTGTGAAGAGACCTCTGGTGGCATGTCTTGTGGGGTATGCATGGGAGTCCAAGCTGTGTGCTAGTATTTTAAACAGACAGCTCGGTACCTTCAGCTTATCAACACCTCTTACAAAAACAAGTAATGAGAAAGTCAATCTCTCTTCCACTTTGAGCCATGAGAGATTGACATGCATGTCATTAATGTTAGCTCTCTGTGTACTTTTAAGGGTCAGCCGTGCTGCCCTGTTCTGAGCCAACTGCAATGTTCCCACGTCCCTCTTTGTGGCACCTGACCACACTACTGAACAGTAGTCCAGGTGTGACAAAACCAGGGCCTGTAGGACCTGCCTTGTTGATAGCGTTGTTAAGAAGGCAGAGCAGCGCTTTATTATGGACAGACTTCTCCCCATCTTAGCTACTGTTGTATCAATAGGTTTTGACCATGACAGTTTACAATCCAGGGTAACTCCAAGCAGTTTAGTCACCTCAACATGCTCAATTTTCACATTATTCATTACGAGATGTAGTTGAGGTTTAGGGTTTAATGAATGATTTGCCCCAAATACAATGCTTTTAGTTTTGGAAATATTTAGGACTAACTTATTCCTTGCTACCCATTCCGAAACGAACTGCAGCTCTTTGTTAAGTGTTGCAGTCATTTCAGTCGATGTAGTAGCTGACGTGTATAGTGTTGAGTCATCCGCATACAAAGACACACTGGCCTTACTCAAAGCCAGTGGCATGTTGTTAGTAAAGATTGAAAAAAGCAAGGGGCCTAAACAGCTACCCTGGGGAATTCCTGCTTCTACCTGGATTATGTTTGAGAGGCTTTCATTAAAGAACACCCTGTGTGTTCTGTTAGACAAGTAACTCTTTATCCACATTATAGCAGGGGGTGTAAAGCCATAACACATACGTTTTTCCAGCAGAAGAATATGATCGATAATGTCTAAAGCTTCACTGAAGTCTAACAAGATAGCCCCCACAATCATTTTATCATCAATTTCTCTCAGCCAATCATCAGTCATTTGTGTAAGTTCCATTCTTGTTGAGTGTCCTTCCCTATAAGCGTGCTGAAAGTCTGTTGTCAATTTGTTTACTGTGAAATAGCATTGTATCTGGTCAAACACAATTTTTCCAGAAGTTTACTAAGGGTTGATAACAGGCTGATTGGTCAGGTATTTGAGCCAGTAAATGGGGCTTTACTATTCTTGGGTAGCGGAATGACTTTAGCTTCCCTCCAGGCCTAAGGGGACACACTTTCTAGTAGGCTTAAATTGAAGATGTGGCAGTATCGTCCGCTATTATCCTCAGTAATTTTCCATCCAGATTGTCAGACCCTGATGGCTTGTCATTGTTGATAGACAAAAATCAATTTTTCACCTCTTCCACACTGACTTTACGGAATTCAAAAGTACAATTCTTGTCTTTCGTAATTTGGTCAGATATACTTGGATGTGTAGTGTCAGCATTTGTTGCTGGCATGTCATCTCTAAGTTTGTTTATCTTGCCAATGAAAAAGTAATCAAAGAAGTTGTCAATATCAATGGGTTTTGTGATAAATGAGCAATCTGAGTCAATGAATGATGGAGCCGAGTTGTCTTTTTTCCCCAAAAATTGAATTTAAGGTGCTACAAAGCTTTTTACTATCATTCTTTATATCATTTATCTTTGTTTCATAGTATAATTTATTTTTTATTTAGCTAAGGCAAATTATTTCTTAATTTGCACTACATTTGCCAATCAGTTGGGTTGCCAGACTTATTTGCCATATCTTTTGCCTCATCCCTCTCAACCATGCAAATTTTCAATTCCTCATCAATCCAAGGGGATTTAACAGTTTTTACAGTCATTTTCTTAATGGGTGCATGCTTATTAGTAAGTGGAATAAGGAATTTCATAAATGTGTCAAGTGCAGCATCTGGTTGCTCCTCATTACGCACCACAGACCAGCAAAGATTCTTTACAACATATGAATCACTACAAAACTTCTTGTATGACCTCTTATACACTATATTTGGCCCAGCCTTTAGAACTTTGTTTTTCCTAGATATGGCTATTATATTGTGATCACTACATCCTATGGATTTGGATACTGCTTTAAATCAAATGTATGCGGCATTAGTAAAGGTGTGATCAGTACATGTTGATGATTTCATTCCTGTGCTGTTTGTAACTACCCTGGTAGGTTGACTGACAACCTGAACCAGGTTGCAGCCACTGGTTATAATTAGATTTTTTGTTGTTGAGAGCCAGTCAATATTGACATCACCCAGAAAATATACTTCTCTGTTGATATCACATACATTATCAAGCATTTCACACATATTATCCAGATACTGACTGTTGGCACTAGCAGCTTCTCACAAGAATGGGCTTTAGGTGAGGCAGATGAACCTGTAGCCATACTACTTCAACAGTATTTAACATTAGATTGTCTCTAATCTTAACAGGAATGTGGTTCTTTATATAGACCGCAACACCGCCCCCGTTGGCATTTCTGTCTTTTCGGTAAACGTTATAACCATGTATTGCTACCACTGTATTATCTAAGTGAGTTTCAGAGATAGTCAGAATATGAATGTCATCTGTTACAAGCAAGTTATTGACTTCATGGACCTTGTTTTTCAGGCTGCATATGTTAATATGGTCTATTTTTAGCACTTTTCTGGGTTGCTTGATTGTTTTTAATGGTTTACTGGGAAGCTTATCAGAAGATGACTTGATAGTGCAGGGTGAGCTGCACAAAGTGGTCTTCCTACTAGGGCACACCGCCTCAGTGCTAACAGTGTAACTCTGGTTCATAGACTCATGATTACTGCATACAATAGCTGTAAGATTAACAAACGTATTCGGGATATTAGGGGGACATAAATTAAGTTACTTACATTGTGTCTGCCAATGCCCTTAGGATAATGTACATTTAATGCAGCATTATGATGACGCATTGACACAATGGTAGGGATTAACTGAGCTGGTCTTGGGTCATTGATAAGTCATTGTTTCAACGTAGCTTTAGGGAGCACCCCCCTATCCACATCAACGGGACAGTAGTGGAGAGGGTAGTAAGTTTTAAGTTCCTCGGCGTACACATCACGGACAAACTGAATTGGTCCACCCACACAGACAGCGTTGTGAAGAAGGCGCAGCAGCGCCTCTTCAACCTCAGGAGTCTGAAGAAATTCGGCTTGTCACCAAAAGCACTCTTCTACAGATGCACAATCGAGAGCATCCCGTCGGGCTGTATCACCGCCTGGTAAGGCAACTGCTCCGCCCACAACCGTAAGGCTCTCCAGAGGGTAGTGAGGTCTGCACAACGCATCACTGGGGGCAAACTACCTGCCCTCCAGGACACCTACACCACCCGATGTCACAGGAAGGCCATAAAGATCATCAAGGACAACAACCACCCGAGCCACTGCCTGTTCACCCCGCTATCATCCAGAAGGCGAGGTCAGTACAGGTGCATCAAAGCAGGGGACGAGAGACTGAAAAACAGCTTCTATCTCAAGACCATCAGACTGTTAAACAGCCATCACTAACATTGAGTGGCTGCTGCCAACATACTGACTCAACTCCAACTCACTTTAATAATGGAAATTTATGGGAATTGATCAAAAATGTATCACTAGCCACTTTAAACAATGCCACTTAATATAATGTATATGTATATACTGTACTCTATATCATCTACTGCATCTTGCCATCTTTATGTAATACATGTATCACTAGCCACTTTAAACTATGCCACTTTTATGTTTACATACCCTACATTACTCATCTCATATGTATATACTGTACTCGATACCATCTACTGCATCTTGCCTATGCCGTTCTGTACCATCACTTATTCATATATCTTTATGTACATATTCTTATCCCTTTACACTTGTGTGTATAAGGTAGTAGTTGTGGAACTGTTAGGTTAGATTACTCGTTGGTTATTACTGCATTGTCAGAACTAGAAGCACAAGCATTTCGCTACACTCGCATTAACATCTGCTAACCATGTGTATGTGACAAATAAGATTTGATTTGAAATGCCAAGATGATTTGGATGGACTCCGTCATTCCTGTAGAGTATCTTCTGTTTCCAGAAGGTGTCACGTTCTGACCTTTATTTTCCTTTGTTTTGTCTTTATTTTGTATGGTCAGGGCGTGAGTTGGGGTGGGCAGTCTATGTTTTGTGTTTCTATGTTTAGGTTTCTGTTTCGGCCTAGTATGATTCTCAATCAGAGGCAGGTGTCGTTAGTTGTCTCTGATTGAGAATCATACTTAGGTAGCCTGGGTTTCACTGTTGGTTTGTGGGTGTTTGTTTCCGTGTTAGTGCTTTTTCACCACACGGTACTGTTTCGGTTTTCTGTACATCGTTTATTGTTTTTGTATTTCAGTGTTCAGTTCGGTTTTAATAAATCATCATGAGGACTTACCACGCTGCGTATTGGTCCGATCCTTGTTACACCTCTTCAGAGGAAGAAGAGGACGACAGCCGTTACAGAAGGTGTCAAAGTTATCTATAAAAGTGACTCCAGCAGAGCTACAATAATTTTTTAGCTAGATGTGTAAGGCCAGTAGCCTGCTGAATCTTTCACACCCGCGGCCCAACGATGGTACTGGACCTGGAATGATTAGCCGTTTTTTTTTAGTCTTTTAATGCTAAAATCAGTTCTTTAAAATCCATTTTCAGATGTTCCGAGCTAGCCCTCCTGATGTCGTTTGATCCCACATGGACAACGACAGTGTCAGCTCCCGGCATCTGTGGTAGTCAGTCGGAAGCAGCCTTGTGATGTCCTGTACTCGTGCTCCTGGGTAGCACAGGGTTTTTGCCTTGGGAACCGAGATGTTTCTCACCATAGAGCTGCCTATGATGACAGCTGGCGATGTCAAATGGGCCGGTCTTTGGCTTGACAATGACAATGAAGTAGTCAAAAGCACAAACAGATCTGGAACCAGGCTACCATATATGGATCTTTAAAGGCCCAGTGCATTTAAAGTTCTGTTTTACCTTTGTATCATATTGTACAACAGCTGAAGAGGCTAACACTGTAAAAGTGTGAAAAAAAGTTAGCAGTGTTACATCCTGATAGTTGCTGGTTGAAAATGCAATCGAAAGACCTTCTAATCAGCGTGTTTCCATGGGCCGAAGTTTAGACTTTCCTGGTGACATCACCAGTTAAGATCACTTTATTGGCCAATTGCAGACAAAGTCCAACTGAATTTGACTTCTGCTTTTAACCCCTCCAAAAGACACACATGCATAGGTTTTGGAGAGGTGCAGGGGGCTGCCACACTGGGAGCTGTTATTGTGGGGGGTTAAGTACCTTGCTCAAGGGAACAACGGCAGGCAATGGCCTCTAGGATTTGATACCAGCAACCCTCCGGTTGCCAGCTCACTTCCCGCCACTTCCCGAATTGTCAACTCTCCGGTTGCTGGCTCGCCTCTCTCCAACCTCTCGACTACAGTACCCTGCCGCTTCTCTTGAATATTGGTTAATAGACCAATAACAAAGAGAGTTCCAAACCTCTCTGCCAATAAAAGCAAGTTTTAAGTTTCCCCTCCCCACTCAGACCACTCCCAGACAGTCCTAGGAAAAATTTTGTCCAGAAATTATTTGATATTGATATAAAAATGGCTGCATTGGACCTTTAAAGTTCTCTAAAAGCATAATACTGCAGTGAGGCTTTTTGCATAACAGTGTTGCTATAGCAACGTTTCATTCAACGTTTCTCTTTCTAAGTGTGGTATTGAATTGAATTACTTTATTTTTTCCAGAAGAATGACAAGTTGGATAAGATAAAGAGAACAAGAGTAAACACATGAACAGCAACATTCACACATGACAGATGCAAATGCTTACAAGGTATAAACAAGATCATTTCATTAAAGAGACGTGCTATACGAGATAAACATATATATATATAAATATGTATATAAATATAATTGATTGCGGTCATTCACTGTACTTTGGTTGTGTGCAACACCCATGCCATAAACGGATGATGAGAGAAGGACTTTAAATTAGGTTGCTCTCAGCTGCTTCATAACACCCTGTGAATGTAATGACACTTTCGTGATTCACTGGTGATTGATGTTGGGTACTGATAACTTGTTTGTATGGGCGTCTGTTGTTGAAATTGTGTAACCGACAGCCATTAACGATACAAAGCAAACTAAACAAACACTAAAGACGTCACGGCAAGGTTGGAGGGTGAAAAAACAAACATGATCAAAGCAAGTAAGGGAAGATTGTATTGATGCAGTAGCTGTGGCACTGCCGCACAATACAGGAGTTTTAAGAGGGGCGACAGATGCAAGGATCCAACAGTTTTCACTGGTATATACTATGTGTACACTTGATCCTGTACATGCCAAATATTGCCCTCCTTTTGCACTTGTGCCCTCAGGCTAGCTTCATAATGACGACAGGTGTAGGTGTATTTCGGGCACAGTTGGCGGTGGTCGGCAGCGCAGGCGTTTTGTATCACATTGGGTAATGGTGCAAGCTGGTGTGACGAGGTACCATCATCAAGGCATTCCTAGGCAGGGACGACAGGGCACGACAGCCCACTGATAACTAGCCACATCCTCTACACAACTAACCCTATAGTTAAAGTATGAGTGGATTGAAATGAACAGCAATGAACTGGCAACAAATCGCGTCTGTCTTTGTTCCATTAGAAAAAGTATGCCACAGAGAGCTTGCACCTTTGGCGCCAGTTTGTTAGATTAGTACCACATATTCTGGAACATACATTATCTTGGGCTGTCGGGCAAGCATGAAGCATTGTGTCTGACAATGAAAACTTGTGTCTGAAAAGGTTTTTCAGTCACCAAGCCCACCTGTTTCTCAGCTGTCAGTCATTAAGTAATTAGGTAGTGAAGAGTGTATCTGTGTGTTTGTGTTTGTGTGTGTGCGTGCCTGCATGTGTGTGAGTGAGTGGGCCTAAGCGGAACAGGCCTGTGAGAACCAGTGGAGGTGAGAGCGTACACACATTAGTGCTAATTTGTCTTGTCTGTAGGATGTCAGGGTCTTAACTGACCGGTAAGTGTCTTTGGAGGTCCCATAAAAACCAGTTAAGGTGGACCCGCTGTCAGAGCTTCTGAGAGGAACCCTTTCTTTTCAGGTGTGAGAGCCTTCTAACTGGGAGACTGTTTTGGTAGTTCCTGGTCACACACCTCAGAAACAGGCTCTTAAATGTACATCTGAGGCCTCGTTTCATTTTTTAGAATTTCTCTAAATGTATGTTTTCTAAATATTTCAGGCTAACCTTTCCTGAATATACTTCATGAAACAATTTGCCTTCGGTTTTTGGCTGTCAGGGTATGAAGACGACAGTTCCAAATGCCATCTTAGCCTGAAGAACTCAAGTTTTCCTTAGGGCAGGATCCATACTGTTCATCAACTGTCCCCCCAACATGCACCTCTCTATAAATGGCCCCTTAACAATGACAGAGGTCCCGGTTCGGTTCAGCATGGCAGGCTGCCCTCAGGACAATGAAGCAGTGCATTGTCGGATATGTGTATGTATATATGGCTATACAGTGCTCCCAGTGTCTACCTGGCCTCTGCCAATCAAGGCGGAACACAGTGTTAGCATGGCTCCGATTAATTTGTTTATTTTCAGTTCCCGGCGACAAGGTATAGTAAGCCCTCCCCTGTTCCTCAAGAGTCCCTGTACAGACACAGGAACCTAGGCACCTATTGTTCAATAAAACAGAGGAGGCGTTAGATGTTGAAAGGCTGGTTTACGTAATGGTCGCTGTAATGCCTTAAGAGGAATGCTTTTGTCCTGAATGAGCTTTCCAATTATCCCTCAAAAATCAACAGATGTAGTATTTGATTGATTTCGACCTTGTCAGCTTTGCTTGACTGAAATGAACTACGGTTGGAACATTGTAAGTTTGCATGGTGTGGTGTTGAGTGGATGTTTTTATCTAGGGTCAGTGTGTGTGTTTCACTTGAAGGACATTAGGTATTATTCTGAGCTTGACATGTTTCATGAGAAGCTGTGAAAATGTACCTCTCTCTATGACATGCTAAACAGAGCTGGGTAGTTAGCTAGCATGCTTTACACATTTCAGTTTTCCTTTACACTGTGTCATGATTATAGACATATTTTTATAACAATTTGTGACACAACTCCTCAGTGCCGTTATAACACTGATGACTCTCTAATGTTGTTTCATAGCAAGTTGCCAGATATAAAAAGTCAGACATGGTCGTTGGTTGAGTTGTGCTTCTACACCTGCATTGCTTGCTGTTTGGGGTTTTAGGCTGGGTTTCTGTACAGCACTTTGATATATCAGCTGATGTAAGAAGGGCTATATAAATACATTTGATTTGATTTGTGCCCATGAACCGTCTGGGTATGCAGAGATGTGTACTGTACATCCCTGAGTTTGTAATAAGCATCACATGCTGCCATAGCTAAACATGGCGAGGGGGTGAGTAAGACCCTCTATGTGTCACCATTCAATTACCTCATGTTAATGGTCACATGTTGACCAATGCCAAATAGAACGACAGTCATATTCTTAGCAGCATGGATTATAGTATTTCACAAAGCCTTGGGCTCGAGGACTGTTGTTTTGGTTGGCTGGAAATCAGACATGCTTAATGGCTTGGATGTTTGTGGTTTTTATTGAGAGGTGAACCATATGTAATAGATATTGAAAATGTGTTAGCTGAACTGTTGTTCATAACTCTGGTGAATTGATTATCACATTAAAGTCCACAGTTGCATAAATCAGGGATTCTTGAAAGATGGGAAAATCTTCTACTATTCTTCACACTATTTAAAAAATATATATATCTTTCGAAAGAACAAAGTATCAGCTATCACACCATGTAAAGTAATTGTAAAAAAAAAAAAAAAAAAAAAAGATTAAATGCAACCAACTGGATTTATGTAAACTCCGTCAGACACCATAAAAGGCATTTAATTTGAACATGTATTGTCCAACGAGTGTTTAAACGCCTTGAATGTTTATTTCTAATATGAGATTATTCAAACAATTTAATACAAATCTCTCAAACTTCTTTTTGTTTTATTTCACAGCACTATATAATGCTCCACATAATGCTAATTTCGTTAGCATTTTGCTATGTTTTTTAAGATACAGAACATTTAAAAAAAACTATAAAGAAAACATTATCCCTTTGATCAGCAAATACGTCAATAGTTTAAGCATACAGTATGTTGCAGAACGGTGATTAAAATGTTTTTTTTCAGAATATTTACCCCCCAAAAAAAACATTTTAAGGGGGTTAGTTTATTTTAATGAATTTTTGTCAACTCCCTAAAATATCAACTTCATCATCTTTTTGTCTAACGTCAACTCCATCAGAGTGCTGAAAGAAAGGTTATATTTTTATTGGCGATTTTCAAATGAATCATTTTCTATATTTTACAAATGTTTGTGCTGAACAAAAATATGTGTGTTTTGAGTACTTGTTGTCAGTATTTGGATATCCTATTTTAATCTATCGGGGAGATGGAGTTGACAGTTCACGGCTGTGACCCTAGTGATTTCAATATTGTTTGTTTAAATCTATCAAAATAAAATCTATCGACGCTACAGTTTTGTTGCTGTCACGTTCCTGACCTGTTTTCTGTTGTTTTTTTATGTGTTTAGTTGGTCAGGGCGTGAGTTGGGGTGGGTAGTCTATGTTATGTGTTTCTATGTTGGGTTAATGTGTTGCCTGATATGGTTCTCAATTAGAGGCAGGTGTTTGACGTTTCCTCTGATTGAGAACCATATTAAGGTAGGCTGTTCTCACTGTTTGTTTGTGGGTGATTGTTCCTGTGTCTGTGTATACCACACGGGACTGTTTCGTTTGTTCGTTCGTTTGGCTAGTCTTTCCTGTTCGTGCGTTCTTCGTGTCTATTGTAAGTTCGTAAGTTCAGGTCTGTCTACATCGTTTTGTTGTTTTGTATTTTCCAAGTGTTTTGTCAGTGTTTCGTCTTGTTTAATAAATATTCATTATGTCATCATACCTCGCTGCGTATTGGTCCTCAGATCCTTCTCGCCTCTCCTCGTCTGAGGAGGACGACGACTTAGACTGCCGTTACAGAATCACCCATCAACAAAGGATCAAGCAGCGGGGTAACGGGCAGCAGCGACAGCAGCGGCCCATTACACAGGACTCCTGGACATGGGAGGAAATTTTGGAGGGAAAAGGACCCTGGGCTAAGGTTGGAGAGAATCGCCGCCCTCGGGAGGAGAAGGAGGCAGCTAAAGCCCAGGAGCGGTGGTATGAGGAGGCAGCACGTAAGCGAGGATGGAAACCCGAGAAGAAATCCCAAAAATTTCTTGGGGGGGGGGGGGCTAAAGGGTAGTATGGCGAAGTCAGGTAGGAGACCTGCTCCCACTTCCCATGCTTACCGTGGAGAGCGGGAGTACGGGCAGACACCGTGTTATGCGGAAGAGCGCACGGTGTCTCCTGTACGTGTGCATAGCCCGGTGCGGGTTATTCCACCTCCCCGCACTGGCCGGGCTAGATTGAGCATTGAGCCAAGTGCCATGAAGCCGGCTCTACATATCTGGCCTCCAGTACGTCTCCTCGGGCCGGTGTACATGGCACCAGCCTTACGCATGGTGTCCCCGGTTCGCCAACACAGCCCAGTGCGGGTTATTCCACCTCCCCGCACTGGACGGGCTACGGGGAGCATTCAACCAGGTAAGGTTGGGCAGGCTCAGTGCTCAAGGGAGCCAGTACGCCTGCACGGTCCGGTATATCCGGCGCCACCTTCCCGCCCCAGCCCAGTACCACCAGTACCTACACCACGCACCAGGCTTCCTGTGCGTCTCCAGAGCCCTGTACGCACTGTTCCTTCTCCCCGCACTCGCCCTGAGGTGCGTGCCCTCAGCCCAGTACCACCAGTGCCGGTACCACGCATCAGGCCTATAGTGCGCTTTGAGAATTCAGTGTGCCCTGTTCCTGCTCCCCGCACTAGCCTTAAGGTGCGTGTCTCCAGTCCGGTACCACCAGTTCCGGCACCACCCCCCAGGTCTACTGTGCGCCTCAGCAGGTCAGAGTCGGCCGTCTGCCCAACGCCGCCTGCACTGCTCGTCTGCCCAGCGCCGTCTGAGCTGCCTGCCTGCCCAGCGCCATCTGAGCCATCTGTCTGCCCAGCGCCATCTGAGCCATCCGTCTGCCCAGCGCCATCTGAGCCATCCGTCTGCCCAGCGCCATCTGAGCCATCCGTCTGCCCAGCGCCATCTGAGCCGTCCGTCTGCCCAGCGCCATCTGAGCCATCCGTCTGCCCAGCGCCATCTGAGCCATCCGTCTGCCCAGCGCCATCTGAGCCATCCGTCTGCCCAGCGCCATCTGAGCCGTCCGTCTGCCCAGCGCCATCTGAGCCGTCCGTCTGCCACGAGCCTTCAGAGCCGCCCGTCTGTCCCGAGCCATTAGAGCCGTCCGTCAGTCAGGAGCCGCTAGAGCCGCCAGCCAGTCAGGAGCTGCCTGAGCCGCCAGCCAGTCAGGAGCTGCCAGAGCTGCCCTCCAGTCATGAGCTGCCCTCCAGTCATGAGCTGCCCTCCAGTCATGAGCTGCCCTCCAGTCATGAGCTGCCCTCCAGTCATGAGCTGCCCTCCAGTCATGAGCTGCCCTCCAGTCATGAGCTGCCCTCCAGTCATGAGCTGCCATATAGTCCGGAGCTGCATCTAGTCCGAAGCAACCATTCAGTCCGGAGCTGCCCTTCAGTCCGGAGCTGCCCTTCAGTCCTGAGCTGCCCCTCTGTCCTGAGCTGCCCCTCTGTCCTGAGCTACCCCTCTGTCCTGAGCTACCCCTCTGTCCTGAGCTACCCCTCTGTCCTGAGCTACCTCTCTGTCCTGGGCTACCTCTCTGTGCTGAGCTACCTCTCTGTCCTGAGTTGTCTCCTCTATTTAGGAGGGGCCTTGGTGAAGGTTCCTGGACCAGGGTCGGGGGCGAGGGTCGCCACTCAAGGGACGCTAAGGAGGGGGACAAAGACAATGGTGGAGTGGTGTCCTCGTCCTGCGCCGGAGCCGCCACCGCGGACAGATGCCCACCCAGACCCTCCCCTTGAGTTTTAGGGGTGCGCCCGGAGTTCGCACCTTGAGGGGGGGTTCTGTCACGTTCCTGAACTGTTTTCTGTTGTTTTTGTATGTGTTTAGTTGGTCAGGGCGTGAGTTGGGGTGGGTAGTCTATGTTATGTGTTTCTATGTTGGGTTAATGTGTTGCCTGATATGGTTCTCAATTAGAGGCAGGTGTTTGACGTTTCCTCTGATTGAGAACCATATTAAGGTAGGCTGTTCTCACTGTTTGTTTGTGGGTGATTGTTCCTGTGTCTGTGTATACCACACGGGACTGTTTCGTTTGTTCGTTCGTTTGGCTAGTCTTTCCTGTTCGTGCGTTCTTCGTGTCTATTGTAAGTTCGTAAGTTCAGGTCTGTCTACGTCGTTTTGTTGTTTTGTATTTTCCAAGTGTTTTGTCAGTGTTTCGTCTTGTTTAATAAATATTCATTATGTCATCATACCTCGCTGCGTATTGGTCCTCAGATCCTTCTCGCCTCTCCTCGTCTGAGGAGGAGGACGACTTAGACTGCCGTTACAGTTGCACTACATGTAATGAACCTGTTCATTCCTGATTCATTTAGGATTGTATACAAATCCGATGCAATTGACCAAATCTCTGGACATATTCTTTTGGAATCAGTTGAGAGATATATTCTTCAAAGTCAGAGAGGGCTATTGCAAGAAACTACATACGATCCTTTTCAGTTAATATTCATTGTTGCCCATTTATTTTAATTAAAAAAACTCATTTTTGGAGAGTTTGAAATTGGGATCCTTTGCTCCGGACATGAGCATTTCCGGGCATAGAGCCGACATGGAAATTAATAATATTGAGAGAAAAAAATGAAAGTTCCAAAAGCAAATCTTTCCCCTTATAACATTCCCCTAAATGTAATCTTTAAACTCAAATAATGCAACCCTCCACCAAAAAAATGTAAACTATGAAAATAAAGTTTCCCTGCTGGACAAGGATTGTCCTGACTTTCAAGAGTCCCTGAAATATGATTTTTTTTATATGAAAATAAAACTTTCTCAAAGGTATAGGTAAATGTAAAGGTAATTCAAGGAGAGATGGTCATAAACATGACTATACTGTGAGATGATCTTGGTAACAATGAGAGGGACATCGGGAAGAAACTTTCATTAACAGTGTTTACATTGATATCTATGCCATCAGAGGAGGCACGGATAGAGAAATTGTGGCTTTGTGCATATTTGTAGCAAATGAATGACATTCATATAAAGGCCTATTCATATTTTGCACCAAATTAATACAAGTAACTAATAATCTGTCAAAGTGTAGGAAAATGTATGTGACAGGGAGATTGATCCAGGCCCATGTTGCCAGAGTTCGACTCCAGAGTTGACTTCAATCAACACATTATTGGCCGACAAGCTGAGTGGCACTTTCTTGGATCTAACATCAGGAAAAGAGAAAAGAGAGAGCGAGCCCACCCTCCTCATGTCAATTGTATTTCCGCTTCACCAAAGAAGATAACTCCCTGGATTTAGCTGCTTTGTGGCCTGATATCACAGTAGTGACCAACATTGAGCTAGGAGGGAGGGGAAGAGTGAATGGGAGGCTAAAGGGGGATGCGGGGGGGGTCTATCTTTGGAAGAGCATGTCACTGGCACTGGTTGGACAACTTCCTGGGACAGTTAGGCCAGAGTGGATCTATCCTCTCCACATTGCTTTGGAAAAGGGCAGGGTGCGAGCTCACATCCCATCCATCTGGGAGGATTAATCCCGGGGAATGGGGGATAGCAGGTAGGGGGCAGGGGATAAAGGCCTTTAATACCTGCTGCCCGAGAGGGAGGAAGAGGGCTTTGACAGTTTACCTGGCAGGGGTCCGAGGGGAAGCCATATCCAGGGACAGAGGAGAGTGTAATCAGAACCCCCTGCCAAAGAGCTGGCAGCTTTGCATGGTTGGCAAAGCGGACCCCTACTCTACCCCCTCTGCCCACGCTACCCACAGAATACTGGGCAATGAAGGAGCCAGCCAGGCAGGCAGGCGCTGCCACCCACAGGCCCTCACACAGCCACCATCTGGCCTGAGGCTGGGCATGTGGACACACACAGCACTGCATGACACAGGCAGAACTCTCTCCAACAACGCTTGTTCTCCATACGCACAATAGCCTAATGCATAATTGGAATTCTTTATTTCCCTTCAAATATTATTATTTTGTTTTACAATATTTAGAGATGGTGTATTTGAATGAATGCATTTTAAAGTACAGTTTTAAATACAGATTTTAAATGCACATCTTGTGTATCAAAATGTGTCAGTGTTATGCAGTGTTATCCATTCCCTACATTAGCAGTGAAAGAGTTAATCCCGTGCTTGTCCATCAATCTAAATTGGACCTGGTTCGAGGAGACGGACCACTTGAGGAGACTACGCTATGTGCAAACATTATGACTTTTTTATTGCCCAAGGTACAAACACTTGTCAGAGTGGCTCCAGTGCTGGTTTCCCTTTGAGGATTGTGGCGCTCATTGGCCAACTGGCACGCTGGGCACTCAGAGCATAACCATAGCCTGCTTGCTGACAGATCGATGCATCACCTAGCATCGGATCAAAAGAGAGCTGGGACTGGGATGTTTGTGCGTGTGTGTGTATGTGAGAGGGAGAGAGGGAGACAGAAAGCAAGCAAGAGAAAGTAGGAGAGAGAGAGAGGAGAGACAGGGAGTGAGCACACACACACACACAGCAGCTAAATTAACCCAGTGCAGTAAAGCCAGTTAATCCAGAGCCTCTTTTTTTTATAAATACTCTCCCTGCAGATGATAATGTAGTTCAACAAGATCCCTGTTGCCCTTGTAAACTGAGGTGGGGGTGAAGAGGTTGTGGGGCTGGTTATTTAAGGAGTCCCCAAGTTCACCTTGACATCTCTGCTGACAGGAAGAGGGGCTGGCGGATCCCCTTTCTTCGCCCATGATTCATTTTCAGCACAGCTGCCAGTGTGTGGCCATACTTGGAGAGGGCTGTTGCCTGCTGCAGACAGAGAAAGAGAGAGAGAAAGAGAGAACTGGGGAGTGGTCTTATGGGCACAGAAAGAAAGAGAGGAAGAAGAGAGGTGATGACTTAATAAGGTAGATGAGGTAGAGCACAGTAGAGCTAGCTGGCCATCTGGTTTCTAACAGTCTGGTCCTGACCAAAGAGCTTGCTGCCACCTGATCCCCCTCCCACTGGTCCAGCTACAACATAATTCACATCCTAAACGTGTTAGCATCTTGTTTGTGGAACTTTCACAGCTAACTATTCACGTTCCACAAAAAAAGAAAAAAAAGAACAAGAAACACCTTTATGGGCATTTGCCTTCCTTCCTGTTGTTTCCGTTTTGAATTTGAGAAAAGGTTGAGCTAATATAGAGAGTATGCTGTCTGCAATGTGTATACTGGATGCAATATCGAAAGTTTTTTTTCTGATATACAGTGCCTTCAGAAACTTTTCACACCCCTTGACTTTTTTCCACATTTTGTGTTACAGCCTGAATAAAAAAATGTATTCAATTGAGATGTTGTGTCACTGATCTAACACTTTACTCCATAATGTCAAAGTGGAATTCTGTTTGTAGAAAATGTTAGAAATTAATACAAAATGAAAAAGCTGAAATGCCTTGAGTCAATAAGTATTCAACCCCTTTGTTCTGGCAAGTTGCATGGACTCATTATGTGTTCAATAATAGTGGTTAACATCGGCAAGGACTATGGAGTTTTTTATGATAAAAAGAAATGGAATAGAGCTAAGCACAGGCAAAAATCCTAGATGAAAACCTGGTTCAGTCTTCTTTCCGACAGATACTGGGAGACGAATTCACTCTTGCAGGACAATAACCTAAAACACAAGGCCAAATCTACACTGGAGTTGCTTACCAAAACAACATTGAATGTTCCTGAGTGTCCTAGTTACAGTTTTGACTTAAATCTGTTTGAAAATCTATGGCAAGACTTGAAAATGGCTTTCTAGCAATGATCAACAATCAATTTGACAGAGCTTGAAGAATTTTAAAAAGAATAATGGGAAAATATTGTACAATCCAGGTATGCAAAGCTCTTAAAGACTTACCCCCCAAAAGACTCACAGCTGTAATCGCTGCCAAGGGTGTTTCTAAGATATGGGGGGGCGGTATTTTCTGTAGAACAACAATTACATTCATTTTAATCTCACTTTGTAACACAACAAAATGTGGAAAAATTCAAGGGGTGAGAATACTTTCTGAAGGGCACTGTAAATACCAGTGAATCAGGCACGTACTGAATTAGGACTTGTGCTATGTACATATAGATATATACATATTACAGTATGTATCCACGTTCACATTGTGTTTTCAGTCAGGCATGTTGTGTGAATTGGCTTTAGGAAATGCATGGTCATGAGTTGGCCTCCAGTGAGCGCTAATTTGTGCTTTTACAAATACGAGCATGATAGTGAATACATAGAGGTGAAATGAGATGTAATTCAAACTGGCCTCCAGGTTCCACCTATGAGCCACCAGAACAATTATAGTTAGCCTGCTTTGGATGGAATGCAGTGGAGTATGTCTGACTGTCTTGGCATGGAGAAGTTTAATCATGGGTAGAAAACCCAATACAGTACAATGCCATCCTGCTGCGGTGACCCTAGAGAATTAAGGAATTGTTTATATAAATGTATCTCTATGTTTTGTTGGAACATGCCAAGGGCTCTAGACTGTAGACGTACAATTGAAGTCGGAAGTTTACATACACTTAGGTTGGAGTCATTAAAACTCGTTTTTCAACCACTCCACAAATTTCTTGTTAACAAACTATAGTTTTGGCAAGTCGGTTAGGACGTCTACTTTGTGCATGACACAAGTCATTTTTCCAACAATTGTTTACAGACAGATTATTTCACTGTATCATAATTCCAGTGGGTCAGAAGTTTACATACACTAAGTTGATTGTGCCTTTAAACAGCTTGGAAAATTCCAGAAAATGATGTCATGGCTTTAGAAGCTTCTGATAGGCTAATTGACATCATTTGAGTCAATTGGAAGTGTACCTGTGGGTGTATTTCAAGGCCGACCTTCAAACTCAGTGCCTCTTTGCTTGACATCATGAGAAAATCAACAGAAATCAGCCAAGACCTCAGAAAAAGAATTGTAGACCTCCACAAGTCTGGTTCATCCTTGGGAGCAATTTCCAAACGCCTGAAGGTACCACGTTCATCTGTACAAACAATAGTACGCAAGTATAAACACCATGGGACCACGCAGCTGTCTTACCGCTCAGGAAGGAGACGCGTTCTGTCTCCTAGAGATGAATGTACTGGTGCGAAATTGCAAATCAATCGCAGAACAACAGCATAGGACCTTGTGAAGATGCTGGAGGAAACAGGTGCAAAAGTATCTATATCCACAGTCAAATGAGTCCTATATCAACATAACCTGAAAGGCCGCTCAGCAAGGAAGAAGCCACTGCTCCAATACCGCCATAAAAAAGCCAGACTACGGTTTGCAACTGCACATGGGGACGAAGATCGTACATTTTGGAGAAATGTCCTCTGGTCTGATGAAACAAAAATAGAACTGTTTGGCCATAATGACCATCGTTATGTTTGGAGGAAGAAGGGGGAGGCTTGCAAGCCGAAGAACAACATCCCAACCGTGAAGCACAGGGGTGGCAGCATCATGTTGTGGGGGTGCTTTGCTACAGGAGGGACTGGTGCACGTCACAAAATAGATGGCATCATGAAGAGGAAAATTATGTATATATATTTAAGCAACATCTCAAGACATCAGTCAGGAAGTTAAAGCTTGGTCGCAAATGGTTCTTCCAAATGGAAAATGACCCCAAGCATACTTCCAAAGTTGTGCAAAATGGCTTAAGGACAACAAAGTCAAGGTATTGGAGTGGCCATCACAAAGCCCTGACCTCAATCCTATAGGAAATGTTTTGGCAGAACTGAAAACGCGTGTGTGCGAGCAAGGAGGCCTACCCACCTGACTCGTTTGACCCAAGTTAAACAGTTTAAAGGCAGTGCTACCAAATGCTAATTTAGTGTATGTTAAATTCTCACCCACTGGGAATGTGATGAAAGAAATAAAAGCTGAAATAAATCATTCTCTCTACTATTATTCTGATATTTCATATTCTTAAAATAAAGTAGTGATCCTAACTGACCTAAGACAGGGAATTTTTACTAGGATTAAATGTCAGGAATTGTGAAAAACTGAGTTTAAATGTATTTGGCTAAGGTGTATGTAAACTTCTGACTCCAACTGTAAATGAGCTTGATAGCCAAGTCTGGTGCAGTGTGCATATTTTGCATGACAAATAAACAAAGAAAAGGAGGTGCCATTAGAAATGCAAAAACAGGTAGGGTGCAAGACCTAGCAGTAAAAAAAAAACGGTAACGTTTGTGGTGAATTATGCCAAAATAAATTGCTCCTTTCCCAGTATCAATTATACTTGACAAAACGTTTTTCAAACTCCCGAGTCCTGCATTCTCAGAGGATTCACTGGAATACCAGGGCTATTTTCCAGTGTTCTGGAGAACATCACAGAAGTTTGGCCTATGAACATTCATGCACTGATGTATGTGACGATCTACAAACGTAAAACTTAGCAAGAGCAAAGAATTTATCATTTTCTTTGGATGGAGACCATCAAATACAAACATCTATGCTACAATTTCAAATTCACATGTGGGGTTTGGAGAGGGTTGAGTAGTTCTGCAGATGGCACAGAAATCGGGAGAAACTCCTACCAGTTCAATACAATGGGACTCCAGTCTAAACAGAGGGGAGATATCGGATCGAAACGCTGCAAGATTTGTTCCATAGATTGTGAAGCAGAGATCTCAGTCATGTTTGAATGCCAGTATCGCAAAATAGCTGGCACTGGTCTGAGCTGAACCCACTGGGCACAAACAGGTCGAATCAACAATGTTTCGTGATGTGGAATCTACGTTGAAAATATATTTGATTTGAACAAAGTCATCAACTGTTGTTTTGAGGGTGAAATTTCAACCACAGGATTATTTTATCATGGTAACCAAATTTAAACATAGACAAATAAAATACACTACCAAAAGTATGTTGACATCTCATTCCAAAATGGGCATTAATATGGAGTTGGTCCCCTCTTTGCTGCTATAACAGCCTCTGATCTTCTGGGAAGGCTTTCCACTAGATGTTGGAACATTGCTGCGGGGACTTGCTTCCATTCAGCCACAAGAGCATTATTGAGGTTGGGCACTGACGTTGGGCGATTAGGCCTGGCTCGCAGTCGGCATTCCAATTCATCCCAAAGGTGTTTGATGGGGTCTGTGCTGGTCATTCAAGTTCTTCCACACCGATCTTGACAAGCCATTTCTGTATGGACCTCGCTTTGTGCACGGGGGCATAGTCACGCTGAAAAAGGAAAGGGCCTTCCCCAAACTGTTGCCACAAAGTTGTAAACACAGAATCATCTTGAATCTCATTGTGCACCTGTATTTGGGTAGTTTCTCCCATTCTTCTCTGCAGATCCTCTCAAGCTCTTTCAGATTGGATGGGGAGCTTTGCTGCACAGCTATTGTCAGGTCTCTTCAGAGATGTTCGATTGGGTTTCAAGTCCGGGCTCTGGCTGGGCCACTCAAGGACATTCAGAGACTTGTCCCGAAGCCACTCCTGTGTTGTGTTGTTGTGTCTGTGTGCTTAGGGTCGTTGTCCTGTTGGAAGGTGAACCTTTGCCCCAGTCTGAGGTCCTTCATCAGGCCAGATAATCTTGTTTCTCATGGTCTGAGAGTCCTTTAGGTGCCTTTTGGAAAACTCCAAGTGGGCTGTCATCTTCCTTTTACTGAGGAGTGGCTTGCGTCTGGCCACTCTAGCATAAAGGCCTGATTGGTGGAGTGCTGCAGAGATGGTTGTCCTTCTGGAAGGTTCTCCCATCTCCACAGAGGAACTCTAGAGCTCTGTCAGAGTGACCAACGGGTTCTTGGTCACCTCCCTGACCAAAGCCTTTCTCCCCTGATTGCTCAGTTTGGCCAGGCAGCTAGCTCTAGGAAGAGTCTTGGTCGTTCCAAACTTCTTCCATTTAAGAATGATGAAGGCCACTGTGTTCTTGGAGACCTTCAATGTTGCAGATATGTGTATTTACCCTTCCCCAGATCTGTGATTCGACACAATCCTGTCTCAGAGCTCTACGGACAATTCCTTCAACCTCATGACTTGGTTTTTGCTCTGACATACACTGCCAACTGTGGGACCTTATGTAGACAGGTGTGTGCCTTTCCAAATCACGTCCAATCAATTGAATTTACCACAGGTGGACTCCAATTACGTTGTTGAAACGTCTGAAGGATGATCAATGGGAACAGGATGCACCCGAGCTAAATGTTTTGTCTCACATCAAAGAGTCTGAGTACTTATGTAAATAAGGTATTTCTGTTTTTTTTTTTTTTTATATAAATGTGCAAACATTTATAAAATCTTTTTTCATTTTGTCATTATGGGATATTGTGTGTAGATTGCTTAGGATATTTAAAATTAATAATAATAATTTTAAAATAAGCCTGTAATGTAACAAAATGTGGAAAAATTCAAGGGGTCTGAATACTTTCCGATGGCACTGTATACAAAGAACTATTAATAGAAAACAGGTCAAACGAAACGAATTTGCGGTTTTCCAAGTTTCAGTTTGAAGTGATTGTGTTAGTTGTGTTGTTGGCCATCTCCTCTGAACAACAGTGTCCTGAAGACAGAGCACATTTTCTATGCCAGGCGAAATCGTGCATCATTTGCTCATTGTTTTGCTGCTTGTTGCTTTTGGCAGCTTTGATACTTCAGAGAATTTTCTGTGTCGTGATTGGAAAGTATCAACTAGCCACCTCAACAGAGTTACTTCAACGTGGCATATACTGTACAGTTGCTTTCAACAATAACAACAGAATATGCCCCTTGTGCATGTGTAGACAGGTTGATTATACTTACCTAATTTGTCATATTAAGATACTTATTAAGACACTGTGCTTACAGGAAACATGGGCCAAAACATGATACCAGGTGTCATGTGAGTGTGTGGCCCCGGGCCCTAGGGGGCCCGCTATATGTTGACACCGTCCACAGCGGCCTCCTCGCTCGCTCCAGACTTCCTGTGGGCATCAGAGCAGACCACAGCCAGCGTACCACATGGACCACGCTCTTATGTTAACAGAGCTGGGACCCCTGCCAACAGCAACACATTTCATTGATATTTAGCGGGGAAACAGTATTTTTGTGTATCTCCCGTCGGCTATTGAGGGCAACGGTAGTTGGAATTGCAGTAGCTCATTTGCTAAGGTCACGTATTACCTTTAGGAGTTCAGGCGTAATTAGGGAGTTGAAAGCTTTTGGGCAAGAAGAGACACCGTACACCGTAGAATGGCACCCTGCCACCTCCCGCAGACGGATTGCGTAAATGTACGTGTTTAACTCGCTAGCAGATTGGCCAAATGACAGCACTTCATTGCTGATTGTTAATAAGGGCTATTAGGAGCGTGGATGAGTATTCCTCTCGTCTAATGGGGCTGAAGAAGTGGGCCATCTGCTTCACATCACACTCTGATTGGGCGAAGGAGTGGAACCTTGAATAATATTATGTTCTGGGGGGAAAAAATCTCTCCAGGACTATCCTCCAAGACCTCTGTGTTTGCCAGTTTCTCTCCAGCTGAAACATCAACATCCAATCGGAGGGGAATGAGTTTATTTAGCGTTGTGACCATGATGGATGTTGCCCTTCTCGTGAGGTATGGAGGAGTTTCGCTCGAGACGTTTCTGTTTTACACTCTCTTGCCTGACACGTCTTGCTAATGATAGTAGGCTAATATACAGGATGATAAGGCTGTGCCGGTGATTCTATTGAAGTGGTTTTGACCATATTATAACTGGGTTCTATTGACATGTGTAGGCCTATGGTTCATTACACATTCACCTCAAACCAAAAGTACTGTGCTTTTTTCCAAAACAACCTCTGGAGTACTGGATATGATGTACAGGATATGATGCTACATCTGGGCCAAAAGTACATGTTCGTGACGACTGTTGTCCGTAATGCTTTCCCCTCAACAAACAAGAGATCTAATGGTTGCTAATTTGCACCATGCAGTCAATACGTACCGATTTTTTTTTAACCCTCTCTCTACTTGTTTTTTGTTTTCAGTCCGTGGTACAGGAGGGCCTAAGAAAGCTATCAGTCAGCACTGGGAGTTCTTTATTTCCATATTCCCGAAGATGAAGGCTTTTGAGGGGAGCTTGCTCTTATGTTGGAGTGGAAACTCGGTGGAAATGTAACTCTTCAACAAATGTGACGTGACACCCTAATACCCTATGTTGACTGCACATTAAAGGGATCCGAATCAGAGTGCTCCCTCTCATTTTAGGATTATGTGTCTTTTGACTGACTTATCCCTGTGTCTGGTGCTGCAAATGCTCCATATAAGCATACAGGCAAATGGTTTTCAAAATATATAAGTGGCCAAACGTATAGGCAATGGTGGTCACATCAGAGAGCGCTCTTTACCTTTCTGAAATATCAGACATTTTAAATCAAGGTCAAATCAATGAAGGGATCATTCTTTCTTAATAAAAGCCTGGCTTTCCTCCTGTCTTTATACCAATGAGGACTTTTCCAGATGTCAAATCCGAGAAAGGGCTCCCATAGATGGGTTACCTGTTGCTTTTGTGTTAACATCAGGCATTGATTTCGTAGACTTAGGCCTTGGGGCTTGGCTTATGCTATTCCCTCTTATGTTCAATTGCCTTTTCATATGAAACCATTACCCACAGGTTCTATGACGCACACAGCCACTTTATAGGGGTCACTTTTTAAACAGTGACATTGCCTGGTAAAAATGTGGATTTCTTAATATTACTTTAATTGCAGGACTGCGTATTTAAAAAAATAAATAAAAAAAAGTTAAGGAAACGATTGCCCGCGTTACCTGATTTGACTTGAATGAGTATTACATACTTATTGCAGCTCAGTCCCAGTCTTTGTAAAGGCCAGTAATGTATTTCAGTCGAGTAGAGCAGGTATCGACATTGTTCTCCCCCATACTGTACCTTTATATTCACAGTGACACATTGTGTCAGGAATACCAGTGACTTAAGTGTCTCTCCTAGGAGTTTTAGTGGCCAGCCTATCACAGTCATACAAGGGTTCCTCTCAGAACACAGGCTTTTCCTGGAACATAGTAACTAGCTAGCAGGGCCCTGCTCCTGGAGGAGTTAAGTTGCATCACAAACAGACACCAAAGGGCTGCCGCCAGTCGAGGGGAGCGGGATCCATTTCAGGCCCAAGAATCTCTTACAGGTCGCTTTGACCTCTGCCCCTGCCCACCCCCCAGTTGCCTAAAATTACTCCCCATCACTTTGCAGAGTACACACACATTCTCATACTCTCTCTCTCTCTCTCTCTCTCTCTCTCTCTCTCTCTCTCTCTCTCTCTCTCTCTCTCTCTCTCTCAAAACCTCTCTATCTCTCACGTGTAGACATGTGTCTACATTTTCATTTGAGTCATTTAGCAGACGCTCTTATCCAGAGCGCACATTGACAGATTTTTCACCTAGTCGGCTCAGAGATTCAAGCGGTATGCAGGCCTGCTCTGCTCTGCTGGGAACGGATGTTTTTGTGCTCAGGCTGACCCCCATCAGCGCTTTCCACCTCCTTCCTCCCTCCCTCCCTCCCTCCATGCTTTGCCCCCCTTCCCGTAACCCCTTACACCCCTCTTCTGAACCCTTTAAGAGCTAATTAGGCCCATTAAACAGATAGGCTGCATTTCTTTCTTCTTTGTTTATGTTGGCCGCACTGCCAAAACTGTCACCCTCCACCTTGTCAGTTTGGTTTACTGCTTTTAACTCACCAGGACCCCTCAACACACACACACACAGAGACACACACACAGAGACACGCACAGACACACATGCACAGAGACAGACACGGACGCATACATTAACGATATCTGAAGGGAATTATATGATGGTTATGCAAGTGTACCTTTGGGATGATACATGTACCAAAATATAAAATATATTGTAATTGCAGAATTCAATCAAGTTGAAAATAGCTTGTTTTGTTGGTGATCTAAACCACTTGTGATGGTAAGTTGGGACAACTTGATACTGTCTCCAAGCTGTTTTGTGAAAAACATCTGAAACAGACTTCTCTAAATGCTGGAAACGGTGTTGTTTTAGGGTGAACTGTAGCTCAGTTGGCCTATCCATGGACTTCCTAGGGCACAGTATTAATATTTCATTTTTTTTGGAGTGGAGGAGACTGGAGGAAAAGGTCAGGTCTTCATATTTCTCTCTAATTTGGTTTACTCTGCAGGTCTGTCACCCTTGCTCTTGACAGTTGATCCTTTCTGGAGTTCGTCATTGCTGGAACAGAGGAAGGAAAAGCACACGGATGTGCACACGTTTTCTAACATTTGTCCTGCAATCATAATACACGGAATTGTTGTTACATTCTGAAGTACACCTATGAGGTACCATACTTAATCCAACTGAAGAGCGCTTCTCGGAGTACTCGAAGTAGAGAGGTTAAGTTGTGCGACAACTTCAACACAAATAAATCATTGTAAGTAATTGGGTTTGATTCACAACACTCAATTGACTTCAAAAAATAAATATTGAAAGGTTCGTACACAAAAAAAAAATGGTTTCCTTAATTAAGGAAACAATCAGATCTCCACCTTCAATGGAAGCTTTGCTGCTGTTTTTGACTTGGAAGTAAGTCCAGAGTGCTTTGGATTCCTCTCTGGTCAAAGAATGCTCCTGCTCCCACGTAGGAGCTCCTTTTCCACTTTTCGCTTGTAAAGACGTTAGAGCCTCAATTCTCTGAGGTGAGGAGAAAAATGTGGAGGAGCTCTATACATTTAACAGGGACACTGGGTCCTGGCCTGGCTGTCGGTCCACCACAAGCCCAAAGCGGGGGACCCTGGTTGACTTACAGGGTTAACTGAGAAACAGTGAGAGAGGCTTTTAAATTGCTGGGATTCCATTGTTACATGAGATGCCAGTTACCTCAGAATTCTGCTCAGGCACCATTGGAGACAGACAGTTCATTCACACCTTACATATTGAGTATGGCTTATCATTGTCACCTCTGCATCATTGTCACCTGTTAAGACCCTTCCTGGTGCGGTCTGAGTCCATCCATCCACTTGTCTGTTAACGAACTCAACGGGAGCCATTTGGAAAGAGGAGAGGATGGGCTGTGCGGCCGAGGTCTGGGAAAGTGTATCGCGGGAGACGAGGGTAGAGGTCAGAAACGTAGTGCGAGGCTAATCATTTGCCCCTCTCACACACAGCAGAACGTATAATGGGCACTTATCAATTACAGGGCCTAGGAGCCCTAACCCTGGGAAGGGTTTGACTGTCAGGGTTGCAGGCCTGTCAACACGGCTTCCCAGAGTCCTGCCATCAAAGGAAGGAGAAAATGTCTACCCACACTCCTTGTTGGGAAATTACATGAAACAATTTGTGAGATGGGGAGGTCATAATTGGCTTGGCGATTCCAGTAAAAGTTACTTGATGACTATGTTGACTGATCTCATAAAATGTGTCTATTTCCCATTACAAAGTAATTGGATAGACATTGGTCTGCTTTTTAGCATGACAGTAGTATTTTATGACTGCAATATGTATATTTTGACGTCTTGTTACCTACGTTTTATTACGGTGCAATAATTTAAATCTGGTGGAACGAGACAACAACGACAAAGAGACACATTGACTTCCTACTGTAGTTCCTAGTAGTCATAATGTCACATTCCATCAGATATCAGAGGGCATTGTCAGTTGTTGTCAATGAAGGTTATCTGGCTCTGTATTTCTGGTACCTGACGGCCCTTATCGAGGGGTGAGAGGTCAGGCCTGTTGCTGTGTCCCCCTGGGGCTGTGATAGAGGGGAGACGATGACACCAGCCCGTCACAATGACTTCCCCAGCTGTGAAATGAGAGAGCCTGTGGACCAAGAGAAGGGGAGGGGAGGGAGTGGTGAGAGGGGCGATCCAACAGAGAGCCGTGCCAGGGGTTGGGAGAAAAAGGCCCCAATCCAGACAGTTGGTTTGCTCATCTCGCCGTTAAACAGACGTTTGATGCCCCCAAGATAAACAAGGTTATTTACAGTGCTGGAGAGCTGTGACAAGCCAGCAACGGTGGCCTCTCTTTACATAACAGCCCATCAGTGGGTTGTCAGGCAGACGTGTGTTTAAATGTTTGTACTATCAGTGTGTGTTGTGTGTGTGTGTGTGTTGTGTGTGTGTTGTGTGTGTGTTGTGTGTGTGTGTGTGTGTGTGGTGTGTGTGTGTGTGTGTGTGTGTGTGTGTGTGTGTGTGTGTGTGTGTGTGTGTGTGTGTGTGTGTGTGTGTGTGTGTGTGTGTGTGTGTGTGTGTGTGTGTGTGTGTGTGTTAGTGAGTTAGAGAGTTAGTGTTCTCGATCATGGTGTCTTTAGATCTGAGAGCAGGGTTTAGTGTACAGGTCACATACGCTGTGTAAATTAGTTCTGTGTAAATTGGTTTGGTGTAAATTAGTGCGGTGACCTGAGTCTGCCCTTTTGACCTCGGGAGCCTCTGTCCCATTGTACTTCCGACAGGCCACTCTCCCAAAACAGTCATGTTCAGAGTAGTGAATGAGAGGGTAGCTAGCTGCTTAATTGTTAGAAGTCCCCTTTAATCTGAATGATAAGGAAGTCTCTGCCCCAAAATCTGTGACTGGGATAGTAAACACATAAATAAGGACTTGAAGGTCCATGTTTATTCCCCTTTCTATGTGTGGGTCTTTTCCCGACAGTGAAGTGCCAGTGTGATGGCTCTTTAGTTGACATGGCCAGTGCTTTCCCCCTCCATGTTTTGGTGCCAAGAGCTGGGCCTCCCGGTGAAATCTAAAAGACCCTCCTGAGAAAGCACCCCCTCTGCTCTCCCAGGCACAGACCCACCAAACCTGATACCATCATTTACTGTAGTGCTGCACCCCCCCAGCTCCGGGCCAGGCCAGGAGGGGTAGACAGGCTTTCACAGCCAGGTCGAGGTGGTGATGGTGGGGACGGGGGGCGCAGGGCAGGGGGGAAAGTAGTGTTTTCAGCCGGTCAAGGCCCTTCATAGTAATCCTGGATTAGATCCCTCTGCGTGTGTGTGTGTGCGTGTGTGTGCGCGTGTGTGTGTGCACGCGTGTGTGTGTCTGTGTGTGTGTGTGTGCGTGTGCGTGTGCGTGTGTGTGCACGTGTGCGCGCAGCACTACAGGGAACTCATGAACTCATACAGGGAACTCATGATGGAGTCTAATCCAGGACTGGGTGTTGGTCGGGGAGGGGAGGGGAGAAGCGAAAAAGTCACAAATTATGTTTCTCTCTCGCCCATGGTAACAGTGGCCATCTAGAATACATTGAACACATTCAATTACCTAAGATGCCTAGATGGTAGAGACATGCCAAAGACAGGTATACCGTCAGATTTCTGTGTTTGAAATCGTGAACTCTCCATAAATTATAGAAAGATGTTGAGAAAAAAGGATGCTCTACTTTTTCAAAACTGAGGCATCATCATCAGCCCCTGTGGGCTATGTGACGAGAGGGCAATGGAGGCAGCATGGGACAGTCTCAGGGCCTTTGTCCCAGGCCTGTCGGAAATGTTTGGCTGCAGTTCATGGGTGTCCATGACTCTGGAATGGAATGGACTGGGGAGATGTGAGAAATACGCAAACACCTGTGTTTGGCAACAGGTTCATCTCCCTGGTCCAACTTGGGATGTCAGCTCTGACCTAGTTACCAAAGTTTCTGTTTCCTTTTGTGAAACAGCCCTACACTGCCACCATAATATTTACTGTGTGTCTAAGAGAGAACTACAAAACCAGTTATTTCAGTGAATTGGGAAGCTTAATAAAGATAGGCCTCTTTATCTGTCTTCGCTGTTCAGTATTTACGCTTGACCCTCCTGTGATTACTTATGCGTGGTGACATGGATATCCCAGATTACGAGGGATAACAGAGAGCTGGGTTGGACACTACTGTGTATCCATGGTGAATCGGTCTCGCTCCAGTGAGCCAAAATGGATTTCATGACTCCCTGGCAGCACTATTTCTATGTGGCAGTAGTTTGAGTGGAGGTAGGCACTGCAGTAGTGATGGCGGGCGTTTGGTCAAGGGTTCTGCTTGGCCGGTCTGAGATGCAGGGCTGAAGAGTGGGCGGGTGTTGCGTACAGAATTGTTTTGTTCCCGGGGATAACAATCGAACAGCAGATGGTTTGTGAGCCAATGTGGCCACCAGCGCCATCCAGCACCATCAGAGAGAGGACCACTTCTATATCCTGGAGCTTCCTTTTTTCCGGAAACCTCCAGATTTGAGTTATCACCCCAAGGATTGCAATTTGGGATTGTTTTATTGGCGTCCACGTCAGGCCTGGGGTCCCATGTTTCATGCTTGGAAGTCTATAATTCCTGGAAGTGCATGGCCAGTGACCGCCCTGCAACCATTTACCCCCACCCCTTTCAGATCATGGATGGTTTACATTGAAAGGCCTTATTTTCCACAGTCAGGGATGATGACTGTGGTAAGATGAATGGTAGCCATGGATACAGCAGACAATTGTCATAATTTGGATCTGGTGAAGTAGGGAGAAGTAGCTAGAGACTGATTGGACGGTCTTGGTGCAAATGTGAATGATGTAATTCTACTATTGCATGTCTAGAAAGTGGGAAGGCTGTTTTTGAGTGTAATCAAACACCAATGTATGTTGAAGTTAAACTAAGAATGAAATGATTCTCAATACCCTCATAATACACAATAGGTAACATTGTTGGGGAAAAAATGACAACATCTAGATGTTCTCAGCCCAATTCCCTTTTTGACTGACCAACCTTTTCACATGGGCCATCAATTCAGAATTCCCTGAGCTTTCCCTCCTGTTCTGTGAAAGGAGATTCCTTTTCCTAAGACCTAGCCTAGCCTGAGGCTGTACCAACCTGAAGTTGATCTCTTTGGCTTTTGAGTGGAGCCTGTTCAGCCTTTAGAGGAGAGTGTAAGAGAGGGTCTGGACATATTTTCTCCGAAGAGCTGACTTTCCCCCTGTTTTAGAATGCCCTGTTGTTCCGTAGGGGAGTGTTCCCCCGAAACGAGACGTGCCTCATTTCTTCTGTGGACTGTGAGAGAGTCCATATGCTCCAGTTAAACGGTTGGAGGACAAATAAGGTAATGTAGTATCAGGATTTTTGAGTGTGTGTGTACATAAAGGTCACTACGCTACAGAGGTTTATTAGGGTCTGTGTACCGTGACGGGTCTTTTCACACTGGTGGGTATGTGTAAAGACATGGTATGTGCATCCATACAAACCTACTAGTTGGGTATTTAGACACTGTTTGGGCATCGATTTCATCCACTTTAGAACATCATGACGCACTTTCGATCGAATCGATATGTGCAAAGCATTGACGCTTTGTGGAGAAGCTGTAAACGGGTGTGGGTCTGTGTTTTAAGGGAGCCGTTCCAGTCCGTTTCCCGTTCTCTGGCCTTTTTGTCCACTTTGCATTCGTCCTACAGTGGAATGGGTTCCCAGGAGCAAAATGATCTGGGTCCTGTCTCCCAAAATGAGGGTGAGCTGGAGTCTATGCACCTTGGATTGACTCTCCTGGAATGCAATATCTGATTCAAACGTCTCCATCCCTTTGTCCATGTCACCCGTATCCATGGAGCACAACTGCTGTTGGCAGGGCAGGCCCAGAGGCCCATAGCAGCTCTATCTGCCAGTCTGAGCCCAGCGTCAGCAGTGTTTTTGAGAGAGACCAGTAGGCAGGTTTAGGGCATGTTTGGTTTATGGGAGAGATGTACTCTCAGGGGGACCCCTGGAATAGAACTGGTTTGGGTTTCAGGGGTTCACAGCTGGGGTTATAGGGTGACTTTATACCCAGCAGAGGGGTGAAGTTGTTTATATGTGTGTGTGTGTTCGGTTGGGGGTTTGGTCGGGTGAAGGGGGGGGGGGGGGGGGGGGGTTTGAGGTTTGCAGAGGTTTCTGTCTGAGCATTCAGTGGATGTGTAGGACATCTCTTGAAGATCACAGCAGGTCTGTCTTCTGTGTAGCAGGGGAAGACATCTGGAAAGAGAGAAAAAGAGTGAGAGTGAGTGGTGAATGTCTGTGTTGACTGAGCAGGTTCTGGGAACTGACTCTGGTCAGTGTTGTCTGTAGTTACGGCCAGACAGGGACAGATGAGACTGAGACAAGATGTTCAGCTTTCTCCAAATCTCTACGGATTTAGAATGAATGCTGCCTCCCCTTTGGCATCCCCGTGGCAATGTGACGCAAATATAGGACAAACACAGAGATACTCAAAAAGATTCTGCCGTGCTCAGAAGTATGAACACGCTACCACCCCATTTCAATTGAGTCCTCAAACTTTTTTTTTTCACCTCAAATATTTAATCCAATAATAACCGGACCATTTCTTCAAACACCTTTTCAAATCAAAAATCGAATCAAATCAAATTGTATTTGTCACATGCGCCGAATACAACAGTGAAATGCTTACTTACAAGCCCTTTAACCAACAATGCTTTAAGAAGTTTTAAGAAAAGTTAGGGGATCCTACCCCCCTTCATGTTGACCAGGTCACCAGCCATATTACTCACTGAAAATGTCAGTTTTATTTGGTCACACAGCTCAGAGATCATTACTGTGGTCCTTTACTCCAGTGTGGTTGTATAGAGTTTTATTTAGAGATGTAACGGAAAAGAAAATGTTCTCATGTTCCCGGCAACAGTCCTTAACTAAGCCGTAGGGATCAGTGCACATAGCAGTAACAATTTACAAGCAGCATTATGCATGGTTCACGATTATTTTTGTTTTCTTGTTCAGTTCAGTTTTCAGAGACAAATCTCAGAGCTTCTGTTTCTGGTTGAATGGGGAAGCGAGGAGGGAGGAAGGGAAGGGGGAAATGGGGTTCAAGGGGGTTGTGAGTTGAAGGTATGTGAGAATGTCTTGTCAGTCATAACTCCACTCTGCTGGACGTACGCTTGTGTTCGCGGCCAAATCTGTTTTTCCCATTTAGGCTTCCACCTTCTCAAGGAAGAAACCCGATACTTTCATGTGATTTGGGTTTTCACTTTGTTTGTCTTTGCAGTGGATATGTCATTCTTCAACAGGCCTGTGTTTACTTTTGATATCCTGTTTTGGGGGAACAGAAATAAACAATTAATTGGGACACACGCTTTGATATTTCTCACGGGAGAGGCTATATGGACACGCCTGGTGCCCAAATTGATTACGTATGCCGTGCAGCTGAGAGTCAAGTGGAGACGAATCGATTCGGTTCAGTCAGTCATCCTGATGAGCCCTTCCCAGCTAGCTAATTTATGCTGGCTAGCTGGCAACAACAGCAGCATGGCACTAGTTAAAACTTGTAAAAGAAAGTGATGCTTATTTCGATGGGCATGGGAGAAATAACTTGTAGTATTGGTCACCAGCTGGAATCTGGATGTCACCATGACATGTCAATTAGCTAACGTAACGACAAGCCAGTGTGAACGACCAGTGCAACGATGTTGTATCGAGGCCACTGTTGCTTCCCACTGGGCAGCAGTTGCTTCACCGTGCAGCTGTATCACATGTCGCTGGCGGTAGCTAACGTGGCCAATTCGTTCCATCCCACTTGATTATATCTCGAGGAAGGTAGCAGCCTACACGATAAATAACTTGTAATATTGGTAGTAGCCATCTGGATGTCACCATGACAGTCTACTGACTACTCAATGGGGAGAGTTGGCACTGCATGCCGGAAACACAATAACACGGGGGCACAGTGTGTCCTGAGTCCCGCTTGCCAAGCACTGATGTCCTGTAGTAGTTTAGAGGGAAGTAGCTAGAGATTGTAGCTAATACCTGGCCAGGGTGACAGCTAAAGCACATTTGTTGCTTTGTAGTCTGATAAAAACTAATGATTCTGAACACGTCCCAACTTCGGCAGACAAGTTTCACATTTTTCTGAAGTTTCTTGCCACAAGTGTGCTTCGTCATAATTTGTTTAAAAAATGATATAGCGGCACTAATTTAAAAAATTTATATATATGGAAAAAATACAGAGTGACTGAGCCAAATTGTGATTCGTAGACAGACAGGACATATTTCTTTATTTCTCTGAACCCACACTAGACCCCTTTTTTTGCACAGTTCCTATTTTCATTCCCTCTCTGATTATGTCTCAAACTCAGCAACACTTCGCATCTCAAATTAAGAGGTGTTGCTGCATTGTTTTGAAACGTTAGTAGATTGTTTACAGCCATCCCAGCACAGTGTATTTGATTAATTTGTTTGGCCACAGGATCCGCTGCTTTGACTAATGTTTCAGTGTTCAACATTTTCCAACACATTGAGGTGCCCATGCTAATGACAAACAGCAGACTTAGTGCAATGGAACTTTTCCCAGCTCCTGACATTGCAACAGAAATGTGGCTGCATACCTGTGGCTTTACCATTGGATGCTTTCCTAATTCTAGGTCCTCTCTGACTTTCAGGGGTCTCAGATAAGGTGAGACATGAGGTAGGAATGAGGGAGGTAGAGGGAAAGGGGGATACCTAGTCAGTTGTACAACTGAACGCATTCAACTGAAATGTGTCTTCCGCATTTAACCCAACCCCTCTGAAATCAGAGAGACAGGGCAGTTTGTAGACAGGGTGTTATTTCAGAGTGTCTGAAACTCAAGCTTCGCGGCGGTTCTTCTGTGAGGCAAATAGGCCCGGCAGGAGTTTAGATAGAATCACAAGCTCATCTTTCTGTTCTCCGGGCTGCAGGAACACTTCAAGGACTCAGTGCACATTGGTGTCCAACTGGTATAGCTCCAGCATCAGTGCCTGGATACATTCTGTTATATGTGAAGTCTACCCCAGGCAGTGGCAGTTAGCTTGATCCCCACTGACAGTCTTTTCTGCTCAAATATCCAAGTGGCAAGAAAAAGTATGCGAACCCTTTGGAATTACCTGGATTTCTGCATACATTTGTCATACAATTTGATCTGATCTTCATCTAAGTCACAAATATAGACAAACACAGTCTGCTTATACTAATAACACACAAGCAATTATACATTTTCATGTCTTTATTGAACACACCGTGTAAACATTCACAGTGCAGAGTGGGAAAAGTATGTGAACCCTTGGATTTAATAACTGGTCGACCCTCCTTTGGCAGCAATACCCTCAACCAAACGTTTTCTGTAGTTGCGGTCAGAAGGAATTTTGGACCATTCCTCTTTACAAAACTGTTGAGCTTCAATTGGTGGACAGACATTCTCCTGCAAATGTATTGATACACTTGGGAATTCATTTGTCTGTTGATGATAGCAAGCTGTCCAGGCCCTGAGGCAGCAAAGCAGCCCCAAACCATGATGCTCCCTCCACCAAACTTTACAGTTGGGGTGAGGTTTTGATGTTGGTGTGCTGCTTTTTTCTCCACACATAGTGTTGTGTGTTCCTTCCAAATAACTCAACTTTAGTTTCATCTGTCCACAGAATATTTTGCCAGTAGCGCTGTGGAACATCCAGGTGCTCTTTTGTGAACTTCAGATGTGCAGCAATGTTTTTTTTCTACAGCAGTGATTTCTTCCGTGGTGTCCTCCCATGAACACCATTCTTGTGTAGTGTTTTACGTATTGTAGACTCGTCAACAGAGATGTTAGCATGTTCCAGAGATTTCTGTAAGTCTTTAGCTGACACTCTAGGATTCTTCTTAACCTCACTGAAAATTCTTCGCTGTGCTCTTGCAGTCATCTTTGCAGGATGGCCACTCCTAGGGAGAGTAGCAACAGTGCTGAACTTTTTTCATTCATAGACAGTTTGTCTTACCGTGGACTGATGAACATCAAGGCTTTTAGAAATACTTTTGTAACCCTTTCCAGCTTTATGCAAGTCAACAATTCTTAATCTTAGGTCTTCTGAGATCTCTTTTGTTCGAGACATGGTTCACATCAGGCAATGCTTCTTGTGAATTTTGTGAGTGTTTTTTAAATGGAAGGGCAGCTCTAACCAACATCTCCAATCTCGTCTCATTGATTGGACTCCAGGTTAGCTGACTCCTGACTCCAATTAGCTTTTGGAGAAGTCATTAGCCTAGGGGTTCACATACTTTTTCCAACCTACACTGTGAATGTTTTAATGATGTATTCAATATAGACAAGAAAAATACAATAGTTTCTGTGCTATTAGTTTAAGCACACTGTGATAGTCTAATGTTGTGACAAATTTTACAACCAATTTATGCAGAAATCCGAAGGGTTCACATACTTTTTCTTGCCACTGTAGAGATAAGACAAGGTAAAATATTGTTTGCTCATACAATGTTTACCCTTTCCAGATTCATTGGCCTACAATTCGGGATTGTTCCTCTTATAATCAAACCCAGGCTGTGTTTTGGTCCCTTTAAGCTGATAGGTTAAAGACCCAAACTGTTACAGACCTATACCCATCCTGCCCTGCCTTTCTAAAGTCTTTGAAAGCCAAGTTAACAAACAGATCACTGACCATTTGGAATCCCACCGTACCTTCTCTGCTGTGCAATCCGGTTTCCGAGCTGGTCACGGGTGCACCTCAGCCACGCTCAAGGTACTAAACGATATCATAACCGCCATCAATAAAAGACAGTACTGTGCAGGCATCTTCATCGAACTGGCCAAGGCTTTCGACTCTGTCAATCACCGTATTCTTATCGGCAGACTCAACAGCCTTGGCTTCTCAAATGACTGCCTCGCCTGGTTCACCAACTACTTCTCAGACAGAGTTCAGTGTGTCAAATCAGAGGACCTGTTTTCCAGACCTCTGGCAGTCTCTATGGGGGTACCATAGGGTTCAATTCTCGGGCCGACTCTTTTCTCTGTATATATCAATGATGTCGCTCTTGCTGCGGGTGATTCCCTGATCCACCTCTACGCAAACGACACCATTCTGTATACATCTGGCCCTTCTGTGGACACTATGTTAATAAACCTCCAAACGAGCTTCAATGCATTACGACACTCCTTCCGTGGCCTCCAACTGCTCTTAAACGCTAGTAAAACTAAATGCAACCGATCGCTGCCCGCACCCACCCACCCGACTAGCATCACTACTCTGGATGGTTCTGACTTAGAATATGTGGACAACTACAAATACCTAGGTGTCTGGCTAGACTGTAAACTCTCCTTCCAGACTCACATTAAGCATCTCCAATCCAAAATAAAATCTAGAATCGGCTTCCTATTTCGCAACAAAGCCTCCGTCACTCATGCTGCCAAACATACCCTCGTAAAACTGACTATCCTACCGATCCTTGATTTCGGCGATGTCATTGACAAAATAGCCTCCAACACTCTACTCAGCAAACTGGATTCAATCTATCACAGTGCCATCCGTTTCGTCACCAAAGCCCCTACCACCCACCACTGCGTATGCTCTCGTCGGCTGGCCCTCGTTACATATTCGTCGCTAGACCCACTGGCTCCAGGTCATCTATACGTCTTTGCTAGGTTAAGCTCCGCCTCATCTCAGCTCACTGGTCACCATAACAACACCCACCCGTAGCACGCGCTCCAGCAGGTATATCTCACTGGTCATCCCCAAAGCCAACATTACAGTTCTCTGCTGCCAATGACTGGAACGAATTATAAAAATCGCTGAAGTTGGAGACTTATATCTCCCTCTTTAACTTTAAGCATCAGATATCTGAGCAGCTCACCGATCGCTGCATCTGTAAATAGCCAATCCAACTACCTACCTCATCCCCATATTGTTTTTATTTACTTTTTTTTCTCTTTTGCACACCAGTATTTCTACTTGCACATCATCATCTGCACATATATCACTCCAGTGTTAATTTGCTAAATTGTAATTACTTCGCTACTATTGGCCTATTTATTGCCTTACCTCCTTACTCCATTTGCACACACTGTATATAGATTTTTGTATTGTGTTATCGACTGTACTTTTGTTTATTCCATGTGTAACTCTGTGTTGTTGTTTTTTGTCGCACTGCTTTGCTTTATCTTGGCCAGGTCGCAGTTGTAAATGAGAACTTGTTCTCAACTGGCCTACCTGGTTAAATAAAGGTGAAATAAAAAAGGTTATGGATTGTTTATGCCACTGGCTCTGTTCTTCAAGTTATCCAAAAGGCAATAATATTTTGATAGCCCCTTTTAACACGACTCAAGGTGTAGTCTGTAGCTGGCCAAATGCCAATCCTTTAGCACACATGGTTAAAACATTAAGATCTTCCCTATTTATTTCAGCAATGCAACCAATGTATGCTCTTGGAGCCCCTGTTTTAATGACGTCTAGCACAGCAAGACCCCCCCCCCCCCATTCTTACTCCTGGTAACCCAATATGAAGTGGTATTGGCTCCACAAATCGACATCGCACCTAATTTTTGCACTTGGCAGCCGAGTGGTTGGTTATGAATTGAAGTGGCGACTGAGCCTCCAACCCGGTGGTCCTAGGGGAGTTCTGATATCTGTGCTTTTTCACATTACCAGTGTGACATAGCTGCCCAAATGCATTTGTCTAACACAGCCCTGAAAGATGAGAGAAGTCCTTATGGAAGGGGGAACATAATACGTTTGTTTTGGTTGGTTTAAGAGCTGGAGGGATTATGAATGTGACTAATTGCCATGTAGAAGTCAAGCTGTTATTTGATTTTGGACAAATTATGATATATGTCAGGAGCACACTGAGATATATGGACCACTGATGTCATGAACTGTGATATGCTAACTGCAGCAACCCTATGTGGTCAGAACCAAGCAAAGGTTATTTGCTGTAAATCCATCATGTAAGCTTAAATGTTTGCATAACACTCATTTGCAGGCATAACAAAATATTCCAAGCCATAGATATAGGGGAAATTATATATACACGATATATACTAGAGTATGTGGACACCCATTAAAATTTGTGAGTTCAGCTATTTCAGCCACACTCATTGCTGACAGGTGTATAAAATCAAGCACCCAGCCATATAATCTCCACAGACAAACATTGGTAGTAGAATGGCCTTACTGAAGAACTCAGTGACTTTCAACGTGGCACCGTCATAGGATACCACCTTTCCAACAAGTCAGTTCGTCAAATTTCTGCCCTGCTAGAGCCGCGCCGGTCAACTAGACGTGCTGTTATTTTGAAGTGGAAACGTCTAGGAGCAACAACGGCTCAGACGCAAAAGGTGTAGGCTCACAGAACGGGACCGCCGAGTGCTGAATCGCGTAGGGCATAAAAATTGTCTGTCCTCGGTTGCAACACTCACTACCTACCGAGTTGCAAACTGTCTCCGGAAGTAACGTCAGCACAATAACTGTTTGTCGGGAGCTTCATGAACTGGATTTCCATGGCCGAGCAGCCTCACACAAGCCTAAGATCACCATGCGCAATGCCAAGCGTCGGCTGGAGTGATGTAAAGCTTGCCACCATTGGACTCTGGAGCAGTGGAAACACGTTCTCTGGAGTGATGAATCATGCTTCACCATTTGGCAGTCCAATGGAGAAATCTAGGTTTGGCGGATGCCAGCAGAACGCTACCTGCCCGAATGCAAAGTTTGGTGGATGAGGAGGCCCCTTAGTTCCAGTGAAGGGAAATCTTAATGCTACAGCAAGGATGAAATTCTAGACGATTCTGTGCTTCCATCTTTGGGGCAACAGTTGGGGGAAGGCCCTTTCCTGTTTCAGCATGACAGTGCCCCCGTGCACAAAGCGAGGTCCATACAGAAATGGTTTGTCGAGATCGGTGTGGAAGAACTTGACTGGCCTGCACAGAGGCCTGATCTCAACCCCATCGAACACCTTCGGGATGAATTGGTACACCGTTGGCGAGCCAGGCCTAATCGCCCAACATCAGTGCCCGACTTCAATACTGCTCTTGTGGCTGAATGGAAGCCAGTCCCCGCAGCGATGTTCCAACATCTAGTGGAAAGCCTTCCCAGAAGATTGGAGGCTGTTATAGCAGCAAAAGGGGGGACCAACTCCATATTCATGCCCATGATTTTGGAATGAGATGTTCGACGAGCACGTGTTCACATACCTTTGGCCATGTAATGTATCTTGGCGAACTGTTGACATGATTTACTAACTGTACTTCACCTAGTTTGTTTTTGCAGGTCTGTTTTTACAGGGGTCAACTGTTGGTTCATTCATCAGATTTTGAAAACAATAACACACGCCTAGAGCGTCTCTCAGATCAGTCTCTCAGCAAGGTCGTCAGCGGATATGCATATACATTAGCCCTGAAAGATTGAAGGAAGGAATGCTAGCTTGCACAATGCGTTTTAGCACAAGCACAGGTTTTCCAATGTCAATGGTGGACTTTTTAGCCCCTCGTTGTAAAGATGTTGTTTTAACCTTACCCACATTGCCATTTGTCTTGGGTAAATAATGTGTTCGTAGGTCAAGAAGTGGTGGGGTTTCCCCTCGGTGACGCCTTCTGTCTGTGCAGTAGCTAACACAGTAGCTACGTGCAGTAGCTAACAGTCGTGTGCTCTATGGCCCACCATACACACATGCCAGGGCTATTATTAGAGGCTGTAAGAGAGGAGGTACTGTAAATGAATGTCATTGTTACTAATCCAAATGTAGGTACTGGTATTGAGGTAACCTTTAGGTGGCAAACCGTTAAGACAGATTGAGTTAAGCTTTCCGAGATGATATCAAGACCGTAGCCTTTTATTTGGGGAAGTGGGCATGGTAAATAATCCAATCGCAATTGCTCCATCAGACAACAGGAAATCATTAGAGCCCTAACACATAGTTTCCCTATCATCTATCATAGGTTGTTTGCTCCATTCATTTTCTGCTAAGCATTGTATTTAGCTGTACCAAGGCCAGATCCCTCCGATTAGACCCCAGCAGACAGAACTCTCCACCTCTGACAACACTAAACCCACGCGCCGCTTCGGGCCCCGGTCCAAAAACCACAGGATATGTCCAAATGACTCCTGATGATTTTAAACATAAGCAAATGAAATGTAGCTGCCACGTCCCAGCCACGCATTCAAATCACTCCACTTGGTTGTTTCCTTTGGCTGATGACGAACAGCTTAGGAAGTGCGCAGTGCATGACATATTGGTTTTCATGACAGAGGCCCGTGGACTTGTGAAGGCTATTTAACAGCTACAGTAGGGCCCTCTAGGGTTACAGTGGGAGCATCCTTGAGAAGGCGTTGAGGAGGCTTTTCCGGAGTTTGCTGGTAAAAACTCCTGAAACCCAGCACGTATTTGCTCTGTGGATTTTCCCATTTTCCCGCGATCCCTCCCAGTTTTATAGTGAGTTGTAGTCTAATTCCTTTAGCGTTTGTCAGATCTGGCAGGTGTTAATACATTCTTCCTCCTTTTAATCATGGATTTATTTGTGAGATGAACTGCAGACCAGTAGATGTGGTGTTTTGAAAAGGTTGAATGTTGGAGACCAGCTGCCCTCTACCTCTCCATTGGCATTCCTGTCTGTTCAAAGGCCTCCTTGTCTGGCAGTGAAGTCAAATAGTTTTTTCCCCCTGTGTCTCTTTTGTGTGCTGTTAATTCATGGCCTTAAAGTCCAACAACAGTTAAATCCGTACAAAAGCGAACCATGCCAGCCTGAATGAAACTTGCAATTTGAACGCAAACCCACTACCAAAGGGATAGTTCGGGATTTTGACAGTGAGGCCCTTTATCTACTTCCCCATAGTGTGATAAACTCGTGGATAACTCGTGGATATTATTTGCATGCAGTTTGACGGAAGTTGCTAACTAAAGCAATTGCTAACTAAGGTTAGCGCAATGACTGGAAGTCTACACCTAGCTGTTCCTGTAGACTTCCAGTCGTTGCTCTAACGCTAGTTATAGTATATAAGGGCCTTGTTCTCTCCCGAGTGGCGCAGCAGTCTAAGGCACTTTCATCACAGTGCTTGAGGCGTCACTACAGGCCCGGGTCCGATCTCAGGCTGTGTCACAGCCGGCCGTGACCGGGAGACCCATGAAGCGGCGCACAATTTGCCCAGCGTCGTCTGGTTTAGGGGAGGGTTTGGCTGGCCGGGATTTCCTTGTCCCATTGTGCTCTAGCGACTCCTTGTGGCGGGCCGGGTGCCTGCAAGCTGACTTCGGTCGGCAGTTTCCTCCGACACATTGGTGCGGCTGGCTTCCGGGTTACGCGAGCAGAGCAGTGTGTCAAGAAGCAGTGCGGCTTGGCAGGGTCATGTTTCGGAGGATGCATGGCCCTCAACCTTCGCCTCTCCCGAGTCCGTAAGGGAGTTACATTGATGGGACAATACTGTAACTAGCAATTGGATATCACGAAATTGGGGAGAAAAATGGGTAAAAGTAAAACAATTATATGGACTTGGTCTTTTAACAAATAGGGCTATCTTCTGTATACCACCCCTACCTTGTCACAACACAACTGATTGGCTCAATTCGCATTAAGAAGGAAAGAAATTCCACAAATTAACTTTTAACAAGACACATCTGTTAATTGTAATGCATTCCAGGTGACTACCTCATGAAGCTGGTTGAGAGAATGACAAGAGTGTACAAAGTTATCAACAAGGTGGTTACTTTGAAGAATCTAAAATATATTCTGATTTTTTAACACTTTTGGTTACTACATGATTCCATCTGTGTTATTTCATAGTGTTGATGTCTTCACTATTATTCTACAATGTAGAAAATAGTACAAATAAAGAAAAACCGTTGAATGAGTAGGCGTGTCCAAACTTTTGACTGGTACTGTATATATACACACAAAAAAGGCCTCATTGCCAAAATGATCCCTTTAACTTTTTTCTTTAACTAGGCAAGATAGTTAAGAACAAATTCTTTTTTTCAATGACGGCCTGGGTTAACTGCCTTGTTCAGGGGCAGAACAACATATTTTTTACCTTGTGAGCTCGGGGGAATCGATCTTGCAACCTTTTGGTTACTAGTCCAACGCTCTAACCACTAGGCTACCTGCCGCCCCAAGTTAATGAAGGAGGAGACAGGGTGACCCCTAATTAACCCTATTAGTCCAAGACTCCAGCACAAATCAGCTTTTCATTTATCTGACTTTAATTTATCTTCATATATTTCCTCACAGTGAAGTGTTTTACCAAAACAATTTAACAAACAGTTGCATTCATTCGTTTTATTGACAAATGTAAATTAAAATGTAATGTCCGCCAAAGCAGAAACCTGATAAAAATGAATTTATGTCAATGCGGTAAGTACAGAAATTGTTGCTCTGTGGGAAAATAATATCCAACTAGTTAGTGACTGTGAGGAGTTTGGAATTTGTAACAGCAACTATGTGAGATTATTACAGTATTATATACACTATGTCATGGGATTTCCTTTGAATTTCTATGTAGAAAAAACCCTTACCTTCAAATCAAATTTGTATTTGTCACATGCGCCGAATACAATAGGTGTAGACCTTACTGTGAAATGCTTACTTACAATGCTTACTTACCCAACAATGCAGAATTTTTTTTTTAAGTAAGAAAATATTTGCTAAAAAGAAAAGAGGCTATATACAGGGGGTACCGTTACCGAGTCAATGTGCGGGCGTACAGGTTAGTCGAGGTAATTGAGGTAATATGTACATGTAGGTAGGGGTAAAGTGACTATGTATAGATAGTAAACAGCGAGTAGCAGCAGCGTATAAAAGGGGGTCAATGCAAATAGTCTGGGTAGCCATTTGATTAACTGTTTAGCAGTCTTATGGCTTGGGGGTAGAAGCTGTTAAGGAACTATTTGGACCTTGACTTGGCGCTCCGTGTACCGCTTGCCATGCGGTAGCAGAGAGAACAGTCTATGACTAGGGTGGCTGGAGTCTTTGACCATTTTTAGTGCCATCCTCTGACACTGCCTGGTATAGAGGTCCTGTAAGCAGGAAGCTTGGCCCCAGTGATATACTGGGTGGTACTCACTACCCTCTGCAGCGCCTTGTGGTCAGATGCCAAACAGTTACCATACCATGTGGTGATGCAACTAGTCAGGATGCTCTCGATAGTGCAGCTGTAGAACTTTTTGAAGATCTAAGGACCCATGCCAAATCTTTTCAGTCTCCTGAAGGGGAATAGGTGTTGTCGTGCCCTCTTCACGACTGTCTTGGTCTGTTTGGACCATGATAGTTTGTTAGTATTAACGACTCTTGTGTAGCTTGTGAGCATCATAGAGCAAAACAAATAGTTTGTAACTCAAACTATTTCGGACTCAACAGACGTTTTTGTAAAAAAGACCCGGCCCCGGGCCCTTTCGGGATCCACCCTTGTCTCACAAACACTGCTCTATGTATAAAAGGGGTTAGAAGTCCTAAATCACGCTAGCGTTACAGTGGGACTCATTGGGTTAAAACCAACGCCCAGTTCCAAAGGCCTGACAGTGCATTTCCAATGATTATGTGAATGAGCAATTCAGGAAAATGTAACCTAGAATCCTGCAGCACTGCTGTTTAACCTCATTTTTCGAATGATATAGTTTAAACTGTATGTTTCAAATGCTCTGGGTAACGTTTTTGTGACATGGGAACACCAACATTACTGCTGCTCCTTATAATGTACAGCAGCCTACATTTATAGTATATTTAATCACTAGACATGCAAACTCGTTAATATACTGCATGTACGCGCTTAAAAGCAGACGAGTACAGCGAACTGAGGGTGTTCAAATAGATTCTCCTCCAGAACCTGTATATTGGGACTGGATTCCACTGGAGCCACAATTCAATTGTTGCTGTTTCACATCCATGATTTAAATAGAGGAAAATATGTCAGTTGCTAAAAACAAAGGGAGATTTATGCACCCCTCCATTAAACCACTTACTGCAATGGAGTGGAAGAGGAAGCCTTTCTTCTGCCCAGTCTGGAGGGCTGTTCAACTTTTAAATGTGTGCCTCTCCCGCCCGAGAGCAATTAGGGAGAATAATGGTAAAGTCAGGTTAATGGTGGCTTTTCTGGCGCAACCACAATGCCGTCTTTGTGGTGATCTGCTGTAAGAGGCACTGCGTAATTATTTAATCTCAGGGCTTAGTGACGTTCTGTGGTCCAACAGTTGTTTGGGAAAAATATTTCAGTCTCAACCCATTTTCTCTCTTTCAGACATTCCAGGAATGGTACAAAACAGAAACAGAATGGGATCGGGTTGTGAAAGACTGAACAGAGATGTTTTATTTGTGTGCAGAAAGTGAAAGGCAGGTCTTCTGATTGGTGTTATCCAGCACGGATAACCTGCAACATAAAGTAATGCTTATTACATTGATGATTTACTTACACAGCATTTAATGATTTTCTCCCGATCTAGTATTGCAGTGTGTTTACATTTATCTGTTCAATGTGGTCACTTCTCTCTGCACATGGCCTCTGAAGCTAGTACAGTATGTAAACCATGGAAGGCGACAGTCGAGGGCATGTGATTCGTGTACAGCATGTGGCGCCCCCACTCCCCCTTAGTTTATTGGCTCTTTACCTAAACCTCTTTTCCCATGGCCTCCACATCCCATGGTAACTAACTACTGGAGCCAGAGTTTGTCATGCATCGACACCCACCTCTTCGCCATGAACAAGCTTATCCAAGCTAAATGACACCTAGACAATGTGTCTGGATGTGTATGTTTTGTGTTCCATTGAAAGGTATACACAATATTCTGCTTTTGTTTGACGACCAAAGCAATTTCACTCGTGGGGTTTAACGGTTGCCTCTCAGCGGTAGTAGAGAACGTCTTTTCATGAACGTTGGCCTCCCCTCTTTTCACTGTGACATTTTCTCATATCATGACATCAGCGGCACATGAGCCCCCCAAAAAATCACTAGCGCCTTTAAAACTATGAGTCATGTTTAACAAGGCAGCAAACCTACAAGGGCTCCTTGTGAACTGGTCTGTGAACTGTCACCTTTGGGTACACTGAGAGGATCGGGGAACCTCTGCATTGGATCTCTGTGGTTAGCATAGGCTCCCTCTGGCTAGCTGTCTACTGTTCTAGACATGCTGTCTTTTCACAAGGACTCTCTCCCCAGGACCAGTTGAAATGAGCAGAGGAAGGGGTGTGTGATGAACTGCTGATTTGTCTAGACGTGACATTTTTGTGGAGCGCTGGGAACCTGATAGGGCCGTTGTTAATCTTTATTGGTTCCCTGTGGACGGCAGAGGTGCAGGGAGAGGCCTATCCCATTCTTTCAAAGAACTAATCTCCCTCGCCTTTTGGACCAGTCATATACTGTAGTCATATTTTTATTTGGTTATGATTTTTCCAGATTTCAATAAGAAGAGGAGGTTTTTCTCTCAGTAGCTAGGTTTCCATCCAATTGGTGACAGATTTCCATACAAATATTCTAAAATCAAATGGAGTTTTTTGGGTGAAAAAAAAAACTGGGCATGATGAAGTAGTGCACATAAAAATATCTTTTGCGATTCAATTTCCATGTACCAAATAAAAATTACAAGTAAATGGGTTTTATCACATTTTCAACTCTACAGATCCTTATGTCACAAAACATGTTTTGTTATATAATGAATGTGCCCACTCTGGTCTTTGCACGTGCGATCTAGCCAAAAGCTCTCAGATACAGTGTGGGTAGTTTATCTACATGATGAGAATCCTATAATAAACAAAAGAGCAAGATTATTTGTCAAACGGCAGCCAAGCATTGATCATCATGTCACCAGAATAAGACCCTCTTTATTTATTGGAAAGCAGCATCAAGCTCATCACCGTGCACTTTCACCGCCCTTTGAAATTCATCATAATGTATTTCATCTATAGCCTAATAAACTGCATGCTTTCCCGAGTCGTAGTGGGAGGACCACACAACATATAATCGTGTGACTCCAAGTTTACTTCGATATGATGGTTATTATATCAATATTTGCGCATAAAGGCGTTTCCGCCGCCATTGCTCGCATAATACATTTTACAGACTATTTTGTTTTGTCGACATTTAAAAAGTTTACCGACGATTTAGCTGTTTCCATTAGGCCTGTTGTGACATTTTTTATCCAACATGTACTTTACTCACATGAAAAGGTTGGATGGAGACCTGGTTAATGACAGTAAATCCTGCCCTATGCTTGAACAACTGCAACTGAAAATCCTTTATGTGCAAAAAGGAAATTGGCAGAGAGCAAAATCAATTGATTGTTATTGCAAAGTATTCGTTTCCCCTCAAAATCATTATTATATATATTTTTTTTAACATTTCGTAGTATGAGCATTATAGTTCTATGCGGTTTATGCCCTTTAGTGCTCGTGGTAGAGCAAGTTCTGTTGATAATGAACATTTTATCATTTTCTGCCTAAAATAGCATCGTTAAATTATCACCTGGCTGTGGCACAGACCCTGTTGTACTATTGGCTATTGAAAGTAGTGCCCCCTACTGGCTCTCCATCACCACTACCGGCAACAACCTGTCCCATGCGATTTTCAATACAAATGCCAACCAACCAACCCAAAGCTGCTTTTAGATACTGGCTTTACGAATCTCAACAACAGGAAGAGAACAAGCGTGTTCTATGTCAGCACTAGCGCCGCTGCATTCCATTCAATAGCATGGCTCCAGACTTACCACATCACAAAGCAGACTTTTTGAACGCTGCATGGTTGTCAACCTAAAAATGTCCATTGAGAGTGACCCCTGGGTTCTGGCTCTGTCTTGCATAAGGCTAAAACAGACAGTGTTCTTACTGTTCTGGCACAGCACACTGTAGCCTTTTCCATATAACCCTGTGGTTTCCCCTGTCTGGTCTAGTGTATTGGGAACTCTCCACTACCCCTACAGTACATTTCACATTTGTGCCGGCCACTAGTGTGTGTTTAGAAGGGGAATTGGAGAAGCACGGAATCCAGGAGATTGGCTCAGGAAGAGGGGGTTGGGAGGGTATTTTCAGCACTGAAATTCCATAGGTTATTCCTGGATCTATATCGCAGGACACGGATCGTCTTAAGATGGTAACCCATAAGGCCTCTGATCCAGTGTACTCAACCAACTCAAAAGTTAATGTGAATTTAGCATCAATCCAAGGAAATGACAGCCTTTTTGAAGTTTTGAGTTAGTGTCAATTTACTGTTCACACACAAAAAAAGTTTGGGTTATTGGTGTTGTATGAGGAAGTGATGCTGAAACTATCATTGTGCGGAAAACAATCTTTGCATCTGTTGTGGAGTTCGAGACAGACATACACTACATGGCCAAATGTATGTGAACACCCCTTCAAAATAGTGCCCACACAAGCTCACAGAACAGGACCGCCGAGTGCTGCAAAAAAAATTGTCTGTCCTCGGTTGCAGTACTCACTACCGAGTTCCAAACTGCCTCTGGAAGCAATGTCAGCACAATAACTGTTCGTCGGTAGCTTCATAAAATGGGTTTCCATGGCCGAGCAGCCGCACACAAGCATAAGATCACCATGCGTAATGCCAACGTCGCCTGGAGTGGTGTAAATCTCGCTGCCATTGGATTCTGGAGCAGTGGAAACGCGTTCTCTGGAGTGATGAATCACGCTTCACCATTTGGAAGTCCGACGGACGAATCTGGGTTTTGGTGGATGCCAGGAGAACGCTACCTGTCCGAATGCATAGTACCACTGTAAAGTTTGGTGGAGAAGGAATAATGGTTTGGGGCTGTTTTTCATGGTTCGAGCTGGGCCCCTTAGTTACATTGAATGGAAATCTTAACGTTACAGCATAGAATGACATTATAGACGATTCTGTGATTCCAACTTTGTGGCAACAGTTTGGAGAAGGCCCATTCCTGTTTCACCATGACAATGCCCCTGTGCACAAACTGAGGTCCATACAGAAATGTCAAGACCGGTGGAAAGCCTTCCCAGAAGAGTGGAGGCTGTTAGAGCAGCAAAGGAGGGACCAACTCCATATTAATGCCATGATTTTGTAACGAAATGTTCCACATACTTTTAACCACGTAGTGTAACTATCGCTCAAACTTAAGCTCAGTGTTGGGTAGATGCTTGCCCTCTGAATTATTATCAGTGGTGAGGGAGGGGGACACGCCCAAGAGTTTGCATGTGTGGCAGGCAACATTAGACCTCCATTTCCGACTGTCACCAGCTCAGGTCCTTACATAAGAAGGACAGCAGGTGTCAGTGGTACTTGGACAGCATTTTGTCCGACTGAGGAGGAGCTCGGCGTTTGGCATGCTCGATATAAATGCGTCAAAACAACTTCCTATTTTATGTGTGTCTGTATACGTGTTGAGTGTGTCGCCTTTGCCCCGTAGAGTGTAAAGCTTTGGCTTCATGGCCCTTGCATTGTACAACTGGAGTCTTGTGGGCGCCATCACATGAGCTATTTTTGCAACGCCATGCCTCCCAACGTGCCTTTGGACCAAGGTTGTCTATAGATGTCCCAGAGCGGCCTGCTGGCCTAGCCAACAGGATGTGATGGTGAGCCCAGAATGCTGTTGGAATCTGAGTCCATGCTTGCTTCCCCGTGCTTACGTGCAAGGGGTTTAGGCTTTCGCTTCTGGAGCTGCTCACCCCCACAAGAATTATTGGAGCACCCCAAAATGTTTTCTCCGCCCATCAGTGACTCAGCCTGCGGTGAGCAGGGTGGGCGTTTTTTGGCGAGCACCCCGTCTCTTAGCGCTGTACATGAGCTTGCAACCCAATGCTTAGTTTCTGGCTTTTTTAAATTTAATTATAAATTTTTTGGCTGCATATTGAAGGCTGGCCAGCACTTCCACACATAGCTCAGCACAGTTTCTCTAGTTTCTAGTTTCATAAGCTGCCAATATCCCTTTCCAGGACATTCAGAGCTGCAAATACACAGTCAGCACAGATCTAGAATGACTGTGCAATATGTGAAGATGTTGGCTTGGTACGAGTAGGCCCAGCCTGGGTAAAGGGGTATTGCTGAAGTGGGTGTGGAGTGCAACTAACTGCTGGTTGTTTTTCAACCAGGGCCTCCTGGGTCGAGGGGAAAGAGAGGTCACAATGGGGATCCAGGTAGGTTTACTGTACTGTACCTGCCCTCCACTCTGCATTAGACTGTAGGCCTGTAATGGAACAGGTGAAGAAACATCATAAACATAATACATTCAATGGAATCAGTCATCTCCTGTTATATGGCAACTCTGACAATTACCTTATTTGAGAAAGCAATTTAATACGTGTATGGGTGTTTTTTTTGTGGAATTTAGTTGTTTTTTTAGGAATTGAGTTGTTTTTTTAGGAATTGAGTTTAGTGTTTTTTTTTTCAGAATTTAGTTTAGTGGGTTTTTTTTAAATTGAGTTTAGTGTTTTTTTTCTTCAGAATTTAGTTTAGTGGGTTTAAAAAAAATTAAGTTTAGTGTTTTGATTCTGTATATTGTGATGAAGTGAAAGTAAAACGTATCTGAAATGAACACATTCACTGCCCATTCTGGCTGGAACCAGACATCTCCTGTGGGTTTGACCCACTCAGGTTTGACATTTGCTTGTACTATAGTCTTTACTATAGGGTCGAGTCCAAAATAGCGCCTTCCCAGTAAGCAGAAGCTTAGGAAAATGCTAGAAATTGCTAGAAAAACAGAAAAGGAAAAATAATGCAACCCTCAAAGGGAAGGTTTTGTCATCCCTGATTGCATCATCTGTTTTTCCTGGATGTTATTGCTCATGTCAGAATGATCACAGGTCTGTAGGAGTGGCCTGACAGTCTCCCTCTGTCCGTTTAGAGAGTAATTCATTTCAGGGCTGTTTCTCTAATGTCTATGACAGCTTCTTGCAGTATAATAAGTATGTATTAAGAGTGACCTTCAGACTCTGTCCTCCTTCATTACGGTGTGGCTCCATGGGGTTCTCGGTGTCCTGAGCCCACAGGTTTTTTACTCCTCCTCACTGAGCAGACTACTTGTCCAGCTACAGACCATTTAACAGAGAAACCATCATGTGCTTACTTCCATTCCCATTTTTCACGTTGTTTTTAATGCAAACCGTCTGGAAAACCCGTATGATCCAAAATAAATTATCCAGTTCCACTGCTTGGCTTGATTGTTAATGGGAATATTCCCCCCTGAACAAATTGGCCTGACAGCCGTCTTTTTTACTCATAGAGTCCTAAACTAGGACCAGACAAAATAAGCCATTGAGAAGCTAATGCTGGTGATTTGATGTGACGTTAAGGGAAGTGATTTGTCATCAGTAATTTTCCTCACTGTTCTGTCATTGATGTGATGCCATCTTGTGTGACCCTACCTTGTTTGACCCGGACTTGATTTTGCGGTAATTGATTCTGTCTGGTGACTGAGGTCTTTCTGATGATCCCTCTAAACGGCCAGAGGAAGGTGTGGTCATAATGTAAGACATATACCTGCTCCTACGCTTTGAGTACTGCTGGAGTATTGCCTCTGTACCTGCCTTGTGTTCCTGATGAGAGTTTTAAAGTGTTATGTAACCCATCAGGGTTGTTCTTTATAGAACTTCAACTATCAGTTGTTCTACTTATAGAAAGCATTGATTCCATTAGTATCTCATCACTTCTGGTATTGTGATCTGTAATACAGCTCATGGAGTCCATCGTAGGAGTGAAATAAAATGTTGATTCAGGGAATCATTTTTAAAGAACCAGTTCCCAGGATTCAGTAAGCATGCTGAGAAGAGATACTCCATTGAAAGGGCTTCTTGTTCCAGGAGAAGACTTCATCTGGGTCCTGGAAAACTGCCTGTAATGTCACGTCTGTGTGGATGTCTCTCCACAATGGAAAAAGTAAATGCAATAAGTAGTGCATTAATCTCAGCTGGGTGTGGAGGAAGCTCGAGGAGCGACACCGGTTTGGCGTTGGGCTCAGTCTCATGCTACAGGCGGTGTAGTGTCATCTGGCGTCTCCCTGGCCCGAGTTTCCCTCTCTCCATCCCTGTTCTCATCAATCCAGAAATTGCTAGGCAGACTATTTCCAACACTACCAGGGAGGGGAAAGGTCTCAAGGCCAGGAAGGACTGTCTCATGGGAGGGCTGAGGGAGAGTCCGGCTCCCAAAATGAGTACTTTTATGCACCAAATTTCTTGATGTGACGCACCAAAAATATGACCTGCCTATATGCTCAGCGTATCCACAAGTTGTCTCAAGAGTGCTGATCTAGGATCAGTTTGACCTTTTAGATCATAGTAAACAAGATTTTTACGGACTGATCCTAGATCAGCACTCCCACTCCGAGACGCTTTGCGAATACGGGCCCAGTAGTCCCTTCTGTGTCTCTGAAGGTGGTTAGGGACAAAGACAAAGAGCATGAGCGAGGCAGAAGCTGTCCCACTGGGCACAAGACGTCAATTCAACGTCTATTCCACGTTGGTTCAGTGTAATTTCATTGAATTGATGTGGAAACAATGTTGATTCAGCCAGTGGGTGCCCAGTGGGGTGGGTCATGATGGTTTGGAAGAACTCCCCTTATCACTGGACCAATAAAGTCTTCTATACTTTCACGGAGCCGGCACCTTTGTGATTTGTGCTTTGTAGATGGAAGTGGTGAAAAACCTCTTCTCCTAACAGCAACAGAGATGTTTTGAGTCATGATTTTTACTGTTCTATAACTCAAAGGCAGGAAGGTTGTCGAGGTGACGCATTGTACCGGTACAGAACAAATCCAAAGCAGACCACCACCGTAAACTGAACTGAAGAACATTTAAAACTTTCCATCTCACATTGTCCTAACTCAATTTCTGTCATGACCTGATCAATGTTTTCCTATACCGAATGACTAATTGAATCTCTCTCTCTCTTTTGCAGGACCCCCTGTAAGTAGAGCTGATACCTTGTGTGACCATGCAGAGAGTGGTAAAGTGACTGTGTTTTTGTGTTTGAGTGTTTTTTTTTTGTGTGCAATAGGTATATGTATGTCCTTAAACGTACAGTGATATCTCTGTTTGATAGCACCTAATCTTGCCTAAATGCACCCTTTTGGTGCTGCTGTGTGGTGTGTTTGCAGAGACCTTGTAAAGAGTGGCGACGTGATGGTTTTGAAGGCATATCATTGAGCATATCAAGGCAATTAGTTAAACGTGGTCATTATAGTCGCTCTTACTTGCGTTGTTTGTGGGGGTGGAAAAACGGTGGATATTCGTCAGTTAGTCAGTTATCCTTAGTCAAATGTACATTTTAAGTGAGTCTCCATTTAGTGCTACAGGACATCAATTACAGCTGCTATCAGCTGCTAAGCATTTTAGTGGTTCAGCTCAGTGAAATATCAAGTGGTCTTGACATTATGAATAGTACATTTACACAGGGGTGTGAATGTTATTATGCCTTCAACTTAAAGTCAACTCCTTGGAAAATATGAATCATAGGACCACTGAGGAGTGTTTAAAGGTACTTGCTAAATCAGGAGACCAGGCGTGTTTTCCACTCCCAAACTCCTCCACCGTGTCTCTATTTGACAACTAAGAAGCTTTCGGATGTCTGAGAGCACGTCTTCCCTGTCTCCCCTGTATCCTGCCAATACTCAGGGACCCTTAGCCATGTCAGCGTTAGCCTAGCATCTCTCGGCTTACCTGCTGGTCTTAGCCCAGGTCCTGTGGGAGGGCAGGATGTATGGAACATCTTGGGAATGGGGCTAAAATTGGGCGTAGCTGCGACAGCTGCGTCCTGGTGCTGAGTGGGGGGAGGAAGGTCGATGCCCAGCTTTGGGCCATGGCAGTGATTGATTGGTCAGCAGCAGCCAAGCAGGGATGGATAGCCAGACCAGGGCCAGGGATAGCCAGAGACAGAAAGGCAGGCTTGGGAGGAGTGGGCTCTGTGGGTTTCCCGGAGAAACACTCACACCTGGGCGGCTGCTTTGCACACTTGATGAAAAGTTCATGGCTGATTTCCAGTCAAGTCAAAAGTAACGACTTAATTATGAAATTGTTAGCTATTACACGAGGATGAAGTTGATAGCTATTTCGTATGATAAAAATAGATGCACGTTTCACAGGGTAGGTGTTCCTGTCACTTCTGCTTTCATTACGTCAACGAAGGAAGGAAACTTCCCAAATTATTTAGTGGAGGTTTGAGTTGTGGTTGGAATCCTTTTGGAAGTTAAGTGCCATTATGTACTGTGGTGTCAAACCTCTCCACTTGAAATGCGTTAGCTATTCATACTAGAAGCACTCAGCTATACAGTAGAGACACAATAGCGCTACCACACAGGTCTCCATGAACCTGCAAGTGAACTTTCATGTAAGGAATAGCACTGGAAGTAATTGATCAAGTTACGTTTTAAATCACTGCCTATATATGAAAAGGGTATTTTAAGACAAATAAATCACCGACACATTTTCTTCATCCAGGTCAAGGATTAATTGAGAATCTCTCTCACTGTGACTAAATGCTAGTGTTTGTTTTCAGTAGTAAGAGGGAGCAATATGGCGCTTCCCCTTGTGTTTGATGAATCGCCTCAGCTTTTCTTAACACGCTGGTCCAGACGATCTGTATAAATACTCTTAGCCTCTATTTACATTGGGATATTAAAGCGAACGCAATTACCCCATGTGATTGCAACTGTAAAATGACATGAAATTGGTGCTTTCCTGTTCCCCCCGAAACTGAGGGCTTTGGACCTTTTAAAAATATAATACTCCATCATTCATCATAGGTCATATCACAGGCGCTTGGCCTCGTGCATTTAACACACTCTAAAACAATCAGTGTTGATGGGAAACTCCTTCAGACTCAAATTAAACTGAACAGCATAAGAGCTCTCCATCGCTCCACCATTCTTAAGCTCAGATTCAGCGTTGCTCAACACACACAGTTGACCGCTATAAGTGTACATTTGTCTGAGAAGGACATATTGTTGAAAATGAATTGCTAACAGACCTGTTTTCCAGAAACTAATTCGGTCTCCCCTTTTTGTAGCCTTTTTTGTCTGCCTTTTAGTTAGATTACAATCAGCTCAGATCTACAGTAAACCAAACCACTCTCCCACACCTCCACCCGTACTACTAAAGGTACAGGCGGGCCCCAGGGGCCACGGAAACCCCAAGAGGGGGACCTCTCATTCGTCCACCAGCACTCGGCCCAAATGGGAGCCACATGTGCCTGGCGTAATTCCAATGAGGGGTTCCTTCCGGAGGTAGGGCCCCTGACCCCTGCAGACGGCCCCCAGAGGCCCTGTAGCAGGCAGGCAAGCAGTCAGGCACCCATGTGCAGTATGTTCTCACTCAGCACCTGGCCTTGCACCTCACCTCAGCACTGCCCCAGACCTCCAGGGCCATGCAAGGTGCTCCACAGAAGCGCTGATCATTAGGCTTCCTAACAGCAGCCGCTTGATTCACTCCCCTGGGCTTGAACATCTATAAAATCTAGCTTCACTTAAGTAGATCAAATAGAATTATGATATGAGATGGGGGAGTGTGTTAACATCTTTTTCCTTTAGGATTGTTGATGGACTGTTGATGCAAGATTAATGACTTCCCGGCCAATAGTCGCCCACGCGCTCAGTATAGGAAGCAGACACAACCATTACTCTCGTTGGCTTTTCAGGGGAGATTAGAGTCAACATGTCAGTCTGTAAGCCATATAACTCCCCCATAGAGATAACATACTCCTCTGTGGACAAACAATGGCCAGTGACTTTGGGAAATGTCAAGGGTTCCTCTTCCCGTTTAACCAGTCATTACCGCTGTGTCCTTTACTGATACAGCACGGATAAAAGAGCCGTCGATTTCTGTTCCCTTAGCTCACCGAAAACAAAACACTCAGTGTTGGAGGACATGTTCCTTTCTCCTTGAACATGGCAATATTGTACACAGTATCGGACATCCTCATGGCTTTGTTGGTTTGTGAAAGGCGCTAAGCCAAAATACGTTTTTTTCATTCGACTTAGTTAGCCACCAGCTGCATAAAGAGCTCTACGTAGATGAATCCATGGCATGCCTTCTCACAAGACCTATCTTTGCATGTATTTACATACTGATTGAAACAAATGGATGTCATTGGATGTTCTTTAATGTTGATGAGAATCTACCGTATGCTACAGATAATTAATAACTTAAACAGCTGTGGTATATGATTGATCCTCGACTTAAGGAAGCATGCTATCGTCTCTTTCATGTCAATGAGGTCTATCAAACCAAATGAAATGATGTAATGTTTTATTCGTTTTCTTATTTTGTTGTGGAATGCGGCCTTTGTTTTCTTTTGTGTCTGCCTGTTTTAACTGAACCTGACAAAATACAATGAGCACAGAAAACGACTTTTTAACATACAGTATTGGATACAATCCAAATACTCTGCATTGAGAAAGTTCAATAATGACATAATACTGTAGAAAACGCTCCAAAAACCATTTTATTCTGGCCTGGCTCAGTGTGATGTGAACTCTCTTTGTAATAATGTCACGTTCACTTTTTATGTTGTACCCATTTCTCTCACCCCTTTTCAGGGTCCGCCCGGACGATCAGGCTTTCCGGTAACTGTCTTTTAACTTCCGTCTGTCTGTCGGTCTGTGTGTTTTGAGATCTCTCTGATCTCTCTACTGAGAAGTTGTTTTTGTCCCACTAATTTTTTCCCCTAATCAACGAATGATCATTGAAAGAAAAAAAAAATGCATAGTTGGACAATCAACCAATGAGTGAAAATGTGATTATGACAGCTTCTCAGCTAAGATACCTCAGAGATATCTCCTTAACAGAGAGACTGAGTGCATTATATGCGTACTTTATACACTCCTCTTGTGTGATTGTAATGTCTTTATAGACAAACGGTGCAGCCATTCAATAAGATGTACAGCAGTCTTTACTAATACATTTTGATTGGACATATCATTTGCATTGAAAAGGTTATGCCCCTTTTCATGAAAGAATCCATTAGGAACCCAATTTTATAAGAATGAGAGACCTTCACCTAGCATCGCAGACACAAGTGCAGTAGTCTTGTTATCACCTCAGGCCCTCTTTTGCCTAGCTCTTTGCTTTACTGTGTCCCTGTCAGCTTCCTGGTTACCCAGCTCTAACATGACTAACTCCCAACCAGTCAAATCCACATGGTCTCCATCATAGCATGGCAATAGGAGGCCATCTTAGAGCTGACCTTTGATCCCAGCTGCCAGTTCTAACCTGTGAACCCCCCTCAGTCCTGTCAGGCTTACTGGTGAAACAGGCCCATAAAACAGTTTGAAGCGGAAGGGAAGGCTCACAGGGTGAGATTTTCAAGGGAGATTAGCTGACAGGTTTTTGTCAAAGTACGGACATGATAAGTTCCCGGATTTTTGATTGATAACACTGTCAAAGAACTGGACATTTTATCACAAGTGCTCTCCTCTCTTCTTGGAAAGGATGTGGTTTTGGAGGGGGAACTTGTCTGCATATAAATCAGTAATGCCTCCCCTTTTTCCATAGAGTGTGGTATATCAGATGTGAGTTTTGAACAAAAGAGCAAAACCACCTCGCGTGATGTTGGAACTCTATACGGTCCTGTCACGCTAACACTTCACTATTTTCTACTTTGTAGCCTGCTATATATTCATTTCACAATATCTCCATGCAGCTTCCACTAACTCATTCCCAGTGATTCATTATTCTACAATGACAACCGTCACGTAATTATCACATTACGCCACAAACTCTTAAGATGAGTGTTGACTATCATAATACTTTTAAGCCCTATACATCCTCCTTCAGTCATGCCTCATCTAAAGTAATCCACTGGTCTGAGTGTGTGTATACTGAAGCAGCAGCCGTGCTAGCGGTGGTGAGTGGAGCCGGTCCGTGGAGTGAGAGTGTGCTGGGCTCGAGCATATAGTCCAGCTGAGTCTCATTACTCCTGTTAATACACTTGTAAATCCTCCTGCAGGGGTGTGTGTGTCCGTGCGTAAGTGCATGCATGCATGCATGTTTGTTCAGTGGGGGGGGGTCAGCAGTGTGGTCAGGGACCAGTGAATTTGAGACTGCCGCAGTCCCAGCAACTCTAAATCCCAGGCTGAGAGTGACAGGTGGGAGGGGGTCAGAGGGGACAGGGGGTGGGAGGTGAGGTGGAAGTGGTCGCCTAAACTCTTGTCTTTTTTAGGGCAACGGACTTCAACAATAGAAGGAAAACACAGTGGGGAATAGAGTGGGGAGTGATCAGATTTCTGTCTGAGATCTCTCGGAATGCTGCCTTGCACAATAACAGACTTGGCTCTGCGCGGGATAAAGGTTAGAGAGCCAGCTGTTCATGTGATGCTCGGGAATCAACAGTTTGAGCGAAAGCTGCATTAAGTGACCATAGGAAATGGCTCGTTCTGCTCCTTATAAAGGCATAAAACTGAATATAGGGGAATGTTGAGCAGGTATGATATTGCAAGGCCTTGTCTTGAATCAGAACCTTGGAGAGGGCATATAGAGCCCTGCCTTAAGCCAGAAAATCTATAGAGACCTGATAGTGATGTTCCAGCATGGGGGTCATTGTTTTTAATCACAGCGAGATTTGAAATAGAGGTTTTGTTTTTATTAACAATCTTTTCTTTTTGTTTGTTATTGGGCAACTATTTTTCTTTATTTTCTTAAAAATAGCCATCACCTGTGGGACTCGCTAAAAGATAGTCAGCTTTATATTGATGACCACCCATGTTAGGTTAGTACTTAGGTCCATACTATATTGAGGGGGGTGGAGAGAGAGTGGAAGTCCAACCCAGGCCTCTCCCCCCAACATCCTTCACAGATTCAGGTATCCAGCACATGTTGTGTCGCTGTGCGTTGTAACGACTTATGGGACTTGGCCCCAAGCTGGTCAGCTGGCAAACCTCATCTCTGACAAGCATCTGATGTTTAAGTGATTAAGGGAAAGTTACACAGTATATTAGTGAGTTCTGACATCATGTTTACCTTTATTAACCATTTGTTTCAAATCATCTCTGATGAGGCTTGTTTTCTGACCACCGTTGGTTCACTGCTGCACGGACTTATTTCAATGTCTGGCATACTGTAGCTAACCATGAGGGAAGCTACAGTTTTGAGCATGACTGCATCAAAATAGCTCAACCTACCAGAATGTTTGTGAATAGTTCCAAAGCTATACAGTGGTTTAACTTTACCAAAGTTGACCTCTAAAACCTGACTGTCTGCCATCAATTTAAATACATACATAATCTGTATTTGCTGAGAAGAGCATCATGTAATATTTTGATGGCATGATAGGATGAAAGCTAGCTCAAGGTTGGCAAAGTTAACCTGTTGGCTATGATTGTAGTAGTTCTAGAAGATATCATCATTGTTTACCCCTTTCCTCTTGACTTTGCGTTGCTTATTAGGGTGACAAAGGAACAATGGGAATTCCTGGAAGAATGGTGAGTGACATGAAAATGTGCAACCGAGTAATGTGTAGAAACAGTCAAAGGGACATTGACCAAATAGAGGACACTTGAGTAGTGTCTTTAAACTTTTAAAGAAAAGACTGAAGAGAAAGGGCACCAAACGTCAAGCTATAACCAGATAAAGGTTTTGTATATACATATGTAATTATTAGAAAGTTTAAAATTGCCCATTGCAGATTGCAACCTTTGGTGCCCGTTCATCAATTATAAAAACTGACATATCACAGAGTATCAAGATATATGAGGATTGGGTTGGGTATATTTTGACATAGCTAAAGATGTGTAGTTATACTGTAACTTGACATGTTTGCATAATGCTGAAAATTCAACTTCACAAACAAAGCTCTTTTATGCGGCCATGGCATTCATAACCGCATATATCACCTAATATTTGCACTTATAGTGTGTGGACATGGCCTGCATTTAAAGCGTCACGTCATGCTTAGAAAGTCATTTAACAAACATTGTATCATGTTAATGGAGCTGATCTTGTTAGCTGCGTACAAACATGCCAAATCACTGAAATGTCATACTCAAATATCTCAAAAGTCACAGATCAGAAAATGCTCTATTGTTGTGTAATGCATCATCCAATATTCCATTACTCCCTCTCCCCTTCCCACTCTCTCTCAAACTTGTAGCTTTCAATTTATTCATTAATTTAGTAGAACATAATGATGTTGCTATAAAAGCCAATCATTTTTGTATCTATTTTTTTTGTGTTAGAAACACAGCTTCCCCATATTTCATATTTGTCGCGTTTTTTGGCTTGATACATATTCACGTTTTTATTATTCCGTGTGTAAACTATATTTTGAAGTTTTTGTCGTTTTTTGGAATGTGGAATTGCCAAGAGACATGCACACATTTTTTTATTTAAAGATGAGGAAAACAGTTTGCACTGACAAGTGAAGGCTCTCCCCCATTTTGCGTGCAGACTTTTTATTTTCTCATTTATTTAGATTCGTTTATTTTAGCTCATTTCAAGGCAATCTTAAACCGCAACATATGGTTAACAGTACCTCGGCTCTCTCTGTTTTGCTGAGTCGTCGCACCGGAGGTGAATTTTCACAAATACGACTCCTGTTTGTGGCCTGAAAATTCTGGCTTTAAAAACACTCCCTCTCCAACGTGGGGCTTTCTGCAGCATCGCTCCAGCTGTGAAGCCCATGCAGAGCACTCAATATTTCACACAGTGTAGAGGAGTTAAGCTACTATGTGGTCCTCAAGCACCTCCTCAAAGGAAGTCCTTTTTTTTCTCTGGCTTATCCCACGCTCCCAGCTCACTGCCTCTCCCTTTCCTTCAGTCACTACTACTTCTGTGAGAAAAGTACGTCTCGACACTAGACAGCTCCCCGTGGCCCTAGACTTCAGCCCAGCCAAAAGACCAGCCTCCTCTCCTCTCCCCACCCCTCCCTTCCCTTCCCCTCCCCGCCCCTCCCCTTGACCACTTCTGAGGCTGATGCATGCCCCGTGTCTCTCTGTGCCTGTCTAACCCCGGTTCATCTCCCTCTCTGTCTCTTTCCTCCTTCACACTTTGCATGCGACTGTGTCTGCTGTGACTGACCAGGGGATAAAAGGATACGCAGGGGAGAAGGTAAGTGTATAGGGACGTCAGTAGGAACAGCCAACCTCCAAAGCCTGCAGGAGAGAAGGCAGGGAGAGAGGCTTCAACAGGCTTAGTGGTGATGGTGGTGGTGGTGGTTAGAAGCACACACTTGTTCACTGTACAGTAGTGTATGGAGGTAATAGTTGATTTATTTCAAGGGCCCTGGGCGTTAGGGTCACATTCTGAAAACCATTTCCCACCCTGGTTGGATTACCTGTGTTTTTTCACTCAATGAAACAGAGTAGCAAATAATTGTCACATAAGAGTCTCAGAGTTCTAATTTAAAGAGCGATTGCCCCTGAAAGGCCATTTTCAAAATGAGAAGTTGTTTGTCTGGCATCGATATGAGTCAGAAACATTTTATTCTAGTGTCAAAATTGACAATAATGTGTAAATAGCATAATTTTGGTCATAAAGTAATTATCGTCCCAAACAGAGTTTTGCGAGGTGATAGGGGGGGAAAAGAAGGTTATGGAACAGTTTGCCTTGGGTTGGGTTTATTTCAATCTTGCCTAGATGCACCCAGCTAGATGCGCCCATAATGCCCATGGTCAATTTGGTTTGACATTCTATAACCCTACGGGGATAGTTAGGGACTATCAGTAAATTACACAATGTACATGAGAAAATATTTTTTAATGTCAATAGCTCCTAATTTCAACGACTTGAAAACCATATACAAATATTGAAAGCATTTAATGAGCAGTGGCGATTTAGCAAAATCGTGGGATGCATGTCAGCAAAGCCACTACACAACACTAAACAATACATTAATTGCACTATAACGGTGACAAACGGTGCCCACAAACAGTTAGGGCCTACATAAAGCTGTCCCAACAACAGAGCTTTCCTTTCAGCACCATGGAGTGAATCCTTACCACTGCTACACCTGGCTATCAGCGGAGTCTTGTCTGGCAGCGAAACAGATAATTCAGTCTCATTTACTGCCTTTAAAAAAACATGGCTGACTTGCAAAAACAGATGTGGTTTCTGCTGATAATTGAGATGTACAAATTATGGCATAAGGCACAGAGGAGCAGATATTATATATTACAATATTCAATGATTATATTTCTCTAAAACAAGCTATAGGCTACATGTGCACCACCAAGTCAGAACAGTAGTCTAAGTTATGAGGGGGAAAGGGACCAAATTATTAGGGTGAGGCACATGGGCTACTAACAGCTTACTACACAACATACACTTAGTAATACTTTCTTAGCTACAGTATACATTTTTGGACTCACCTTGTTGGGCTGTGCTCACTTGAACAGGAAGGTTGCATGGTGGTCATCAAACTTTGTCATCAAAGTCTGGCATTCTCTAGATTTATGGTGCTAAAAAGAGACCATGTTTGCACGCGGCTTAATTAACAAACTTTTTTTTTTTTTTTACATTGTTTCATACTGATATGTTACACGTATTAATGCCAAAATAACATGCAAAAAGGCACAAAATATATATCATATCCCACTATGTCCATGGCGATGCATTCAAAGGGCAACCCGATGATCAGTAGGGGGACCAGCGGATTTCGGAAGTGTGCTTTTGGGGGCAGTGATTTGACACTCTTGGCAGCTGCGTCAATATTCTTCCACGCCCCTCCTCATCCCGGGCCAGTGGAACCGGGCGGTGATCCGTTCCCGGGTCTTCACCATTCCCAGTTGCGCCCCCAACAGATGGGTGTGGGCCAGTTGAAGAACAGTTCCCACGTACTGTTGGGGCAGCAACAGTACCTTTCAAAGTTCCCCCTGTTGGCGTGACACCTGATACAAAAGGTTATTCTTGATTTGGAAATGGGGGTATTGCCAGTCACTCACCCCTGGAAGTAGCTGGCCATCCACCGCTATCACTTGGGCTGCGGCAGTTTTCAAGTTTGGATCCTCCCACTGAGCAGTCCCGAACTGTCCCCTCAGTTGGCCCATGGCGGGTGTCCCGACTGGTCCCTCGAAATCGATGAGGGGGAGGATGGACTACTCCTCCATTTGTTCACCAGAAGGGTCGGGTTCCGACACCCCCTGGGACTCCGAATCCAGACCCGTAGATACAGGTTTGTCAACCACTTGCTTCCGGGCCGCGCAGGCTACGGGTCGTCCTCGCTCTCGTCTCCCGCCAGCTCATACCATTTTTCCTCAGCTCGTGCCTCCACAGTGCCGCGGACAATCTCGTCCCACGAGAAGGGGTACCGGCAACTCCAGGATGGCACCCACCATCATCTGGCAGCTCCCTTGTGGTGTCACGATGTTGGCCTGTACGGTCAGATACCGCTTGGTGTCACCGTGGACACATGTAATGGACATCTCCCCACCACGTTCGGTCCCCTGGGCCAGCAGGCTCGTGGCTACGAGCGTAATCACACTCCCAGAGTCCAATAGTGCTTCGGTGTCGTGTCTGTTGACTTTCACCGGGACACCTCCTTTGGTCTCCATCTACCTGGGGTCGTCACCGGCGGGTCCGCTCTCCCCCGGCCATCTCTCCATAGGTTTGTGGTCTTTTGGCCCCGCAGACTGTCGGTTTAGGGTATACGGCGGTGGGGGTGTTCTTTCGTCCCCCCGGACGGGTCCCCGATTTGTCCCGGCTCCCCTTCAGCAGTGCCCCGGTGTTCTGATGGTTCTCCACTGCTCCCAGGAGTTCCTCCAAGGTCTGGGGCACACGTAGACTCGCTGCACTCTTCATGTCGTGGGGTAGCGCCCGTAAGAAGCGATCCATGACCACTTTGTCTATGATGGAGAGGGTGGATACGTCAGTTAAGAGCCATGTCCTGGTGATGCACAGTAAGTCGCTCATCTAGGGTCGGGGGGAGGCATCGGCCACGAACCTCCAGTCATCGACCAGTTGGGCTTGTACCCGTTGCGGCTAAGTATCTCCCATTTGAGACCGTCATAGTTTTCCGCCTGTTCGTCGTTAAGGTCACAATAGAACGGGGCCAGCAGACTTACCCACTTAAGCCTTGGCCATCCTTCCCGTAGCGCTGTCCGTTCAAACGTGCAGAGGTATGTTTCGATGTTGTCCTCCCCTGTTAGCTTGATTAAAAACTGGTTTGGATGTGATTCAGTAGGCGCTCCTCCTTGTAGCTTCCTGATTTCCTCAACTAGGTGGACATTTTGTAGCCTCTGTTCCTCCAGCGCTCGTTCCTGAACCGCCTGTTGTGTTTGTTGGGACTAGATGAACTGAGCTATCTACTTGTCGATGCTGATGCTGCGTAAATGTCAACCCTGATCTGACCACGTTATCAGATTGCCACACATTCTCCACCACTTGTGGCAGACCAGGGGGTTTGGTTACTTCCGGGATGTGAACGACATCAGCTTGTTCGACGCCTACCCCATGCCGAGGGTGGACGAGCTTATCGACCGATTGGGAAAGGCCCGGTACATCAGCACCCTCGACCTGACCAAAGGATATTGGCAGGTACCGTTGGCAGCATCCTCCCGGGAGAAGACAGCGTTTTCGGCACCGGGCAGCTTATATCAGTACTGGGTGCTCCCATTCGGTCTCCACGGAGCCCCGCCCGCATTCCAGCACCTGATGGGCCGAGTCCTCCGACCCCACCAACAGTATGCAGTTGGCCTATTTCGATGATATCATCATCCACAGCCAAGGTTGGGAAGAGCACCTGACGCGCCTCCAGGCGGTGCTGGATGCGCTCAGGCAAGCCAGGTTGACAGCGAACCCCAAGAAATGCAAGCTATGGTTTGAGGAGTTGGAGTACCTGGGGTATTTGATCAGACGGGGGAACGTGAAGCCCCAGGAGTGGAAGGTCCAATGTTGGTCCAGACTGACGCATGCAACACGGGACTCAGGGCCATCCTGTCCCACGTACACGATGGGGAGGAGCACCATCATGTACATAAGCCGAAAAAAGTACTTGATTGTCGAGAAAGAGTGTATAGTGGTGAAGTGGGTGCTAGACACTCTCAAGTATTACCTGTTGGGCACCCACTTCACCCTGGTCAAAGACCATGCTCCCCTGGTCTGGATGGCCAGGGGAAGGGACATAAACGATCAGGTCACCAGGTGGTTCTTGTCCCTACAACGCTTCTTTTTTTTCTGTTGTGCACAGGTCAGGGGCGAAGCATGGTAACGCGGATGCCCTATCGAGAAGTGAGACATATGTCGCACTGACGATAGCCCCCTCCCCGACAGAGCTAAGGGGAGGTGGGGTGGCGTACCGCAGGTTAGCCACCAGGGATGACTCATCGAGGCCTGGTCTCGACGGGCTCTCTGGCCAGGACTAATTTGGGACTGATTGTGGTTGGTGAGTAATCAAGTGGCTGATTGCTCACCAGCTGGACGAGTCCCATAAAGGCACCAGAAGGGCAGCAGATGGAGGTAGGGACTGGGGAAGAGAGGTTACTCCCGTATAGTCACGCTCAGTACCAGAGATAATGGAGGGACCTCGGTTTTGTTCCCCACAGGATACAGCAAGACCCAGGAGCCCAGAAGACAGTATCCCGGAGGAGGTCTCCTGGAGGAGACCTATTCTTTTCTCTTTGTTTATTATTTAAATAAACACCCTTGAAACCGAGCTAATACAATTCTGTCCGTGTCTGATCTGTGTAAATGTCTTAACCAAACCCCCTGGTCTGCCACAATATATATATTTGTTTTAATTGAACAGGTGCCCCACCTGCCCTGAATGACGGGTTGCCACTGTTAATGAGACAACTAAAAGATGTGCAACATGCAACTATTGTTCCATTTACATTGTGTAATTTATTGACGGTCCCTAACTAGCCCCAGAGATAGGCTATCCAATGTCAAACCAACTTTGCCACGGTCGCAGACCAGCCCAGCTGAAGCTAATTGGCGAAAGAAGTTGGCTAGCACTAGCCTAAGCGGCTTCAAGACACAAGACCTGGTTGGACTGTAATACATCTATAATGTATTACATTTCTTTGTGAATTTGGTCAGGTTGCCCAAAAAGATACATATTACAGCTTTAAGGCTCCCTCTAGAAAGTTGAGAGACATTTATTGAGATCATGGTTTACTCCAGATACACTAAGCAGATTCCACTAAGATGTAGGTTTCAGAACCCTACCTGAAATTATATACACTGATGACCAATCTGCGTTGGTGAAATCTTATTTCCACCTCGAAGTTCTCAATATGTGTTCATTCCCTCAGATGGCCTATAGTTATCTGACCATGTAGACTTTTCCAGTCCACTAAATGGTCACAGTTGCAAAAGCGATCAGATCTGCCCTCTCTTTTGTTCCAATCAAAGCCAGAGGCAACAGCTTTTTGGATTCACTTTCATCAAACCTGAGGTGATATGGGATGTGCAGAGCTGAATGTGCTGCTAGAGGAGAAACATGCGTTGCATTCTTCACTGTCATACTGTAGAGAGAGGCAAGCTAGCCAAACAACTTCAACATGGCTCAGCTAGTCTGCCTGCCGGTGGAGAACCTCAGGAGTTATGGGTGGACTTGTGAGGAAACAGAAATAGTAACCAAGACTGTAAATGTAGAACCAGACAACGGCACTGGCTTTGGGTGCTCTCAACAGATCTGGGTCCAAAACAATCCAATAGCTTAGCTCATATTTCTCTGCACCAATTGTTTTAGGAGTGTAATATTGTGGCCTGTATCCCCATGTGTGGTTAGCTCTGGCTGCCAGGAGAGAGGATGAAGAAACACAGGGGTTAGACAGGGAGGCTTGACTGCAAATCCTCATTAAATGTGAAAACATCCTCTCCAGAACAAAGACAGAGAGCCAACACAAGGGGAACCTTAAAACAAATGAGTTCTGCGGGTTTGTGGGTGGGCCGTACTGTATGGGGCAAGTGACTGGCAGAAGACCAGAGAAAAGGAAAACCACGATGAATTGGTTAAGCAGAGAGAGAAGCATTCACCCAAAGAACACTGACTTCATGGGTATGGGAAGATTTAATATTGGAGGAAATGAAATCTCAAAAGGCTGTCTCTATTCTTGGTGTTTCATAGTCCTGGGTTGTAAATGTGTGTGTTTGTTTTGAGATGTTTCTGGTCTTAGTCATGATTTTCGGCCTCTTGAGATTGACCCTTTCCAACACCAGTAATCTGACCGCTCTAGAAGGGCATCTGTAGATCTTCACTTGTCCAGTCTGTTGGATCTCTGTATCATGGGAGGAACTGTAAAACCCCTGAACTATAGTAGATTCGAAGACCATTTTTCTCAGTGGTTTGCCTTTTGGCCACTGTGAGGCACAGGCACCATCAATCCATCTTCTCCAGTAGCGCTGCGAGGCGACAGCACCTAACCAGAGTGTGAAAACAAATACTTCCCGTCCCAAAGTAGGCATTTGTTGAGAAACATTAAAATCACCTGCATTTGTGATGGATGGTTGGGCCATCAAAGATGTCCCTGTGATAGGGTTTCTGGGGCGAAAGCTAATTAGGGAAAGTGCTGGAAACCCGAGCCGGCCCTGTCTGGCCCAAGTAGTTTCTGGGATTGTGCTGCGAGGGTCCGTAGGTCTGTATGGACGGGGCTGACACTGTGCAAATCACCCACTTTGTGCCAGAGGAGCCCAGTGAGTTTTCTTGTGTTTGTACAGCAGTGCTGCTGACCTTCTGAGCGAGCACTGCTGTCGAAGGTTTAAAGTATGCTTCTGAAATTTGAACTTTTGACTTTGCTGAAAACGTATAGAAATATGTTCTAAAGCCTCTTCGCCTGAAACGTGGGAAAGACTAGGTGTGCGTGTGTAGGAACTAGACTAACTGTATGTGTTACAGATGTTAGTGGCTAATTTGAAATAATTTCTCTCATTTACCATTTTATTCATGTACAGTACATATTATACAGAATTACTAGGCAGAACATCTGCTAGATAGCTGGATAGGACTGGATAGGACTAGGAGAGAGGTATTATTCCATTATTTTGTTCCACTGTTGGTGCGTCTTCTCACATTCTGTTTATCTGTCCATAGGGAGCGCCAGGGGAGCCAGGCCTGTCTATCATTGGGCCACGAGGACCTCCTGTAAGTGTCTTCACCTCGTCTTACACCTAATAAACCTGTGCATTACCTGTACTGTTAACTGCTGCTTTCAATTCTCCTTTTCAATTCTCCTTACTAAGTCATAAGTCTTCAGTTCAATGACTCATGGCCTGCCACTCTGAATAAGCCTGGCATGATTGTAATGCCATGAATTTGTCAACAGCAGTTATAAAATAAGTTATCTTGTGAACCCCAGACTCATGACCACATAGCAGAAATGTCAGAGATTCTACATGTCTGCCTGTCAGGACTTTCCAGACCAAGTTGCTGAGCTAGTCCACCACAGAGCTAATGGAGATTGAAGACCGATAATTACAGGTTGTGTGGGAGTACTTTGGCATTGTCTGAGGATGCCATAGCTTTGATTTGCCTGTAATCTGGATCATTCCGTATTTCATCAGGATGAGAAGTGAAGACATTCCTCTACCTCTTCTACTGTATCCCAGACACCAGAACCCAATGGGACCTATTGTGTTAAATCATTTATTTTCCTGAGGTGAAATAAGACTTCATCCTGCTTCAACAGCTTTCTTCCCCCTGTTTCTCTTCTTTTTTATCAGTAGACAGACAATAGAGGTACTGCGTTGCAACTCAGTTGTGCAATATCCTGATTATGCTGTGAAGAATTGGACATGTTTTAATTTGAGGTTTTCTTGTTCCGCTGTGGTTTTTGGACAGCAAGGTTAAGAGTACCTTGTTGTGGAGCCAATAGACTGGCTGCTCATGAGGAGTAGACATGTGTTTTCCCAATTGACGATTAGTTACATACACTACCTGTGTTCCCACTCCCCTGGCCGGTAATAAGGCATTTATAATGAACATCAGGCTACTGCGGATGTAAAGCCCAGCAGGAGAGTGAAGGAGTACACAGAGAACCAGAAAAACAGGGGCACTTAAAAGGGAGTTTCCCACAGCAGGTGAGGTCGACACAAGAGGCTCTCTCTTGACCTCAGGAAAGGGTGAGGAAATTGTTTTGGTGGAGAGAAAATAGCAGAAATTAAAGCAAGATAACGGTTATTCGAGGAAGTGCTTATATTCGTCCCGTTAACCACAAGGGTGTAATGGAAATGTGTTTCTTGCGTATCCCTACTCCCTCTGAGACACCTGCAGGGAGTGAGTCATGGCCAGGATCACTATTGTCCAGCACCCCTGGAGCAAGTGCCTTGCTCAAGGGCACATTGGCACATTTTTTACCTTGTGGGCTCCGGGATTCAAACCAGTGCTCTTTTGGTTACTGGCCCAATGCTCTAACTGCCAGGGTTTCTAGCTGCCGCTGTAAGGTGGCCCTTCTTATCTGTCCCTGTTCTCCACACTGTCATTTTACAGATGAGCGTAGTTCTTCTACTGTAGTTGTTCTACTGCAACCTGACCACAAGGAAACAAAGGAGAAAGGACCCCTATGGTTATATCAGATTAGTTCTCTATGTTGATAGTAATACACAATGGTCATATTGAATCATACTGTAGACGTATGTTAAGATGTGTTGTCCACATGCAGAATTAGCCCTACTAGTATGAAGAAATAAAACTAAATGTGATAGGTTACTCTTGATAAACCAACGACTGAGTCAGTTGACCATACATACAGCTCAATACTTTTTGCAAGTTCAAGCACAGAAGCACAGCAAGAGAAAGGGGTCCCATATTGTGAATTGCATTCTCAGTGTTCCAGATCCTCTGTAAGGCTCATGTGCAAGGCATGTACAAGCCACATCCTTTTGCTGTCTTTCCGAAACAGACAATCCCTTCGGGAGGGAAAACATGCATAGCCCCCAATAACTACTCCGGTCCCAGACATTTCATTAGGAACGTTCACCTCTCCCTAATTTTGTCTTTACGGCTCTCCCTCCCTTTTTCCCTGGGATATTGAATGGCCTCCTCTAGTCCCACAGGCCGCGTAGCATATCCAACACCCAGTGCAGAATGTTTTCATCCAAGCATTTTCCCTAATCGTTATTGACTTTTACTCATTCGGCTTGTTTGACGTTCTCTCTTTCGCAGTCAATCTTTATTCGATCGGAAAGCGCCAACCTTTGTCTCTTTCATCCCTCTAAAACTCTTTCCAGTGTTGTGTTTCGCCCTCTTATTCCCTCCTGTTTTGAGAGTCAGTTGGTTTTCCCTCCGCAACCCACACAGAAGGCTCTCCCCGTGGCCTGTGGTATCACTCCCTCTGTCAAGGTCTGTTATAGCTCTGCCCAAATGTATTGCTGTGGAAGAGAAAAAACGGTACCCTCTCACACTGACCCTCTTTCACCAGAGTTTCATGTCAATCTTTCAGCTGAACAAAAAACGTTTAACTCGACATCTATTTCTGACTCTCTATAGGGACAGCCAGGAACAAGAGGCTTCCCAGGCTTCCCGGTAAGACTTTGCAGCTTCCCCAGTTAAAGTCTTTATAAACGGTGTTATAATGTTAGGGTACTATTTTACAAGTGGAGCTTTATTACATAGTTGGAGCTCCCAAATGTCAGACGGTTAGATGTTTCATGGCTGGCAATCTCCCGTGGGCAGATTCTGCATAATCACGCAGCTGACCAAATTACACGAGAGTTTACTTCTGGGTAACCGAGATTACATGGCTGGTTAAGTGCATAAGTGCCTTGATCATTGGTCTTGTTTTATTCAAATCTATAGCCAGTCTACTGTCTCCTTTATGCCTCCTCATCGGGAATAGAGCCTTGTCCAATAGCAAAGCTGGCCCTTTATGTTTTAACATGGCCGTTTTGAAGTGTGTGTCAAGTTTGCTGCATCTTAAGTCACTATAATTTCCCTTAAAGTCCCTTCAGAAATGTTAATGGTTCTTTGTCACCGGCTAGACTCACCATGCCACTTACAGCTGCAGAACACAAAACATGCACTATATCCTCAATTTCCTTGACCTGGAAATACCTTTCTTCCCCTTCATAAGGAGTTTCATATCATTGCTGTGGTCTGTGCAGCTATATTAGCTGCTATTAACCTGTGTTTAAATGTCTTCCCCTCTCTTTTTATTCTAGGGTCCGATTGGGTTGGATGGCAAGCCCGTGAGTTTCGCCCCATTCCTGACAAATGTTGAATAATTGAGTAATTGAAGTACTTTAAAAGCCCAGAATCCACCACCACCTTATGATGATGATGATGATGATGGGGATAATTAAGTTAATAATGATTAGGGTCATTATTGTAATAAAATCTCTATTAGTAACATGATTGTTATTATAGGAAGGAGGTAATAGTGTTATGGATATTTCTTAAACGTTTTGCCAAGATACTCAAGTAGAGGCTTGCTTTGATTATTTTACCACATGCATTCACTCTTTTATGCTCACACAGGGACAGAACGGCTTGAAAGGAGACTTGGTAAGTGGTGTTGTCATTTTGCACACAGTTTTGCAGTTCATGTAAACAGCGTAGGCCTATTGCTGTCTGCACTCCTGTACTTGCAAAGGACGTAAACTCACACTCTTTATGTGTTTCGAATGCCCTACAAAATAAGATCACCATGAACGTGCAGGTCGGTAAATTCTGCTTATGCACCATTTGTTATCCATGTGACCATCTTAGCAAGTTGTTTACCTTTTTGCCCTGAGTGAAGCCACAAAATGAATTGGGAAAACACTGTTGTGGCCTGATTTATTTGGATAGTAATGGGATAGAACACATGAATGATCGGCTATGAAAAGCCAAATGACATTTACTCCTGAGGTGCTGACCTGTTGCACCCTCTACAACCACTGTGTTTATTATTATTTGACCCTGCTGGTCATCTATTAACGTTTGAATATCTTGGCCATGTTCTGTTATAATCTCCACCCGGCACAGCCAGAAGAGGACTGGCCACCCCTCAGAGCCTGGTTCCTCTCTAGGTTTCTTCCTAGGTTCTGGCCTTTCTATGGAGTTTTTCCTAGGCACCGTGCTTCTACATCTGCATTGCTTGCTGTTTGGGGTTTTAGGCTGGGTTTCTGTATAACTCTTTGTGACATCGGCTGATGTAAGAAGGACTTTATAAATACATTTGATTGATTGATTGATTGACAGCAGTGGGCTGTCTGTTTTAGTGACAGGCAGAATGTATGTCAGTTGATGGGGTCTTCAAATGGGAGTTGGAACTGACTGAGATAAAACACAGAGGAGCAAAGGCAAACAATAGTTAGACTTGTCCGTTTCATGCATATGGTGATACAACTTATTTCGAGAGTCCAATTCAGTGGAGTTTTCCAAGAATACACTGAAATACACCTCTAAATAAACAGTATAAAAGAACAATGAATGAAACAGACAGACCATAGAAAGCAGGAATGGATAAATGGCAAACCATAAAAACCTCCTCTCCAAAAGAATCACCCCAAAATGACTTATTTTGGCTTCCACTGAGGTGCCAGGGGATTGAGACTTCAATTCCCCCCATAACTCTGACACCTTTATAGGCCCTAATGAATCCTGTGGAGCTCCCTGTGAGGCTTCTGAATATGACACAATGACTGTTGAACGTCCTGTACCCCTTCACCTCCAGCCCTGTGACCGCTGGACCGATCTCATCTAGGACCTTGAATCCCTCTTTTATTGATAACTTTCCTCTCTTTTCTGAAGCCTTGCCTCCTTTTTTTCATTGGCAATAAAGACACATTCACTAAAGACTATATTCTTCTTGGACGATGGTTGTGGTACCCCTGGAAGCTGTTTCTTCATCTAGTACTCCAGGTCTGACTTTTATCAGGCCAGCTGCCGATTTTAGAGGTCTTTGTGTCTCCGTTAGAAAGCCATTGCTCTTTGTTGGATTTGGAGAGTTATCACGAGGGGCTTTGTTTTATTAGGGGGTTATTCACGTCGGCAGCCTCTCGCTCGGAGCGTGTTTGGAGCGCTGCCTTCCTACAGAAGCTGACATGCAGAGAGGCAGCCTGGGCCAACACAAATGACATGCCTGTCCGGGGCCATGTGGGGTGGATAATTTTCGATGTTGATTAATGTTCATTTAATGAGACCCTTTTCCTCTCCTCCCACTCCCCTTCCCCCAACAACTGTTTTTAAACGTTGTTTCCGTTGAACATGCCATACAAAAAAAGGCATTTCAATTAACTATATGAAGTGCCTGGATCCTCCTTTCTTTTTGATGACCAATTTACCCCTTTTACCAAAGAGAACTTTCTGTCTACTTTCTGTGTACCTCAGCAGCGCTTCCCTTCCTCCTCCCTTTTTGTTCTACAGCTGTCAATCATCATTTTAAAGGGTACTGAAGGCCAGTCTGTTAAATGCACAGATGAAATCTTTCCAGTCTCCACAATGCCTTTATGGAACTCCTATGCACCAGGGTCACAGTCATGGAGTGTGCTTGATGTGTCCAACTGTGTACCACTGGCAGATGTTAGACAGCTCTCCCCAGGCCTCGATGTGTAGTCAAACAGAGCAGAGCAGGCTATGACAAGTGATTGGTACAGTCCTTTGGTTGGTTTGCCTATTGCTTGGATCTACACTTTATTTGAATTCTCCTCAAGTTTGTTTTGATCATTTCCATTGATCCTCTTAAAATATATTTTTATGCATGTGCAGTAAAATGATTAAAGTTGCATTTATAAAACGCAAATGAGGGTTTGATGACATGATGTTTTTACATGGTTTTAATCTCTTGATCATAGATTGATATACCGGTACTCTTTATTGCTTTTTAGGGTCAACGTGGTCCTAAAGGAGTTGCAGTAAGTTATTTTTTCTTTTCAGGTTTTGACAGCTTTTCTGTTATTTGACATTAGTTGATTAATGCGTCTGTCTCTCTTCACAACAATCTGTTCTCTTCACTCATATCCTTTCTCCTTCTTTGCCATTTTTTTTTTTTTTTACTTACTAGGGTGAACCTGGTCTGAAAGGGGAAAAGGTGAGTTTGTGGTATAATCCACTATAACGCACCATAAAAGTGTTCATTACATAATCAGTCTAACTCACGATCCATCTCTCTCTCTCTAGAGCGTATGTGGAGACTACATTCACAGGGTAAGTGAGTCATTAACTGTATCTCTGTGTTACTACAGCAACATTAGGGTCATATTGATTCATGTTAAAGGCCCAGTGCAGTCGAAAACGTGATTGTCCTGTGTTTTATACAGTGCATTCGGGAAAGTATTCAGACCTCTTGACTTATTCCACATTTTGTTACGTTACAGCCTTATTCTAAAATGGATTAAATAGTTTTTTCCCCCCTGTCACGATCGTCAAAGGGACTGAGAGAGGACCAAGGCGCAGCGCGTGGAAAGTACATCTTCTCTTTATTAGAAGAAGGAAAAAACCGAGACAAAAACAACAAACAGACGAACGTGAAGCTAAGCAAGAACTAAGTGCATACATGCAACATAGAACATCGACATAGACAATTCCCCACCAACAGCTAAAGCCTATGGTTGCCTTAAATATGGCTCCCAATCAGAGACAACAATAACCAGCTGTCTCTAATTGAGACCCAATTCAGGCAACCATAGACTTTCCTAGATACCTACACTCAACCATAGACACAGCTAGACTTCTATACTAAACATGAACCCAACTACTCTAATAAACCCCCTAAACTTTACAACCACCCTAGACACTACAAAAAACACATACATTCCCCATGTCACACCCTGACCTAACTAAAATAATAAAGAAAACAAAGAATACTAAGGCCAGGGCGTGACACCCCCTCATCAATCTACACACAATACCCCATAATGACAAAGCAAACACAGGTTTTTAGAAACGTAATAATGCACATTATTATTTTTTTACAAAAATAGACAAAACATTTACATAAGTATTCAGGCCCTTTACTCAGTACTTTGTTGAAGCACCGATTACAGCCTCGAGTCTTCTTGGGTATGACACTACAAGCTTGGCACACCTGTATTTGTGGAGTATCTCCCATTCTTTTCTGCAGATCCTCTCAAGCTCTGTCAGGTTGGATGGGGAGCGTTGCTGCATGGCTATTTTCAGGTCTCTCCAGAGATGAGGAAAATATTTATTTAATCAATTTTAGAACAAGACTGTAAAGTAAACAAAATGTGGAAAAAGTCAAGGGGTCTGAATACTTTCCGAATGTACTGTATATACGCATTTCCACAATATGAGGTTGGAATAATTCTGTGAAAATGATGATAACGCCCTTTTAGTGTAAGAGCTGTTTGAAAAGACCGCCTGAAATCTCTGCCTATTTTGGTGGGAGGGAGTTTTGGCCTGCCTGGTGACATCACCAAGTGATAAATCAGTTAATAGACCAATGGGAAAGAGAGTTCCAAACCTCTCTGCCAATAATAGCTAGTTTTCAGTTTTCCCCTGCCCACTCAGATCACTCCCAGACAGCCCAACAAAATACTTGCTTGAGAAGTTGCTCTTTGCTATTTTTGTTTCTTTTTTACCATTTCAATTGAAAACACTCATAGTACGATACTTAATTGATTACCCAGAAATGATTTGATATTGAGATAAAACGGCTGCATTGGACCTTTAATAAAGTGACTATATCATCTAGAATGACCATACTGAACTGTAATAATTTTGTTTTTGGAAAAATTGCCCCTCAGTGATCTCTTACAGTAGCACCACAGTGGATGGTGCTAAAATGTGCTTGTATGCTGACTTACATTCTCTTTGGTGTTCTCTGTAGCAAATAACATTGTATTCCTCACAGGTACAGACGTAAAACAAAGTGAATTGTGGGTCTGCGATGTAACATCAGAGTATGTTCAAATGACAGAAAAGAGGCCTGACAAATGAGTCTATGATGGGTAGCACATGCAACACTGAGGCAGGCATCCCCATGAGGCAAATCAGGCCATCTCTCAGGGGCTTGGCTGTTTTGAGTTTAAACAAGGCAATTACTGACAGCATGCTGGAGCATACACTACATCATTGTTTCCCAACCCTGGTCCTCCCGTACCCTCAACAGCGCACATTTTTATTGTAGCCCTGGACAAGCACACCTGATTCAACTTGTCAATTAATCATCAAGCCCTCAATGAGTTGAATGAGGTGTGTTTGACCAGGGCTACAATGAATATGTCTACTGTTGGAGGTACTGGAGGACCAGGGTTGGGAAACACTGCACTACAAGATAAGGGTCTATGTGTGGGGATGCCAAGAAAAAATACTCTTCTGTGCGTTAAGGGATTGTTCAGATAGCTCATTCCATGTCCAATGTAATTCAACCTCCCACTATTCAATGGGTGCTATAAAGACTTGTTGTTGTTATAAACTCTTGTTGCCCCAGTAAAGAATATGTATGAAAGACCTCATAACAACAACTCAAAGCATGTGGAAAATAATACTTATTTCATATACTCTGCCAAATGCTTTGGCTAAATAAACAAGTGCAGCAGAGAATGTATAGTTGAGAGGGAGCAGGTCAGAGCATTTGGGGGTTGTTTAAATCCTTTAACCTGTGCTGGAGCCCCCGCCATGCTGTTCGCCCCCTGGCGCACACTGCATGGGAAGTCCTTGCCAGCGGGTGGTTCCACTCAAGTCCTCCTAGTCCTACAGGGGGAACCAGGAGGGGGGTGTAGGCTCAGGCTGGATGCTGTTCGACAGAGTGGTTTCAGGAGTGAGACGGTATATCAACAGTTATTCTATGTGGGTGTGTGGCCTCTGTACAGGATCTTCCAGTGAAAACCCCGGCTGCTATACGCTCCAGTCAGTTTGCGGGTAACCCCAAAACTGTGCCCCAGTTGTGCTGCAAAGATAGCCAATGCTCCACTCGCAAGTGCTCCTCCGTTCTCCCCTACTCCTCCCCTCCGTTTCTGGAGTCAACAGGCTACAGGAGAGTAGTGCTGTTCTCCAAACCAGGCCTATTTCTCACACTGTCCACTGATTATCTATCTTCAGATTGAACATATTATGACAGACTTCAGGCTTCAACTTTCAACTCTTTTTTTTTCTCAATTCGTTCTATTTCTGATTGCCAGAAACTGCACCACATGTTGTCATTTACTCTATTACCACTGTATGTGGTAAACATGTTTTTTTTGTGTCAAATAAGTGGCACTCTAAAGCTATTTTACTTCTTCGGTCAAATTTTTGGTGTAAGTTTAACTTGGTGCATCTTGGGTGTGTGGGTGTGTATGGTGGATAGCTCTGATAGCGGTGGGGGGGATAACAACACACGTGTCTACTTTTCATGTATTTCCTCCTTCTCCCTGTCTCTACTTCTCAGTAATGACATACAGTACTGTATATATTTCCTCATTGATACCTCAGCATACAATTTTACTTGATACATTTTATGTTAACTTAACTTTAGTTTCAAACGTCATTGCCACTGAAACATTGCTTTGGCAAGGTCTGAGGACATTATTTTTTATTTTTTAACCAAAACCTCAAGTTGGAAATGTATACCGTATGTAAAAAAAAAAAATAGGCAAGTTGTACAGTGCAGGTTCTATGCAGAAAGCAAAGGGACCATACAGTATTCTTCACCTCTTTTAAAACTGTGCCTGATAATACTGGTGAATCTCAACAGAAGCGGCGTATTGTACAGCCTTGTGTTGGAGGATTGGCCACAGTAAGTCTGTGAACTGTACTCTCTCTCTCTGGCAAGACTGAATCCTACCTGATCTCCACTCAGCTGCAACAGGACAGGGGCCAGGAGTAAAGTTGATCTGGAAGATTGATGTATAAACAACTCAACTGCTGCCCCTATGGTCTTACAAGCACTCAAAAGGGCTGCCTGATGTTAAGTAAACTGACAGCATCCAATCTGGTCAAAAACCAATACCTATTCAATTACCAGTAACCAATCTGACAATGGAGGGCACATCAACCCTCCCCTTTGACACCAACTCCTGCCCCCCTAATTTGCCCTGTTGTTACTCTTTCTCTCCCACCGTCTCTCTCTTCTCTCCCTGCCTTGACAATTTCTTGCTTTTCATTCTCATGTTTTGTTTTTATTTCTCTCTTCTTCCCTTCCCAAACCCAACCTCCCCCCCTTCCCTTCAAATTCTGTTCTGTTTCCTTTCCCTGGCCTCCCGGTGAACTTGTTGCCACGTGACTTTCTTACACCGCTGGCCACCTGTGCTTTGTGACCTCAGCAGATGTTGCCCATCCCCATGCGAAACATGCCCCCAATAAACCCTGTAATCCTAAAGCGCCTCAAGGTACATTTCTCTATGCCCCTTCCTGCCCGTTTTTCCTCCTGGATGCTAACCGCCGTCGACTTCCGCCAACCCCCCCATAACCCACCGCTAACCCGTTATGGCACCTGTGTGTCTCAAACCTGAATTCTGTGATAGGAGGAAAAGGACAGAGTCTGAGACACAGTTGGAACAGTTGATAGATGTAGTTGGAATCCTAAAAGAGAAACAAATCAGTAGTATTTACTTTGAACATATTCGTGACTATAGAGGGTTAAGGGTAAAAACAGATACATGCAGTAGATTCTATAAATAGCCTGGGTTTCAAGGCCCATTTAAATTCCATTAACGTAAATGAAATGTCGAAAGAGCCCAATTTGGCTCTTTCACAAACCCTGCATTGCTGTGGGAAAGAAAGCATTTTTGGGGGGGCAAAACATTAAAAGCTTCTATGATTTTCATAACCTTAGCAAAGATATGAAAAGAACAGGAAAGAAAAGTTACCTTTTCTGTCAGGAAGTGAGTTTTCTCCAATCCTCTTTGTGGGCTTTCACCCTGGCTCTCTGAAAGGACCTTTGTCCCTCCCTGTGCCCAAAACCCTGCCGGCCCTGTTAGAAAGAGGGCCCCTGGCACAGGTGGACCTCTGTTGGCATCCCTCCTCTATCTTGTTTTGGCCAGGTGTGCAGTCTCGCTGTGCCAGGATAGAGTACCTTGTTTGGAGACAATGCTACACACTGTGGTAGAGCCATCACTAAAGACATAGAGGGGAATTTACCACCCAGACCCAGGCCGAATTGGCTCTGTTTTTTAAATTGAACCCCTGGAATCAGTCCTGTGCAGCATAACGGAATGTGTTCATTTCATGGAAGCACATCCGGATCATAAATCATGGCCAGACACATACTGTAAAGCATGGGATGGATCAAATATGGATCTAATGTGGATGGATGTGTTCCGGATGATCAAGAGCCTCGATGTCTGGCCTGGCAACAGAGGCTCAGCTTGAGCTAAAGATGGGGTCCTTGCAAGCGTTAGTGTAGCCTACTCCACAGTGATTATAGGGAGTGTTTGAATTCAAGGCCAAGATTTTGTATTGTGACTTTTCTAAAGTTAGACCACAAGTACAGTAATACATCATCCGTTTGGGTATTTGTTATGTCATATCTAGTCATTCCTTTGAATAAAAACTAAAATGACCGTGGAAATATCCAGAAATGTGGTTTTAAAGCCAATAAATACATTTCTAAGAGAGTTCGCCATTGAATATTTTTTGGTCAAATAACGAAATAGATGGTTTGACATAATCATTGGGATGATGGTATAACCATGAGCTCTGCTAGACTCTAGAATGTTAAGACAAGTTGAGGTGTAGGCCTCTTTCCTCTTCTTATCCGTTCCTCGTTGTAAATACAATATTTGACTTTTTGGATTTTGTTTAGTCTTCTATTTTGTGTTGGATATTCCCCCTGGCTCACAGTTGAGTTGCCTCAGGGTAACAATAAAGAAAGATCAGTTGGAGTTTTTGTTTTTTTGAAGTAACATGTCACTCAAATATCCTAAGATGCCACAGAAAAGATGACTTGTGCCTTTGTTATGTCAATGAGTTGGTATTGTTAAAAACAAACTGGTTTTGACAGAATGAACATTTGAAGGACACAAAAACACAAAACATATCCTCATTTGAATTCAAAGTGGTATTCTCTCCAAACGTGGTGCTCAATGAAAAGAAACACCCTTAAAACCACCCTATAGGCCTTGATTCCTGCTAATATTGCCCGCCATAAAATTCCCAGCATGTGTAGTGCTGTGATGTGTTGTGTTGGCATGGCCTGGCCTGGCATCGACTGGCAAATGGTAACTGAAGGTCTCTCAGCAGGGCGAGCCTGGAGCTCAGGGCCCACCAGGACCTCCCGGCCCTCCAGGGCCCTCAGGGACCTCTGGACTGAATGGTGCTAGTGGACCGCCGGTGAGTCCCCTCAGCCAGCTGACCACCACCATCAGCACTGGACAAGTGACTGTATTGAGGAAGAGGCTATGGCCATTGAAGTGGAAATGTTATGAGTGTTTGCCCAGAAAATGATTGTAATGTATCTGTGATTTATTTTTGTGTTAATCTGGTGTAGGGTAAACCTGGTGAACCAGGAAAACCTGGGAAAGATCTAAGGGTGAGTTTGTTTCGCCTCTTGCGTTTGCCGGGACTTATGTATTTTCCTAATAGAAAGAGTCAATGGAAATCTGGTGTTGACATGCTTGTGACTTCTTAATGTTCCTTCCCCATCTTCTCCAGCTCCTACCAGGGATGAAGGTAAACATTATTTGTATTTTCCATAATCAACACCACTATACATATACGTATTCACAAATGGACATGTATTGCCACTACTTTTAGCTGCACATACTGTATGAAACGCAAACGCTCCGTGATTGGCACACATCTCTCAATTGTCCAAGTGTAGCTTCCAGACTTCCTGTATCTGCAGACCAATTCATGTTGGGAAGCCTACATTTGTGTTCTCTGCATTGCTATTGGACTAGCGGACTATATTTCCCTTGATTACGTTCATTGCCGTGGATTATTAAGAATGGGGAATTTAGATTGTGGGCCATGGAAACAGACAGGGTCTGTAAAGCAGCACGCCCAACAAACTTCTCCATAAAAATGTAAACCGAGTTCATATCACAGCGGGAAGTTGAAAGAAATGTGCCCTGTAACTTCTGATTGGGCTTTCACAGCGAGGAATACCTTCCCCTCAACTGGGCTGTGGCGAAATATGGCCATCTAGTTGGAAACAAGTCTTTGAACTCCCCAAATTGAATTGAAGTAGTGCATACTCTTTTGTTGACCCTTGCTTGTAAATGAAAGAGGAGGCGTAACTACAGTACATGTGTTGTCTGTTACTGTAATATGAATCTTTCTGTCATTTCAGGGTGAGCCAGGCATGGCAGGAATAAAGGTAGGTTGTGGATCTCAATTAAAGCTTAAATCCATAGTTCAATTGAAATGTGTGGTCTCCGGGAATTCATAAATTGTGCATTGCATGATTTATAGGTATTCACGAGAGCGGAAAAGTAATGACCGTCTGTTTTTCCTTTAGTAGTGGAATTTTATTTTTGATGAATCCATCTGCTTTCAAGCACCCGAAGCAGAAGGAAGATATATTTCATGTAATCATCCCACGACTTGATTGAAAAATCCGCTGTTTGCGGGCTTGTCAGAACTGTTACACTCAGATAACGAATGTGCTGATCACCAATGGGCTGCGTCCTCTAGCAGACGTTGCAGACTACAGATAGGAACTTGCGAAATCCAGTTGAAAAGGAAGAGTTAGGTGGATTATACACAAGTCATTGTGATCTGTCTTGCTGCCGTCTGCAGTTCTACATCGCCTTTTCACGCTTCTATTTTCACCCTCCTCTTTCTCATTCTGTCTGTCTCCGTTTCACCTTTGTGTCTTTCTTCCATAGGGTGATGTTGGCCCCGCTGGTCCTGAAGGCCCCAAGGTATTGTTATGAACAATATTACCTGTTGATCAGTCTCATTTGACCTGTTCCACTCACCACACTATCAGCAGGACCAGGAATCAACACGTAACCATTCCTGTACCTCAGTGTACTTCCTGTGTCAATGGTATAGCACAGGTTTTGTATTTAGAGCTTAAACTGCTCACAGTCAATTCTAAATTCTATTTATAAACCTCAGGCCCGACTGCAGCCTGTCTCGCCCCTAGCCATGGGCCCTCTCTCCCTCTGCTTGTATCATTTCCTTTAGTATTATACTATACTGTATAGGACATCCAGGGATGGTCCCATACCATTATTGATCGAGGGAGCATTCCTCTCCTACATACACACCCACACACACTCCCATTGGGTGGCTGTTGGAGCTAACATTGGCTTTGAAGTGCTGCAGGGGGCATGAGAGCCGTGACTCTTAAACTCTCCACGTGTCTGTCCTTCTCCACTTTTCCATGGCTTAATGGACTTCCTCTGGTGGGCTCACTCTCACAGCCGCTGCCCTTCACTGAACTTGGTTCAGCCTGCACACAGCGTGACTGCATAGAGAGGGGGGGGGGGGGGGGAATGTGGCTCCCAAGTGGCGCAGTGGTCTAAGGCACTGTATCTCAATGCTAGAGGCGTCACTACCGACCCTGGTTCGATCCCAGGCTGTATCACAACCGGCCGTGATCGGGTGTCCCATAGGGCGGTGCACAATTGGCCCAGCGTCATCCGGGTTAGGGGAGGGTTTGGCCGTGGTAGGCCGTCATTGTAAAATAAGAATTTGTTCCTAAACTGACTTGCCTATTTAAATAAAGGTTAAATAAGAAAACGTATACAGGGAGAGAGAGAAAAGGGGAAAGAGAGAATAGGACAATGGGGTAGAGATAGGGGTTGAAAAGAGAGGGAGAGAGAGACAACAGCCTGCATGGCTCCCACATCCCCCAACAAAACAGGGTCACATCCACACAAGCCTCTAGAGCAGGTTAAACGTCTTAGCCATCTGGGCATTGTCAAACTGTTTGGCTGCTGCTGTCAGAAAACCACAGCCTCTCTATGACACGATCTCTCAAAGTCATTAGTACACTTCCTCAAGTGAGATATACAGAGTTTGATTCAAACTGTGAGTTTGTTAAAATAGGTATTTCTGTCTGGCAATTGCCATTTAATTTATGTTTGACCCCTATTTTGAGGAACTCTGGAAGAACCAACAGCGTCCAGCTCCAAGTTATATTATTGCCTTGTCAACTCCAGCTTTCCTCCATCTCACTGTTTTCCCATGACAGAGCCCCAAAAAAGTTCAGTCTGGTTTATGAGGAGGTTGGACAACCCTACAGTCGGTTGCTCAGAGGACGACCAAGACCAAGGCTTAACTAAAGCCATGGCCATGTTTTTACGAGAGTAAGTTCACCGCTTTGAAAGTTAGTTTTGCACTAGATGTTCAGAGGTGTGTGAAGGCATTGAAATACAAACTCTCCCATGTTCCCACTGCACCCTGTTCCTTATGGAGGATCCAATACCTTTTTGTAGCTGCGTCAAGAGTTTGTTCATGGGTCCACTACTATCAGAGTGTATTGCACCATCTGGTGGTGTTCTACAGGGCTGTAACTCCGTTTCCTGAGGCAGAAGGAAAGGCTCTTCCTCTCAACTTTGACTGGCTGTATTTTCATATTTTGAAAAATAAATCATAGGAATGATTTATAATGTGTGACTAAATGTTTTGTGTTTCTCTTGTCTTTCTCTCTCCTTCTGTAGGGACTGAAGGGAGACCTTGGACTGAAGGTAAGAGCCGTGTTATAACTCACCCTCTCTCTGTGTTCTTGATTCGATAGAAGCAACGGTGTCTCACAGGTTCGATGTGATTTTCTCTGACTGTCGAAAACACGACGTGGGAGTTTTGGCAGCTTATTGTTTAGCCGACACCCGCTGAAGCACAAACGCACGCCACAGACCCCACACCACTGACTTTGGTCCATTAATGTATTTTCATGAATGGGCTGAATTATTTTCACTGAAAGCCTCAAAGGAGAGGAGCCTCACAGTGAAACATGCGATAGTGGGTGTGCAGCCACCAGACGGCAGCAGGTTGTAAATAATATGATCTAAAATAAACCGGGAGTATTTTTCTGTAGACATAGATCATAGACAAACTCTGGGCTGGTTCCTGAATCTGGCCCAGATATCATCCCAGTTCAAAAAGCCCAAGTGGTGCGGCCTTGTCCTGTGTAATTCCCTCCTGTTTAGTGGGGCTTGATGGAATATTCATTTCCCTCACTAGACCCCCCCCACCCCCCCTTCAGTCAAGGGACCACCATGCGAGGCTCAGAGCCCAGAGGTCTAGACGTTGACATGGCTAGGAGACGTTTTTAGGAGATTTATGTAGCCCACTTTCAGAATGGAAGGCTTATTTCCCTGGGTAGCATTGGTTGTCTTTTGAGTCCCTCTCTTTGAGTCTTTCCTCTGATGATGTCTCCATCCACACTGTAGGGAGGTGAGGGGAGGAAAGGCCTCATAGGGGAGAGGGGAGAAAAATACTGGAAGCTATATGTGGAGTGTGCCATCTTAAGTTATTTTATAGATAAATTGAGCACTGTCTGTGGCTTGATTTTGTTATTGCTTGTTTGAGATAATTACCCTAATATAGTTTGTGCTGTTGAACTAGTTCATTTGTTCTGCCTGCGGCTATGGAACCTGATCACCCGACATGCTACCTGTCCCAGACCTGCTGTTTTCAACTCTCTAGAGACCGCAGGAGCGGTAGAGATACTCTTAATGATCGGCTATGAAAAGCCAACTGACATTTACTCCTGAGGTGCTGACTTGCTGCACCCTCGACAACTACTGTGATTATTATTATTTGACCATGCTGGTCATTTATGAACATTTGAACATCTTGGCCATGTTCTGTTATAATCTCCATCCGGCACAGCCAGAAGAGGACTGGCCACCCCTCATAGCCTGGTTCCTCTCTAGGTTTCTTCCTAGGTTTTGGCCTTTCTAGGGAGTTTTTCCTAGCCACCGTGCTTCTACACCTGCATTGCTTGCTGTTTGGGGTTTTAGGCTGGGTTTCTGTACAGCACTTTGAGATATCAGCTGATGTAAGAAGGGCTATATAAATAAATTTGATTTGATTTGAACATTGATGTTTTTTATAGTAACTGTCCAGTGAAAATCCCACTTTTACGATGTCTTCTTCTGTTAACTCATACCCAAATAATTTTTTGGACTCGCCCTATACTCGTATTTGTGGCCAAAGCCTAAATTGGAGACAAAAAAAACCTTCAAAACCCCCACCTAAAACTTGGATCTCAAACAAACCATTTAAAAAATGCTTGCTATTTCCTCATAGAGTATGATGTCATGAGCTGGTCAATCAATGGTCTAGAGGAGGATGAGCTGGCCACTCAGCGGTCTACTCCCACACCATTCCAACACAAAAAAGCTGCTTTTTAACATACCCAATTACCATTTTTTTGAAAGGAGAACTATTTCACTCATATTCTAAGTAATTACAGGTCATATTTCATACTGCACTCAGAACAGGTAGAAATAGAAAGAAAAAAAAATAGAATAGAATTCCATAATTGTGTAGCTGGTCCACACTCAAAAATGAAATTCAAGGTATCTTTTTAGTATTTATTTAATTCAGGGGTGGGTAGATAGACAAACGTTTTGGCCTTCGTCAGTGTCATCAGTGTCTCCTCTTCAGGTGCGCTTCTTTATTGTGAGCTTGTTAAGGTGTAACGACCGACAGGTGCGTTCGTGTGTGTGCTCCTGGAACAGGCACACATGTCAATAATGCATCACAAATATACAATCTAACCACCCCTGAATGAAATAAATACTCAAAAGAAACCTTGAATCTCTTTTTTTGGAGTGCCGACCAGGTCATATTTCATAGAAATCTGTAAACACTGGAGAAGGCGCCACACGGGGGGTGGGAGGAGCCTTCCAGAAGAAGTGGGGCTGTATTGCCCATCTCTGACCGGAAAGCTTCAATAACAAGCTCTCATCCTCCCATTCACCCCCCTGGGATTTGAACACATGTGATCCCCAGGCCTCTTCAGTCCTTTGACTCAGTCTCTCATAGACAGTGAGCAGCGCCCTCTGTGGGACGTTCTCCAGTGACGCGACTGGATGATGTAGCATAGCCACTTGTTTTCTTACCTGTCAGCTCCCTGTCATACCGACTTTGCCCTCCTTGAGTCTCGGACTCACGGCCCGACCGGTTTCAATGGTGAACATTCCCGCTTCCTCGGCCTGAGCCGCCCGACACAGCAGTAGCAGCTGCCGTGTGTTTTCCCCATTACACTCCACAGACGGAGGGATTGGGAAAGAGAGGGGAAAACACTTCAAGGAAGGGTGCTTTTAGCAAAGACACGGTATCCACAGCAACAGTGAGAGGAATGGCTCAAATTGTTTTATAGTAAAGAGAAAGCGCTTTTGCAGGAAAACGTTCCAAAGCTACACTATATTCACCTTAGGATTTGGGATTTGCCTCTGCCCAAGGGAACTTTGTTCTATATTTATACTCCACAATGTTGGACCAGGCTCACAGTATTGTACAACCAGATTGTAATAAAAAGAACAGGTAAAGGATTGTGGCATGGGCCATAATCGTTAATGTCCACATGGTGCCGACCACATGTCTGACCGAGCTACTTCCACATCTCCCGCTCAGCAGGATACAGTCGCCAGGCTACAGTCGCCAGGCTACAGTCAACCAGGCTAGACAAAGAGGAAGTGAACAGGATAGCCATAGACCTCCTCCTCTGCCCTGCTTTTGTAATGGTGAACTAGCTCACCGTTACCGTACAGGGGTTCACCATTAGCCCTGTAATGGCGGATGTCTCTCCCCCGGTCTGGACGACTGGTTGATTTAATGAGCCTGTTAGGCTGTTGGAAAAGCCTGCTTTTGAAATGTCTCCCTTGGGTAAGAGCTGTGTGGGCACTCCCAGACACTCCAGTCAGGAAAGCAGACGACAGAGACCCAGAGACAGTGGATAAGGTGACAGTGGTGCTCAGAACACAGGGGGAAGAGGTGTGTGAGGAGGTAGACTTTGCCAAGCCTAGCGCTTCAGACACCGACCGTCTCTCTGACTGAATGGGGCTCTGCCCTCACGCTCCCTCGAAATCAGAGAGCCCTAGACCAGCACAGCTGGAGAGCACATTAGACCAGAGGGGAAGACAGAAAGTAGGCCTCTCTATTCACCTACCTAGTGCTATTATTCCTTTCACTTGCCTCAGATCCACTCTGGTAGTGGTAGTAGCTGCAGTGGCCATTTTAAGGCCATCTTAAAGTATCTCACACTGTTTACGCCCTCTTTACTGGTGAATCAGAGGGATCATTACAGTTTGTTTTGAACAGATGATGAATCTTTTCTCCTGTGACCATCAGGGCATTTCCTCTGAACTGGAAAGGCCATGACCGCATCGTTTCAATGAAGAGATTAGCCTATTGATAAATCAAGCACCAGGCTTATCAGTCGACAAATTACGCGCGGGCCTACACCCATGGAGTTTCATACACACATGCCGGTGTGAAAATAGAACCAGGGGGTGGGGAGTGACGCTGACGGGAAGGGATGGCTAAGTAGATGGGAGGAATGGTGCGAGCTGATTAGAGAATCAGGAGATCAAAGGGAGCTGTGCTTCCTGTTTCTTTGCTGTGTTTGCTGGGGGCCCCTCCATGCGATTAGAGCCATCGTCGCTCACCTGCCCTGATCCCTCCCTGGCCAGGGGGCCCGCTCGGCGCTTTCATCTTCCCAGAAACGGACGGACACTCTATCCCCACGTGACAACCCCCTGACAGGTTGGTGTGAAAGCCATGGGGCAGTTGGGCATGCTGTGGCTGCGGGGGCTCTGGCTCTGTGCCCCCCCCCCCCATTTGTCCAATACAGTCTGCAGTCTACTGGTGCCCCATCTTCCCCCCTCCCACTCTCCTCCCCCCTCCACGGTGAGCCTGACCCACAGCACCTGTCAGAGGCTCCAGCAGAAATGCACTTGCTGGGTGTCTGTTGGTAGGGTTGGGGAGAGGAGAGGAGGGTTGCCAAGTTGGGCGTTGCCACCTGCCCCTTTGTCAGACCTAGAGGAGTCAGACTGCCGCCTTTGCTCTCTCTGCCAGGGACGTTCCACCACTCCTCCCCATGTCTCTGTTCTTATTTGTTTATGTAATACGCTTTTTCTCCTGAGGATCTTGGTCACGGACATTGATCATTTGTTTTCATTACTTTGAAACATAGCAACAACAAGTTTTGTTTTGGTTGGTTGAATTGTGCCTCCAATTGATGTGTTTTTATTTGAGCTTCAGTGTGTTTCGTCAATACTAACTGTGTGTTGTCCTGCTTGTTTGGGAACACTGTCACTGTAGTTATTGATAATCAATGTCCTCTTTTAGGGGGACTTTGGTATGCCGGGAATGCCAGGGAAACAAGGATTGAAGGTAGTCCACCCATGTGCAACTATCCCCTGACCTTTCACCCTTGTCCTAAACCATCCTGTGCATGCAGTGTATCTGACAGTGTGCATACTGTGCATCTGAGATGAAATGATGGGAGCAGTCCAGTGTCTTTCTCCCTCCAGATTGTTCCTCTCAGACCTTTGTTTGTCCAAATCTTTGGGGGAGAATGCCTTGTATCTGTTAACTGGTAGTATACTGTATGCCAGAGGTATTCAAATCTTACCCTACGAGGTCCGGAGCCTGCTGGTTTTCTGTTCTACCTGATAATTAATTGCACCCACTAAATCAGTCCCTGGTTAGAGGTGAACAATGAAAAAGAGCAGTGGAACTGACTTGGAGGTCCAGAGTTGAGTTAGAGGGCTGTATTCCCAGTATGCTGTCTGTAGAACTGCCTGTCAAAGCATTTCCTAATCCAAATGTTCCCCAAAATACAAGTCAAACCAATGATGAATAGTGTATGGCCTTTTTGAGAAATACTTCCAGGTCCATGGTTGTTCTGCATCTGGATTTAAGAACCATATCTTGACATTGATGATTAGCAATCTGAAATGGGGTGTAAATTGTTACGAGAGAAGTCACCCTCGTAACCTTCGGCATAAGACACGGCATTTGAGTCTCAGGAAGTCAAGTAGATATTGTATAAGCAAGTGTGAGGCACAACCTGCGTCCCAAATGGCACTCTGTTTCATATCAAGTGCACTACCTTTGACCAGGAATAGGGTGCCATTTGGGACTCGGACCACAGCCGCCTGCCATAAACCCGTGCAGGTCCTGTGGTCACAGCTGTGACCGTACATCATCCGCCGTGTGTCTCCTCGTTAATCTAGCCAATTGAAGAGGGGAGCAAACACAGGGATGAATTAAATAACTCTCGTGTGCTCTTTGCTATTTATAGCAACCAATTTCGAGGGTTAATCGGCTGGCGGTGGGCTAGAAGCTCTTGACGGATGACAATCAGCGACAGTTCCGTGTCCAAACCCAGACCAGCTATGTGCAAGCGTAGAATGCACCAACCCAGACATGCCTTTCCAAATATCGATCCCAGTGCATGTTGTTTACTTGCGCTGAGGGAATGATGTTCTTCCAAGAAAACTGACAAACACGTGGGTGTAAACAGGCCCCGCGCTGTTTCCGACTATTAGGAAATGTATAGAAAATGCTTGTTAGGGATATGTGGCATGGCTACTGATTCAAAGAGGCACGGTTACTGAGTACCAATTAGCTTACCTCCCTCTGTGTGCATGTGCACGTGTGTGCTTTTTCACGTATTGATTCATCAATATTTGAAAAAGAAGAGTAGAACTTTAATTCTTTCTGTCTTCTTTCTTTTCCCCCTACCTTTGACCTTTGTGCCATCTTGGCCACCGTAGGGAGAGCCAGGTTTTCCAGGCACTCCTGGAAGAAAGGTAATTTCCTTGGAATGGTGTGGCTAACACAGCTCGCAAAAGCCTATATATATCCAGGGTACTGAAACTCTTCTTTCCACTATAAAGGGTCAAGCTGGTATCCCTGGGACACCTGGTTTTCCTGGAAAGAGGGGCTACAGGGTAGGCCTGGAATGGACATTGTGTTTGTGCTCTGTGTCTGTCAATCATCCGTGTTCCCATAACAACAAGAGCTCCATCGAGTCAATCGTCTCACTGTTTGTCTTTGTGACTGATTAGAGCTGCGATTAGAGTCTCGAGTTGCTTCTTTAGCTTTCTCCTCTGTCAGGAGGCTTGGTTTGTGTAGAAGTGCTTTGATCTTTGCATTAGTTATGGACTGAAAAATCTGCTTCCTGAATGACTTTCTTCTTATAGCTGCTTGTACTGCGGTGACGCGGCATAACATGCCTCACGTGACAGCGGGCCATTTCAGAGAAATCGTTCACTCACATGACCCTGTTCCCATCAAATCACAGAGATTTGCCAAATGTGTGAAAACGTCCTCTTGTTAGAGAATGCTTTTGCAGATTTGAGTTCGTGCCTCTGTGTTGAGGGGTTAAGAACTAAAGCTGTGGACAAGGAGCTGTGCTGTTGGTTGTTTTCATGTGATTCACTTTGTGGTTCAGATCCGTATAGATCCGTTGTGACCTGTGTTATTCATCTCCCGTTAATGGCACAGTCAATGGGATGGTGTCTCAGTGTTGTACAGTAGAGTCTGTTGTCCTGTACGGTCGTCGATGACACTGTCCATGTCCTGTTCTGTGGCAGGGTGACAAGGGCGAACCCAGCGCAGCAGGAACTGGCATCAAAGGAGAACCAGGGACCCCAGGACTCCCAGGCCTATCAGGATCCAAGGTACTAAAAGCTATCCAACAAGAAGCTGTAAACTAGTCAGAAAAAGCTACCTTGGTTTACTAATATCATGCATGCCAATAAAACATTTTTTTTTAAATCTTTCCCAGGGTGACAAAGGCGACCAAGGTCTCAAGGTGAGATGGGAACTTCTTTGTAGCCTCGGTTGACATTTTGGCCCAACAGGAAACGTATGATCACTTAACATGATCCTCTCATTTTGCCCGAGTAACGTTCACTCCCATCCTGTTAGTGTTGAATGCTGTGTTGAGGTTGATAAATGAAAGGGGAGAGGCTCACTGTCTTAACCTTTGATCATCCTCCAGGGGGAAGCAGGATCTGATGGCCCAGCTGGACCAAGAGTAAGTACAGGCTCTGTCACGCATAAATGCCAGTGGGAGATTTACACAAATGAATGAATATGATTCTTAATATACTTTTTTGTTGTTGATCCCCCAACTTGATAGGGTCCTCCAGGTGCAGCAGGGGAGCCAGGGAAATCAGAAATCATCAACAATGAAAATGTACGTCACCAACTCTTTACTGCTTCCCGTGATGAGCCTGTGTTTGATTCATGAAGTACTGTAAATGGTACCAGGACTTCTAACATTGTGTTTTTTTTCTCCTTAGGATATTCGGAATGTACCTTTGATGGTGAGTGGCGGTTTCTAAAGTCTGTTAATGATGCGTTAGAAATGTATCGGCCTTTATGCAGGTCTGTGTAACAAAAAGACAGCCAGTTGTGATCAGACAGCTATTTTAAAGGCCTACTCTATTTTGCAACTTTAATTCCAATACAATGTTTGCTATTATGAATACGGTACTAGATAAACAGTATATGTTTTCAATAAGTCATTCTGAGTCACTATTATTCTACAATGTAGAAAATAGTCAAAATAAAGAAAAACACTTGAGTGGGTGTGTCCAAACTTTTGACTGGTACTCTCTATACATATCTGATATATATAAATAAACAAAACAATCTTGAACAGGAAGATCTATTTTGTTTGCAATTTGAATGGAACTGATGGATAGAGAAATGCTGTGAGAGTGCTCGAGTGAGCACTGATTTAAAGCAACAATATTCGAGTGATTGGCTGTTTTAAAACTCTGCAGCTGTATTAAAAAAAAAAATCTTTCAAATAAAAAAATAATGTGACCCCCAAAAGCCAGATGGAGATGTGTAAATTAGAGGCGCATTCTATGTTACTGTATGCTGCAGAAAATGTAGGCCTAGCAGTTTTCAATGAGTCTCTGTATCTATCCAGGGCCCACCTGGCCCTCCAGGGGTCTCCGGAACACCAGGAACAAAGGGTGAAGTTGGCCTTCCAGGCCCTTCAGGTCTTGACGGAGAGAAGGTTAGAGCACCCCCTATTGTGTATTGTCCAGTATAAATGTCCATTGTACAGATGTTACGGATGATAAAACACAACATCAACAACAACATGGCAATGATGACGATAAAAGTAAAGACAACAACGACAATGATGTCTGTTTTGTGTGCCAGGGTCCTCGGGGGAAGCCTGGAGAGCCAGGTCCTGTTGGCCCAGCGGGCCCTGAAGGTCCCAGAGGGGAGGGGGGCCTGATGGGTTTCTCAGGACCCAAAGGAGACAAGGGGGACATGGGTCCCTTTGGATCATCTGTGAGTGACTGGGGAACCACAGACCCACACCACACCACTACGCACACTCCCACACCAAAGCCAGAGCACTATCATTAACTAGAGGGAAGAGAGGCCCTTAGCTCTTTCTACCACCCACGTATTATCTAATTAGAGACCTTCTATAGGCTACAGTAATATATCAACTCCAGTTCTGACGCTGGAGTGGGCTACACTCATCAGACCATGTAGCCAAAACATACCGCAAGACTACGCCATACTGTGGGAATGGCTTTACCCGTTGTCTTATGGTTATTATGAGGACACCATGCAGTGTTAATCATATTAACAGATATATGTACTGTATTTTTGTTAACCATGAAAGGATTGTTTGAAAAGAGTTTCATTCAAGCAGTCTGGGTGGTTCGACTCTGAGAAAGGATGGGCAACATTGCGTCCCTCGTTGTGGGCAGTTTCATGTCCTGACAGCCACGAGTTGGAGACTACTACTATTCATTGTAACATTTTGAGGCCTTCAAGATCTATTTTGACCTCGAACATCTGACAAATGAGAGGTCTACATTTTCTATATAAATAAAATGTATATTCAAATATGTAAATTGATTAACAGTTTAATATGAAAATTAACACACAAAACACAAAACAGCAATCCAAAACAACAAAATATTGCCAATATTTTAACGTCTATCACGATCTCCCCTTCCTTTGTTCTGTAGGGTTTAGACGGCCCTACTGGTGAAAAGGGGGTTTCTGGGCCCCCTGGCCCCATTGGATTACCAGGCACAATGGTACGCAATGGTGCCCCTCAGACTGCATCTGACCGTACAGTATGAAGTGTCTGACCTGGCTTTAGGGAGCAGTGAAGTACTGTTCAGAATGCTATTCATTTGTACAGTGCTGATTGGGTGTACTATAGTGTTTTATGCATGCTAATTATGATGAGAGTAGCCTAAGCTAACCTTGTATCTTGATGCTTCAGGGTCAGAAGGGCGAGTCCGGAGATAAGGGAGGAAGGTCAGACATGGTAAGGCCCCACTGCTGTATATCTCATTGTGTTTAATGACCCATGTGTGTTTGAGTGGACTTGAGAGGGTCAGATTCAGAGGATTTGTTGTTAGAGTGAACCCACTAATGAAGGAGTGTATCATTGATGACCTGGTGTTTGTCTTTAGGTCTATGGGCCCCCAGGGCCTCCAGGGCCCCAAGGACCAGTTGGCCCCGCGGTGAGTACACTACAGTTGGCACGCCATTAAGCAATATAGGCCCTCAGAAATATCCATAAAACCACCTGATAATATGTCATATTTACGTGAAGTGATTGACATATCCTGACTCGAATTGTGTCTTCACCCCTCAGGGACCTGAAGGACTGGGAGGACCAAAGGTAAGAGTTGGTTGTGGTAGCCTCTGTTGTCTTACTGTACCTCCAGAATCCTTTGATACTGTAGTTAACAGTAGCTATATTTATTGGTTTTAGTAAGTGAGTTTAATGCCTATGTACTAAACATCAGTAATAACTTTTCTGTACCTCTTTCAGGGGGAGCATGGCATAGGCATACGGGGAGAGAAGGGAGCATCTGGTTCGAAGGGCGATAGAGGGGACAGGGGCCATCTTGGACTTCCTGTAAGTACACCAATCAAGAGCGACACCATTCAATCCCTATGTAGATTGTATCTGTGCTGTTGTTTGTGTCGTTTTTTTTCTAATTCCCTTTGACCATTTTGCCATTAGACATTTTATTTAGACCCCTGGAAACCACAGTAGGGTAGGCATACTGTTTGTTCAGACTTTTGTGTATTAGAACCAGGCAGCATGATTGTTCTGACGTTGTCATATGTCGCTTTGAAACTAGGCCTAACTCACCAAGGATGGTTTTCTGGCTCAGCAGTTGCATTCATGTTTTCAAAGTGCATGGATGGATGGTTGCTGCAATCCAATACACAGGGGCAATACAACCACTAATATAAAAACAAACAAATGAAATCTACATGACCCATTGCCATTGTCATATGTTCAGATAACCCAATAATGATTTATTATGTGTTAGAAATAGTTAATGATAATTTTCTTTATTTTGCCAACTTTTTTCTGATAATCTCTCTGAAATGTTGTTAATGTAGTCTCTTGTAGTTCTATTTTTAGTTGCATGTCAAGGAATAAGTTTGATATGTATCACTGGGGGGTCTCTTCTCCTAACTTCTGGTTTACTTCTTGGGTGTCGAAGGTCATTGCTGACAGTCAGTACATGTACTAGTCACATCATCAATGGCACAGTAACTCCTTTTATATGGAAATGATGAGGACTATTATTTATATATATGCTAATCAATGTTAATACAAGACGTGCTATTTGCAAATCATCAGAGACTCATATCTTCACACTTCTCTACATACAGTGCCTTCGGAAAGTATTCAGACCCCTTGACTTTTTCCACATTTTGTTACGTTACAGCCTTATTCTAAAATGGATTTAAAAAAAATAAATCACGAGCAATCTACACTACAATACCCCATAATGGCAAAGCGAAAACAGTTTTTTAGAAATGTTTTCTAATTTATTAAATAAAAAACAGAAATACCTTATTTACATAAGTATTCAGACCCTTTGCTATGAGACTCCAAATTGAGCTCAGGTGCATCCAGTTTCCATTGATTATCTTTGAGATGTTTCTACAACTTGATTGGAGTCCACTTGTGGTAAATTCAATTGATTGGACATGATTTGGAAAGGCACACCTGTATATGGTCCCACAGTTGACAGTGCAAAACCAAGCCATGAGGAATTGTCCGTAGAGCTCCGAGACAGGATTGTGTCGAGGTGACCAAGAACCCGATGGTCATTCTGACAGAGCTCTATCGTTCCTCTGTGGAAATGGGAGAACTTTCCAGAAGGACAACAATCTCTGCAGCACTCCACCAATCAGGCCTTTATAGTAGAGTGGCCAGACGCAAGCCACTCCTCAGTAAAAGGCACATGACAGCCCACTTGGAGTTTTCCAAAAGGCACCTAAAGACTCTCAGACCATGAGAAACAAGATTCTCTGGTCTGATGAAACAAAGATTGAACTCTTTGGCCTGAATGCCAAGCATCACGTCTGGAGGAAACCTGGCACCATCACTACGGTGAAGCATGGTGGTGGCAGCATCATGCTGTGGGGATGTTTTTCAGCGGCAGGGTCTGGGAGGCTTGTCAGGTTCGTGGCAAAGATGAACGGAGCAAAGTACAGAGAGATCCTTGATGAGAACCTGCTCCAGAGCGCTCAGGACCTCAGAATGGGGCGAAGGTTAACCTTCCAACAGGACAACAACCCTAAGCACACTGCCAACACAACGCAGGAGTGGCTTTGGGACAAGTCTCTGAAGGTCATTGAGTGGCCCAGCCAGAGCCTGGACTTGAACCCGATTTGAACATCTCTGGAGAAACCTGAAAATAGCTGTGCAGCAACGCACCCCATCCAACCTGACAGAGCTTGAGAGGATCTGCAGAGAATCATGGGAGAAACTCCCCAAATGCAGGTGTGTGAAGCTTGTAGCGTCATACCCAAGAAGACTCGATACTGAAATTGCTGCCAAAGGTGCTTCAACAAAGTAATGAGTAAAGGGTCTAAATACTTATGAAATGTGATATTTCTGTTTTTTATTTGCAAACATTTCTAAAAAACCTGTTTTTGCTTTGTCATCATGGCGTATTGTGTGTAGATTGATGAGGGGAAGAAACAAATCCATTTTAGAATAAAGCTGTAACGTAACAAAGTGTGGGAAAAGTCAAGGAGTCTGAATACTTTTCAAATGCACTGTGCATGATTCAAACTGCTTTGAATAGTTGAACCATGCATATGTATCTGAAAGACATTGAAAACTATTTTATCAAAAGTCAGGACTTAATTATTTGATAGAGATAATCAACTGCAGCTATAAAAGGAGTTACTGGCAGTTACTGTTTCTCATGTCATCACAACACCATCACCCTTCATCAACAACTGGATGTATTTTTTTGAGTCACACGAATCACTGCTTCACTCACCCCCCCAACCCTCTCCACACCTCCTCCCCCTCTCCCACCACCTCCCTCCCACCTCTGCTCTCTAACTGTTTACACACTGTCCAGGGAGCTCATGGTTTAGACGGCAGGCCTGGTCGAGTGGTGAGTGGCGCAAGTCCTGTACCCCCCAACACACACTCCTCCCCTACCCCGCCTCTCCTCCCATATTCTGCTCCCCACACGACTTGCGTGTCTGTCTGTCTGCGCTGGTGTCTTGTCTGTCTGCCTGTCTGCTTGCTTTCCTCCATGCTTGTCCTTTTTTGTTATCTGTCTGATTGTCTGCAGAGAGAGCAGTTCTGTTTTTAGGCACTCTTCGAGGATTGCTCTGGCATAGGGATGATATTCACATGACTGTGTCCCATGTTTGTATGGCAATGGAACGTGTTAGGGTACTAAAATGGACCCTTTGATGCGTCTGCTCTCAATACTTATAAGCAGTTAAGAGCAAGAAATAGTCCCCTTGTTCATTACACGTTGAATCCTAGCTTGAGATTTGCATGTATAACCTAGACTTCTGCCTAAATCATGTGTTGATGTCAATGGAAGATTTATAAGGACCTTTGAGTTACGCAATCAGATCTCAAGATTCAGCCTACTTGCATGAAGTCAAACTGTTTGAGTGTCAGAGTTCATGCCATTGCAAATCTTCAAAAACAGGTGTCTTAACAGTGTCTCTCCTGCAGTGTAAAGCTTTGAACTGGCGTTGTGATGTCATACCAGGAGAGCATGCTGGGATGCTCCTGCTGCATGTTGTTATGCGTACAGGACAGTATGGCGTTATGGCTCCCGAATGCTATATGCTGTACATACTGTATTATCTGCCTGAGATGCAAGGTCCTCCTGTTGAATCCTGACTTCCACACAGAGAGAGAGCTGCAGCTGAACTCAATGTTTTTCTCCTGTTTTGTTACTGTTCATTCTTTAGCTCAACAAGCTTGGTATAACATGCACAGTGGGATAACCTAGAGAAGACCACTACCTAATCAATCGGTTATTATTTGATAATGGTCGACCGAAACAGAATTGGATAACTACTCTTTTGGCACTTAAAGACATGCTCCGGTACTTTGGCGACAAAGAACGTTTTTTTTTTAAATCCCCTGCTTCGGGCCTGGATGTGTCAATGTGTAGTTCATACATGCATAATCTATGAGCAGAATTACGGTCTTACCTAAATTAGTCACGAAATCCCTAGTTTGAAAGCAACTTTGTGCCAGCCCCCTCGCAATTTTCAGGGACCACTTTTGGATCGTGAGTGCTACTTTTAGAACTACTGGCTAAAAATTATACAAAGGTACTGGAGAATCTCTTTAAGTGCTCCAGAAGCTTGTTGAGCTATTGATGATGGAAATGAAATAATCAATTTTTATTTTGATGTCCTCCCATTGTAATGTCTGCGTCCACTGAGGGTCTGTCTTGTCCTTACCTTACAGGGTCTAATAGGACCAGTTGGTGTGGCAGGGCCAGCAGGACCAAAGGGAGATAGAGTGAGTACTCACATCACTGATCATTATCACACACCGACACATGTACATACACACACACATACACACACAAAAGTAGCACACACATAAGAGCTTTCAGTCAAAACAGCTTATTTATCTATTTGAGATGAATGGTTTATTTATTTTTTACATTTTCAGGGTTTCATGGGAGATTCAGGAGTCCCAGGACCAATTGGTCCTCAAGGCATCCCTGTAAGTAGTTACCTAAGTATCAAGAACATCAAATAAATACAGTATTGCATTTCCAGCATTTCATATATCAAGTGAACAATATCTTGACTATCTGAAAGACAATCAATGGCTACATGTTGAATGAGCTATTTTGAACATTGTATAATATTTCTTTAAAGTGACAGAGAAAACATGAATCTTCTCTTATTTAAGTCTTAAGGGAATGAGTGGATCAAATTGATTGACAGCACAAAGCTATACCTCACGGTAACATCTCTGATCGCTTGCACAGGAACTCATAATGTGTTTAATTTCCCCTTCTCAGGGTTTAGTAGGACCACAAGGATTCAAAGGGAACCGGGTAAGACAACAGCTGACAATGATGTGTCTTCCGGAGCAAAATATTATTGTTCAAACAACAGGACGAAAACATGTTCTGTGCTAATTAAGTACATTTAGAACTTCTGATAAACTATGGTATTTAAAATGGCTGCTGATCCTCCATGCTCCTACTCAACACTAGATGTTATTCTCCCACATATTCTTCATTGAAAAGCAGTACTCATTTATCATTTGTCTTTTTGGTTGTTCAAGATCCATAATAGTTGTTAAATTGCAAGCCCATTGGAATGTCAAGCTTAAAAGCATGGTGGGCCTATATTAGGTGATATGAGCAGGACCATGGTGGGCCTATATTAGGTGATATGAGCAGGACCATGGTGGGCCTATATTAGGTGATATGAGCAGGACCATGGTGGGCCTATATTAGGTGATATGAGCAGGACCATGGTGGGCCTATATTAGGTGATATGAGCAGGACCATGGTGGGCCTATATTAGGTGATATGAGCAGGACCATGGTGGGCCTATATTAGGTGATATTAGCAGGACCATGGTGGGACTATATTAGGTGATATGAGCAGGACCATGGTGGGCCTATATTAGGTGATATGAGCAGGACCATGGTGGGCCTATATTAGGTGATATTAGCAGGACCATGGTGGGCCTACATTAGGTGATATGAGCAGGACCATGGTGGGCCTGTGATAGGTAATATGAGCAGGACCATGGTGGGCCTATATTAGGTGATATGAGCAGGACCATGGTGGGCTTGTGATAGGTGATATGAGCAGGACCATGGTGGGCCTGTGATAGGTGATATGAGCAGGACCATGGTGGGCCTGTGATAGGTGATATGAGCAGGACCATGGTGGGCCTATATTAGGTGATATGAGCAGGACCATGGTGGGCCTATATTAGGTGATATGAGCAGGACCATGGTGGGCCTATATTAGGTGATATGAGCAGGACCATGGTGGGCCTATATTAGGTGATATGAGCAGGACCATGGTGGGCCTATATTAGGTGATATTAGCAGGACCATGGTGGGCCTATATTAGGTGATATGAGCAGGACCATGGTGGGCCTATATTAGGTGATATTAGCAGGACCATGGTGGGCCTATATTAGGTGATATGAGCAGGACCATGGTGGGCCTATATTAGGTGATATGAGCAGGACCATGGTGGGCCTATATTAGGTGATATGAGCAGGACCATGGTGGGCCTATATTAGGTGATATGAGCAGGACCATGGTGGGCCTATATTAGGTGATATGAGCAGGACCATGGTGGGCCTATATTAGGTGATATTAGCAGGACCATGGTGGGTCTATATTAGGTGATATGAGCAGGACCATGGTGGGCCTATATTAGGTGATATGAGCAGGACCATGGTGGGCCTATATTAGGTGATATTAGCAGGACCATGGTGGGCCTACATTAGGTGATATGAGCAGGACCATGGTGGGCCTGTGATAGGTAATATGAGCAGGACCATGGTGGGCCTATATTAGATGATATGAGCAGGACCATGGTGGGCCTATATTAGGTGATATGAGCAGGACCATGGTGGGCCTGTGATAGGTGATATGAGCAGGACCATGGTGGGCCTATATTAGGTGATATGAGCAGGACCATGGTGGGCTTGTGATAGGTGATATGAGCAGGACCATGGTGGGCCTGTGATAGGTGATATGAGCAGGACCATGGTGGGCCTGTGATAGGTGATATGAGCAGGACCATGGTGGGCCTATATTAGGTGATATGAGCAGGACCATGGTGGGCCTATATTAGGTGATATGAGCAGGACCATGGTGGGCCTATATTAGGTGATATGAGCAGGACCATGGTGGGCCTATATTAGGTGATATGAGCAGGACCATGGTGGGCCTATATTAGGTGATATTAGCAGGACCATGGTGGGCCTATATTAGGTGATATGAGCAGGACCATGGTGGGCCTATATTAGGTGATATGAGCAGGACCATGGTGGGCCTATATTAGGTGATATGAGCAGGACCATGGTGGGCCTATATTAGGTGATATGAGCAGGACCATGGTGGGCCTATATTAGGTGATATGAGCAGGACCATGGTGGGCCTATATTAGGTGATATGAGCAGGACCATGGTGGGCCTATATTAGGTGATATGAGCAGGACCATGGTGGGCCTATATTAGGTGATATGAGCAGGACCATGGTGGGCCTATATTAGGTGATATGAGCAGGACCATGGTGGGCCTATATTAGGTGATATGAGCAGGACCATGGTGGGCCTATATTAGGTGATATTAGCAGGACCATGGTGGGCCTATATTAGGTGATATGAGCAGGACCATGGTGGGCCTACATTAGGTGATATGAGCAGGACCATGGTGGGCCTGTGATAGGTAATATGAGCAGGACCATGGTGGGCCTATATTAGGTGATATGAGCAGGACCATGGTGGGCCTATATTAGGTGATATGAGCAGGACCATGGTGGGCCTGTGAAAGGTGATATGAGCAGGACCATGGTGGGCCTATGATAGGTGATATGAGCAGGACCATGGTGGGCTTGTGATAGGTGATATGAGCAGGACCATGGTGGGCCTGTGAAAGGTGATATGAGCAGGACCATGGTGGGCCTATGATAGGTGATATGAGCAGGACCATGGTGGGCTTGTGATAAGTGATATGAGCAGGACCATGGTGGGCCTGTGATAGGTGATATGAGCAGGACCATGGTGGGCCTGTGATAGGTGATATGAGCAGGACCATGGTGGGCTTGTGATAGGTGATATGAGCAGGACCATGGTGGGCTTGTGATAGGTGATATGAGCAGGACCATGGTGGGCTTGTGATAGGTGATATGAGCAGGACCATGGTGGGCTTGTGATAGGTGATATGAGCAGAACCATGGTGGGCCTGTATTTTCTTAATTCTTAGCTCCTTCTATATTTCTGTGAGTCACTTAAGAGAATCCAAACTGACTGACTGACTGACTGGCTGGACCATGGTACTGTAGGCCTCTATTAGGTGATATGCCTGTATTAGGTGATATGAGCAGGACCATGGTGGATTCAAAGGCTCTCTTAATTAGGCAAATCTGAATCAAAATGTTAATGTGAATATCAATAGCCTCATCTTCTGCTCTTTGATAGTATGTGTGAGTTTATGTGATTCATATAGTGAAAGTGACCTTCAATGGTCTTTTAAGTGATGTTTGAAGAAATTATATTCATATGTCCTTTACCTTTGCAGTGGCCTTTTTACCTCAGAGTTCAATGAATCTTGTTCAAATATGCAAATATGACTAAGGTAGTATAAATTAAGTCAGAGATCAAAAGAGATTGAAGATGTTCAACCTTGATAATGAGATGACTGGAACATGTGAACGGACACATCAAAGAACTTACAAAATGATATTCTATTTACTCTGAAGACCAGTCAAAACGTTGTCTTATAAATTGTCCTTGGTTTATCTTGTGCCGTCGTATCTGAATATTTTGTTCTTACTTCAAGTAATAACAGAATGCTCTACTCTCATTTTGTAAAATAGCCACTGCAAAATAAAATAAGAGTATGCACTTTAATTATACCAATGTATTAAATAATATTTTACCCATGTCCCCCCCCCTTCCCCTTGGAGAATGTTTGTTTCCTTCCTATTAACATCTGATTTAATATTCTGACTCCCTACTTAAAAGTCACAACATGTCATTGACCCTCCCAGCACTTCCAACTGGGCTCTTGACAGCAGGAAATATATGACATTGACACTTATGTGTACTTCCTATTTGTGGAACACATTTATTTGCTACATTGGGGTGTAAAGAAGGGATAAGAGATTGATATGATGAGGTATTTTGCTAAACCAGTTGGAGGGGCTGTGGCCGGCTGTGGGATCCTGGTGCTGTTTTTACTTTTGTTCTGTTTTCCTTTGTTTCCGCAGGTCTTCCTATCCCCTTTTCCTCCCCTCCACCCTCCTCTGTTTCCCGTGGCTCTTTTTGCCGGGTCGTGTTGTCCTCTCTCTCCCTCTCACACACCCTGGCAACCTGCTCCTCCTGCATTCTAATGCCGTAGTCTCGGGTTAATCTTCCTCCTTCTCCTCTTCCTCATCCACCTCTTCCTCATCCTCCTCCTTCTCTTGCCATTTACCTTCCCTGCAAGCCTGTAATCTCCTCTCCCTTGGCTGACAAGTAATGTCCCCACAATGTTGCCGCAACGTTAGCCAATGTTGATGGTTTTCAGGCAACATTGAGGCAAAGTTGTGAGAGGGCTTTTACATGTTTGCCAGGGTTTATTATTCTTCCAATTCCAATTCCTTCTTGATAAACTGGTCCAACCCCTAATCCAACCCGTCAAATGCCTTGATCTTGGTGAGCGGAAGTTTGAATGACAATGTGGTCAGGTTTTATACATTTTGATCACTATATAGATTAGTTTGCTTTGGTTGGAAATATTTGATCTGCTCCCAGTAGAGAACTAGGTTCATGAATTTGGAATTTATTGTAAACCATACAGTTATACCCGTAAATATAACTGTAACTTCAGCAGTAAAGGAATAACATGTCTTGAAAGAAAAATATTAGCTTTTGAATACTCTTAAGTGGCTTGTTTACTTGTAGCCAGCTAGCAGCCAGTCCAGCCACCTTCAGTGGACACAAACAACAGCGTCTTTCCGTTTCATAATTTAGTTCTCATTTTCGGAGAATGGAAACAGTATTTTTTGGAATTGGAATAGAGCGATACTATTTCTGGTATTTCTATGCCGTATTTTGCACGGTGCTGGCTTTATAGTAGTGCAACTGGACATAATCAATGATGTCTTTACTCAAAGGAGGTTTGTGGTCATGTTCTTTGTCAGGTCTAGAGTACAGTATGTGCAGTGAAACATGATGATCAGTCACTCGCAGTACAATGCACCGCAGAGAGCCTGCTTTCTAAATGTGATATACGACAATTAAGATATTGTTATGGTACTATGTGGGTCGTCAAGTCTATGTTGTGTTGGGGCTAGTGATACCCTCGTAATAATCCATACAGTGGTAGTTGATGAACCAATAAAGTGTTTTTATTCCTGCAACAAGTCTGTGAAGGTTACATTGGGCACTTAAGGAACCCGCTCACCAATAGCATCGGCCTGTATCCCTACTCCCTAACTCCCTCCACTTACTTTCCCCACCACAAAATTCTTAAACTTCAGTACTCTTCTTCGTAAGCCCAAAAAAGCACATCAATCTTTAAATACCTGTAAAATGTCTAAATTACTTAGGTAAGAATTCAAGCTTCATGATTGTGCTTTTAAAAAAAACACATATTTGCTTACTGTGTGGATGAGCCAGCCAGGAGGAACCTAAGCCTGTCTCTTTTAATGCAATGTTGTTTTCAGGGAGAGAGGGGCAAGAAAGGCAACAGGGGAACTAAAGGGGATAAGGGAGACCAAGGAGCACCCGGATTAGATGCCCCCTGTCCGTTGGTATGTCCTGCTTTCAATGTGCAGCCAGGAGGCAAAAGGAAGGAGCGACCCTCAGAATGCCATATAACCTGCAGTGACAATCAGTAGTCTCTGAATTCTGATTCTGACTTCCTTTTGCCTCTGATGATAATTGACTCTAATAGACCCTGAAGTGGTTTTGGTCCAAACATCCTCTACAGTATTAAGTCCAGCGACACAAACTACAGCAGTGATGATCATTTGGTGTTCAGTGAATGCCTGGATGATTATTAGTTCTGAATAATTACCCCAGGACCAGGGACCATAAACTATCAGAGGGGGATTTCTTTTCAGGGGTAAGACTAACAGGAACATGGCCCATTCTCTCCATTGAGTATGTTCCTGTCAGTCTCAGGCCGCTTGCATGTTTAAGTGTGTCTGTCGTTACAGGCTTCGGTCTGTTCATGGAGCGGCAGCAGGTCCTCTCATTGGCCAGCAGGGGGTACTGCTCCTAAAGGAGGGGCAATGTGCAAATGTTTACAAAGTTGATTTCACAAACAGGGTTTCCGAGGCTTTAAAGGAGAAAAGGGTGAACCGGGCCTACCTGGCCTGGATGGGCTGGATGCCCCTTGTCCTGTGGTATGCTTCCTCTCTTCCTTCCCTATCCATCACTTTGGCTTCCCTAACCACCCATAGCAATTCCCTTCACTCTCGTATTCGCTTTGCTGCAGGTATGAGTAAAAGCCAATATAACAGGGCTGCGTGAAAATGACATTGAACTAACACATTAGTACCGTTAGTTATGTAACAGGTTATTACCCCGAAAAAGCAACGCCTTTATTAACCAAGTAGGCATGCGCACACTTCAAGTTCTTGATCAAGACGTAGCTATTTACTACAAATACTGCTTAGAACACTTGTTTAGATGAGCTGTGCATCATGATTTTTCACTTTTACTAACATTAATAATTGATTTGCTGAGAATGTTGTTATTTTGTCTTGCAAGGGTAGCAGAACACCTACACTGATTAGTGATGTGTTACAGAATCTATTTTCTTGATCACAACCCGTGATGCATTCAGTGACTTTTGTTTGAAAATGTCAAGTACTCTTAATAGTTAATGGCTTTACTTTTCGTTATTTGTATCCCTGTCCCACTCGCATGGCACCCTTTTCCCACCTTGTCCCTTACCTTTTTGGCCAACAGAACTGTATTGGGAAAGATTATCTTGGAAAAACCAGGGCCTCCTCATTGATTTTCATCGAACCCTGTTTTGAGTTTGTGTATTGAAAAGGAGAAGGGGAATGGAGGTTTGATTCATTCATAGAAGTTGCCAGATGAAAGAAAATAACAGCCCAGTGGCTGGGCTTAAACCTTATTTCTAAATAAAAGTTTGAATGAGGCCTCCCGAGTGGCGCAGTGCCAGAGGCATCACTACAGACCCGGGTTCGATCCCAGGCTGTGTCACGACCGGGAGACTGATGAGGCGGCGCACATTTGGCCCAGCGTAGTCCGGGCCAGCCGGGATGTTCTTGTCCCATCGCTCTCTAGCGACGCCTTGTGGCGGGCCGGGCGCATGCACGCTGACTCCGGTCGCCAGTTGTACGGCGTTTCCTCCGACACATTGGTGCGGCTGGCTTCCGGGTTAAGCGAGCAGTGTGTCAAGAAGCAGTGCGGCTTGGCGGGGTCGTGTTTCGGGGGACACATGGCTCTCGACCTTCACCTCTCCCGAGTCCGTACGGGAGTTGCAGCGATGGGACGAGACTGTAACTACCAATTGGATATCACGAAAAAGGGGTAAAAAGTACAGTTTGAAGGAATTTAGACGATAGAGTATTTTCACACATACACATCTACTACTGCGCCTGAGCAATGGAGCAAATGGAGCTGCTGCATCCCCACTTTCTGGTAAAAAAGTGGGGGTGCAAAATGATCATAATCCATTGGGTAATTTCTTATTTTCAATGATTAATAATGTTTTGAGCTAGTATGTATTAAAATAGATGTGTCCTTTTGAAATATTATATAATAATGAAGCGATTGTGTCGATTGCACCCTGTCGCCTCAAGATGGATTGTTTTGACCACTCTAAAGTTTTGCTTCGCTCCCATGTGCCACTGTTTTAGTTCAGTGCAGTTAGAAAGCACTAGTTGCACCACTGGTGTATAAAATGAAAAGGCACTTGCAAAAAAATGGTTTATCTATTTTGTTGTGCTGTTTGTATCGTTGTGTCATATTTGTATCGTTGTGTCATATCCGATGGTGTTGGTCCAATGGTGTTACATATCATTTGAGCGGCATGTATCATTTCACTTTGCCTGAACACGGCCCGGGCATGTCTTGGCCCTGGAATGTCTTGACTTTGCTGTATCGCAGCCTCTGATTCTGAGTAGCCTTCCATCAGCGTATGAAAGGTTGCACCTTTGCAGAAAACTGCATGCCAGGTAGCTTGTGGGCTGTCAATAAGTAGCTCACAAATTGAGAAATAATCAGTAGGCCTAATATTACATGATTGAATCTGTGAAATAATTTCACCCCCCAAGCTGCTTACAGGCATTTAACACCATTCTGCATTTTGCCATCTATTTTCCCAACATCAATCGGTTAAAATACATTGTTAAAATGTTTTCATTCAGTTACAAAAGTAACAGTCCTGGGTGAGCCCCATATGCGAACGCACCATTGTCTCTTTGCAGTTGCAATGTAGTCAAGCTGTGTAGGCTACATAGAGTGTATTTGAAAAGTATTCAGACCCCTTCACTTTTTCCACATTTTGTTACGTTTACATTTAATCTGAAATTGATTAAATAAATACAAATCCTCATCCTTCTACACACAATACCCCATAATGGCAAAGCGAAAACCTGTTTTAGAAATTTTGTAAATGTATTAAAAATAAAAAACAGAAATATCTTATTTCCATAAGTATTCAGACCCTTTGCAATGAGACATCCTTGAGATGTTTCTACAACTTGATTGGAGTCCACCTGTGGTAAATTCAATCGATCGGACATGATTTGGAAAGGCACACACCTGTCTATATAATGTCCCAAAGTTGACAGTGCATGTCAGAGCAAAAACCAACTTTATGGTAGACGGAAGCCACTCCTCAGTAAAAGCATCACGTCTGGAGGAAACCTGGCACCATCACTACGGTGAAGCATGGTTGTGGCAGCATCATGCTGTGGGAATGTTTTTCAGCGGCAGGGACTGGGAGACTAGTCCGGATCGAGGGAAAGATGAACAGAGCAAAGTACAGAGTGTTCCTTGATGAAAACCTACTCCGGAGCTCTCAGGACCTCAGCATGGGGTGAAGGTTCACCTTCCAACAGGACAACGATCTTAAGCACACAACCAAGACAACGCAGAAGTGGCATCTGGACAAGTCTCTGAATGTCCTTGAGTGGCCCAGCCAGAGCCTGGACTTGATCCCGATCGAACATCTCTGGAGAGACCTGAAAATATCTGTGCAGAGTTTGAGGGGATCTGGAGAGAAGAATGGGAGAAACTCCCTAAATACAGGTGTGCCAGCCTTGTAGCGTCATACCCAAGACGTCTCGAGGCTGTAATCACTGTTAAAGGTGTTTCAACAAACTACTGAGTAAAGGGTCTGAATACTTATGTAAATGTGATATTTAATTTTTTATATTTTTAATACATTTGCAAAAAATTACAAACGTGTTTTTGCTTTGTCATGATGGGGTATTTATTGTGTGTAGATTGATAAGGGAAATTTGTTTAAATAAATGTTAGAATAAGGTTGTAACGTAACAATATGTGGAAAAAGTGAAGGGGTCTGAATGCTTTCCGAATGCACTGTACAGTATGTGCCTATGCCCCACAAAGCACAGGATCATTTGTATCTGGATAAAACAAACAGCTCTGCTTGGTAAGTAAAATTGACAAAATAAGCCATTTCTACCCTACTTCCATCAAATATGTATGCTTCTGAGACAAGTTCATTCTAAACATTTTCATGGTGACAATGCTTCAAGAAACGGTGCCAAAGAAAACCCATATTGGAGTAAAAGCGGAACGGTCAATTAATGCACCTTTGTTATTCCTCATACTTTTCATGATTATTCTGTTTCTTCACTTTTTGTTGTCAAATATATAGCCTACTCACTGTGGTTGTTGTTCAAAATGACAATTTTAGAATAATTGAAGAATAATCCTGTTACTGCAGGCTACATATTTGTTCAAATGTAAAACTTTTTTATTCTCTCATCATTTAAAAAGGAAAGATTCTCAAGGTAGGCTACAGTAGAATGATTTGTGTGGTTTTAAGAAACAAAACACAGTTACGTTATGTATGCTGTGCTGTTCTTTGTTTCTATGTATCAAATTAGGCCTACACAATAAGAAAACATGCAGGCAGTATATGAGTAGCTCCCCCCCAAAATATTTTTGATTAAGTCGTTTTTATGAAATAAATGGTTGAAGACCCCTGCTCTAGCCCAAACTGTTCAAATATGATCAATATTATCGGAGCTACATTTGATTATTTCTGTTGCAGATTTGGGGCTGCAATTTATGGATATATAGAGCTGCCTCAAAAATTCTAATTTGATCATGATAATGATAAATTAATAATACATTGGCAATATTATTTTTATATGAACATAATCAGTGATCACATTTAAATTCAAAACTCCAGTTGGAATTTTTAAGTTGACAGTTCTTGTTCAATGCCCTTCAATGCCCTTCCAGATAACTTTAAAAAAATAATAATTTAAAGATAAACCAAAGTTCGCATTTGTAATTGTACTACGTTATTGTGATCGCATTATTTGTGACAAAAAGAAGACGAAAACTCAACGTGCATTTAAACAATGCTTTTTATTAACCTACCAAGTGCAAAATTATACTCAAAATCCTTATTAGGTAAAACAATATTATTCGTCCCAATTTATTTATTTTTTCGTCATTGTCATGTGTTATCCTGGCCACATTCTTAACAGTGTCAGTCGGTAACTGTAGGTGGGATTGTCAAGGGAGGAGCAAGATATTTGTGAGAGTCACCGAGATGGTAGGGTTTCAGATCTGTCAATCAATCACTATGGGTGGGATTTTCAGGGAAGGTAGTAGATTAGTAAACAAGTAATTAAAAAACTTTTTCAATATCATTTATTGTGACAAAACCTAAGAAAAATAGTTGTGTTCTGTTCATAAATATGGATTTCCCCCTGTTAAGAAACAGCGTTGCAGGAAAATGATTTTAATATTATAAATACTACAACATTTTTGCTCTCCCACTTTCAGAAAAGGTCAGTTGCCAATGAGTACCAGTAGCTGTTTGGCTTGTTGTTACTGCTTTTTAACACAATATGCACAGTACATTGCATAAATATTATACACATATACACACACAATAGTATTATCCTGACCAAAGCATTTTTATTCAACAGTAAACTGCGTTGTGTTATACTGTACATTAAGTCACATTCTACAGTCTTGGCAGTGTGGCTAACACATTACCTTAAGTTTATATCTGTGTTAGAACAACTTCATGTAAAGTGTTACCTCAGAGTGTATCTTTTTTACTCACTCCCTCTCTTTCCTTAGGGGGATGACGGCCTACCAGTATCAGGGTGTTGGAATAAAGTAAGTGAAAGAGTGTTAGTTTCCTGCTGTAAACGCACATGATCTGCATCTTGAGGTGATAAAGTGCTTGGCAGTTCTGCTTCTTAAATGATCCCCATGCTAGTATAATCAACAACATCATCTATCATGTCTTCATTTATACTGTAGAAAAGGGCTTATTATTAACTGTATTCATGTTCATTATGTCCTCGATGAACATCGCATGAACTAATGTGTGGTTTGTGGCCTCTTGTTTTCTCCTTGCAGTGACGATAACTTCGAGGTGGCACGTGTGATTGTACATAGAATATTTATTTTTGTACTTTGTATGTGCTTTCTTATATTGAGGGAAGAAAAAGAAAATCATAACAATACGCCAGGAGTTTTGTACAGATTGTTTATTTTTATTACTTGTAATAATGTTTATGTATTGGATTTTATTTTAGAGCTATGCATTATGTCGACATGTTTGAATAAGGAAGAATGACAATGTGGCTACATACAGTATGCATGATATTTGTGCATAATGTGAATGGATATTGCCTATTAACTTATTGTATCATGTGATTTTGTTTTGTTGTGACCATGCTGCACTGAATTGTGGGGCTGGAAAGATGAAGCGTTGGCTTATTGAAATATCTTAGTTGAACCCTCTTTGTAGCGATCAAAACTATCAAAATGAACAGCACCGCAAATAATTCCTGTCTAAATATGTACACAACTCAAGTCACGGTGACAGACAGCACTGTATTTAGTCTGCACTGTACAGTATAGCCATTTGAATCACTAGCACACAGATACTCATGGATCTCATCCGATTTGAACCGTTTAGGATTTCTGATATCACAAACCCATAAAGTATCCTGACTAGCCAGCATGCCACACAAGCACATGTTGTCGCTTTCTCTGAAAGGGGATCTCATGAAGGCGGTTTCAACTAAGATTGCCAGACCATTTCAAGCTTTAATTGTTTCCACCATGGCAAAACTGCCATTTTTAAATAGAAAACAAATACTTAGCGTTCGCTGCTTTTTCACTGGCTGAGTAGTTATACAGCCAGAGTGACCAACCATTCTAAGCTATAGCTTCACATATAACCTGACCTCAATTTGTCCAAGTTATCTGTAAATATTTTTGGGGGACCAAATCTAAGGGGCCACCCATTGCTTTTTCACTATCAGGCTCTCTTTAACCATGGGTGTTTGCCTTTTTGTTAGAACGTTATCAAATTGAGACAAACCCATGTTACAAGCTTTCTCTTGGATGACTGAAATATTGCTGCTCACCCTTAAGGCATGCTGCTGCAACCGGCCACATAGCCTCTACGGCCAGTGTACCTCATCCATTTATTTATATGAAGAAAGCCATTAATGGACAATAAATATATATTTTTTGATAAGAAAAAACAGACTTGTTATTTACAGCTGTTTTATAGGATGTAGTAGTCTACGTCTATGTGTTTATGAATCAGTATTGAAGAAATGGATGAAGGGGACTGGAGTAGAGTTGCTCCATTACCGCTGCTCATTGTAAAAAAGCTCTGTGTTCTGCTCTGCCTGGAAATGTATAGCTAGATTAAGAGATTGTCAGATTACCACCCTCAATAAAGTCTCCATCGGGTTCTTATACCTCATACTATGCCTTGTCCCCCTGCCTTGCCCTCCTTGTGTTAGAGTTCAACCCATAGTTCATGGGAAATCATTGAGGATCCGTGTTCAAGTGGACATGTATGTTGGTTGACCTAATATGTTCAAAATGACAATTAGAAATAAACATACCATTTTTACAGTACATACAGTTGTGTGCTTTAAAAATAACACACAGTCAGGTCCATAATTATTGGCACCCTTCATAAAGATGAGCAAAAAATACTGTATAAAATATATAATACAAATACTGAGCCATATTGTACGCTCCAAAAATTGGGAAATTATATTATTTTATACTAATACAATTGCTCAGAGAAATATATCATAAAAGTATTAGTGGTCAAAAACAGATAGGGGTCAAAATGATTGGCACCCCTGTTTTCAATTCTCTAGCACCCTCCCCTTGTGAGTATAACAGCACTGAGACTTTTTCTAAAATGTTTTATGTGATTAGAACACATTTGGAGGTATCTGAGACCATTCCTCCATACAGAATCTTTCCAGATCCTTGGTATCCTTTGTCTGCTCTTATGGACTGCGCTCTTAAATAATGTATTGTTTCATTTTGCAGTCACTTTTATTGTGAATCAGAATAGAATATGTTTCTGAACAGTTCTACATTAATGTGGATGCATGCTACCATGATTACGGATAATCATGAATAAATCGCGAACAATGATGAGTGAGATCGTTACAGAGGCATTAATATCATACCCCCCCCCCCCCCCCAAAATGCTAATCTCCCCTCTTATTATAATGGTGAGAGGTTAGCATGTCTTGGGGGTATGATATAAAATGCTAACCTCCCCTGTTATTGTAACAGTGAGAGGTTAGCATGTCTTGGGGGTATGATATAAAATGCTAACCTCCCCTGTTATTGTAATGGTGAGAGGTTAGCATGTCTTAGGGGTATGATATAAAATGCTAACCTCCCCTGTTATTGTAATGGTGAGAGGTTAGCATGTCTTGGGGGTATGATATAAAATGCTAACCTCCCCTGTTATTGTAATGGTGAGAGGTTAGCATGTCTTGGGGGTATGATCTTTGTGCATCTGTGTCTCTACAATAAAATTGACCCCAAAATGACACAATACATTATTTACCATTCATTTATATTGTGCACAGCATAATCCCAAACATAACCAAAACAAACTGCAAATGCATCCAACAAGTTTGTGTAGTCATTGCGTGCTATGAACATGGGACCAAATACTTAATTTTTGACTAAACGTTATTCACTATATGTGAATTTGTCTAAATACTTATGAGACATTAAAATGGGGGGACTAGATACTGTACATAAAGTGCATTCATTTCTAAACAGTAAGACATATGTATGAAAATACCCTCAAAATAAAGGTGACATTCTGTACTGTCACTTCATATAAAACATTTCACCTCAAATCCAAAATGCTGGAATATAGAGCCAAATTAAAGGTGTTGGCTTCACTGTCACAGTAGGGAAGTGAGTGTACCACCTTTTTTGTTGCATCACTTTGCATTGAATACCATGCAGAGTTGTGGATCAGGGGATGCCTTTGTTATGCAAATGTTCCATTTAACATGAATTGTGGGAAGTGTGCATTTAAGTCTCTTAATTTCATTGCTCTGCTCTGGTTTGTAGTGACCTGAATGTGTGTGTGTGCCAAAAAGCATGGATTGTGCTGTTTGAGGTGAGGTCTTTGAACTGACATACAGTACACTACAGTACACATGAATGGGGGAAAGGCATATAGATTGGTAGTATGGAAATAGTTATCCATTGACATGAACCTCTTTTTCCTTAAAAGGGTCAAAATCCTTTCCAACTGGCCAAGTAGTAGAGATTCAAGAGATCTGCTCAGTGACATTTCGCTCAAAGCTACAGAATGGAAACTTGAAGACATTTGGAGATATCTTTGAGTTTTGACCCGACCTGTGGTTGCCATTTTACTCAAAGATTTTCCAGCCGACTGAAGACAGAGCCAGTAATGTTGGGGGGGGGAACTCCAGTGGCAGCAATGAGCAGACTGACTTCAGTAAGACTCAGAAACCAACGGATTTCAGTTTCCTTTGCAGTTTTTTGTTGAAGGCTTCTCAGGGTAGAAAAGCCGTCAAAGCCACAGAGAGACACAGATGCATTTCTTTGAGATGAATATGCTTGATTTTCATCTGTCTTTATTCACTATGTGAAAGTAAGACATGAACCTTTTATAGTGTACACTTCCCTGTGTTTTATTTGACACCAACAACTGTGATTCAAGAATTCAGAGCAGCTCACAGAACATACAGAAATATTCTCTCCCTGTTCATGTGTTTCCAAGACAAACCAAAAAAACTAATGGAAACGCTTTTGATGATTCCTGATATCAAACTCACTGCCTTCTCTACTACCCTGGGTGCTGCAGGCGTATAACAAACTGTTTATGTAGCTATGTTGCCTGCCCTGTGCCCAAGGAATAACTTTAGTACGAGCATTATACTGTTGGTATACATTATATATACTAAAGACATAGTATATTACATTTATTCACATTCTTGTACTGAGGTGTAATACTCACCATATCAATGCTGAAAGAGTAAGTATTGTACAGTAGGAGAGGGTTCTCACACTTTATCAAGTGCTCACTCCGTGTTGTTGTATATGTATTACATTGATGTGACATGGGAGCCTCTCAAAAAACCGGCGTCGGAACATATCAAGCATATGAATTACTCATCGATATATATATTTTTAGACTGTCTTAGATAATACATGTCAGCAGTCATACTGACAGCTTTCAATGAGTATTCTAGAATAACTTGATTCATATTCCTGAGAAATGCCATACTAAATCCAAGACATCATGCATCGTTTTGGGCAGCTAATTTCAACTGGAATAATTTGAACACATGTTCATCCTGTCTGTATGAATCAGTGGGCTTTACGGTTACTGTTTGTCGCCCTTAAATATCGATATGAACCATAAGAAAGTGTATTCCTATTGTAGGCAAATCTTTATGTGAGATTCTAACCTTGAACAGCTCCTCCAAACTATTTTATTCTTGAGTACTGATGAAAGAAAGATCCCCTGATTTTGTTGTTGTGGCTGGAGGCACAAGACCCGTTTTTGGAGTTATTGGACAGGTGATAACAGACGCCGAGATTATTTTGAATCTAATGAATTGCTTATTTAGGTCGCCTGTGATGTTTTTATTGGAGCTGATCTACAATTTAACGACGTTCTTGTGTGAAAACAACGTCCGAAGTCTGAACTGCCAGTATGTCCGTCTTGTCAACGACTATGATGTCTTGTGCCTTTTACTATGTTTAACACAAACTTTCCTGTTTCCTAAAATAATCTAATGCACAGAAGCATTCCTTATGTCATATTGACAACTGTCTTCTACCCTTTCGCACAACTCAATCCAAATGCACGTAAGATAATTATTTGAATATTCAAAGTGGTGAATACAGAACAATGCTTTGCTAGAGTCCATATTCATATCCAAATTGGGTACTGCGAACAAGGGGCAGTTATTGTGGTTGTTCTTTAGATTTCATAAAAGCCACATCAAGTCTGAGAACTAGGCTTACTCTGCACTTGTTGTTCATACTTTACACGAAGTTGATTCTGAATGTATTTACATGTAACTAACTACACATGAACTGCTCCTATAAAACCTCTGTGGAACATGGTCCTTATAAGAGTGGATCAAGTCAAGTGTTGTTACTGTATTAAAGTAACTACTGTAAATGTCACTTAAAGTCAAGTGTTGTTACTGTATTAAAGTAACTACTGTAAATGTCACTTAAAGTAAAGTGTTGTTACTGTATTAAAGTAACTACTGTAAATGTCACTTAAAGTAAAGTGTTGTTACTGTATTAAAGTAACTACTGTAAATGTCACTTAAAGTCAAGTGTTGTTACTGTATTAAAGTAACTACTGTAAATTTCACTTAAAGTAAAGTGTTGTTACTGTATTAAAGTAACTACTGTAAATTTCACTTAAAGTAAAGTGTTGCCCACAATTGTTGTGTTTAACAATTGATGAATGTTTCCATTTATTTTGAATGCTCTAAACAAGAAGTTGTCCTCCCAAAGATTCAAATTCTAATTTATTTAGTGGAGCCTGTTTGTGCAATGATACATAATACATGTGTAATTAGGCCATTTGATGCTTTTCATTTGATAAATAGATGATTTAGTTCACCTCAAATATTTTTAACAAGAGAGTCCATCGTCCCCAATACAGCCCACAGTCCTTAATTAACCAGAATAATCCTACGAAAATTGAATATAAATATACTAAGAATCATTCATTATTTTCTAGCAATTCATTCAAAACAGCAGTCACCTTAGTGCATTGACTGTAGGGTCATCTTTGAAAGTTTGTGTGCATTTCATTTCAGCTTTTTCTCACTTATATTTTGCACAATGATGGCAGTACTCTTTAGTTTTACCAGATATTTTCTGGACATTATTATTACATGTATTATTTGTATTATGTTTCTTTGGTATACATTTCCCAATTGGTACAACTTGACTGTGTCTTGATCTTATATTGTGTTAATATATTAAGTGTACTCTTCATGTAATATGCATATAACTATTTAACACATTATATATTAGAACAAGTAATTCATGAAAAACACCTATTAACTGATGATAGGTCATGCGTAATTATTTCTGGAACTGAGCACAAAATTGGTCCTTCGTAAGTATTTTTGTTGTCTACTGCAAAAACTCAAATTAAGTCCTCGAATCATTATTCATTTTTGTCAAAGACAATTTGCAATTAATTCACTCTCACTTTTTATATGAAGAGTACACAGATTTGTTTTAAGACTGGTGTTGTATCAACTGTAAAGTTATGTGGTTCATCACTGGTTGACTTTACCGATATGCTTATGCCAGTCTATGCTCAATGCATTCTGTTTTGTATAAAGTGAATGTAGCTATTCTCGATGCCATCACCATTCTGAGCTTTTAAAGAAATTTAGGAGATTCAGGTTTAGAAACCATTTTAGATAGTATTGTATAGTACTGTATAATAGTTCATCTGCTGTTGACATACATGTTGTTTTCTCTTAACTATATATACTGTATGTATGCTAGGTAGAAATGAAATTATGTATAATATTTTAAAACCAGTTTGTGTGACAATCAGTTTCAGTAGCTAACTGAGAACTGATATGAGGGCATTTATTTCAATGCATTTGATGTTAAAACCATCTGCATGCTGATTTTATTGTTTATAAGCACTATTTTACCATTTAATAGCAACAGCGAAATAACTATACACCATATATGGGCATATATTTGATAGGCCAATTCTGCACAAGATGAGGAACTCTGTCAGTTAAGTGACCTTTTATAACTTCCTCTGGTGTTACAGACTCTTGAAAATGAATACAATTTGCAACGTCAACATTAAACTGAGGTTTAAAAATGTTGTTTCTTGAGACTCAATGTGACTCATCCGTAAACCTTTGAATTAAATCAATCTGATCCAGAGTTCAGTATGTTTCAATAACTTCGTTGAGTATGCTGTCAAAGGTGTTTTAACAGTTGTGGTTTTTTTCAGAAAAGGTTTTTGCTTTTTATAGATCGTAAATGGCAGAGTACGTCACTGATTGCCAATTGTTATTTCACTGTTCAATACATGTCACATTTTGAGAACATTGTCAATAATTCCAAAAATAAAGAATTGAGTTATCGTTTTTTAAATTGTTGTTGCTGGAGGCATCCTCAATTAAACCTTGTGGAAATAACCTGCAGTCGCCTATGGACTGCTCTATATGGCATAGAGCATCTATTCTGATAAAACTGAGTCAAATGTATGCTAATCTACTGAACTTTGAGAGAGGTAATCAAGACATACGCCTGGCCATCATGTAAACGTATAATATACTAATATAATAATATAACGCAAGGTGTGAATATGGCCAGTATTCAACTCCGTTTCTACATTGATTAACACCATGCGACCACCAGGGGTAGCCACCAGAGGTAGCCTTGATTTTTCTTGCCGTCATTGGACGGAGTAAGAGTACCATTATTTCCACATAAGTACTCACATTAACGACAACACGCTTCTGAGGAGGATGTCACAGATCACAGTCCATTCAAGGGAGATGACCGTCTTTGTTTTTTTTCGCAAGTGTTTGAACATCTGGAGAGGCTCGTTCATTACATTTATGAAATACTGCATTACATTTTGAGAAACCAGGAACGTACTCGACGATATTGTAAGTACTATAGCTACGACTTAGGCTATTGTTGTGACATATTGCAGGCTAGTGCAATTTCATTTAGGCTATGATAGGACAAGCTCTGATGTGTGGCTGTGTGAACTTGTGATTTTACAACATGTATACCATATATACATGGCATTTTTAATCATACTTGTTGTTGTGTTGCTGCAGCATACTGTAATGCATGTCAGTGTTTCAATATCATAAAATGATCATTATTACATTCTCTAGAACAGGGGTCCCCAAACTTTTTTGCATCAGGGGACCCCCTTTGTGATAGCAAATACTTCAGGGACACCCTCATTATATCTGAATACAACTCCTACTTTAGAGTTTGATTAAAAATGGTATACAAGCAGTTGTACTATTACTGTTGCAGTGCATGGCCGGACTAATGAAGTCCTGGGCCCTGGGGAAAATGTCTCTTTGATGCCAAGGGGGGGGGGGGGGGGGGACCTTTAAAATATTTTAAAGCCCCCCCTTGGCATCAAAGAGACATTTTTGCAGAATTGAAGCAAATTTCCTGCAAATCTATACATTTTTCCTTGGGGAAGAGAAAACATTTAGCCGTTTTAGAACTATTTTCGTGCAATTATACACATTTTGCCATGGGGCAAAATATACATACAATTAGATATTTGGGGATGGGAATATTGCTAGCAACAACAGATTAAATACATTTTTGAAGACGTTTAGAGAGTGCAATACAATACAATGTAAGTATATATAAATATATATATATATATATATATATTAAGATCTGGTCGCAGACTCCCTGCAGTACCTCATCTGCAGACATCACTTTGGGAACCACTGCTCTAGAATAGCATTCTCAAGATATAGTGATACATTGTATCTCAGTTATGTCAACGTTTCCATTTGTAAGATATTGTATCAGTTCCGTGCAATGAATGCAGGAATATAGGCTTCCTTATTTTCACAGTCATTGGCTTGTACAGTATTCTTTCACCAAGTTTCATTCATTGGAGGTTAAACTGAATGCAATTGATGCTTGGAAATTTAGAGGTAGTTTGTCAATTAAATATTATCGTAGGGATGAATCTCCTGTGGATTCAAAATCTATTCAAGATGATCTGTTGCTGATCACATCTATTTTAACATAAAGGGACGGCTCCAGGTATAAGCAGTTGCTTAGGGCCCCAGGCCGCTAGGGGGCCCCCAACACCCCCCCCCCCACACACACAAAAGTCTTATTTTTATACACTCAGTCAGGGTCTCAACTTACTGTTTAGAGTTAGAATAGTAGAATACACAAGGTGCAAGTTCAAAATTTTGTCATTTGTGCATCAGCAATTTTTATCTTGTTCTGTCAGTCACTGACAGTCACTCAATTAGCTATGTCAGCTAACAATTTTTAGATTGGTAAGGAAGTTTAGCCAGCTATCTAAACTTGTAGTAATCATGGCTAAATACCGACCAGGCACGCAGGGCACGTGCCCAGGTGCCCTGACCTCCAGCGGGCCGCCATTGATTTTGTTAGCTACCAAATCTCGATTAGAGCCCCAAAAAGGACAGAGCCGGCCGTAACATAAAGCATAACATTCTTCTCAAGGAGAAAGGAGACTTTTCACCAGACGGAGACCTATCAGTGACAAGACGAGGGTGACCAAGAGCTTTCCTATGGTGGCCAGCCAACAGCTGGCCATGGGCAACGGTTCAATCAAAGCCCCACGGCCAGAGGACAGATGCCTGGCCTCCAGCCTCAAGGTGGAGCCTCAGGGCAGCCCAGTGTGGGACACGGAGCCCCTGAGGCTCAGGATAGCCCACCTGGAAGAGGAGCTGGCCCAGAGGGACCAGGAGTTTAAAGCCCAGGAGCTGCAGCTGCAAAGCCTGCAGAGAGAGCTGGAGGCTAAAGTCTCCCATATAGAAAAGCTCCAGGATGCCATCGGCTACAACAGCCTGGGCCGCTCCGCTCCGGCTCCCAACTACCCCAGCCACCGCATGCTCAGTGTCATCAACCAGGGTCCCACCCGCTTCCACAGGGTGGCCGTGGAGGTCCACTGCAGGCTCAAGGCCAAGGAGGGCGTGTCGGCTGAGCCCACCTCAGGGCACTTCTGCGGGGGTTTCAGAGCCCAACATGTGTCCATAGAGAGGGCTCGTGTCCGCAAGGACTCCAGGTGGGTGTCAGACATCAACTGTACCACACAATGTTGTTGAGGATATTGGAAGGGATAATAACTCTAGAAACATTTCCATGTAGTGGAGGACAGCCCAGACTGACTGTCCTCTATTGTACTTGTTCCTATTGTCTCATTCTCCCACATTTAATTACATTCTAACCTATTTCCCAATAGGCTAGAAGCAATCAGCCGGGTCTGTGATGATAAAGCCTGCCTTTAATCATTATTTGTTCTCACTGAGTCCGGTGTCTGGTATAGGCTACATGCACATAAAAAAATAACTATGCCGGGATTCAATCTGATCTCAAATCAAATCAAATCACATTTTATTTGTCACATGCGCCGAATACAACAGGCGTAGACCTTACCGTGAAACACTTACTTACAAGCCCTTAACCAACAACGCAGTTTAAGAAAATATTTCCTAAATAAACTAAAGTAAAAAATAAAATAACAATAACGAGGCTATATACAGGGGGTACCGGTACCAAGTCAATGTGCGGGGGTACAGGTTAGTCGAGGTAATATGTACATGTAGGTAGGGGTATCTTGCTTGGGCCGCAATGCACGTTTTAAAGTCAATGTTCCCGTGTTCACGGAGACCACGTTCACAGGAAGAGGTGCATATGTCGGTTTAATTGTAAATGACCTTTTAAACGGCGCATTGTCCAAATCTGTGTTCTGATTGATTCTCGGCCCAAGTGTTCTCAGGAAAACTGTCTGACTCTCTTGAAAGAACAACAGCTCTGGCCAAGCCTTTGTAGTGTCTGCCACTCCAAGGAGATTCGAAATCCTGTATTAGCATTGGGGATAATTGGAAGGCACACGGGGAAACAAAGGCGTTGAGCAGCAACATGCAATATGTATGGACTGGATAATTATGGCTTCAATTAAGCAGACCTCGGTTGCCTGCCTCATACTCTCCTGCTTTAGTTCATTCACCAGGTCGATATTAGGTTAATGGACTGGCCCTCGGCTGTCTGATGTGATAACATAGGCCTTGTAGTTAAGAGGGATACAGGGGGGAAACTGACAGCACTAACGGTACTACATCAACAGTTTTGTCTTTTATGTGGCTGGTTTAGAGACGAGTGACAACATAGTGCTTTGTCCATCTGTGAAAACATGAATGCTGTAGTATAAATACAGTAGTAACGGCGTCGTTGAAAGTCTCTCGTGACTAAGCGTTTACTCATGGTCGCGCAAACTCAACCACCAGTTAGCAGCCCCTACTGTATGTAGGGCTAGCAGCCCCTACTGTATGTAGGGCTTAGTGGGCTGTTTAAGGTGAAATAATTTCGACTTTTGGTGTGCTATCCTAGTACTTTACTGCAATACATTGAATCCTTTTGTTCAGAAAAGTTATCCAGAGGCAATAAAACCCACATTATTCAAAATAATCTGCCCATTTGTGCTCCAAGTACCAATTTACTTGACTTGCTGTCAAAGTCAAAACTGATCTTTGACTTCCAACTAAAACGCTGGATGAATATTGATATGGAGGTTAAACAAGCCTTTGACCTCTAAAAGTAGAGTGTCTGTGCCTCTTATCTGTGCTCCTCCTGCTCCTAGCACCAAGAAGCTAATCAATGACGCCATCATGAACAATGACTTCCTGAAGAAGCTGGATCCGCAGCACCTGAGGGAGATGGTGGACTGCATGTATGAGAGGATCTACACTGATGGCCAACTGGTCATCCACGAGGGAGAACCAGGGAACTACCTCTATGTGCTGGCAGGTCATATTGACTTTATTATCTTCTCACACAGTATATCTTTGGCTGTTTGTCTATACTCAGGCTAGGTTTTGTCCCTTCAGATGGCCTGCTAAAGGTCACGCAGAATGGCAAATTGCTTGGAGAGATGCGTCCCAGGACTGCCTTTGGAGAGTTGGCTATATTGTACAACTGTAAGAGAACTGCTACAGTGAAAGGTGAGTTTAACTAGTAGAGTCTCTAGAATGAGAGGATTTCCCCTTTGAGATACAATACTTTCCCACCCACATCGTAAACAAAGTGTTCATACTCAAGTGCAACAAACCACGCATGTGACATACATGATTACCAATGTATGACAGAGCAGCATGGCGGCACATGATTTTATGAGAAGTCACCAAGGGACTATTAAATCGTCATTAGAATGTGCAAAACCATATTTCACACAGGTGCTTTCTCGAATCTTGCATGGAATAGTACTGTAGGAAGCACACACCTTTTTCACATATTGAAAGTATGTTCATGCAATGTTCACGCAATGTTTTGCCAACTCATATAACGTTCTAAGGATACCCGGCCCTGTGAATGTCTGATGTTGTGTGGCGTGTTGACTGGACTTGTGATTTCCAATGGCCAGCTGTATCCCAGGCTCATATCTGGGCTCTGGACCGTCAGACCTTCCAGAGTATTATGATGAAGTCTACACAGGCCACACAAGAAGAGTACTTCAGCTTCCTACGCAGGTACAGCTCGAGGCTTGGTCCTCAACCCTGAAGCAGGCATTGATGTCTAAGGGAGATGTGCATGAAAGTTTGAGATGCGAACGCATGTACAGTACACTGACGAAGCCAAACATTAGGAACACCTAATGCTCCAGCCATTACCACGAGCCCGTCCTCCCCAATTAAGGTGCCAGCAACCTCCTGTGCTACTACAATACCCCGTTCAAAGGCACTTAAATATTTTGTCTTGCCTGTTCACCCTCTGAATGGCACACACACACAATCCATGTATCAATTGTCTAAAGGCTTAAACATCCTTATTTACGCTGCCTCCCCCCTTCATCTACGCTGATTGAAGTGGATTTATCAAGTGACATCAGTAAGGGATCACAGCTTTCACCTGGTCAGTCTATGTCATGGAAAGAGCAGGTGTTCTTAATGTTTTGTATACTCAGTGTCTACTATTAAGTTAGGTTATCTTTGAAGTAGTTGGCAATATGTTGCATTGCTAAATCCACATTTTTTTGCAAGCATTTTCCCCCCCAATAACTATCTCTGTGTCCTTATCTTTTACAGTGTATCTCTGCTGAGAGACCTGCCAGGAGAGAAGCTTTCTAAAATCGTTGACTGTCTAGAAATTGTGAGCCTTTTACTTTGTTTCTAATCAGACTTTTTTTTATAACAGGTGATTTGGGAAGATTGGTTGATTATTTTGTCTCATGCCTAGGACTATTTTGACAAAGGAGAGTATATCATTCGGGAGGGCGAAGAAGGGAACACTTTCTTCATTATAGCTAGAGGAGAGGTAAGACACGAATGACACATGGTTCATGTTTGTAGCTGAAAAGAGTCACTTTCGTATCTGGCTTTATCCGACCGTGATAGATCATGCAATCTTGATTGGAGAAAACGTAGTCTGCCATTTTGGATCGAGGGCAAAAGAGATAGCCCTTAACATGCTGTGGTTTCTGGCCAGGTGTGTGTCACCCAGACCACAGAGGGATGTACTGAGCCGCGGGAGATAAAGACGCTGGGTGTGGGCGACTACTTTGGAGAAAAAGCCCTCATAAGGTAAGAGCTGTTACTGATCGCTTTGACCGACTCAAAATGTTAAATGGGCAAAAGCACTCTGGCCTGGTTTGTCTTGCACCAAGGCAAGTTTCAAACACACTTGTAACACACCGTCGGTTCCCTCGTTCTCCCATGTTAATATGCGTTTGTCCACTTTCTATCAATTGTCATTGCTAGCCCCCTGACTGACAATCCACACATTTTACCAACGTGGTTTCAATCAAATCCTTTCACAATATTGTAGAGTAGTGGGCCTTGGAATGTCTGTCTGTCTGACAAAGATATGCATTACCCGGCGGCTATTGCATGATCCTGTGGTGAATTTCCATTGGATTCAATTGTGTGTAGCTCTGCTGAATACGACTGTCTGTTTCTTTCCAGTGAGGATGTGCGTTCAGCAAACATCATCTCTACTGAGAATGACACACAGTGCTTGGTGGTGGACAGAGAGTGAGTGCGTTCACTGCACACACACTCACACTCACACTCGCACACACACACTGAAAGGAAACAGCAGTGTGTTTATGCTACCTCTCCAGCAACTTCAACCAGATGGTGGGCACTTATGAGGAACTGCAGGCGTACCTGAAGGAATATGTCGAAGAGCTCTCCCGATGTGACGAGAGGAGAAATGCACTGTAAGTAGTTCCACAAAATTACTGTTTCCACATAACTCAAATAACAAATGGCAGTTACATTGACAAATACCCAACCACCCCAGATATTTTAGTGGGCAGAAACAGAGATTTAGGAGTTGAACCCAAATGGTTCCCCCTTCCTCCCTCCCTCCTTCCCTCTTTCCACAGGCCCCATACCCCCGTTATCGACTCGTCCCCAGAGGCCCAGGAAGTGCATCGGCTCAGGGAGAGGATTGCTGTCCTCCCCACCCATGACCCCTTCCAGGACCTGGAGATCATAGCCACACTGGGCATGGGTGGGTTCGGCCGAGTAGAGCTGGTGAGTGGCTTAACGTCTGGGTCACACCACACCATAAAGCAACGGCAAAAACAACAGCATAGGGCATAGGCCTACAGTTGCTATAAAAACGATGTAACATCATGTCAATAATTGTTATGTTTATATTGCAGGTGAAACTGAGAGATGAAGACACCACATTTGCTCTGAAGTGTATTAAAAAGAAGCACATTTTGGACACGAGACAACAGGAACACATCTACTCTGAGAGGAACATCCTTCAGCTGACTAAGTCACACTTCATAGTCAGGTCTGCGTCACGTGCTCACAATGCTCTCTGGTTGTCCTCACACAACACTGCCTATTGCAGAGTCCCCAAAGTAGTGTAAACATCCATAGCCTTTTATTCAGGCTTTTGTTCAAGCTTTGACAACTGCAATGTTTTCTTAGAGTACTTCACATGATACATGTTTATATCAGTGTAAAGGAGTTCCAATATGAATGGAACATGACTGCTGTCACCTGGACCATGTGACAATCAGGTTCAATCTAAAGAGCAAGGACCACTACTCTGTCACTGTAAGGTCTACACCTGTTGTACTCGGCGCACGTGACAAATAAACTTTTATTTGAAGAGGGAGACAAGACATATTGATGTTTGCAAGGCCTCCCATGTGGAAAATCATATACAGTGGGGTCTGAAATGATTGACACCATTGATAAAGATGAGCAATAATGACTGTATAAAATAAATAATTAAAATACTTAGCTATATTGTATGCTCAAATGCTAACTTCCGCTGTTATTGGTAATGGTGAGAGGTTAGCATGTCTTGGGGGTATGAAATGTTGAGCATACAATATAGCTCAGTATTTAAATGATTTATTTCATACAGTCATCTTTTATCAAGGGTGTCAATTTCAGGCCCCACTGTAGATTTTGTACTCTATTTCCAATCATTTGCTTTTTGAGGATCCTGTATTGTTTCATAAACAACGTATGGTTATACAACATCATACAATCACAGTAGGTTCATTTATGCAAAGTGGGACCTCGTGTATCCGCTGAATGCATAAACAAACCGTTAAGTGAAGGACAAATTCATTGTTCAGATCTATGAAACAGAGAAGAGAGTGTTTGTATTCACAATGGAGATTAATACAGCATGTATTGTATCCATCTAGTCAATGAGTAACGCATGTTTAGAGCGGTTTCAAACAAAAGTCAAACTTGAAATATAAATGAGGCAAATGCTGCCTAGACCAGTCTTACTTTCACATACTTTTAATAGTTTTAAAATTCATGAAACAAATACTGTGATCTAGTATAACTAGGTTTCCATCCAATTGGCGACAGATTTTCATGCCAATATTCTAAAAATCTGCATAAAACAATATGCCCATTTTCACACCAGAGATGTGTTTCCATCAAACTGACTTATTGCGGATAAAAGGCTGTGCTTGATAACATAGTGCGCATAAAAATAACTTTTTGCCGATTTTAATTCCAATGTACCGAATGAAAAGTTAAATGGGTTTCAATTGCATTTTTCAACTCGACTGATGGTTTGTCACAAAAAACGTTACGTAATATCGCAAATGTGCCCACTCTGGTCTTGACACGTGCACTATAGCCAACAGCTCACAGATACAGTGTGGGTAGGGCTAACTATACATGGTGAGATTATTATGGATCATTTTTATTTGTCAAAGGGCAGCCAAACATCGATCATCATGTCACCAGAATAAGACCCTCGGAATGTATTGGAAAGGAGCATCAAGCTCACTTTCACCACCCTGTGAAGTTCACATTAATGGATTTAATCTGTAGCCTAATAAACTGCATGCTTTCACGAGTAGTAGTGGGAGAACCACACAACATACAGTACCTGTCAAAAGTTTGGACACCTACTCATTCAAGGGTTTTTCTTTATTTTTACTATTTTCTTCATTGTAGTATATTGGGTGAAGACATCAAAACTATGAAATAACACATGGAATCATAACCAAAAAAGTGTTAAACAAATGTTTTATATTTGAGATTCTTCAAACCCTTTGCCTTATTGACAGCTTTGCACACTCTTGGGATTCTCTCAACCAGCTTCATGAGGAATGCTTTTCCAATGGTCTTGAAGGAGTTCCCACATATACTGAGCACTTGTTGGCTGCTTTTCCTTCACTCTGCGGTCCAATTCATCCCAAACCATCTCAATTGGGTTGAGGTCAGGTGATTGTGGAGGCCCGGTCATCTGATGTAGCACTCAAATAGCCCTTACACAGCCTGAAGGTGTGTTTTGGGTCATTGTCCTGTTGAAAACAAATGATAGTCCAACTAAGCGCAAACTAGATGGGATGGCGTATCGCTGCAGAATGCTGTGGTAGCCATGCTGGTTAAGTGTGCCTTGAATTCTAAATCAATCACAAAGAGTGAGCACCCCCACACCATCACACCACCTCCTCCATGCTTCACAGTGGGAACCATACATGAGGAGATCATCCGTTCACCTGCTCTGCATCTCGCAAAGACACTATGGTTGGAACCAAAAATCTCTAATTTGGACTCATCAGTTTTCCACCGGTCTAATGTCCATTGCTCGTGTTTCTTGGCCCAAGCAAGTCTCTTCTTCTTCTTGGTGTCCTTTAGTAGTCGTTTCTTTGCAACAATTCGACCATGAAGTCCTGATTCACATAGTCTCCTCTGAACAGATGTTGAGATGTGTTTGTTACTTGAACTCTGTGAGGCATTTATTTGGGCTGCAATCTGAAGTGCAGTTAACTCTAATGAACTTATCCTCTGCAGCAGAGGTAACTCTGGGTCTTCCTTTCATGTGGCGGTCCTCATAAGAGCCAGTTTCATCATAGAGCTTGATGGTTTTTGCGACTGCAGTTCAAGAAACTTTCAAAGTTCTGGAAATTTTCCACATTGACTGACCTTCATGTCTTAAAGTAATGATGAACTGTTGTTTCTCTTTGCTTATTTGAGCTGTTCTTGCCATAATATGGACTTGGTCTTTTACCAAATAGGTCTATCTTCTGTATACCACCTCCGACCACCACAACTGGTTGGCTCAAACACATTAATAAAGAAAGAAATTCCACAAATTAACTTTTAACAAGGCACACCTGTTAATTGAAATGCATTCCAGGTGATTGGCTCATGAAGCTGGTTGAGAGAATGCAAAGAGTGTGTAAAGCTGTCATCAAGGCAAAGGGTGGCTACTTTGAAGAATCTGTTTAACACTTTTTTGGTTACTACATGATTCCATGTGTGTTATTTCATAGCTTTGATGTCTTCACTATAGTAAAGAAAATAGTAAAAATAAAGAAAAACCCTTGAATTAGTAGGTGTGCCCAAACTTTTGTCTGGTACTGTATCATCGCTTGACTCCAAATTTACTTCGATGTGATGAAATGGAGGGATGGAAACCTGGCTAGTTTTAGACAAAGGGATGTTTATTATTTCCCAAGTGATTTAGTTCCATTGCCATGACTCCCATGACTTGAGAGTGAAAGGTCTCATTTCACTGAATATCCTATAAGACAAGTCAGCCCTCAGATTGACACGGGAAAAGGGACTGTGGAAGTGAAGGGTGTTGACCATGAAACAAGAAGTGGTTCATGAGAGGAAAGTTAGAACTTTTCCTATTAAGAGTGAGAGGCCCATCTCAACGTGTTCTATGGTCCAGTATGAGTTGCTAAGGAGTCCCTTTGGAGAATGTCGTTGTCCTTGGTCTCACCACGGAGTGTAGACTGAGGTTTGATTTATCCGCCCTGTGACATTCAAGGACAAAAGGTCTGGGCAAACACTGATTCCAGCTGCCACTCAAAGAGGAAAGTTCAGTTTGAATGCCATATCCATCTTCACACATCTCTCTCTTTTTCAAAATGCTCCTTTCTCTCACTCTGCTTTCCTAGTAACTGTTCTTTGGGGCTCAATTGACAAACAGATCCAAGGCAAACAAAAATAAGTTTAACACCTGAAAGTACCTCATCCAAAGAAATATACTGCGGAGCAGAAGACCTCTGTCAAGCAGTCATGTCTTTAAGAAGCCCAGAACAGTAACATTGTTCAGATGGTCCTAAGTCCTCTAAATGTCACTTTGTGTTCCAGGTTGTTTCGGACATTCCGAGATGACAGGTATGTGTACTTGCTACTGGAAGTCTGCCTGGGTGGTGAGCTGTGGAGTGTACTACGAGACATGTGAGTGTAGGTTGTCTTACATCTGCTAAAACACCTCAAAAGCCTGTAATCAATAGAGCTCGCCAGCTTGTAGTCCTAAAAACAAAACATTTTAGGATTTACCTCTAGTTCGTACAGCCATTCCTATGGGCTAAATGAATGGGGAAAGAAACCTTTATGTGTGTTGTGTGTTTGAAAATGTCATAAATGCTTCAAAATACATCAAAGTTATGTTAGCTGATTTAAGATTATCTCATAGAACAAAATGTATAAGATGTCTTAAGCCTGTGTTTATCACAGACCTCATTTTCAACGTTTATTCCAAAACCCTTCAAAAACTCCATTAATTTTCCCATAGGCTTTGTCCAATGAAACATAGTGGAATTTGTGCCTAAAAAAAGATGCCATTACTATCGCTCTTATGATGCCATTTAAAAATAATCAGTACAAAATTCTAGTATGTGTCTTAATGTTGGCCTTGACTGTGAAACAGGAGTTTCTTTGAGGAGCAGACAGCCCGCTTCTGCATTGCCTGTGTCCTGGAAGCCTTTGACTACCTCCACGCCAGGGGAATCATCTACAGAGACCTGAAACCTGAGAACCTACTACTGGATGCAAAAGGCTATGTCAAAATGGTAATAGACCTTAATTTGATCACTGCTCATTTTCAGTTGTTTGTACATAGTCATACACTACATGACCAAAAGTATGTGGACACCTGCTCGTCGAACATCTCATTCCAAAATCAAGGACATTAATATTGAGTTGGTCCCCCCTTTGCTGCTATAACAGCCTTCACTCCTCTGGGAAGGCTTTCCACTAGATGTTGGAACATTGCAGCTGGGACTTGCTTCCATTCAGCCACGAGGTTTAGTGAGGTCAGGCACTGATGTTGGGCGATTTGGACTGGCTCGCAGTCGCTGTTCCAATTCATCCAAAAGGTGTTCGACGGGGTTGAGTTCAGGGTTCTGTGCAGCCTAGTCAAGTTCTTCCACACCGATCTCAATAAACCATTTCTGTATGGACCTTGCTTAGTGCACAGGGGCATTGTCATGCTGAAACAGGAAAGGGCCTTCCCCAAACTGTTGCTACAACGTTGGAAGCACAGAATCCTCTACAATATCATTGTACTGTATTCGGTAAGATTTCCCTTCACTGGAACTAAGGGACCTAAGGGCCATAGACCATTATTCCTCCTCCACCAAACTTTACAGTTGGCACCATTCATTCGAGCAGGTAGCGTTCTCCTGGCATCCGCCAAACCCAAATTTGTCCATCGGATTGCCAGTTGGTGAAGCGTGATTCATCACTCCAGAGAAGGCGTTTCCACTGCTCCAGAGTCCAATGGTGGCGAGCTTTACACCACTCCAACCGACACTTGGCATTGTGAATGGTGGTCTTAGGCGTGTGTGCGGCTGCTCGGCCATGGAAAGCTTCCGATGAACAGTTCTTGTGTTGACGTTGCTTCCAGAGGCAGTTTGGAACTATGTAGTGATTGTTGCAACTTTTTTTTTGCGCGCTACACGCTTCAGCACTCTGCTGTCCCATTTTGTGAGCATGTGTGGCCTACCATTTCACGGCTGAGTCGTCGTTCCTCCTAGATGTTTCCACTTCCCGATAACAGCACTTACAGTTGACCGGGGCATCTCTAGCAGGGCAGAAATTTGACGAACTGACTTGTTGGAAAGGTGGCATCCTATGACGGTGCCAAATTGAAAGTCTGTGAGCTCTTCAGTAAGGCCATTCTAGCCTTCTATAGCCAAAATCACTAGGGGTGTCCATGTTACAGTATCTGTCTGTTTCCTCAGGCTGACTTTGGTTTTGCTAAGAGGATAGGCCTGGGGAAGAAGACATGGACATTCTGTGGGACCCCAGAGTATGTGGCCCCAGAGGTTATCATGAACAAGGGACATGACTTTGGAGCTGACTGCTGGTCTCTAGGGATCCTCATCTTTGAGCTGCTGACTGGCAGGTGAGTCAGTAGGACAGTATGACATGTGGTCTGCCTTTGACAATAACAGTGCCCCAAAAGGGTGGAGTGTTGTGGACACTGAGTATGTGCTTGAATCTTGAATAAGGCTCTTCAGGCACTTCACTCTGTGAGGAACCATTAGACGTTAGGCCTCATTCCACAACCACGGTAACATATTTGACACTAGGATGTTGAGTGTATGAGGGTCTATCAGCCTACTTGAGATAGCTTGTTGGGCTGCATCAGACAATACAGTGTGTGTAAGTGTCCCAAGCATATCCACGATACCATTTAGCTAGAGCCTGTCATGTTCATCATGAGCAAGATCCCTCAATATCCCCTATTTGTTTTCTATCCTCCAACGCACCTCTTCCAGCCCACCATTTTCTGAAACTGACCCTATAAAGATCTACACCATGGTCCTCCACGGGATTGAAAAGGTTGACTTCCCCAAGAGGATCAGCAAGCGCCCCGATGACCTCATCAGGAGACTCTGCAAGTATGTGGCTGTGGCATCACTGACTGCTGCTGTAGTAATCCCATTAAGCGACAAATAAGAGGCTGTAGTTGAATTAAATGAACAGTGTGTCTGTCTGTCTACTTTGTTTGAGGTAAAGCCAACACAAATAATGAAACTTTAGTTCCCCATAGGGCGGCGCACAATTGGCCCAGCGTCGTCCGGGTTTGGCCGGGTTAGGCCATCATTGTAAATAAGAATTTGTTCTGAACTGACTTGCCTAGTTAAATAAAATGTAAAAAAATAACTAATAATAATTGTGGTCATACGCACATCCTTAAAAACATAGGTGCTGGGCTAATAAAGTATAACCTATATGAAAAGAACAGAAAGGTCTACTGAAAGAGAGCGTATTTTACTGGTTTGTGAATCACTGACACCGCCCCCGGTTAAAGGGGAATAAAACAGCCCAAGAGTTAACACACAGGAACTTTATTTAAACACACATATGTGGATGCACATGAGAATGAAAAGTGGGAAAGTTAGTAGAATGGCTGTGCAGTGGTACTGGAACACAAGAGATTGGTGGCACCTTAATTGGGGAGGACAGGCTCGTGGTAATGGCTGGACCGGAATTGGTTTCCATGTCTTCGAAGCCTTTATTTTAAGCCGTCCTCCCCACTGTGAATGGTAGTGGTTCTGAAACAGGATAAACAGAGGTAATGAATCCACTGTACACAATACTATAACTGATAGCACAAGTAGCGCAACAAGGTTATTAACAAGGGAAGGACTGTATGAAACTGTATATGCTACCTGCACATATGACAATACAGCTATACACAAAGGCAGCATACAGCCATAGTAACAACCAACTATTAAGTTCAGAGATATGAGTGAGTCCTGTTGTTGATGGGCAGAGACGTTGCCCTCTGCCACTGCTTGAGAGACACCGTGTGACCTGTATATTTAAGAGGATGGACAGATGTCCATCCCCCTAGTAACATCCCTAGCAACCTATCAGGGCACAAGTCACACAGGTCAGAGAGCGTTTGAGAGGCTGGTTTATGGTACCCCCTAGTCTCTCAGGCTCCGGTCATGGGGGGTGGGGAGTGGAGTGTGCAGCTCAGGGTTGTGAGGTGCTAGTAACAGTCACCGGCAGGGAATTTGTAAACCCTACTCAATGTATTCTCCCAATTAGCACCTTAACACCAGTAAACCTGTATATATCCTCTGGATCTAAACGTTGTCGTGGTGGTAATTGGCAGCATATAAAGGATGTGTTTGTCAATTCAATCTGGCAGTCTGCTCAGATAGCAGAGCACTCTGTACTGAGAGTGCCAGAGTACTCAGAGTGCCAGAGAGAATAATTAGGGAATTTACCAACGCCCTTCACTTGTGGATATGACAGGTGACAGTAAACGTCTGCAAAAATATTTGATTAAATTGTTGCCAGCAGCACAGTTACATTCAATAACCCTCTAAATTACATGAAAACAGTCCAACTAGGTCTGCTAGGGCAGTAGAGTGTGTTCACTCATTTGTGTCTGGAAGTAGCTTTAGCCAGTTAGCTTGGGTGCTTGACTGCAGTTGTGAGTTCAGAACACTCAGATAAACCCTACTGTACTCTTCGGCCAGAGCGTCCAGTGTGGCGCTCTGAACGCTCAGAGAGTGAAATTCTCTGAACTTATGCACGGACAATCTGACAACGCTCTGAATTTACTAACGACCCAGAGTGCACTTTGACACACTTTCAGCTGACAAAACAATATGTTGATATTCGATTGGCCATAAATAGGCTACTGGATAAGGCTAGTGAGCACCATGTTTCAAATTCTTTGGCCAGCTCAGTGAGTCACACAGCAATTGGGCCTTTTAGTAATTGACCAGACAAAAACAATTGAATGTAATTGGTCCATGAGTGGCCTGCATTGACACTAATCACATATCAAACCAGACCAGGTCGGAATCAAATAGGCTGTGTCATATCTACTGTATCAACCTGCTTTCGTGTGTATAGGGTATTAGCTGCAATCATGTTGTCAGCATTCTGGTTGTCCAGATGGTTGTCAACAATAACAGGTACATATATATTGTCCTGCCTTTAGGCTCAACCCTGTGGATAGGCTTGGTAATAAGAAGAACGGAATCATCGACATTAAGAAACACAAGTAGGTCTACTTCTTTTTAATAAAGCATCATCAACACCAACTACACACCTAGACAGATCCTAGATCCTAGCCACCAATCAGCTATTGTTCTTTAACGTATTCAGCCGTTGATGGATTTCTGATCAAATGTGATATAAATCCAGCTCAGTTTGAACAACTTGCTCAGTGGTGCCTACATAACCTGTCGGCTATGGATCATTCTCTCTCCATTCAGTCACCCAGAGACATTAGGATAATTATTTCAGAACCCATTGGTGTCATACCTCTCTGCATTGTGCAGACAAATGTGTGTTGAGCACCCCCCCCTTCTCTTCAGTATCATGTCACAATAGGGAGTATTGCATAAAAAACAGCACTTTCACCTGGGAGCAATTAGCTGTGAGAATGGGGGGTGCATTTGTCTCCTTATTTAATCAGCAGAGCCTGAATAGACCGTAGGACTGGCAGAGCTGGCTTCCTCTCAACAGTCATCCGAGCACTAATGCTCGAAGCTGGAGGAACTCACTGAGCAAATCATAAAATCGTGACAGCCATTTTGACATCTGTTTGGTCATTAGAGAGATGTTCCTGTTCTGTGTAGGCGAGTGATGTTTGGTAGAAATGGTATGTAAACATTAGTGGCCCTATTAGCAGTTCAATATGACCTAAATCATTCTGTTGTTAGTGTTGCTGTGATTGCATACTCCTGTGCGTGTGTCTTCCTGCAGAATAAAACATTTTGTTCACTGCTTGAAACAGGGTCCTATAGGCTGGGGTCTGTCTTTGTGGGGTGATATGTGTGCATGTACGCAATATCTATACCAACTGTTCTGTATTGTATTGGGTCTGGTGGAGTGTGTGGGCACTGGGGGATGATGGGATCTGTAGTTCTGACAAAATTAATAGCTGACTTTTTGTGACGTCTTGCAGGTGGTTCCAGGGCTTCAACGGGGAGGGGCTGAGATGCCAGAAGCTAATATCCCCACTGAAGAGAGAAGTGAAGTGTTCTGATGCATAGTACTCTATTCACAGAATTATAGAGTACAGGTATATGACCGTCAAAGGAGTTATTGGATGTGACTGTATCTGACTGGTGTTCTTTGATGTTCCTCTCCCCAGCTGAAGGGGCCGATGGACCACAGCCACTTTGACATCTTTCCCCCAGAGCTGGAGGAGCCTCCAGATGAGCTGTCAGGCTGGGACAAGGACTTCTGAGGTGCCCTTTTGAGCCTCTACTCCGCACAGCCATGTCTCCAGACAGGTGGTGTCACTCTACTACCTGACGCTGGTGTTCCACTACTGCAGTGAGCTGTGCTATCTGACCTAAGACAATAGACACCACAGAAGCAGCCTCGACTGAATACTGTAATCCCATCTCTTCCCTGCGGTTGCCATACTTGCCATATATTTGACATCATGAGTGCCTGGCTGTTGCTGCCTTGCAGACGAGAAGATCGCCTTTTTTTGGCTCTTGGCCGGAGGAACAGTGTGTGAAGTGTCCCTTGAAACTCTCATGAGACAGCAAGGACTTTCATCAAGTGATTGATTAACTTTGAGTGTCAAAAACCCTAATCTCATTCAAATTCTTTCCCTCAGACAGAAATCCTTGGGACAATGGAAGTAAATAAAAAAGCTTCTTGATTGTTACAATTAAAAACCAATGCATTTTGGCTTTTGGAATTCTTCAGGGTTTTTAACAAAAGCAAAGAAGTAATGAGGGTTTTATACAGTACATTTCAAAATGGCCTACTATGGACAAATCACTATAAGAAAACATACTGACCAATTGTCCTTGACACATTACACACAATACATATTACAGTCACACATTATTTGGATAGTCCGGATCCGAATAGTCCATCTGTAGATGCTCTACAGATGGTCATATTATCAACAAACTATATGTTGATAAGCAACTGTTTGCTAAGGTTAGGGTTAGGGTTAAGTTTAAGTTTAAGGTTAGGGCTAGGGTTAGTAGATACCAGTGGCGGTAGGTGCCGTTTAAGATGAGAGAGGACTATTATTTTTTTTATGAGCATGGCCTTATTTCTATTACAGCATATTGGATGGCTGTCATTCATATTCCATTCACCCAGCTCAATGTAACATCGATAGGTTTAGGCTACTACATTAAAAACTTCTTCAGGATCGGTGGATCCCCTGCGGGACAGTTGAGCTAACGTAGGCTAATGCAATTAGCATGAGGTTGTAAGTAACAAGAACATTTCCCAGGACATAGACATATCTGTTATCGGCAGAAAGCTTAAATTATTGTTAATCTAACTGCACTGTCCAATTTACAGTAGCTATTACAGTGAAAGAATACCATGCTATTGTTTGAGGAGAGTACACAGTCTACAACGTTAATAAACATGTTAATAAACAAATTAGGCACATTGGGCAGTCTTGATACATTTTGAACAGAAATGCAATGGTTCATTGGATCAGTCTAAAACGTTGCACTTACACTGCTGCCATCTAGTGGGCTGGAATAATACATTATGGCCTTTCTCTTCTTTTTAAAAGATGATGGTAGAAAAAAAATACAAAAAACAGTTGTTTTTTTCTTTGTATTATCTTTTACCAGGTCTAATGTGTTATATTCTACATTCCTTTCACATTTCCACAAACTTCAAAGTGTTTCCTTTCAAAGGGTACCAAGAATATGCATATCCTTGCTTCAGGGCCTGAGCTACAGACAGGTAAATTTGGGTATGACATTTTCGGCGAAAAAAAATTAAAAAATAAAAAAGGGTCCGATCCTTATTAAGGTGACCAGATTTCTGAAATGAAAACCGGGGACATTTCCAGTTCGGCGGTCAATATATCATTAAAATATCCAATGTTATTGTCTATTAAATAAAAAAGGGGACAATTCCGATTTCATGTATTTAGTCTAACAGGCACACTGTGATAGACAGAGAAAACAACTATATTACAGAAACACTACAGACAAGACAGAACAGCCTTTCAGTGGTCTGGGTAGAATAAGAGCAGAAGAGAACATGAGCAAAATTTAAGAAAACAGAGAAATGTCACGCCCTGATCTGTTTCACCTGTTCCTGTGATTGTCTCCACCCCCTCCAGGTGTCGCTTATTTTCCCCATTGTATTTATCCCTGTGTTTCCTGTCTCTCTGTGCCAGTTCGTCTTGTATGTTTAGTCAAGTCAACCAGCGTGTTTTTCCCGTACTCCTTTTGCTACTCTCCTTTTTCTAGTCCTCCTGGTTTTGACCATTGCCTGTTTCTGGACTCTGTACCTGCCTGCCTTGACCTTGAGCCTGTCTGCCACTCTGTACCTCTTGGACTCTGATCTGGTTTTGACCTTTTGCCTGTCCACGACCATTCTCTTGCCTACCCCTTTGGATTATTAAACATTGTAAGACTCCAACCATCTGCATCTGGGTCTCGCCTTGTGCCTTGTTAAGAAAATAGTATATGTGAAATATTTAACAACATAAAAAAAGAAATAAGATGATGAGATTGGTAACTACATAATTGTCACGTTCCTGACCTGTTTTCTGTTAGTTTTGTATGTGTTAGTTGGTCAGGACGTGAGTTTGGGTGGGCAGTCTATGTTTTCTGTTTCTATGTTGGTTTAAGGGTGACCTAATATGGCTCTCAATTAGAGGCAGGTGGTTTTCATTTCCTCTGATTGAGAGTCATATTAAGGTAGGTGTTTTCACACTGTTTGTTTGTGGGTGGTTGTCTCCTGTGTTAGTGTCTGTCTATGTTGCACCATACGGGACTGTTTCGGTTTGTTTGTTCATTTTGTTCGTTCGGTATTTTATGTAGTCATTTCCCTGTTCGTGCGTTCTTCGTGTTACATGTAAGTTCTTACGTCCAGGTTTGTCTACATTCATTTTGTTAGTTAATTCAAGTGTAGTTCGTTTTTTGTCTTCGTTGTTTTGTCGTGTCTAATAAATATCATGTCGAACTACAACGCTGCGTCTTGGTTCAATCCATGCTCCTCCTCTTCGGATGAAGAGGAAGAGGAGAACCGTTACAGAACCACCCACCGATCCAGAACCAAGCAGCGTGAGTTCGAGCAGCGGCCAAGAGATCAGGACTCATGGACTTGGGAGGAAGTATTAGAGGGAAAAGGACACTGGGCGCACATTGGGGAATATCGCCGCGCTCGTGAGGAGATGGAGGCAGCGAGAGCCCAACAGCAGTGGTATGAGGAGGCAGCAAGGAGACGTGGATGGAAGCCGGAGAATCAAGCTCGAGACCGGTTTTATGAAGGTATGCGGCTAGCACGGAAGCCCGTGAAGAAACCCCAAAAATTTCTTGGGGGGGGGCTAAGAGGTAGTGGGCCAAGGGCAGGTAGGAGACCTGCGCCCACTTCCCAGGCTAACCGTGGAGAGCGGGAGTACGGGCAGACACCGTGTTACGCAGTAGAGCGCACGGTGTCTCCTGTATGTGTGCATAGCCCGGTGCGGGTTATTCCACCTCCCCGCACTGGTAGGGCTAGATTGAGCGTTGAGCTGGATGTCATGAAGCCGGCCCTACATATCTGGCCACCAGTACGTCTCCTTGGGCCGGCATACATGGCACCAGCCTTACGCATGGTGTCCCCGGTTCGCCTACATAGCCCGGTGCGGGTTATTCCACCTCCCCGCACTGGTCGGGCGAAGGGGAGCATTCAACCAGGTAAGGTTGGGCAGGCTCAATGCTCAAGGGAGCCAGTACGCTTGCACGGTCCGGTATTTCCGCGCTACCTCCCCGCCCCAGCCCAGTACCACCAGTGCCTACACCACGCACCAGGCTTCCAGTGCGTTTTCAGAGCCCTGTTCCTCCTCCACGCACTTTTCCTATGGTGCGTGTCTCCAGCCCAGTGCCTCCAGTTCCGGCACCATGCACTAAGCCACCTGTGCGTCTCCAGAGTCCTGTACGCACTGTTCCTTCTCCCCGCACTCATTCTGAGGTGCGTGCTCTCAGCCCGGTACCACCAGTCCCGGTACCATGCACCAGTCCTATAGTGCGCTTTGAGAACTCAGTGTGTCATGTTACCGCTCCCCGCACTAGCCTTGAGGTGCGTGTCTCCAGTCCGGTACCACCAGTTCCGGTACCACGCACCAGGCCTACAGTGCGTCTCAGCCGGTCAGAGTCTGCCGTCTGTCCAGCGGCGCCTGAACTGCCCGTCTGCCAAGCAGCGCCTGAACTGCCCGTCTGTCAAGCGGCGCCTGAACTGCCCGTCTGTATTGAGCCTGCAAAGCCGCCCGTCTGCCATGAGCCTGCAAAGCCGCCCGTCTGCCATGAGCCTACAGAGCCGTCCGCCAGACAGGAGCCGCTAGAGCCGTCCGCCAGACAGGAGCCGCTAGAGCCGTCCGCCAGACCGGATCAGCCAGAGCCTTCCGCCAGACCGGATCAGCCAGAGCCTTCCGCCAGACCGGATCAGCCAGAGCCTTCCGCCAGACCGGATCAGCCAGAGCCTTCCGCCAGACCGGATCAGCCAGAGCCGTCAGCTAGCCATGAGCGTCCAGAGCCTTCAGCGAGCCATGAGCGTCCAGAGCCGTCAGCCAGCCATGAGCGTCCAGAGCCGTCAGCCAGCCATGAGCGTCCAGAGCCGTCAGCTAGCCATGAGCGTCTAGAGCCGTCAGCTAGCCATGAGCGTCCAGAGCCGTCAGCCAACCATGAGCTGTCCCTCAGTCCAGAGCTGCCATGTATCCAGAACTGCCCCTCAGTCCAGAGCTGTCTCTCTGTCCGGAGCTGCCCTTCAGTCCGGAGTTGCCCCTCTATCCTGAGCTACCTCTCTATCCTGAGCTACCTCTCTATCCTGAGCTACCTCTCTATCCTGAACTACATATCTGTCCTGAGCTACCTTGTCCCGGAGCTGTCCCTTATTTTGATGTTACCCGGTATATTAGGTGGGTGGAGTAAGAGGGTGGTCATTCTGAGGGAGAGACGTAAGCTGGGATTGACTATGGTGGGGTGGGGACCTCGCCCAGAGCCTGAGCCACCACCGTGGTCAGATGCCCACCCTGACCCTCCCCTAGACTTTGTGCTGGTGCGCCTGGAGTTCGCACCTTAAGGGGGGGTTTATGTCTCGTTCCTGACCTGTTTTCTGTTAGTTTTGTATGTGTTAGTTGGTCAGGACGTGAGTTTGGGTGGGCAGTCTATGTTTTCTGTTTCTATGTTGGTTTAAGGGTGACCTAATATGGCTCTCAATTAGAGGCAGGTGGTTTTCATTTCCTCTGATTGAGAGTCATATTAAGGTAGGTGTTTTCACACTGTTTGTTTGTGGGTGGTTGTCTCCTGTGTTAGTGTCTGTCTATGTTGCACCATACGGGACTGTTTCGGTTTGTTTGTTCATTTTGTTCGTTCGGTATTTTATGTAGTCATTTCCCTGTTCGTGCGTTCTTCGTGTTACATGTAAGTTCTTACGTCCAGGTTTGTCTACATTCGTTTTGTTATTTTGTTAGTTAATTCAAGTGTAGTTCGTTTTTTGTCTTCGTTGTTTTGTCGTGTCTAATAAATATAATGTCGAACTACAACGCTGCGTCTTGGTTCAATCCATGCTCCTCCTCTTCGGATGAAGAGGAAGAGGAGAACCGTTACAATAATATACTTAAACCAACCTAATCTGTATATTTCTCAGAATAATGTATTTTTTTCAGGATTGCTCTGTCTTGCTCTCTGGCCAGCTTCTCCATGAACTCCTGGCAGGGGAGGTTGAAGTTTGTCTTCACAATAAGCATGGCCTTGATGGTAGGAACAGTGAACCTATTTCTTGCTGCTGTCCATATATCATTAATTTGGGAGAACACTCTCTCGACTGGTGCATTACTTCCAGGTAAGCACATGACAACAGATGCTAATCTAGCCAGGTTAGTGTGTGGGATATCATTCTCTTTGAAGTGGGTAACCACCATGCTCCATCTCTGACTAAGCGGTGTCTCAGATGTTTTCCATGCACCAAGCATTTTTTTTTTTTCCCCTTTAGGAAATCTTGCAGGCCATTAACCTCATCAAACAATGCATCCTCATTGATGGTCACATTGGGGCATTTTTCCTGCAGTGTGGCTGCTGCCTTCTGGATCTCTTCACCCTGAGGTTGCCTTTTTAAAAGGAGACTATGTACATATTTTGGATTATCTGTGTGCTTTCCCCATGCTTGCAAGTAGTTCACAGCCGTAGTGAAGAATGATCAGGATGTTTTGAGAAAGCTCTCTTTAGACATGGTTCTATTGTCCTCTAGCTTTGTCCTCTAGCTTTTCCATTGTCCTCTCAGAAGTCCTCTGACCAAAACTGGAATGAAGTTGTCATCACGTCTTGCAGTCAATTTTGCCTCAACGTTTCTCAGAATTGCAGCTGACCTCACAGCACAGCGGTCCTGGCCTTCAAGCATCTTGATCAAGTCACTGAATACGGTCAGATTTCCAAAGACAAAGGCCAGCCAAAGTTCAGTCAGTAGATCTTCGAACGTTGTTCGCAGGACAACAGGGTATTTGTCTTCAGAAAGAAAAAAGGATTTCAATGGCACATACATTTTCAGCACTCTTTCTAGAGCAGGGAGCGTGGACATCCAGCGAACATTGTGGTGTCCTAAAATGTTATGGTACTCCTGGCCAACAAACTCACAAAAGCTCTTCAGTCTTTCTACTCCGACGGCGAACATATGAAAATATCCAAATATCTTTGTGAGCAGGTACTCAACATCAAGGGGAATCATATCCAAAGCTGTTCTGGTCGTGTTATGAATGATGTGGGCAGGACAACCTAAGCCAATCACCTCCCGCTGCAGAACATGTTTAATTTTGGTATGGACATTGACCATCCCCAGCCTATTCAGTCCTCCAAAGTTGGTATTTGTTATCGGCAGAGAATGCCACGACTTTGTTTTCCAGGTTACATTTTTGGATGACCACCAGGACCTCAGCTGCAATCTCCTCTGCTGTTTCTCCTTTCAATTCAACAAAATCAAGCAGTTTTGTTTCCACAGATGTGTTGCCATCATATATCTTACAATATCTGACTACTATTGGCAGCAGCTTTACATGTCCATGATTGGACGCATCAATGGACAGGGACACAAATTCAACTTGGTCTAGGTTCTGTGTTACCAAAGTAGTTGCTCATGGTGCTAACACGTTACTCACTGTGGTGTCACATTTTGTCCTAGCACATGTAGACTTTGGCTCATAAAGCTTCTGTGTCAGTTGTGCTGTGCAGTCCATAGATCTGTAACTATGATTATGTTGCATAGTGTGGTATGCAAAGACACACTCCTGCACAACTAAATCATATTCTTCTTGGGAAGGCTCTACATTCTTGAAGAATGTGGTGACAGAGGGCATACCAACACGGGCAATCAGAGAGGCTTTATGCTTTTTCGATCTACCACTGCCGTTCTTCCCCCCCACTGCCAATTGAAAAAGAGGAATTACAAAGGGTGCAGTGAACCATTCTACCGTGTTGACCTGAGCGTATAAATGGAAATTCTCTCATCATGTTGTCATTAAAAAGGCATTTCCACTTCTTGGAAAGAGCCATTGTACCTCCTCTGTCTGCTTCTCTTCACTCTCCTTGTGTCACTCTTCTTACTCTCAACTTTTTCTTCTCCAATATTTCTCCTCTTTTCTTCACTCGTCTTCCTGCTCTTTCTTCCTTTCCTTCTCTTTACCTTTCCACCTCACTCTTCTACACTCTCCTTGCTCTTTTTACACCCTTAATTTTTCCTTCTCTCTTTTCTCCTTCCTCTCCAATCTTTCATAATAAATACTACACCATTAGATCAAATACCTTGGTTAACAGATTCCCAATGCTTGCCTAATTTTTGTATTTTTATCTCAAAAACTCAAAACATTGTTTGGAATAATAAATTGGCAGGCTCTGTAATCATATCTTTACCTTTCCTCCTCTGTCTCCTTCACTCTTCTTCCTCTCCAGTCTTCCTCCTCGCCTTCCTCTCCACTCTCTAACAGAAAACATTATGCTAATGTTATCCATGAAAATGGAGAGGGGGGGGCTCCCTCTTTAGTAATTTGTGTATCTTAATTTTTAATCGCAGTGCTTAAAGCACGTGCCCGTGGAATCATGCTCAGATCACATAAAGAATTTGCGATAGTAAAGTTTTGAAAAACGTATTTGTTATTCAAATTGCAAGCCCAATGAATACTCGCCTTTGGGTAATGATTTAACTCCCAGCGTTTGTGGGACATTTATTTTGAAGGCACGTATAAATAACAACAGCACGAGGCCAGACAGTGACTGACAGGCTGACACACACGTCACATTCTTACTAGGCATAACCCCAGACTTTGAAATTACAGAGGCGCTTGCAGTCAATGAACAGCACATCCACAGGGAAAGATTTATTGGAGGAGGTTAATATGTGTGTGGCAAAGCTGGGACTGAGTTTTGAAAAGTTATCCAGTGTGACCACTGATGGGTGCCCAAACTTGACAGGAAAAAACGTTGGCCTTTTGAAAAGGATACAAGATCAAGTAGCCGAGCTGAACCCAGATCAGAGAATTATTTTCCTGCTTTGAATTATTCATCAGGAGGTGCTCTGTAAATGTGTTCTGAAAATAAGCCATGTTGGGGATACAGTCTCTAAAGTGGTAAACTTCATAAGAGCAAAATCTTTAAACCACAGACAGTTTGTCTCACTGTTGGAAGAGAAAGTCGGGTCATTCAGATCTCCCCTACCACACAAACGTGAGATGGCTGAGTTTGGGGAAGGTGCTTAAAAGGGTGTGGGGTCTGAAGTCGGAGATTGCCGAGTTTTTGCAAATGAAGGGAAAATATGTGGATTTCCCTCAACTGCAAGATAAAGAATGGTTGGCTGATTTTGCCTTCACCGTGGACATCATGGCCCTCATGAATTAACTGAATTCCAAACTACAAGGGAATGTACAGATGTACAGCCTTGTCAAAGCCTTCAAGGGAAAATTACTCCTCCTGACTCACCAAGTAGAAGCCAACAATCTCACCCACCTTCCGCCACTACTAGTCTGTTCCCTATCAGGTGACCAGCGGGAGAAGTATACATCGCTGCTGCGTGCTTAGAACAGTGAGTTTTCTCATTGTTTTGAGGATTTCAAAGTGTTAGAAAATGACATGCTGTTGGTTTCCTCTCCTTTCACCTTCAATGTGGATAACGCTCCCACTGACCTGCAACTTGAGTTTATCGATCTTCAGTCTGATGCAGTGATTGGAGAACTATTAAAAAACAAAACTTTCCAAAGATTAGGAGTCATGCTCAGAAGATGTTTGTACTGTTTGGGTCAATCTATGTATGTGAACAGACATTTTCAGTGACAAAATATAACAAGTCAAGGCACAGATCATACCTTACTGACTCTCACCTCTCAGCACTCCTAAGCATAGCGACGTCAGAAACTATACCGGACTTCACTGCTCTAGTCAATACCCATCAGAGACTTCACTCCTCACACTGATTGAATAGTTTAAATGGCATCTCTCTCTTTCTCGTGTTTTTGTACATACCCGTTAACAAGAGTTTTGTCCGTGGTGCTGAATGCACAGTGTACTTTTCCCTCTGTGTAGTTCATTGCATGTTTAATAATGAAAATACCTACCAAAAGGAGAACATGGATGTGGTTTATTTCTGTGCATGTTAAAAAAGTAAAATAAGTATCATATCTGGACATGATTTACAGTAGATATACCTGTCAACACAGTCATACACATGATAATCCTGTAATATGACGGCAAAAATATATTCTAATGTGGCCCTCCATGGAAAATAATTGCCCAGGCCTGACCTAGCCTATGAATGAAAGTTTACAACGTACGCTAGGTGCACAGGTCGAGAGGAGTTTGAGTAATCAAGGTGACACATTGACACATTCAATACAGCCTTGCACACTCTTGCCTGCATCTAGCTGATGTAGGGTGTAATCATTAGTCTAATAGTTGCAAAAGAGAGTTTCTATTGGACAAATTCAGGTATGTTTATCCCCGTTTTGTTCCGTTTGCTTCTGTTTAAGAAACGTTTTTCAACAGAATCAGCAGAATGAATAAACCCCTGTCGCACGCAAACACAGGTCACTTTCATAGCAGCCATGTACACACAGCATAATCCCTTTGATCGTTGTATACTTTCTTCTCTCATCTATGCTCTCTCCTCCTCTCACCTTTTCTTTTCACTTGTGGACTTCAGTGCACAACACATCAGCTGTCTGTTACCAGGCAAAAAAATATATATTCAAGCCAAACCTTCATATCATAACCGCTAACCGCCACACACAGCCTATATTGTTGTCACCATATTATAACGTCATAGTCAACATAGCTACCACAACTAACGTGTTAGTAAACCTGCTGCAGTCATGCAGTACCATCTACAGTCAGCAAGGAGTTTAGCAGTTATACCAGCTGTGGCAATAAATTAATCAAACCAAAAGCTTACCTTGACTTGGAAGAGTTCCAGTGTTGGATAGCCATAGCCATAGCCAGCTAGCTAACATAGCATCCCTCTTGGTTTGAGCCGGGTGTTTGAGTAGGTTAAACTATCTAGCTGCATTCGCTAGCTAAGTAAGTGAAAGTGAAAAAATATCTATATATATATAGCTAGCTCTCTTGCTTCTACTTAATTTTTGAAGAAATGTATTTGTTCAAAACTATTCAACTATTGTATTTGTCTCTTGAGTCAACTACTCACCACATTTTATGCACTGCAGTGCTAGTTAGCTGTAGCTTATGCTTTCAGTACTATATTAATTATCTGATCCTTTGATTGGGTGGACAACATGTCAGTTCATGCTGCAAGAGCTCAGAATGGTAGGAGGACGTCCTCTGGAAGTTGTAATAATTACTGGGTAAGTCTATGGAAGGGCGTGAGAACCACAAGATTCTTAGGTTTTGTATTGAAGTCAATGTACCCAGAGGAGTATGGAAACTAGTTGTTTTCCAGCTACACAGAGTGTTATTGAGGCTACTGTAGATCTTCATTGCAAAACAGTGTTTTAATCAATTAGTTGGTGACGTGAATATATTTAGTATAGTTTTATCTAAATCATAACTTTTTTGTTTCACTATTAAAATGTTTCTGAAATTCACTGAGGAGGATGGTCCTCCCCTTTCTCCCCTGAGGAGCCTCCACTCATAGATACAGTGCCTTCAGAAACGATTCATACCCCTTGACTTATTCCACATTTTGTTTTGTTACATCCTGATTCAAAATGGATTAAATTGATATTTTTTCTCACCCATCTACATACAATACCCAATAATGACAAAGTGCAAACATGTTTTTTGAAATCTTTGCAAATTTATTGAAAATTAAATACAGATATATCTCATTTACTTAAGAATTCATACCCCTGAGTCAATACATGCTAGAATCACCTTTGGCAGCAATTACAGCTGTGAGTCTTTCTGGGTAAGTCTCTAAGAGCTTTGCACACCTGGATTGTACAATATTTGCACATTATTCTTTAACAAATTCTTTATGTCTGTCAAGTTGGTTGTTGATCATTGCTAGACAGCCATTTTCAAGTCTTGCCATAGATTTTCAAGCCGATAAAGTCAAAACTGTAACTAGGCCCCTCAGGAACATTCAATGTCATTTTGGTAAGCATCTCCATTGTATATTTGACCTTGGGTTTTAGGTTGTTGTCCTGCTAAAAGGTTAATTAATCTCCCAGTGTCCTAATCCTTGCAGATGACCAGCATACCCTTAGCATGATGCAGCCACCATCATGCTTGAAAATATGAAGAGTGGTACTCAATGATGTGTTGTGTTGAATTTGCCCCAAACATAACACTTTTTATTCAGAACATAATGTACATTTCTTTGACACATGTTAACAGTTTTACTTTAGTGCCTTATTGCAAACAGGATGCATGTTTTGGAATATGCATGTATTTTTATTCTGTACAGGCTTCCTTATTTTCACTCTGTCATTTCGGTTAGTATTGTGGAGTAACTACAATGATCCACCCCCAGTTTTCTATCACAGCCATTAAACTCTGTAACTGTTTTAAAGTTACCATTGTCCTCATGGTGAAATTCCCTGAGCGGTTTCTCCGGCAACTGAGTTTGGAAGGACGCCTGTAGTATCTTTGTATTGACTAGGTGTATTGATACAACATCCAAAGTGTAATTAATAACTTCACTATACTCAAAGGGATATTCAATGTCTGCTTTTTAAAAATCCATCTGGATTTGATCTCGACTTCGTCTCGGGCATAACACCCGTGCCAATATATCCTCCAAACATCGGCTTCTCGGGCATTATCAGTTAAATATTTAATCTAGTTTCTTTGGTGAAAACAAGCATTAATAATTAATTCACGTTATTCCCAAAGGGGGCATTATTTAGGCACAAAACATGAAAACCCGGCGATTACGTGCGATAACGCCCTCCTAAGGGCTGTTCTTAGGCCCGAGGAAACAGCCTTTAGGAGGGCGTTATCACACGATAATTCTCGGGTTCGAGGGCCTTATTACTTTTATAAAACGGTTGCAAACATGTATATTTTTTAAGATGAACAGCATGTTTTCAATGAAACGTTATTTTAATTAGTAAATTTGTTTTATTTCATCCTTCCACCAGACAATATAGTCTAGGCAAAAGTCCGTTTTTAGTTCTGCAGTTGCTAACCAAACAGGCTGGTCATTAATACTCATGTTTTGAATCATTGGCATGGAGCTAGCTAGCTGAGGTTTCATGATAACAAGAGAGACAATAACGACAATAAATCATTATTTAGTAAATCAATTATAAATAGGCAACAACCAACTGATTGTTGAGTAAATAAGATAGCTATGGAGGATAGCTAGGCTAACGTTACTTCTGTTTTACTAGCTAGCTAGCCAACTACAGATAATACACAATGACATTAATTAAACCATGTGCATTTTTGTTTGTTTTACTTTTGTTTCTTTTGCCAATTCTTTGGATATATCCATTATAATGATCCTGATAATCATTGAGTTCATACGCATGGCACAGTGGAGATCCACCCCAAAAAAACAGCTTGCATTGGCACACATTGAGACTTATATGACTGCGTTTAGAGAGGCAGTCCAATTCTGATATTTTTTACCACTAATTTTAACCAATCACATTAGATTTTTCACATCAGCTCTTTATCAGAGCTGTTCTGATTGGTCAAAAAAATATCAGAATTGGGCTGCCTGGGCATCCCCTTGTACCAAACCAAATGCTAGGCTAGTAGCATGGAGAAATATTGTCGAGACACTTTTTTCCCCGGGGGGAGCTAAAGTTAAAAAATTGATTGGCTGGGCTGTGGGACAGTGGATGCGCATTGATTATAAATAGGCAACAACCAACTGAGTAAATAAGATAGCTATGGAGGATAGCTAGGCTAACGTTACTTCTGTTTTACTAGCTAGCTACCTAGTAAAACTGTTACAGGCATTACCCGTGGAATTCATAGATTGTGGTGCTATAACTCTGCTATCAATCAATCAGCATACAGGATCCAAACAACCCGTTTTATAAAGTTAGTTAGTTGAGTTAAATTACTCTAAATAAAGTATGGCATTTGTACAATTTTATCACTAACTGATGGCAGTCATTATGGTTGTAAATAATCTGTAAATGAAAATGCATTGTAGATACAAAACAGAAAGCTAGGCACTATTGGTTTTACCCTGGACAATCATTTTGGGCATGTTGCTTTGAATGTGCTGAAACACATTTCTGATGACCGGTAATTTTGGATGGATATATTTCCTTATTGGAATGTTGGTATCGGAGCAAATATATAATAATATATAAGTAGTATATAAATATATAATAATGCAGCATTAATGTATTTTACATAACTACAAAAAAGTATGTGCACCCTTAACTTATTGAGAAAAGCTCTATTGCAGCATATGGATTTGTAGATGTTACCAAAGTGAACCCAATATTTTTTCTCTTTATAATTAAACATATTTTCAATACCTGATACCAGTTCAACATTTTCAAGGTTGTTGATTTTGGAAGTAGTCACACCATTGCGATGACATCACAATGAATTGAAAAAATAATAAACATTTTAGAAGCATTACAGACAGACAACATGTTACAGCAATAACTATTGCATGTCATTTTGGTCATTTAATTTTCTTTCTGTGAAAACGTGGCTTTGTAGAAATGTGTGTCATTCTGTGAACCACTCAAATTTGGCCTTACAACGGTTTTAAGGAAGCAATGGCGCCCTCATCTGACCAGAGCCTAGAGAACAATGCCTTGAAACACGTAGTCAAAAATAAAGATTTCAACCTTCCTTAGTAGGGAAAGGGGATACCGTCAACTGAAATGTGTCTTCTGCATTTAACCCAGCTCTGAATCAGAGAGGTGCAGGGGGCTGCCTTAATCAACACCCACAGTGCCCGGGGAGGTTGGGCACTAGTGAGGTCGGGCACTGATGTTGGTGATTAGGCCTGGTTCGAAGTCAACTTTCCAATTCATCCCAAAGGTGTTTGATGAGGTTGAGGTCAGGGCTCTGTGCAGGCCAGTCAAGTTCTTCCACACCGATTTCGACAAGCCAGTCCTGTATGGACCTCGCTTTGTGCACGGGGCATTGCTGAAACAGGAAAGGGCCAGCCCCAAATTGTTGCCACAAAGTTGGAAGCACAAAATCTTCTAGAATGTCATTGTATGCTGTTACATTAAGATTTCTCTTCACTGGAACTAAGGGGCCTAGCCCGAACCATGAAAACCAAACTTTACAGTTGCCACTATGCATTGGTGCAGGTAGTGTTCTCTTGGCATCCGCCAAACACAGATTTGTCTGTCGGACTGCCAGATGCTCTTTAATTATTTGTTCCTTTCATTTATTATTATTATTTTTTTAAATCTTAAAACTGCATTGTTGGTTAAGAGCTTGTAAGTAAGCATTTCACTGTAAGGTCTACACCTGTTGTATTCGGCGCATGTGACAAATACATTTGATTTGATTTGAAGCGTGATTCATCACCCCAGAGAACGCGTTTCCACTGCTCCAGAATCCAAAGGCGGCGAGCTTTACATCACACCAGCCAACGCTTGGCATTGTGCATGGTGATCTTAGTCTTGTGTGAGGCTACTTGGCCATTGAAACCTATTTCATGAAGCTCCCGACAAACAGTTATTTTGCTGACGTTGCTTCCAGAGGCAGTTTGGAACTCGGTAGTGATTGTTGCAACCAAGGATATACTTTTTTTACGCGCTTCAGCACTTGGCAGGCCCGTTCTGTGAGCTTGTGTGGCCTACCACTTCTCAGCTGAGCCATTGTTGCTCCTAGATGTTTCCACTTCACAATAACAGTTACAGTTGACCGGGGACGCTCTAGCAGGGCAGAAATTTGACAAACTGACTTCAACGTGGCATTCTGTGACGGTGCCACGTTGAAAGTCATTGAATTCTTCAGTAAGACCATTCTACTGCCTGTTTGTCGGTGGAGATTTCATGGCAGTGTGCACGAATAGCCAAATCCACTAATTTGAAGGGGTGTCCACATACTTTTGTATATATAGTGTATTTCCCTTGCTATGAGGTAAGATAAGTCAGAGGTTGGTCAATAGACACTTGATACTGGATTTATTCAGGGGATCTTCTGTTGTGACCTTAAATGACTCCTCTGTAGGCTACACAGATGTGAGAATATCCCAAAACTGGAGGTGAGCGCTCTGCCTAGACTTTAATAGAGCTCAATATGTGCAAAGATGACATACCTTGTCTCCATGACAACCAAGCTGACCAGTCAAGGAACATTAACACTTGGTGAAACGTCCCCCTGTACTCTTATCACAGCCCCTACCTGCCAGAAAGTGAGGATGATGCTTTCATCAATATCAAGTTCAATGCGATCCATCACGCATTTGAGTTAAGCAATCCCCTTACTGGTCATGTGTCAGGCAGAGGAAGACACATACGCTGAATATAGTGCCACTCATCCATGTCTGTTTCCTGCACCATAGCACATCCTCAGAGACCCATGGGCCAAACACATCCTGAAGGAGACAGGAAAGAGCCTGATATGAGGGCTGCTAGCTTTAACAGGAAAGTTATGTAGCTAGTAGTATACCCACCTCACCCACTGGAAAAAATATGTTCTGCGTGGAGAATAAATGCTTTGGTAGGTATTCAATACTTGCATCCATTATATTAGCTTGCATCAGAATATAATTTTTTACATCTACTGTAAGAGCTTGGCATTTATCAAGACAAGCACCGAAGGTTTTGAAGTTGTAACTCTCCCTGCTATGTGAAGTGGTGGGTTTAATAGCCCTGTCTATCTCTCAGTGGGTTTGTACAGTACACAATTCTCTATGCATCGTACGTTTTTTCCTGAATTCCTCTGGAGGTAGGCAATAGGAAACAGCCTATTTTCCTCAGAAACTCCACACAGTAAATATCAGATATGTCCCAAGTTAGAATTATGCCATTAGACGCCTCTGAGTGTTTGGGTGTTGTGTGCTGATCTCTGTAGAGCCCAGTGGGTTTTGGTCTGGTATGAGAAAAGCTCATGGCATTCACTGAAAATCCAACACTCGTTGACGAGTACCAAGAGGCAGGGGTGAGCTGCTGTCATAGAGACACATTATATCAGTACCATCCGAGCTCTCACTTTTATACAGTATGACCATATGCTGTTGTCAACGTATTATAACATGAATAGCCACTTTATATTCGTATTTTTATTTGTATATTCGTGTTAAGTGCGCCCCCAACCCTCATAGCAATACATTTGGCCTTATACAGTACAGTGGGAAGAAAAAGTATGTGAAATCTTTGGAATTACCTGGATTTCTGCATGCATTTGTCATAAAATTGTATCTTATCTTCATCTAAGTCACAACAATAGACAAACACAGTCTGCTTAAACTAATAACACCCAAACAATTATACATGTTCATGTCTATATTGAACACACCGTGTAAACATTCACTGTGCAGGTTGGATTTAATAACAGGTTGACCCTCCTTTGGCAGCAATAATCTCAACCAAACTTTTTCTGTAGTTGCGGATCAGACCTGCACAACGGTCAGGAGGAATTTTAGACCATTCCTCTTTATAAATCTGTTTCAGGTCCACAATATTCTTGGGATGTCTGGTGTGATCCGCTCTCTTGAGGTCATGCCACAGCATCTCAATCGGGTTGAGGTCAGGACTGACTGGGCCACTCCAGAAGGCGTATTTTCTTCTTTTCAAGTCATTCTGTTGTAGATTTACTTCTGTCTTTTTGTGTTGTTGTCCTGTTGCATCATTTAACTTCTGTTGAGCTTCAAATGGCGGACAGATAGCCTTACATTACAGATAGCTCCAGGTCATCTATAAGTCTTTGCTAGGTAAAGCCCCACCTTATCTCAGCTCACTGGTCACAATAGCAGCACCCACCCGTAGCATGCGCTCCAGCAGGTATATTCCACTGGTTACCCCCAAAGCCAACTCGCCTTTCCTTCCAGTTCTCTGCTGCCAATGACTGGAACGAATTGCAAAAATCACTGAACCTGGAGACTCATATCTCCCTCACTAACTTTAAGCATCAGTTGTCAGAGCAGCTTACAGATCATTGCACCTGTACATAGCCCATCTGTAAATAGCCGAACCAACTAGCTCATCCCCATATTGTTATTTACATTTTTTTGCTCCTTTGCACCCCAGTATCTCTACTTACATTCATCTTCTGCACATATGTCACTCCACTGTTTAATTGCTAAATTGTTATTATTTCGCCACTATGGCCTATTTGTTGCCTTACCTCCCTAATCTTACTTCATTTGCACACACTGTATATGTTCTTTTCTATTGTGTTATTGACTGTACATTTGTTTATTCCATGCGTAACTGTGTTGTTTGTGTCGCACTGCATTGCTTTGTCTTGGCTAGGTCGCAGTTGTAAATGAGAACTTGTTCTCAATTGGCCTACCTGCTTAAATGAAGGTGAAATAAAAAAAATATTTAAAAATAAATAAATTATCCTGCAAAATGTCTTGATAAACATGGGAATACACATTTCCATCGATGATAGCAAGCTGTCCAGGCCCTGAGGCAGCATAGCAGCCCCAAACCATGATGCTCTCTCCATCATACTTTACACTGGGGATGAGCTTTTGATGTTGGTGTGCTGTGCCTTTTTTTCTCCACACATAGTGTTGTGTTCCTTCCAAATAACTCAGCTTTAGTTTCATCTGTCCATAGACTATTTTGCCAGTAGCGCTGTGAAACATCCAGGTGATCTTTTGTGAACTTCAGACGTGCTTCAATGTTTTTTTCTACAGCAGTGGCTTCTTCCATGGTGTCCTCCCAAGAGGACATATTGTAGACTCGTCAACAGAGATGTTAGCATCTTCCAGAGATTTCCGTAAGTCTTTAGCTGACACTCTAGGATTCTTCTTAACGTCATTGAGCATTCTGCGCTGTGCTCTTGCAGTCATCTTTGCAGGACAGCCACTCCTAGGGAGCGTAGCAACAGTGCTGAAATTTCTCCATTTATAGACAATTTCTCTTACCGTGGACTGACTTTTAGAGATACTTTTGTAACCCTTTCCAGCTTTATATAGACAAGAAAAATACAATAATTTGTGTTTTATTAGTTTAAGCACACTGTGTTTGTCTATTGTTGTGACTTAGATGAAGATCAGATCAAATTGTATGTCAAATTTATGCAGAAATCCAGGTAATCCCAAAGGGTTCACATACTTTTTCTTGCCACTGTATCTCTATAGAACATTGTTCATCAAAGCACCATGTGAACCTACACAATATACTAAAGCTATTAGAGCTACCTGTATTGTTAAAAGGGTCTGGGGAAACCTGATTTAGGCATAAAGGGAGCAGTAAGATTTTCCCTGCAGTAAATCATCCTTACCAGAAAGAATTTCCTCCATATTTCACTGAACAATGGCTCTGCTCCCTGCCTGCTATCTTTAAAAGCACGTTGGGCTTTTATTACATAGTTTACGAGTCCATTGTCCAGGAGCACATTCCAGACGTCTTAAAGCCAACTCTATGCACCCCATAGATCTCAGAGGACACCAAGAAAACAGTACACTTTTTTAAAATTCTCATAATCAATAACACATACATTTTATAAATCATATGTGTACTCAGCATTGATTCTAATGAGATTTCTACAGATGATTGGACATACTTTCACAATGGTAAAACGTTGTATCTTATGGTAAACACGTGAAAGTAAAACCTTTATGTTCTGGTCACATTCAGCACGTAATAAGGTGAACCCACAGTCACTGTCTGTTTTAAAAATGTCTTCACAGACTGTGACGTTCTATGCCTGGTCACAAATTAAGAAGAAGATGGAGTGTTTAATGGTAGGGTGAAAGAAAGGAGGGTGTGGGCAAAATAAATTCAATAGTATCAATATTTTTCCTTTATCATACATGCATTATCACATATTACCAGAAGATGTCAGAATGGTTCTGAGGTAATGTATCCATGTGTCTGTGGAGGCCTGGCCTGGACTGTACCATCTACCAACTGTATGAGGTGTTCAACTACACAGACCCAAAGATTTATGTGGGCAGCCTATGGACCACAGAGCAAAACCAAATAATTATACATCCTTCTTCGGGTATGTGACTTTTTGTTTCCCTTCTCTCAACTGTGAGTGAGTTAGCTTGCTTTCTCCTCAGTAGTTCTGTATGCTGACGTAATTTACTATTGTGTAGTATCCTTTCTATGCCAATAGATCCAGTTGCAGCATTTGTCTTTGATACAGACCTACTTAACCATGACGTGGCGATCAAATACTTTCCCTTTGCCTTCAGATACCATTCTTTAATACTGTCTTTTTATCCGACAAAATTTCAGCCTGGACAGAAAGAGGTATGAATCTCTGGAGTCACTGGCTGTGAAGGTCCTTTCTGATTGGAAAAGGCTTTTCTGCTTACTGTAGTCCTACCTGGATGAAAATCAGTATTCATTACCTATTAGTGTTGTGATAAACTGAGTTTATAGATGATATGGCCACACATTGATTCATTCACCTGCGTGCAGCTAACTAGGGGGGAACTGCACAGGTGCGAGTAGGACTGGGTAGGAAACCCAGTTCTCTGGTGTTGGGAGCAATTGCGTTTTGGACGCTGCAAGGAGAACTCCTTCGTTGTGGTAAAGCTACAGCAAGAGTTGTTACCAGTATTGTTGGGCAGAGCCCAAAGAACAGTGGGTGTATAGATGCAAAGACTGAGTGTTGGGTATTAGACCGAAAAGTATCGCACTAGCTAACATAGGTTAGCCTGGTTTATGCCGAAGATGGGAGTGTGCGAGCTAGGACAGCGTTTGGCATTAATTTTAAATTTTAGTCATTTAGCAGACACTCTTAGCAACTTACAGTAGTGAGTGCACACATTTTCCCTGGGGGAATTGAACCCACAACTCTGCGTTGCAAGCGACATGCCCTAACAACTGAGCCACAAGGGCATTTGTTTGAAGATTTAGGAGTTGCGTAACCATTTCACACAGACTGTGTTTCTGACCCTCGGCTGAAGAGTGATTAGTACTAGGTTGGCATCGGCCGAAGAGGAGGGGTGCTCACATGAACTTTGTCAGGACTTTGGTCTGAAGAAGCGTACGGTTTGCACTGTTCAATAAGAGACCGAACCTGGGTGGAGCCAAAAAAATCATTGCCTAATGGATACAAACATTGCCATTGGCGTTCCGGCTAGGGCTGTTGCGGTGACTGGCCTCTATTAAAAAGAGGAGGTTCCCATGAGCTTTCTTATAGGCTAGGCCTACTATATTTATTTCTCAACATTCCTAATATTAAGCACATTGCTTATCTTTACAACAGCAGTATTGTCTACCTGGCTGGCATGAACATGAACCACTGGAAAAGCTTCCTCCATTTGCTATTTAATAGATGACATGTATTTTTTCCCCTGCCCCTGTTTCGAGTCAGGTGCATGATAATGGTCCATTTTAAATCAAAACAAATTTCACACATATTATTTAGTATATGTAAAGACAAGATTACATCAAGAATAGTCTGATGGGTGACAATATTAGCCTATTTCTTGTGAATTATATATTATCACTTGTGAATGATGCCCAGCTTAAGGCAAGAATCATAGTCACACACCTCATGTAGCCTAGCCCATAGGCCTATATGTTTTGATAAGGTTTGTATCACAACTAAAGTGGCCAAATAACTTCTTAAAATTAAGCACATAAATCCGCTTTACAAGTGGTGTAGAGTCTAACTGGCATACATAAGCAGTGCGAGTTTCAAGTTTGGGGAAGATAATTTTCACCGTAAAAATGCACCTTTATAATAAAAGCATTACATGCATAATCGCGTTTGTGGTCACTTTGATAATGGTGTTTTCCCGCTAATGGAACATTCACGCTTATAGCCTACAGCCTTGTGCGCATTGCTGCGCTTGTAATGTGAAGAAATAGCCTAATAGTTTATCAACATGTTAAGCTAAACGTTCTGATCTGTTATGTCAGCCACATTGTGGCCAATGTCAATTACCGTGAGACCGACAGTTATTTGCTTGACAATCACCGGCTGATGAAATTTCGTGACCACCACAGCCCTTGTTCCAGCAACAAGGATTACAGGAACAAGGGTGGTGTGACAAACTTCCTGTCTGGTTCCTACGGCTATGGGGCTTCTCCTCTGGGCGAATTTATCCCGCTCTCTTCTGCTCCATCTAAATTTGGCGCTCTCCACACCACTTCCAATTTCCCTCATTTAATAGACTCCCCCCCTTCCTTAACATTCATAGACAATATCTGATGTCCCTTTGCTTTATCATCTTATTTCCCCCCCTATGTTTAGTTAATTTTAGAGTGTTTAGGGATTAAGGTAGAGTGTTTAGGGATTAAGTGCAGGAACCTGGTGAAAGGCAGGGTAAGTTAGGGAAAGCGTAAGGTTACTGGGCTGTCTATTCATGGGATCTGCTTCTGCTAGCTTCTGCTAGCTCTGCTAGCTTCTACTAGCTCTGCTGGGTGATTGGTTGATATTCTATGTGTTTAATAAATGGATTACTGTGAACTACAAACTCTGTGTTGTATCCAATGCACACTCTACCCTGTGAGGGAAAATGTTATGTTTGAGCTTTTCTAATAACCAATTTCTGTGTTCTATGTTTGAGCTGTTCTAATAACCAATTTCTGTGTTCATGCAAGTGACTGATTGAACGTGCCTGGGAGGAATCCTCACTATCAGTAGAGCAATTTGGTAGTACGCCCAGAACCTTGTTTTGAGAACGCAAGGGCTATCTCAGTTTCAAGGTCTCAGCTTGGAGAGGAAGCCTTGTGAGGTATTGGTCGGTCACATGCATGAACCAAACGTTAATGTAGAATTAATTATGAATGATGAATAAGCTCAATCATGCAAATGTAACTTGTCTGTGTAAGCAGTATATAAGAGAACTAACGGGACTGCCCCGGGAGAGCTAACTTCAGACCGGTACTTTATGCATCGAAGTTTGACTGTGACCTCTTCAGCATGCTGTTAATGAACAATGATTCATTTAAGTGTGGATATCGAGTGTCCCTGTGTAGAATTTCCAAGAAAACCGCATAATAGGTTTTACTGTAGAATGAATCATAAAGAGAGGGGAATCTCTGAGGGCACACTGTTGAGTGTATCTTTCCACTTATTTGGAAACTCTAGTTTCTAGTGAATGAGGGATCTTTACATCTTTCTTTCCATGAGAAACATGATTTGCTTTATATCCTGCAGGACACGGTGAGTGGTATACAATTACTAAAAGCACAGCATTTCATGTCATTGGAAATGTCAACTTTATTTTGAAAAATAACTTTGAATTATGATACATTATGCATATTGAGATATTCCATCCATGTACAACTTACTGTAACTCTACAATATACAGATATCACAATCTTTTGTCTTTAGATCCCAGTCCTGACAAAACATGTAGGCCTATCATGCATATTGACAGCATTTACTGCCTCTCAAGTTGCAACAGATGTATTTTCTACTTGATTAGAGTATTTAGAAGTACATTAATTGCGTATGATACAGCTACAGCTGTGCTACATGTACAGTACTACAGAGTACATTATTATTTTAATAGGAGTACATGTTGACCATGATGAATAACTCATTGGTGTTGCACTATACTGTTGTTCACATTTCTGAAGTACATACTGGATAACTAACTGTTTTGTTCGTTCTGTGGGATTTGTGTTTTCTAAAATTTGATGACCTCCATTCCTGTTGTAAACAACGCTGGACAGTTTTGAGCAGTTGGAATTGACTTCTGCTGTATTTCAATTAGATGTCAAGGCTTTGAAGCCATTTTAAATCATCCTTTTCAAAGTTTCTGTGTTGAACTTTCCTTCTGTAGTTACCCAGTGAGATTTCCAAGGTACCATGGTACTTGCCTGTCTGTTATCAAAGGAAGCTCATAGTGATGTAACTAAGGTTGCAAAATTCCAGTAGCTTTCCCAAAATTCCCAATTTTTCAAGGAAGCCAGTTTGGAAGATTCATGGAATTACGAGGGAAAAGCAGAAAATACGGGAATATTCCAACCAGGATTTCTGGAAACCCAGGGAATGTAACCGTGGTGTAGAAAAGCTTCATCACCGTTAGCTTGTCAAACCAGACTTGCATGTCACAATAAAAAAAAATATATCTTGAAGATGAACATGTGCAACAGCAGCCTCTGATAAAATACATGTTGCAGTGATATGAAATTATTCTTTTTTTCTTTACTGTTTTTTTTTTTACATAAATGTTTGAGAGGAACATTTAAAAAACCTTGGGGCAATGCATCACAAACGTTTTCTAGCGTCCTCAAAGTGTTTTTTATCATAAGGGATCTGGATCCCCTATCTCCAAAAGGTATACATTTCCATCATATAAACATAGGAATTTACAGAGGCATACCTCCCCTCCTGTACATACACAATGACTGTACACAATTAACCTTTGTTATATACAGCACATTCACACAACATTACCACGATCTATTATCCCTGTATAGTGCATGCACACACAGCCTCGTAGGCCTACACTCAAAACAAAAACAAGAGAATTCATACAAAATATGTTGAATAGTTAAGTACAATCCTGAAATATGTATGATATGTGTATGTTTCACATTTGTTCAAGGGGGCATGATAACCAAAGCGATAGTTCACCCAAACACAAAATTACATATTTGTTTCCTTACCCTGTCATGGGACCGATATTAGTATTTTTCAAGCATCATGTTCAAATAATCTATGTGACTTTGTTGAGTTTGACAAGCAACTTTAGATACTTTTGAATTATTTTTACATTTACATTTTAGTCATTTAGCAGACGCTCTTATCTAGAATTTAAATCATGTATTGATTTGGGCATGATGCGCGAATAATATTGGTCCCATGACTTGAATGGGATTTGTGCCACAAATGCTAAAATGCTAGCATGTTGAAACAGTGGCAGGGAAAGTAAACCAAAGGATGCATTGCTGTCATAGCTTGTCCATAGACTGCTTACAGTGTAAGGACACCAATGTCATTTTGTAATTTGGGTGAACTATCCCTTTAATTTCACCCCAGAATATTGTCTAGGCTATTTCTTAGTTGGAACAACCATATCAAATAGTTATTGTTTTCTTCAACACATAGTACTGAAATGTCAATAACATAACATATATTTAGAGAAAGCATTACAATATGAATTGAATAGAAAACGATTATAGTACAAGATTAAATCATTTGTATCGTATTCATGTACATTGTGGAGTACATGCATGTCTATTCTCATATAAATACCAATGTTCCCTTATCTGAGACAATAAAATCCCTTAGTTTAGATTTGTATCTCAAGAAAGATGTCTATGACCATCCCTCTTTTTGTTTTCTTTTCACTCCTCACTCAAAGTTTTGTCATCCATCACAAGTGTTATTTCTCACATCCCCTCCTTTCACACTACCCTCTCAGTCCAGTCAAGAATCTGTGCAACTTCACCTTATCCTCTTCCGGACATTCTCTTCCCACTTCAGGCCATCTGTTTCATATCTGAGTAGAAAACAAAGACGTTCAGTGTGGGCAGTGTTACAAAAGTGTTGCCTCATCACCTCTATGGATATCTTTATTATACATGTACGCTGAGAATAGATCATACGATAGCTGCTAAATCAGTTGTGCTTGTACATGCACAGCATGCTTCCAACATGTTTCACTACGCATTAGCAATATTTTGCGTCAGAACTTTGTGTACCAACAATGGTTATCGGGGCCACTGGAAGTCCAGTTTGTTCTGATGGCCCAAGGCGATCATGGAGTTCCTGTTTCTTCCTGGTAGGTCCACTGGTCCCAGGTCAGGGCTGTAGGGAAATGGGTCATTGTTATTGGTGTGCTCCAATGCTATTACAATGAGCAATGCATTAGTTTGCACAATGCTTGAGACCAGGACGGTTTTTCCACATGCATTTCTTTCCAAGAGAGGGTCTCCCTTTTGATAAATTCTGCATATCTCTATATATCATTGGACCACTCTGAAATACATGTGGAATTCTCCAACTCCTCCCTGCATACCTCAAACCTGACACTGCAACCCCTCCGCTATTTGTCTGGGTCCGTGCCAAGCTCCCTCCCTCTGAGGAGTGCCCATCCAAGTTGTGGAATACATTGAAGGGCACAACAAATAGCTGTTTTTTCCTCAAGCTCTTCAACTCCCACCAGATTCTTATGTTCTACAACCCTCAAACAAAATAATACCACAATCCATCCACTGACACACCCATCTCGCATTAACAAAATAAAATACAATCTTGAAGTGCCAAGAACCTGTCATAGTTTGGTATTCGCCTAAAGTCGCTAAGGGTGTCAATACTTTCTAACCCAAAATATCCACGTCTTTTTTGTCTACTCCAAATATGTTGGCGTAGATTCCTGCTTGCAAAAAAAGCTGACATAATGTTAGAAGGGGCCAATTGTGTTTTGTTTAACAAATGAGGGAGATTAGTTTGTTTTCAGTGGTTTTGAGCTTTGGCCATTTAAACCCAGCGGTGCTAGTCACCAATTACCACCAGTGAAGAGAGCCAGTGAACTTGGGAAGTATAATTTTACAAGCTTGTGCTCCGATAAAAACACTTAAGCTTATCATGTTTGCCTCAGTCATATTGAAATAAACGGTGAGTAGTCGCTCCCTGACACTGAGGAGTGCATCTGCTTTGTGTACAAGTCTGTTTTTTTGCTTCATTATGACATTTTACGGACGCTATTTAAGATAGATACCAGTGGTTGTGGGCTAAGTTCTCCATGGCGAATGCTGAATGTTGTAAAATAAAATATTAAAGCCTTGGTTATTACTCAAAAGATAATTTGTCAAGGCACATATTCTGATTAGTGGTACGTTTATTCTCACAATCAATTTGATTTTGATGTGTTTAGCTTGGCTGATATCTTGTCACAGGGGAAAGTTAAATCGCTACTTACAAGTGATGTGTTAGAACTGCATTTTAAATAGCAATATAAAAGTAATTTTATTTAAGTAATTATCTCTAAATGGTAAGTTGATATGAGTCGGTCGGGCATTTTCAGTATTTTCAGTGTCAATATTCTTTCTAGGAAGCAGTTGAATCATTCTGCAAACACAACCCATGACCTACTGCCAATGACAGTCTTATCTCCTCTTTCTGCTAAGACTAAATTATCTAGAAGTAATAGGCACCCACAAAATATGAAACTAAAGCGAGCTGTGATTAATGACAACTTAACCTCTCCTTCTTTGTATCATGATTAGCTCAAGATTTTCAAACATCCTTGAAGGAGCAACAAGCTCCAACTGTTATTTTTTGAAGTTAAAGGTAATCCTAGTGTTAGTTGCGTGTTTGTTTACAGATAATGTAGTAAGAGATACAGTATTTCGATTAGACTGAGTGTTTCCTTCGAGAGAGAGCGAGAGAGAGCGGGGGTGGGGAGTGTCCTCACCGGTAAAGCTGTGGACAGGATCTCTTGAGGGAGGTGGATGTTTGTCCCAGTCTGCTCTGGTTCCTCAGCTTGGTCTTCTTCACCAGATCCTTCACTCTGCCCCACGTGTAGTTCTCACTCAGCTACACAACCAAACACACATCTCCCATTAACGGGTAACATCGTTTACCCACTGTTTGGTCGGGTAACATCGTGTTGCGCTGATGTAGATATTTGCACCGTAAACAGGGGTTGAGGGTATTGTGCAGAGCCAGTGAGTCAGAGGAGGGATGTAAGAGTGACTCACCCGTCTGTGTGGGGCAGAGAGACCCTCTGTACTGTCAGAGAGATAGGAGCGCGTATCTCCCTCTGTGTAGCTCATCCGATACAGGCCCCTCTTCCAAAGGGGCACCAGGGGCTGGCATCCACCCTGGTCACTCTCTATAGAGAGAGAGAGAATAAATGAATCACAAGATCTGTTTATACCTGGTTCTAGCATGCATCCTTTGTTCTGATCTTGTCCACATTCTGATTGTGCCCACATTTTCAGACCGGTGTAGACTGGAGATGATTAAAATACGCATTGTGATCTGATTGTGTCTGGATACCTTACAAGTGTAGACGGATCTGGACAGTGAAACCGTCTAATTCATCATTATCCCACCTTCTTAAATCATTGACAGGTGGCACCATTTGACTTATGGCATCAATATGGGTCTTAAAATAAATAAATACATATTTTTTTTAAGAATAGCTGATCACAATGCAAACACAGTGAGACACATTTTAATACCATGTGTAGACATATTTCTGAAAATGTGGGCACAATCAGAATGTGGGAAAGATCAGGACAAAGGACGCATGTTAGCGCCAGGTATAAATGAGGCTAGAGTCACAAGGGTTGGAACCACTCGCTGCTCATAGTGGGGGGAAACTGTTATGACACATGGTGATGGGAATCAGCAGTCCCAGAGGAACCCCTTCTTTCAACCTGCCGCCACTGCCCACGCAACCTCCCCACCTCCTCAATCTGTTATTGCAGTACAGAGAGGACCGTTCGCCATCCTCCTACTCCCCAGCTCCAATTTCCTGAATCCTGCCTATCGGAAAAGCAAGAAATTCCTGAATCCATGGGACTCTATATGTTCCCTCCATTTAACTACCTCATCAGTATGTTTTTTAATCGTTAGATCTTTATCAATCCAAACGCACAGATATTTGTAGGCTGGAATTTAATTTGTGAATTAAAGAACAACATATGTTTAGTTTTGTCCGCATTAAGTACACGTTTTAAATCAACGAGGGCTTTCTGTAATGCAAAAAAATCTGATTGCAGCTCTAACATAGCTCAGTCAACAGTCAGTGCAATGGCATACATAACCGTATTGTCTGGATAGTGATGAATACTACAGGATTGAGTACATAGACCAATATTATTATATAAATAGTGAAGAGAACAGGTCCCAATACAGACCCTTGCGGTACACCTTTCGTAATATAGTGGCAACTAGACTTGACACCATGAGAAAGCACACATTGTGTCCTGTCGCAGGGTTCGTTAACTCTTGAGGTCCCGCTTGTCTCCATAAAGTTAGGTAAACCTGCCTTTAGTTTTAACGCACCACAGTTATGGAATATCTTACAAAACAAATTACACCTGGATTCCCTGGTGCCGATAAGGAAGTTTAAAACTCTGTTGTTAAATGAGTTTACTGAAGTGTGTAATTGTTTCAATGGACTATTATAACTTGTTGTAATAACCTGATGTAATGTATTTTTAGCTATCTTGTGTCTTATCTTTTGTTGTTGTGTTGATGGAATTTCTGTCCTCAGGGCACCATTACAAATGAGACACTGGTCTCAATTGGTCTTCCCTGAATAAATAAAAGTCAATAATAATAGTCAGAACCACCACACTGTCACCAGCCCACCTGAGGGAACGTGAGCCACTCCGAAAACAGGAGAGTACAAACATTTGGGGAAATAATTATATTTCTGGGGGACTATTGTCGCTCGGAATGTTATATGAGATGATGAAAAGGTGAACATTGGGCGAAAACACACCTGGGGTCGTCGCCCGGTCACATTTTGAAAATCCCTAATGATTTTTAAATAAACCCAGAAAATCCATTTCAGGAAAACTTTGGGCAAACATTACTATAAATCGGTCTTGTGATTGTTTGTGACTGAATGATTACTGCAGGAGCAGGTTATGAAGTGCTAATCTACCTGCCAGTGAAATAATACACTGTGGTTTTCCGAGGGAAACGAAAGGATTGGGCTGGAAACATCTGATGAAATTACAGTCAAACTGGGACAAAAATACTTTTGGAGAATGTATGGGAATATCCATTGGATTTTGAGTGAGGAGAGACGACTGGATGTAGATTATGGGTTGTTATCATGTTATTAAGTAGTTAACTGACCTCCCCTGGCAGTGAGTCCTGTGTGGTGTGTGACCTCAGGGATGGTGGAGAGGTCAGAGAGGGTGCCGCTCATGGAGGTGGTCAGGAACTCACTCCTGGAATGTCTTTTCTGCTCCTGGAAGGCCAAGCCGGCCGTTCCACAGCTACAGTGCTGCAGGAAGAAGTCCTGGGGGACGGACATGAAGAGAAGGTACAGGACTGTGAGTAGGAGGCATATGAAATGTATTTTACAATATCCGAATCTAGTTTTGTTGTTTTTCTCACTCGTTGGTCAAGAATGGCCCTCCAATACTGCATACTTGGCTCAGGAGAGTGAAAATGTGTTATGGCCATCACACTCTTGTATTTCTTGGCCTTATATGCTACCACATTTTTTTACAAGAGTCTTTGGGATATCTGAGTTTATTTTTATTGTTTTAAACCTACTTTAACTTAATAACGTACTTTAATTGTTGTTTTCATACATAGTGTGTATATACTATTTATTTTCCAGATTGAGTTGGGTTTGTGCTAACCTAACCTCAAAGATAAACTTCTGAACTCGACATTAACTTGCCCAAAGTAGGCCTTACAACCTATGTGCTATGCCGATACATGTATGGCGATTCAAAGAACAATGAGCGAGACTTTCCGAGTCATTGTGTGAAGTTGGAATTTGTCAGGAAAATGTTCACATCCGTTTATCCCAGCTGAGGAAACTCTCGATGTCACATCCACGCTAACGTAAAAAAAATCCCATTATAACTCAAACAACGCAGACACCCAGCAGTAGCATAAACAGAATAAGATGAAAGCCTGGAGATAAGTGTTGTTTTTTCCTGCTTCATTGTTAACATTTAAACGTGCAGTGTCACTTCTACAGTAGGGGGATTTTTCATCACGTGAAGGTTACACACTCGCCACTTGCACAACTTCAGAACCCAGGACCGATACCCAGGGGGCTCATTAGGTGAAGTCACTTCCTAATCTTGTGCAAAATAATTTCCTTCGCCGCACTGAAGTTACCTCTACCCTGGACAAAAGGTGCAAACTCTTCACTAAAATAACATCATCTCTGGGCAGTGCTCTCTCCCAGAATTCCTTGTTCGAACTCTGAATAGCCTGTTACGAAACCACTGGACGTTTAAACATAGAAAGGGGTAAATAGCATGATGAATGACCACTGAAGTCATTCTCCACGGCTTTGTTTGTGTTTCACAGAACTTTGACCATAGTCTGACATCCCCGCTGGAACCACGACCACACTCTCCACTTGGTGAAGACACCGCCTCATACTGAGAAGGGGCTTGGCTCAGGTTCCTGGCCCAGGTTCCATGAGCGATAACAGTGTGGTCTTTACACTCTCCAAGGACCTACCCCATCTGTGTGTGCTTAGCCCTTAGAAGGAGGCAGCCCACATTTGGGGACTCAGAGGGCCGGCCACACCAGGCCTTTGACCTCGGACCTCTGAGAAGAGGATTAAACTGTTGCCTCTGTGCACTCGGGAAAAGGGAAGGTCCAGAACACTTCGGCCCTGGAATGTTCCCCTCCATCCAATCCCGTTCCTCAATAACCCAGAGACATCCTGCAGATGGCTCCATTGTCTGAGGTAGTACTGCTTTGAGGATAGGGAAAGGGGGAGCTTGAGTCCGTAAGAGTGAGCTCATGTTCATTGCTCACATTAGAAACTTGATTACAAGTCTTCTTCCACTCTAGTATTGACTCTTGCATCTCAGTTCATCACGAGAAACCTCAAAACACGCTGGTCCTGGTAGAGAACAGTTGAAGCTAGAAAAGAGGGCTCTGTGTAGGTGGTAACTGGCCATTGTCTCATTGATCTCTGTGTTTATAATGAGCCCAGCGGTGACCCTGGTGTTGATTTGAAAGGTGGGGTAGATGTGTGTAGGCACAGGGAACCATGGGTGTCATTCATGGAGCTTAGATGTGCCCCAGCTGACTTGCTCCTCCTTTTGATGTGTCATCTATGGGGTTCAGCTTGTGGCGTAACCATAGAAACACTCACAGCAGGGGAAAAGACCAACCGCTTGGGAGGCCAGCCGGTGTGGTCCTAAAAATCTTCTTTCAAGTCAGGGTTTGGCCCAGAGAGAATAACAACACCAAGTTATCTGGACAAATATAATTATCGAGGTGAGATCATGTCAGATTTTGATGACCTCAAAGAATTGTAAGTTCTGCTAAGATTGTTAAGAAATAGCTTTTGTAAGAGAGGATGCGGTTGTCTTTGAATGAGCACTTTTTGGGATCTCGCTCTTACTGTCCCCCTTTCTCCCTCTCTCCTCTCTCTCACTCTTTCTCCCTCTTTCTTTTTTTTCTCTCTCTTTCCGTCTTTGAAGACTTTGTAGTGTATGCTCCTGCTGGGCTCACCCTTTGCTTCAGTGGAAAGCCTTTCCGGCCCCCAGGCCCAAACTGACAGGGATAGTTTGGAACAAGCTCTCTGAAACCCCCTGAACAGAGCCGCTTCGGTATTGTGCCAAAGTCTCAAAAGGAAAGGGAGGCATCCACACAATGCCAAAGTACTTTTCTTTAGAAGCACAGGCAACTGTCACAAGAGAGGGGGCAAAGTTGAATACAATGCAATAGGGTTGGGAGAAATCTTGTGCCAATGTTGTTGTTTTTCATATTCAAGGTCACGTTTTCTTCTTGTGTTGAGCTGAAAACAAAAACATAACATTGAGGTAGCTTTGGGACTCTGTGAACTCTACGAGCCTCATTTTCTATTCAAGTGTGTTTAAATGCCATCCATGTGCCCATGTTATTACCATACGGATTTTCTAAAAATGACAACAATGCCACAACTTTTAAAAAGCCATAAATTATAAAAGAATGTCTCTCTGGCGTTGGTAAGATAACATTCAGAGCGAACGCATTCATCCTGTTTGGGAACGGAAAGTGAGAGCGAGGAGAGCTGGCCTGGGAATTTTATAGGTTATACATTGTTAACTGAGCAGAATTGTAGCTATTTTATGAGAGTTTACTGGAATACTACTCTAAATGGTGCTTACTACAGAAAAACAAGAAGCGTAATTTGCCCTATTTTACTGCTGACATTGTGCTTGCATTTGTACATTTTCATAGCCACATTTGTTTGTTAAACCTTTGTCTATCTAATTTTGGATAGCTGTGAGAGAGTGATGTTACAGATACAGTACATGGTTAGCAAACATGGACATTATTTCAGATATAAACAGATTGTTCTTATTTTTTTACACCAATTCTGGTAAACCGTCTCGTTTGTACGATGTTGTTTGGTTTCAGATGTAGATTTTTCAGGTTTTTCAGGTTATCATCATGAATGATGCATCGTTGGCCCAGCCACAGACTTTACCAGGCTATAACGACCCCTTTACCGTGCTATAAGGACCACTACCGTGTACCCAGCTGTTCTATTTATTAAATACAAAGGGGCCCCTTTACCATGCTATAACAACCCCTTTACTGTGCTATAACAACCCCTTTACCGTGCCAATACAACCCCTTTACCGTGCTATAACAACCCCTTTACCGTGCTATAAGGACCACTTTACCGTGCCAATACAACCCCTTTACCGTGCTATAACAACCCCTTTACCGTGCTATAACAACCCCTTTACCGTGCTATAACAACCCCTTTACCGTGCCAATACAACCCCTTTACCGTGCTATAACAACCCCTTTACCGTGCTATAACAACCACTTTACCAGGCTATAACAACCCCTTTACTGTGCTATAACAACCCCTTTACTGTGCTATAACAACCCCTTTACCGTGCCAATACAACCCCTTTACCGTGCTATAACAACCCCTTTACCGTGCTATAACAACCACTTTACCAGGCTATAACAACCCCTTTACCGTGCTATAAGGACCACTTTACCGTGCTATAAGGACCACTACCGTGCTATAAGGACCACTACCGTGCTATAAGGACCACTTTACCGTGCTATAACAACCCCTTTACCGTGCCAATACAACCCCTTTACTGTGCTATAACAACCCCTTTACTGTGCTATAACAACCCCTTTACCAGGCTATAACAACCCCTTTACTGTGCTATAACAACCCCTTTACCGTGCCAATACAACCCCTTTACCGTGCTATAACAACCCCTTTACTGTGCTATAACAACCCCTTTACTGTGCTATAACAACCCCTTTACCGTGCCAATACAACCCCTTTACTGTGCTATAACAACCCCTTTACTGTGCTATAACAACCCCTTTACCGTGCCAATACAACCCCTTTACTGTGCTATAACAACCCCTTTACTGTGCTATAACAACCCCTTTACCGTGCCAATACAACCCCTTTACCGTGCTATAACAACCCCTTTACCGTGCTATAACAACCACTTTACCAGGCTATAACAACCCCTTTACCGTGCTATAAGGACCACTTTACCGTGCTATAAGGACCACTACCGTGCTATAAGGACCACTTTACCGTGCTATAAGGACCACTACCGTGTACCCAGCTGTTCTATTTATTAAATACACTTTCCTCCGGCATGACTTACAGCTCCTACTGCCGTTCTGAAACCGCTGGATTAGCACTGGGACCTAATGGTGAGTAATCACTCACTTCAAGGCATGGCTATCTCTGCACCACCTGGACAGCAGTCAGCTGCAAATCAAAGATCAATGGTCTTAGGTCTGCCCTGCACGACCTACAGCTACGTTTACAATGTCTTTACAACATTTGTAGGAGCTTTGTATCTCTGACAAATTAGGTAGTAACTGAGATAAATCATAATACCGTAACATTAGAACATTCACACTGTTAAGGCCCCTTTGTTTGCTGTAACTCATTGAGAGAGATGGTTTGACCATAAGCAAGCTTTGTCTCAGTACTTACTGTCTTCGCCCTCCCTGATCTGACAAGACTGGATATGTCATGCAAAAGCTATGTGACGGAAGCCTATCTTTGATAAGACGCACAAGTCCAAACCAGATGTTTTAACCTGGGATTCTTCCCAGGGTGCTCACCAGTGACCAGCAGACACACTCACTGTGTGAGTATGCTGATAAGGATGATAGCGCATAGTATGTGTCTGTATGTGACTCACCTCTTTGGTCTTGGTCATCCTTCCATCCTTCTGCAGCCCACAGATTTGCTTCTGCAGCCTGAGGTTGTGTTCCTGGAGCTGACCAATCTTCTCAATGAGCTGGCAGATGTGCTCCAGGTAGCCCAGACCGGAGCCCAGGGGGTTGGAGCTGGCCTGGTGGACCTGAGGAAACAGAGAGACAATTTGGTTGGTGAGTTTAGTGAGGTCATTAGGGCTCTGTAGGGCTACCATAGAGCGCAAAATCTGGAACAAAAAGGAAACTTGGCTGCTGAGAACTAGTGGTCAAAGGTATTTGGTCAAATGATTCCAGAGGTTTATATCACCCTGTCATTCCTGAAAACCAGATTAAAGAAAGGGCTACTGATTTACTGATCCCCAATCCACAAAATGTTCCTGTGTGATAAAAATATCTTTATGTCCTCTGAAATTCTTAGGTCCAGATATAACATCGCCTTAAAGGTGCCCCATGTGATCGGTGGATTTAACAAGGTGATGTTTGATGAATGATGTAACCTGCCAGGCAGGTTATCCATCCACTCTGATATTCAACACATTTTTATTTTATTCCATTTTTATCATAGTCATGTTTTTATGGGATATTTTATGACTTACAAAAAACACTGTTACATGTGAACCATATAGACTGAGTCTGTTTTACTACGCCGAATCATTGTACAAACTCGTAAATACATTCCCCCGCTGCCGCGTGGGCCACTTGTCTTCACCTAGCTTCGTCTTCATCGTTGACCGGGAGGAGACGAGTCAGAAAGTCTGAAAGGGATTATGTGTGACTCATATGAATGTATCTTAGGGTCTAGCCTCATCGTGACGGTATTGCATAATCTATCGACATACCATACTGGCAGTGCATACATTTCTAATCGTTTGATGGATGGTAATGGCGGGTGGTTGTTTTATTCCCATGGTAGTTATGAAGATGTTCAATTTAAACATCAAATCGCCCATGAGGCCATTGGCTGGAGCTGGAGATGGGTAAGTGAAAGGTCTGCGATAACAATGTGAGGCATAGTGCCTTTGATAGGGGTGTGTGCCATTTATTTGTTTGTTTGTTTTATGCTGTGACCGTTACCCCGAGAGGCGCAGATGCTCACGTTTTCAGAAATATGAAAAGGACATTTTGAGCAAATATTTATACAATCGTCCACCATTCCACAGTGTCCAAACAAAAGCAGGAAGTAAGCTCAGGTCGAAGCCTTTCTCCACCCAGAAGGCTTTTCCGTGCCACTTCTGTGAAACTCCAGTAAGGGATCTGTCCACTAATGGAAACGCAGGCCAAACAATGGGACAAAAAGTCATAACAGTCAGGAGAACTGACATCACTCGTTTCCTCCGACGGAGAAATGAACCGTCTACCCATTACACACGGTCTTGACTTACTACTCATTTCCCAGACAGTGGTTTTGAAGCATTACATTTTGTCAATGGCTCATGGAGATGTCCAGTACTGTCCTAGCTCTCCCTTTATCTCCCCAGATATGCAGGTGTCTGGCCAGGGCCTCAGCGATGATATGTCAGGTGGACAGTGAATTGGTGCCTGTTCCTTTAACCTGTAGCGTGTTGCCTGGCCATCCCAGCTTTGTTTTACAGGGGTTCAATTAAGATAAGGAGGAGATTCCTCCTCACACACAGTAAGTCATGGGCAGAGGATATGAGACAGGCCGTCATTAGCAGTCTTCCTGGCAGAGGCGGTGATGGAAGCAGGTTGGGACTGATCTTATCACCCCTCCATGGCCCTCCTGGTCCCCCGTGGGTCATGGAAGGGGACTAGAGGGGAAAAGAGAGGGGAAGATATGCCCCCACTCCCTTCCTCAGAACTTCCTCTGGCCCCTTATGTTGAGGGGGTAACAATGTTTCAAACGTGGGAATCGCTGACGTGTGGAGGAAATGCCAGGCTTTGGCCTAGTTAGTGAATCACTTTTCACTTGGCTCTTTCCTTTAAAGTTGTGAGAGTGTGAAATAGAGAGAAAGGAGAGGTGCATGTGTTAAAATGGCATTTATGGGCAGGTCCATTTTCCAAAGCAAATACACAAGACCATCCATTGCCTTGACAATGAGAAACATATATAAAAAAAACAACAACTGTGGATTATTTTTCTATTTTTTCATATCATACAGTATCTTAACGATTTTATTCATTTAGCAGACATTTATCCCAAGCGACAGCATACATGGGAATCGAACCCACAACCCCAGCGTCGCAAGTGCCATGCCCTACCAAGTGAGCCAGATGCAACATAGACAATATGAGCATGATATGCCAACATATCAAAGCTGTGGAAAACTGAGACTCTCCTCGGGTCTTGGTTCTGGACATTCCACTGCGTCTACTGCATCAAAAAATACTTTCCTAAACATGACAGCGTTGGAAGGGAATTGGCCGTCAGATGTGGGATGCACACAGAGATAGGGAGAAAGACAGAGAGAGAGAAAGACAGAGAGAGAGAGAAAGACAGAGAGGGAGAAAGACAGAGAGAGAGAGAAAGACAGAGAGAGAGAGAAAGACAGAGAGAGAGAGAAAGACAGAGAGGGAGAAAGACAGAGAGAGAGAAAGACAGAGCGAGGGACAAAAGTATGTGCTGTACACGTTTACTCGTTTTCTATCCAGAAAGCCCCATTTATTTTCAGCACACACAGTCTGGGGAGAGAGTTGAGATAATATTCTTGCCTCTCTGCTTTGTTGTTTATCTCCCAAGGCACTCTCTGGGGAACACTCTGTGTGTCAGTGCTGGCTCTGTCAAACTTTAACAGGAAAAGGGGATCTTGAGGAATTACAGAGAGACAAAATGTATGACGTAATTCCGATAAGGTAAAAATGCCGACAAGGTACAAATCTGTCGTTCGGCCCCTGAGCAAGGCAGTTAACCCACTGTTCCCCGGTAGGCCGTCATTGTAAATAAGAATTTGTTCTTAACTGACTTGCCTAGTTAAATAAAGGTTAAAAGAAAAGATGGGTTAGTGGTGAGATTAACTACCCTAATGATGCTAGCTACCTGTCTCAATTAGCCACCAACCACACCTCACCAAAACGCTGGTCTACCTCAGTAGCTCTTACTACCTGCCAACAATAACCAGTGTAAGTCCTTGGGTGTCTTGCATCAATTCAGCAGCTATACTTCACAGATACCTTGAGCAAAAGGGCATATAGGAACAAGCACCACAATACACACAGACCAGCTCATCATAAACAGACGAATCAGTGGAATGCATCTGAGGCCCCTAGGAAGTGTGTTTGGTACTGTACATCATGTGCATGTTTATGGGCTGCAGCTGAGGAATTCGACAGGACCGCCATTTTAATTAACCGGGGTTGCCGTCTTCCCCGGTCTTCATTGTTTTATGACACCATATTCCACAGTGTTCCACACATCCTTCAGCGGAGGGGAAAATATGCTTTGAATACCCTGTGGTTCCTCCTATGGATAGAGGCCTGCACGCTGAAGATCAGACAGATAGCTAAACACATCCATATGATAAACCTCTTCTCCTCATGGTGAAATATGTCTGCGCTGCACTCTGCACTCTTACGCTGCCCTGCAGCCCTGTCTCTATATACAGTAGAAGGCAGTGTTATTGGTTACTAACTGACATTACTGTTTCCATGTTCAGCATGCTTAGGGAACGTTCTCTTCAAAACATTTGATTGACAGACCATCTTGAGGCCATCATACCACTTAAAACTATAAAACAGGGGCAGAGGGAGAGAGAGAGAGAGTCTTTGATGTTTGACTGAGGGTGGGGGGGGGGGGTGGGCTTCCAATATCTAAATTCCTGGGGCCACAGAGCCCCATTTGGCAGGCAAAGGAATGGCATTATTAGCTGTGGTGACAAGTGATGATGATGATGACGAAGAGTTTTACTGCCGGACTGCCTGTCAGCAATACACCTCTAAAGTAAGCCACGGAAGGGCCCCCAAAAAGAACCACCACCCGCTGGTAGCCGGCTGTTCCCTTAAAAGGGGCCCTAGAGGCTATCAAAGGGGCTTTATCTAGGTAAATATGTGAGTAATTTGAGCAATTTGACACCTGTTTGATGCGTCCAGGTAGACCGTCCATCTCTGGGCCCAGGGAGCGGCAAGACCCAGATGAGAGAGAGAGAGAGGGGAGCTGGCTGGCTGGCTGGTTCTCCAGGACAATATCACCACAGTCATCTGCACAGTCACTCAGCACAGATGAACAGGTGCTGTTTGACATGCGGCAGCATGAAATAGGCCCCCGCACTGTAACACATGCCCTCTCCACCTTCCCTTTCAGTCTGTAAGCTACTAGGCCCTGTGTTAAGATTCCCCTGCTGTATGCCATAATACAGCCTTGTCTTCACTGGGTCTTTGAACGTGACATTGTTGTGAAAGGCCTTTGAGGGAGAGATGGGGAAGTATGTGTTAAGAGGTGCAGGGCTTTGAAGTATGGCCTAGTTTTTCTAGTTTGGCCACCTCAAATTCTTTAACAGATTAGTTTGCTCGTTAATATTGGATTGTTGAACATTTGATGTATCATGTAAAGGATGTGAGATCAACTAACAGCTCGTGTGTCATCCAAGATATGATCTGAGGAGATACCCATCTGTGTCCTGGGAAATTGTCAAAAGGTCATAGATGTCATGGGCATCACTTTCACCTTGCCTTGCTTGACACAGCACACCAAACTGTCCACGGTAAACTCTTATAGCTCACGTATCCCTTATTGCCTAATTAAATTAATGACTAGGCTACTTACAGTGAAATAAATGTTACGCAGATTTGTGGGGGGAGAAGATCAAACTTAACGCTCATCTTCACTCATAACCAAAATCGACCAGACATTCAGATGAGAGAGCATTTGACGCCGTATCAAAGACAGAGCTGAGAGCTGATAGTGATGTGTACAGCAGCACATCAAACAGGTTATCGTGGGTTGGCAAACCTCGACAGTTGTCAGGTGCAGCTCTGCAAGACAACACTGTTTTCTCATTTGGAACATGAAAAATAAGATGTATATTTTTTCCAAACATGAATGAAAGCACAGCTGTCATTCGCAAGCTTTCATTAGGGAACGTGCCTCTACTGGTCCTTTTGAATGGGTAAAGTAGCTTTTTGTTGCTCAGCTATCTCACTAAGGACAAGTTGAGGTCATAGCTATCTTTTTATTTGTACCTTTATTTAACTAGGCAAGTCAGTTAAGAACAAATTCTTACTTTCAATGACGGCCTAGGAACAGTGAGTTAACTGCCTTGTTCAGGGGCAGAACGACAGATTTTTACCTTGTCAGCTCGGGGATTCAATCTTGCAACCTTTCGGTTCCTAGTCCAATGCTCTAACCACTAGGCTACCTGCCGTCCCTATAATGGAAATTCAGTATGAGAATACTGTATTTATTTATTTTTTACCTATAATTAGAGATTTAAGCTGTGCTGTTTGTAAAAATCAACAAGCACTTATCTTATAACAGCGTGATGTTATCTTATTGCAATAATGTGATGAGGCGGTCTACACCTCTATTGGCTGAGTTCTAATCTAGCACTTACTTGTAAACTCAAAGACAAAGTTTAGTCATTTCTCTCGAAATACACCCAAATTCCCTGAAATACTCTCCTGCCCATAGAGATACTTTCCTAGAGCCGTGTTGTCGTTAGAGGTTCCATGATTAGCTGCTGACATAGAGACTGGAAAGGGCTGGTAATCAGGGATAATTAGGGAGCGTAAAGATCTTTGTTGTCCACCACCCAAAATCCATCAAACTACCGAGGGCATCATGTTTAAATTAGTGAGAAGTCACTATAGTATCCCTGGTTTGAATCATTTTAAGAGATGTGCGTTTTTCATATGAATGAAAAATGAGGTCCTTGATTCTGTTCAAGTAGCCAACACACTTAATGCTGCAGATGAAAGTACACAGATGGCATAGCTACAACACATTTCCCCATCAATAAACCTTTATCGTTCATACATAAAACAGAATAGAAAACATTGGGAGTAGATAAAGTGTGGGGGGCGGGGATATCTTTACCTCACTCAGTCTACAGCATTCCTCCATATACTCCTCTAGGCTGTCGCTCGTCGTGCTTTTCCTCAGAGGCCGCTGCTCAAAGTTAACTCCTGTCATATCATCACAGGCCCCTGTAGAGCACTGGCTCTTGGACCTTGTGTTCTCTGAGTTGATCCCGTCAGTCACAGTCCTGTTCTCACCCAGCTCCTCTGAAACCCTATCACTGTCCTCAGCAGTGTCCTTCAAGGCCCTGTGTTGGGCCCTCTCCATATTTATGTCCTTCTCAGTTATATGAAGGTCTACCCTCTCAACTTCTGTGTTGAGTTCAGCCCCCGACTCCACAGTATTGCACTCCAGCACAGCACTGTCTACAGTCGTACACGGTGTGTGTCTCATACCCTCTGTTTGTTTGGTGTCAGAGCACTGTTCAATGGTGAGGAGTGGACCTGGGGTAGGGACAGGAGTATTGAGGTTACAGGAGTCATTGGAGGGTTCCCGGCTGTGGACCACAAAGCTCTGCTCTGAGCCGGTGGGTGTGGAGGGAGAGTTGGTTCCACTGGGCAGTTCCACTCCAGAGTCCTCCGACTCAAACTTGTACAGCATGGGAAGCTGAGAGTCTGAGAAAATGTCAGAGAGGTAGCCTGAGTTCGACTCCATCAGGGGCTGTCCAGGCATGTTATCCAGGTCAGCATTCCCCTTCAAGCCTTTGACAGGCTCTGAGATGTCCTGCTCAGATACTGACATGGAGATAGTGGATGAAGAATCATCAGCGTTGTTGAGGAGCTTCTCATGGAAGTTGTTGAAGAGCTTCATCTTGGTCAAGACAACCTCATTATCCAGCACATTGTCCCCCTTCCCTGTGAATAATGAAAAGCACAATTAGTCAAGCAGCTTTTTTTTGCGCATTACCCGAGTTGCCTATTTCGAGTGTTCCCACAAGTGACTTGAATTTCACTCACAATTATCCCCAATTAAATCAAATGTACGCCAGTGTACGCCAGTTTTCAAGTGTTGCATAGTAGTCTACTCTAAGGGCTACAAAAAATACCACATGCCAGAAAGCTTCAGGTGCACTAAAGGGATGGTGAAGCAAAAACTCTTTCAGATTACAAAATTGACTTTTCTTGACCAGAGACATAGAATACCTAAGAACATCACTAACACCTAATTACAACATCTCTTTCTTAAGGACAGTGGATGTCAAGAGTAAATGTAAGACTGGAGCCGCTCAGGTATTTTAAATATTCTCTCTTTTTGTGTAAGCAGGAGGATGGTGTTTTTGTTCCAAAGGACTCACAGTTGCATGTCCAATTCCTTTGACCATGAATGACAGATGTACTCTCAAAATATACATCTAAGAGGTATTTGAGGATCTTCCAATGAAACCTGAAGACTGGTTTTATACAAACCAGCATTCTTTAACTCGGGCGTACACAGGACACACACTATTTATCTGTGCCCCACACTGGACTGTCCAGCTTTGATCTTAAGGTCCGGTTAATACTATGATGGGGTGCATTCATATGTGACATCTCCTCTTTCTCGCCACGGGCAATCTGATACTCCTCGGTGTCAATCAAACATTATTTTTTCCCCCTTAATTCGAATTCCAAAACAACAAACTTACATAACACCATCTCATAGAGGTCTTCATGGGTCCACCTGAATCCGAATATCCAAGACCCGACCCGAGTCCAAAATTCTAACTTTTCCTTCCAGTCAATGTCAGGTCCTGTTTGATTGTCATTGAGTCTATGTAACTACAGCCGATAGATGCGAATGGCCCCAAATGAACCCGACCACGGCTCTGCATAGCCTATAGCATATTTATTTGACGCTAATAAGGTGCATGTATTAACTTATAAAAGGCTTAGCAAACATATTGTTACGTTCCCCAGTTTCTGTGTTGTGGTTTGTGTATTTGTATGTATGTATTTCAGGAAATGGCTTCCTGGAATCCCCCAAGCAGCTGATTGGTCGACTCCATGGCTAATTGGAGCTGACCCCGCCCCCTCGTCAGGATACAGCTGTATCCCATTAGACTCCTTCTCCAGCTATAAAAGCCAGTGTTCTGTTGCTCAGAAAAGGAGATGATTGCTGAGAGAAGAGGGTGATATCCTGTGTTGGTTGTTGTTAGGAGAGAGAGGATTAGTGTGTCCTGTGTTGGTTGAGTGAGAGCGCTGATTGGTTATGTCTGTTGTCTGTCAATAGGATGCAGTATTTTGATTATTGAAATTGTTTTTGTTATTCTGTTTTTGTTCCCAGGGGGAACGGTAATTCTCTGCCTTTTGTCATCCTTACTCGCACCTACAGTCCCATACCTCTTTCACTCCACGGGGAGTTGAGTTGTAGCAGGGTGTTGCGTTCCCTCTTCCTAGAGGCGTACGTAACACATATTAAGACCTATTTATTAACCAGCAGTGCAACTTGGCTGATTAACATATTGTTTTTGTCACTTGGGTCAGGTCTGTCAATGAATTATATATACTCTAGATGACTAATAGGGGCCGCTGTGTTGAAGCCAGCATGCCTCCATCTTGTCATACTTTTAAAGTATATTATGTGAGCTAAACATTATTTTTATATATGAAGACATTAGAGATTACTAATGTAACTGTTCCCACTACAACAAGAAAAATACTTAAATACATGTAATTTTGTCTTTAAAATTTTGAATTGAAAATACTGTAGAATTCCATTCATTCCTATGGAGGACTGCTCCTACTGGGGAGTGCCAATATGGCCGACCTGTGGCTTCAAAGCCTCTCAGTGAACACGTTTACATGCGCACAGTATTCCGGATAGTAGCTGGACCTTTGATATCCCACTCATGAGTTTCCCTGTAACCATGAATAAAGAGAATATTCTTAATTTAAATTAATATGGGTTAAATGGAATAGTAACTGAAATCTGGACACTGACTGTAGGTATATAACCTCTCACATGTAGCATAATATAATATTAACTCCTGCAGAATTATGTGTTTCTTGCAGTAAAATGATACAAATGTTAATTTTGTTTCAGGAACAGGAGTGGAGAAATATGATTTCTTTCATTCAGTATCTCCTAAGAAAATGTAAATGTGTTATCTTTGACACTGTTAAGCAGACAATATTTCAACCACATAAAATATGCACTCAAGATGAGTTGAAGTCCTATCAGAAAGGTATTTCATAGTTTTCTCAGCTTTTCATTTCCTTAAAACCGGTATGACATTTGGACATTTTACACAGGACCAATCTGTTTTGGAGTTATTGCGTTTTTCTCCCCGGTCCCTAAACAAAACAGTCAACTTTACAGGTGTTGACTAGATTTCTAATGCATTCATTCTATCGATGTAAGACATTATTCTGGTGAGCACTACTTTATTTAGTCTTCTGGGTCAACAAGTTATGACAGAAGAGAAGCTGCATTCATCTAACTGTAGCTGACAAACAAATGGCCTACCTAATGTCGGAAATTATAAATCAGATAGTTGTCTAGATATGGGGTGAAAGTCGCTAGTAGGCTATACGGTCCAGTAAGGAGTATCAGCAAAATAAATGATTATGGAATAATAGGGGATGGAACTGCAAAGGTAGCCTACTTTTTAAAGTGATTTCTTTGACAATCAGATGAAAACCTCATCACAACAACACCCATGTTATGCTAAACTGAGCCTGCGCAGACCGTGAAAAACAACAGTAAACAAGATAAGATGTTTACATGCCACAGTATCCCCTCTAAGATCAGCATATCCCAGGCATCTTAGCCGGGTTTCTCATAACTGGGATACAAGCGTTTTCGGGTTATTGTAAACGGGATATGATGTTTACATGTGTCAACTCAAAACCAAAATACTTGAGTATCCCGAATAATAACAGGATATTGGTGTGCATGTAAATGTGGTCAGTGAACAATACACAGTATCAGCAATCCAGGGTTTATATACATCATTGGTCTAGGTTTGGTTGTCGTTGGGTCCATTCGGATTCGGGTCTGATTGTTCTCGGCTCGGTTTGGGTCCGGGGTCCCACCTTTTTTTAAATTATCGGGTCGGTTCGGGTCCTGGTCTGATTGTCCTCAGGTCCCTTTGGGTCCGGGTCCAACTTTTTGGACCCGAGAAGACCTCCACCATCTCCTTGAGCATCTCATATGTTTTAATTAAATCTGAGTATTACTTTATTCTATTTATTTCGTCCTGTGCTGCAAATCTAACCCAAGCATCTTTCTGGTATAACGTAATAGCAGATTGTTAGATAAAACTTCAACAATAGAGGCTATTATAGAGGCTATTTAAATTGAAGATCTGGCCAAGGCAAATGTGAGATTAAAAAGGGCTTTGAAGATGTAATCTAGTGCTTTCATTCACTTTAGTGAGGGGAGTTTTTGAAGGAAACGTTTGTGAGAGCTAAAAGAAAAGTAAAACTGAATTATTTTGAATATAAATACTAGTTGAATCTCATTACCACCTTACCTCAATACCAAACAAAACAAAACTTCCTAACATGATGCCTACTTAAATTATGCCTACTTAAGGAGTTGTGGTAGGCCATTTAAAATATTTTACTGCAGTGGGCTACAGGAATATATAAACCCTCCCAGGGGAATTCCATAGCTGATTGTTAGGAAATTAGGCAGGCAGAGTTTGTGATTGGATTGGAGGGGACATGGATAGAACGATGAATGATCAAATTCACAGGAGCGCAGGCTGAGTGATGATCCTAAAACCTAATTGGCAGGAAGTTGGTCACTGAGATGAGCACACAAAACTGATTGGAAGTAGGTGTAACCACCATGTTTTGTTATAACATTCTACTGCCAAACTATTTGGAGATGGTGACGTGTCAGATTTAAAAGCAGCCAGTCAATTACATTGTAATAAATCATATTACAGTGATCCTATTCCCTCATTTTTGAAGTTGAATGAATTATCTTAGCATGGAATTGCATTTGAATATTAGTGGGGGTTGTGAGGTGGAGATACTTCCACCCTGTTTGCTCGCTGCTTTTTCTCACAAAACAAAACCCATTGTTTTATTATTTCACTGTGAATAACATCCACAACAATGGAGGCACACCCATGTTTTCCCTGAGAAAACAATCAGTTGTGATAATACTGTTTTGGGGTTAGATAGCAGCTCCTATCAGCCTTGGTTCTGGCTCAGGTCTCTTCCCATTTCAAACAATGGCCTTGTTTTCCCAGTTAGTTTACATTTAGCGATTCTGGCCTAAGCTTGTGAATCAAGGTAGCGGAGCAGTTACGTGGGGTTTCCAGACCACAACGTTGGCCTCTTGGAAATATTATAAGATTCAGAAATTCCACTGGTGGACAAATAACTTTAACATTAGTATCAGAAAGCAATACTTGCTAGCATATACTGTCAAATGTAGCCTACATGTGTTTTCTCTTTCAAATTCTGAGTTCAATGCGTTCAACCGAAGAACATTCAGTCAAAATTCCACTGTTTATTTAAGTAGATATCATGAATGAGTTTTAATCGACAAAATTGTGTGTGGTATACATGTGTCATTTGGTATGTCTCACTTAACTAGAATGAGATGTGTACTTTCTACATGACATTCCCATAGTGCTAATGTTACATGTGGAAAGAATTTCACTGGCTTAACTCAAGACAGTATTCTCAAAGCAAATTATTGCAGTAGAGGCAAGGGAATGTATTTCCTGTTTTCTTCAAATGCCGGTAAAATGTAGCACAACTGTTTCCACTGTGGTCAGAGCAAAAGTACAACTACAGTGCCTTCAGAAAAAAAAATCTGTGGAAAGACTTGAAGATTGCTGTTCACCGCCACTCCCCATCTAACTTAACAGAGCTTGAGAAAATGCCCAAATCCAGATGCGCAATGCTTATACAGACATTCCTAAGACAACCCAAAGCTGTAATTGCCGCCATAGGTGCCTCTACAAAGTGTTGATTCAGGGGTGTGAATACTTATGTAAATGAGATTTCTGTATTCCATTTTCAATACATTTGCAAAAACATATTTTCACTTTGTCTTTATGGGGTATTGTGTGTAGATGGGTGAGAGAAAAAAAATATTTAATCCATTTTGAATTCAGGCTGTAACACAACAAAATGTGGAATAAGTCAAGGGGTATGAATACTTTCTGAAGGCACTGTACTTCAACAATGTTTATGCCCTATTGTGTCAACAAATACCTAGCAACATCAGATGAAAGACTTGTCCAAGTGTGAGTTATTTCTGAGTCATTCTTTAACATGTCTCTGGAGTCTGGAGAATACAGCCTTTGATCAAATCAAATCAAATTTTATTGGTCACGTACACGTGTTTAGCAGATGTTATTGCGGGTGTAGCGAAATGCTTGTTCGTGCTTGATCTAGCCTGAGTCCTGAACAAAAGCTTATACAGGATCATATGGTGCTTCCCTTAATAGAGGTTTCACCAGTACAAACAACAGCAAGACTGCAAATAAAAACACACTTAAAGACACATTTAACCAAGCCCTATTGCTCCCAGATGAACACATAGCATGGACACTCCTGAATCCTGAGCAGTCCAATCAGAAGTATGGAAATGGATGTCTGGGATGGCCCTCAAGGTATGACTGTACACTAAAGAACTTGTAAATCTCATATGTATACCCATTTACAGCAGCTCCCTAAGCCTTGATAAGGCTGTGGTCCCTTGGGGGAGATATGAGAGACTGCAGTCCATGTGTAACCCTCTAGCAGTACCGCTCTGACTTTCTCTTAATTGTCTTTATCAGGTCAGTCTATGGTCAGTCATGTGTTATCAATACGAGTGTAATGGGAACTGGTGTATCTCACACGATGGCAACAGACCAGAAGGAGTAGATAGTTAAAGAGCAACATTGATGATCTCCTGCATAACAGCTACCAGAGCCGGTTCCATGAGCTCAGTCGAGGTCTCAACTTACTATTGAGAATAAGAATAGTAAAATACACCGCGCAATGTAAAAATGTGGTTATGCATCAGCGTTTTTTCTCTTGCTATGTCAGTCACTGACAGTCACTCAATTAGCCACTGACAGTCACTCAATCAGCTAAAAAAAAAAATATTGGTAGTTAGTCCAGCCAGCTATATAAACTTGTAGTAATCATGGCTTGTTAGTCATTCTCACTCAGATATCATATTAACATGGCATAAGTCATTACAAAATGGGTAGAATTGCAGGAAATTTGCTGTAAAACTGCACGTTTGTTCTCTCTGCCCCATGGCAAAAGGAGTAGAATTGCATGAAATGTATTATGAAATTGCAGTTCTCTCCGCACCCATGGCAAAATCTGCAGAATTACAGGAAATTAACTTTAAAACAAAACATTTTCTCTCCGCCATCAAGAGGGGGGCCACTAAAATGTTTTGCCGTGAGGTGGGGAGCCCCTAACCCAATTTTGCTTAGGGCCCCCACAAGACTAGAGCCGGCCCTGACAACTAGTGTACTGCATTTCATCCTATAGACCGACATACTGCACAACATGTAGGCTGTTGTATTTTGGCTGAAAGTTACTAAATGTTTGTATCTGCTACTGTAAACTAAAGCCCCCAACTGTCCCACCAAAAATAACTCATCTGAGTTTTCTTTAACTTCTTAGGGCTAGGCCCCTTTTTTCTCAATTTCCGCCGAGTTTTCTTTAATTAACATGCAAGCAAATTGTAAACTGCATTGCCATAATGTTTACGCTAGCAGCCAAAGCTTTACTCTCACAAGGTGTCATTCACCTTGTACTTCGAAGTTCACTGACATCCTAGGTATTGATATGCACTAGTATTTAAAGCAGTGCTGGGCTTCTAATTGAGCACAGGGATTTGCTGATGAGGGGGCATTTTTTTCTGTTGTCCTGAGGAGAAAGCAATCTGCATCCAAATCCCTTTGGATTTTCAATTAATGACCTAGAGACCTGGCTCTCTGTTCAGAGAGATCAAACAGCACCTCACCCAGCTCCAGGCAGCTTGGAATGTGAATAATGCAATACAATGTAAGTGCCCAGGAGTATGAATAAAGTGGAGGTATGTGTTTTGTAAAATACAAACAAGAGAAATAGGTCAATGCCTGTGTTTGCAGAATATGTCGAGACCCTATTTCCCAATCAGTTTTCTTCCATAACCTCGACCACAAACTCTTTATTCAAGACCTTATCTTTCAGCAGAAGTACCCGAATGACTTCGTTGGAGAAGTTGACCTGGTTTTGGTCAACTGGTTTTGGCTATAGGTTCTCACTCAATAGCAAACCAAAGAACTAAAGGGTTGCTATGTTTCAGGTTGTCTACACAGAGCAAGCTTAGAGGAAATCATTTCTGAAGTCCCTTTATGCAAGCCATCTTTTTCAACAGCACCAATTGACATTTTGATGTGCAAAGCGCTCTGTGAACGCCTTCGGGTCTCATGCCTTATAAAGCCAGGAAGCCCCATCTGTGTCAGGTTTCAGAACCCACATTTGCATAGGGAGTAACGTGTTATGTTTTCTGGCCTATCCAGACAAATAATCTATTCCCTCTGAGTGAGTGAGCCCAGCCTGGGAGAGCCCAGCCCGTCATATGAACGGTGACAGTCTAGCGATTCCAGTCGTTATGGTTTCATCTGGCTGTGGGGTTGTTCCACCTCAAAAAAGCACAATATAGAGGATTTCGACACCCACCATCTCAAGTTGTTCGGAAATCATTTCTGCTGTTAGAAACAAATAAGATTAGCATTCCTGCAACATTATTTTGTTTAAATATAATTTGATCTCTGATAAACTAAGATAATTGATTGCACCCAAATTGGCAATTTTAATTTATAGGATTCATTTAATATTCAATAAATATAGTACCTAACATCCAATTTGGATCAAAGTCGGAGTATTGTTTCTTCGCCATTTGTTATGTATTCTCAGTGAATTCAGTGATGTTTTTCCCACCTGTTCAGAGAAATTAGTAATTGAAGTTGTTAGGTCTATGTCCCTTCCTACATCCTGATATGACCAGGTTCTGTCCACTAGATGGTGCTGTTCCTGCTGTTAGGTGATATTTAAAAAAAGACCCCCCCCTCAATGTTAAAGTTCACCCAAATTACAAAATGACAATTTATAACGAACTATTACTAGAATGGTGAGTTCCAGACCTTTCTAAAACGATGTTATTGTTTATGGCCATCTCATGAAAAATAATTATGTTTGGGTATGTCTATTTAGGAGGAAATAGAAGAGGTTTTAAGAGAAAACATATATTTTTCTGGGACTGAAGAAACTAGGAACCTATTTTCAAAACCAAGAATGTGGAAATTAATAAAAAGTGGAGATTAATAAAAACATTATTTCATGGATTAAAGTTAATCAAGAAACTGGTTCAATAAATTAGAAAAACAACATTCTTGCTTTGTGAGAAAAAACATTTGCCTCTTTTCTTCTCTGTTTATGTTATCTTATCCTTACTCATGAATGCAGTAATTGCCGGTTCCTCTGAATTAGCAGCAGACAGAAATGGGACCAGATTGACATTAATCACACACTGAAGTCACCTTGCTTATTCAACCATGTAATCCAACTACCCATCATTGTGATACAATCTGCTTGGCTTGATGCCTCAAATGATCTGGTATTGCACCCAAGCAAGTGTCAACATCATCCAGGTGTCATCATCGGAAAGACAAAACAGATCTGAAATCCCACACTGTAGTTGAACAGACAGCTGAGTCAGCCAGTTTTCAGTAAGGCTGAGTAACCCCACAACATATAATTAGTCTACACACTGTCCGCCCCCCTAGACTCGTCTTTAGCGTCCTTTCTGTCATAAAAGACGGAGTCAGATGTTTCCCTTAACATTCATTTCACATTCCAGACACACAGTTGATTATTGTCAATCAGCTTAGCCAACAAAAATAAGCCCCGGATAATCAACTTCACAATGATCTCTCTAAAGGGGAGTTTAGATAAATGGATCGCCCTGCCGCCCTCCCAAATGCCTGGAGTCTCCACTCTACTGTGAGAACAACGGTTTAAGCTCCTGGATGGCTGTCACTCCCTCACAGGGAAAACACAGCCAGCCAGCCAGTTGGCAGAAGCTGGTCTGATTGGGGAGGGGCTAAAATATGTGCTGTAAGGAGGGGTAATATTCATTCCTCCCCTCTGCAGTGTGTGTGTATGTGTGTGTGTGTGTGTGTGTCCTTCATTAGATTTCACAGACCCTCCCTGAGGTGTGTTGACCTGTGTATGTGCAGACTCAACATTCCACTACTGCTCTCGCAGTAGGGTAGAAGCTGGGATTCCAACAAACAGATGATTTACAACTAGAGAATGACAGATGGTGTTAGGTTGAGCATGTACAGTATATTTCTACTGAAATGCTCCCATTAATTAAACTAGGCCAAGAAGAGTTTCAAATAAACTTTTTTTCCACTCACTGAAAAGGGTGTTTTCCTGCTTAGTGTTTTTGAAAGTAGGCTTTATCTCCCCAAGCAGGTGTGCTCCTCCGAATGCAAAAGGCGGGCTCCAGTAGCTCAGGCTCTGGGCAATGGCATGTGTAAGCCCCGGGCAAAACTATTAATTCAGTTGGCCCCTTGGATCCTAAGTGGAAAGGTCAAAAACAGGTTGTGACAGGCGTGCTATTTTTACGGCCGGGGGGCTTTGGAGAATGTCCGTTCTCTGTTAGCACTTTGAGTGGTTAGTTGAACTGACCATAAGTCTGCTGGTAGAACTTCATGCCCACTACTAGTCACTGTCATGAAATGTTTTTGAATACAAGTTTCAACCTCAAGTTGTTATGGATGTAATGATAACTGGAGGTGAATACTCAAGAGACACATTTATAATTCAAGGAAAGCACCATTATGATCCAATTGACCGAAAGAAAACAAAAAACATATTTTCCAACATAATTTCAACTGCAGTTCAGGTGACAGAAACAAGATGCCCTGATGAGGTGTGAAATACCACAACACACCTTCCCTCTCACCCCTTCCCCATCTCTCACCTCATCCCCCAAGGAAACCCACCAGGGCACCTCTCAGCTCCATGTCTCTCAACACACAGGCCTTGTATCTTTTTTCCAATTCCACCTCTTCCTTGGACGTAATGTCGACCCTAAGTAGGATTCCCAGACTGCGAGCTAGAAGCTAGCAGGGACCCCGCTCCCCACGCCTCCACTATCAGACGCCATTAGGATAAGGCAAGAATGAGCTAACTCAAGTCAAGTCTCCTTGGGGCTAGTTTCCTCCAACACCTCAGGTCTGGAGTTTGAATCCTCCCACAATCCCCCTCACCAACCAACTCTGATGTTTCAAAATAACACATATTACTTCAAAATTGAACACAAATCAACATGAATATGTTTAAATAGGTAATTCCCAATCTTGTTGGAGATTTGATGAAGGAATCCTATATTGACACTGCTATTGGCTTTTGATTATTGTGATGATCATGAATTATTGTGGCAGGATCACACTGGAAAAACTAGGGCATCAAGACACAGTTGAACTTCACACATAGTTGAAGTAAATCTGATGTTTGACATGTAAAGTACTCCCCTTACTCCCTTCAGGTGCTCAAATTCCTCAGGATCTGAATCATACCTGTCAGCCTGTCCTCACAGGATGATTCCATTCCATATATCAGTGAATTCCACTGTGTGCCGTTCTACCTGGTTGTTTATGAGTCAGGGTGATGAATACGGGGAGGCAAGTGGGGACTCTTGATTTGTTTATCGCTATAAAGTTAACATTTGCTGATATAATTCCTTAGTATGTGCTCAGGGAAACGCTATACACAAAGGGTGTGTTCGTAAATGCATCCGTTATTCTGCGCTCTGGCACACACAGACGAGAGTGCTCTGAAATCGGAGTAGATAGCCCGAGTGAATGTACAAAGTAAGAGCCCAAGGATGTTTCTGATTGTTAGCACTTTCACACCCTGATCTGTTTCACTTGTCTTGTGCTTGTCTCCACCCCTCACCAGGTGTCTCCTATTTTTCCCCATTATCCCCTGTGTATTTATACTTGCGTTATATGTTTGTCTGTTGCCAGTTCATCGTGTTTTGTCAGGTCTTACCAGCGTGTTTCCCATTTCGCCAGTTCTCTAGTTCTTGTTTTTTAGTCTTCCCGGTTCCGACCTTTCCTCCTTTCCGACCTTTCCTGTCCTGACCCTGAGCCTGTCTGCCGTTCTGTCCTTGATTGACTCTGCCTTGGATTACGAACCTCTGGCTGCCCTCGACCTGCTCTTTGCCTGCCCCTTTATTATAATAAATATTCTGAGAACCAAACTATCCGTCTCCTGTGTCTGCATCTGGGTCATATCCTGAGTTGTGATAAACTCCTTTTAACCCCAAAAAATTAGTGTCATTGTATTTCACCTCCTCTTGCGATCCTCTTTCTGTGAACTAAACAGGGATTGAAGACGACAATAGGGCCACACAAGAATACACCAATAAATGACTTGCCTTGATGTACTGTACACAATGTGAGTGTTATCTTTACAATGGTTATTTTCTTCCAACCCAAAGATCATGGCAAACAACATGATTCCTGCCAATGGGAGTCTAGACTCTTTCACAACTACAACAATGCTGGAAAATCTTTGGTCTTAGGACAAAACAAATTGAGGATCTGAGGGGGGACAATCCTTCCCAACGTGTGTTGGTCATACTGTACATAAACTGAGATCGTTATCTGATAGAGGCGGATTCTTGGAATGTAGATAAACCTGTAAGCTACAGAATAGTCCCATTATAAAGGAGTGGAAGGAGAATGAGAAGTTACACTGTATCACAAGAGCCCCATAGATTCTGTGACTATTAACAGGTCCTAAACACAAGATGATAACTATGTTTTTGAGTCAGGATATTTCAGACTTTTTCCCCCCTTTAACATGCAATATGTAGCTATAATGCTTTATCAGATGTGATTTGTCAAAGCACTTGTTTTTGCATTGTCATATAACATAAAGCTTTTTGTCTGCTGATTACCATATGTAATGTAATATGATGTTCTTCAATTACCACAGACATGAGGATGTGGATTGATATGAACGTGTTTCACAGCTTTTTTCAGAACGGCTCCACAACACCGACTATTAATGTCCTTTCCTCTTAGGTTTGGTTATTTCATGACACTGCCGAGTTTTGAAGAGTCAACCTAATTTTTGGTGGCACGTCTGTACAATATGCTTTGCTTTAGCTTGGATCGTTTATAACAAACAGATGGTACATAAATTAGTATTTAAAAAAAAAAAAATGTTTTTAATGTCTCACTCCCCAATGGTATAGTAATTAAATGTATTGCCATTGGAAAGCAAAAGTAATTGTTCTGTCTGGGCTCCAAATTAAAACCATGCTAGGCTATATAAGAGCATATTGTTGCTTATTCTAATCAAGAGACCATTACACTGTATCAAGTCCAGTTCTCCTCAATCCATTCTATTGGGACATACAGTGTGTACGTCAGTAAAACTCTGAATTTAGAACCTGCAGATTCACAGCAAAGCAAATGTGTTGTCTTGCCCTTGCAACTTTTCACAACTTTTCACAAAATGCATCCCTAGTCAATTGAACTACAGATGTGAGATCTTAATTTGAGCCAGTTTGCTACAGCAGAAAAATAATCCTTCAGCAACAGGAAATGTGAATTATTATGTGGATTATAAATAATGGACATTTCTCTAAGGGTTGATACATTTTTCATTAGGGCAAATAAATTGGAAATTTCAAAATGGAAATTACAAATTTAGAAGACTTTAAAAAATCAAATACACTAGAAGTTTGCATTTCCTGCTTTTCAGGAAGATTCTCAGCAACAAGTGATCAAATTAAGATCCTACATCTGTATTTGTATTTATTTATTTATTTAACCTTTATTTAACTAGGCAAGTCAGTTAAGAACAAATTCTTATTTACAATGACGGCCTACCCCGGCCAAACCCGGACGACGCTGGGCCAATTGTGCGCCGCCCTATGGGACTCCCAATCACGGCCGGATGTGAACCAGGGACTGCAGTGACGCCTCTTGCACTGAGCTGCAGTTCCTTAGACCGACAGGCAACAATACTACATTACTCTCCGCTGTTCACTGAGAAAAAGTCCATGTGGATATGAGTCAATATATGTTTGTTTTTGTCTATGTTAGCGGTTCCCAACTCTAGTCCTCGATTACCCCAACAGTATTTTTTTTTATTGTAGCCCGGACAAGCATACCTGATTCAACTTGTCAACTAATCATCAGGCCCTCAATTAGTTGAATCAGGTGTTTTTTTGTCTGGGGCTACAACAAAATATGTGTGCTGTTGGGGGTACTTGAGGAGTTGGGAACCACTGGTCTATGTGATGAGACTATCAGTCTCGGGAAAATCCTGACACCATAACAACCCAATGCTCTTAACTAAAGACACCCTCTACTTTCAGACTGAAATTACACGTGTCTCAAACCACAAAAACACATCCATCAGACACTCAAATTACAATTTGTGCTGGCAAATCTAGCTGGTAGGATGAGACAACATGATAGCACAAGGGACAGAGACAGGTTCAACATGAAGCATACTGTACCTTTCCTCCAGGGGTTCAGGATGGCAAATGACTTCTGCCAGCTGAATACCATGCTGGCTTTAGTCCTCCCCTGGCTCATAGATGTAATTCCACAGGTTCAGCAACTACAGAAAAAGTGTGTAAAATACCCCCTCCTCCTCAGCCTAAAAAACAGCAGTCAAGAACTCCTCATCCCGTCTTGTTATTTGTCTTATTTTCTGCTTATTCCAGCTCCACTGAGGCTCTCAAAGTAAACTTCAGTGTTCAGTTCTGTGGGAGGCATCTGTTGTCACAGAGCTGAGTCTGTCCCCTGTTTGCGTCATGGTGCCTGCCTCCTGCTTACCTGTCTGCCGGTCTGTCTGGTAGCGTGCCTGCCTGTGGCTTGTTGCGTCTGTATGTGTGTCAGTGAGCTTCACTCCTCCATCTGAGGAGAGAGAGGGGGCCGGCCTCAACCGACAACATACACCACTACCACAGGCACAGATCCGCTGGGAGGAGTGGCAGCCAGCCAGAGAGAGGAGGAAGGGAAGAGAGGAAGGAAGGAAGAAAGGAGGAGAGGGAGGAAGGGAAAATACTAGGGAGAAGCATGGGACTCAAATTCAACCTGAGGGTGAATGTCTGAGAATAATAACAGATGGATAGAAGGAGAGAGAAAGGGGTAGAGGGGGTCAATTGCCAGATAAGGTATTATTCACTGAGATATAGTATTTTTTATCCCCCTTGTCATAGGGAAAGTGAGGGGGTGGAATCTGCATCATGTGTCAATTACTCTATTGGGAAAACAGATATGTTTCACTTTTGCATCTCAGAAGAGAGACAGGGTGGAGAATGTGCTGTCTTTCATTATAAACACTCACATCGGCCAGGAAATACCAAAGGAAAATGAACTGGATGATCCAGTCTGCCTCACAGTAGAGTTCCTAATCTACTTTTACACCAAAATAAAATCCCCAGGTAGATTCTTGACTAGATATCTGACATTTTATCCCATTGTTAAAGCCAGACTGTATTGGCATCTGCTAACATATAACATCTCAACAAAACAATGGCTCTGGAAATGTTTCACTACACTTCAAGCCTGATACTGTACTACTGTTAATCAATGATAGCCAAAGTGGGACATTTGAAAACATTCCAGAAATATACACTACATGGCCAAAAGTATGTGGACACTCCTTCAAATTAGTGGATTTGGCAATTTCAGCCACACCTGTTGCTGACATGTGTCTATGTGTCCAATGCAATTTGATTTGATTTGATTGGACAGGTGTATAAAATCGAGCCCACAGCCATGCAATCTCCATAGACAAACATTGGCAGTAGAATGGCTCGTACTGAAGAGCTCAGTGACTTTCAATGTGGCACTGTCATAGGATGCCACCTTTCAAAACAAGTGAGGTTTTTAAATCTCTGCCCTGCTAGAGCTTCCCCAGTCAACTGTAAGTGCTATTATTGTGAAGTGAAAACGTCTAAGAGCAACAACGGCTCATCCGTAACGTGGTAGGCCACACAAGCTCACAGAACGGGAGTGCTGAAGTGCGCAAAGCGTAAAAATCTACTGTCCTCGGTTGCAACACTCACTACCAATCCCCAAACTCCCTCTGGAAGCAACGTCAGCACAATAACTTTCCGTTGGGAGCTTTATGAAATGGGTTTCCATGGCCGTGCAACCATACACAAGGTTAAGATCACCATGCACAATGCCAGGCGTCGGCTGGAGTGGGGTAAAGCTCGCCACCATTGGACTCTGGAGCAGTGGAAACATGTTTCCCTAGAGTGATGAATCACGCGTCACCATCTGGCAGTCCAACGGACAAATCTGTGTTTGGCGGATGCCAGGAGAATGCTACCTGCCGAATGCATAATGCCGACTGTAAAGTTTGGTGGAGGAGGAATAATGGTCTGGGACTGTTTTTCATGGTTCGGGCTAGGCCCCTTAGTTCCAATGAAGGGAAATCTTAACGCTACAATATACAATGACATTCAAGACGATTCTGTGCTTCCAACTTTGTGGCAATAGTTTGGAGAAAGCCCATTCCTGTTTCAGCAGGAAGCGAGGTCCATACAGAAATGGCTTGTCAAGATCGGTGTGGAAGAACTTGACCTGGCCTGCACAGAGCCTGCACAGAGCCCTGACCTCAACCCCATCGAACACCTTTGGGATGAATTGGAACGCTGACTGCGAGCCAGGCCTAATCGCCCAACATCAGTGCCCGACCTCACTAATGCTCTTGTGACTGAATGGAAGCAAGTACCCGCTGCAATGTTCCAACATCTAGTGGAAAGCCTTCCCAGAAGAGTGGAGGCTGTTATGATAGCAAAGAGGGTGTTGTGGAAATTCTTACACAGAGACACTCAAAGTCAATCTTAAATTAATCATTGTTTATTATTAGCGAGCTGGCGAGGTTCCAACAAACTTAATGCACCATAGTGGCTGTCTGTCAGGAGCTCCGTTAGGTCAGTCCCAGCAGTTGTCATATATATGGCTATCATGGTTCCTCCTGGCACCAGAGGGCAACAGAGACCGCCCTAGAGACTTTTATTAGACTCAGGTGTGTCATATTATTTCGTGAGTGTGTCCTTGTTAAAAGAGGTGTGTTTTCTGTGGTCCTTTGCAGAAGCTTGAATTGTTTACTGTGTGTGTTCATTTCCTGAGTGAGTTTTTGAGACTTAGTGTTTGTTGTTTTCTAGTGTACTGTGATCCTGCGGCTACTGTTTCTCAGTAAAGTATTTATGTTTATCCTTAACCACTGATTCCTCGTCTGGTCTCTTCTCTGCACATGGGTCCAACCTCATCACTTCACAGCAAGCTTCTGCCACAACATGGACCCAGCAGAGATCACCCAGATCCGGAATGTGGTAGCCTACCAAGGAGCACTGTTAGGACGGCAGCAAGAACACCTCTCCCAAATCTCCGGGACCCTTCAGGGACTTGCCAAGTCTGTCACATCTGCTCCTGCCACACCCCTAGTGGACATACGGTGTCTCCTTGACCTGCAGCCATTCCCCCAGTACCCTCTCCCTCTCTCTGTGTGTGATTGTATGGTTGGAGACACGTGTGCTGGAGTCAGAGCAGATCCCCACCAGCTGCAACCTGTTCCATAATCAAGACCTCTACAAATACTCAGTCCTGCCCCTTCCACTCTGCCAGATCGTAATCTCCGTTCAGTCAGTCATTCTTCTAGCTTTTTGTTGTTATTTAAGATCCTGCTGTGCCTGTTTTCCTGCCTGACACTGTTTATCCTTGGGGCAGCAGGTAGTCTAGTGGTTAGAGCGTTGGACTTGTAACCGAAAGGTTGCAAAATTGAATCCCCGAGCTGACAAGGTAAAAATCTGTCATGCTGCCCCTGAACAAGGCAGTTAACCCACTGTTCCTAGGCTGTCATTGAAAATAAGAATTTGTTCTTCACTGACTTGCCTAGTTAAATAAAGGTAAAATACATTTTTAAAATCCTCTCACTGCAGTTTTTCCACTATGGTTCCTGTTCCACATCTCACTGCTACCCTGTTCTGGATTCAGCTCACCACCACTCCCTTGGATTCCCCTTCGGACCTGTTAACCCTGTCCCAACCCAGCTCACTCTATCCTCAGCCTCCACATCTGGTTTCCTACAACTCATCCGAGCTTCCCCGGATCTGCACTCCATTTCTCCCTGTGTTACAATAAATACCTTGGTTCATTCATCCCTGTTTCCTTGTCTGAGTCTGCTTGGGTTCCCCTGTGCTGCTCCGCCTAACAGAATCGCATGCAGCTGGGTCACACGTCTGAGCCCACAGGAGCGTGCATGTGCGAAGGCTGCTTCCTCTACGGCGGAGGTCTCGGCAATCTCTGTGCTACCCGCCCAGAGTTTACGGAATATGCCAGGGCTCGCCAGCACAGGGGAAGAAACTGACGAGCTGTGCAGTTACCTCTCGGCTACCCAGTCACCATCTGTTACTACCCACAACCCTCCACTGGGACAACTGTCAGCACCAGATTCAAGCCTTTGTGGACTCCGGGACTGCGGATAATTTCATTGATCAAGACTTCGCCGGAGATTTACTGATCCCCTGCATGAAATGTCCCATCGATCTGCAGATTCAAGCCCTCAATGTACGCCCCATTGGCTCCGGTCAGGTGGAATATCAGACCAAGCCCATTCTACTGCAGGTTGGGGTGAACCACTGAGACTCTTAGTTTTCTGTTGATCGCTGCTCCCGAGAACCCCCTTATACTAGGGTACCCCTGTGTAACAGTATAGCTTCCGTCCCTCTCCTCGCCCCTACCTGGGCTCGAACCAGGGACCCTCTGCACACATCAACAGCCACCCTCGAAGCATCGTTACCCATCGCGCCACAAAAGCCGTGGCCCTTGCAGAGCAAGGGGAACAACTACTTCAAGGTCTCAGAGCGCGTAACGTCACCGATTGAAACGCTATTAGCGCGCACCACCGCTAACTAGCTAGCCATTTCACATTGGTTACTCTTGGCTTGCGCTACATAACCCACTAGTTTCCTGGTCCACGGGACACCTACTAGACTGGGGTATGGACTGCCAAACTAAATGTCTAAGACCCCCACCAAGAGCCTCATCGTGTCCTCCTGCATCCCTTGAAGACCAATGCTTTTTTTCTGCTCCTCGACCTCCAGGAGGCCTTCAGTAAGAGGCTGGCCGCCACCCTTCCCCTCATCGTCCTTACAACTGTGCCATAGAACTCCCCGAGATCATCTGTGCTCCCTTTCGACCCCTGAACCAGCAGTCATAAACAATTACATCCGGGAGTCACTGGAGGCAGGTTTCAATCGCCCCTCTACATCCCCTGCTGGTGCAGGCTTCTTCATGGGTAAGAAGAATGGAGGCCTGTGTCCCTGCATCAACTACAGAGAGCTGACCCAGATTACGATCGAGAATTGTTACTCCCTACCCCTGATGTCCTCCGCATTGGAGTTGGTCCAAGGGGCCCAATTCTTCACCAAACTGGACCTCTGTAAGCGTTGCAATCTGGTAAGAATCAGGGAGGGAGATGAGTGGAAGACTGCCTTTAACACCCCTAGTGGCCACTATGAGTATTTAGTCATGCCCTTCGGATTATCAAACTCTCCGGCAGTCTTTCAAGAATTGGTCAATGACACCCTGAGGGACATGTTGAATTGGTTCATCTTTGTTTACCTCGACGACATCTTGATCTTCTCCAAGAGCATTCCGGATCACACACTGCATGTCCGCCAAGTCCTGAGACGCCTCCTGCAGAGTCAACTATATCAAGATAGAGAAGTGTGAGTTCCACATATCCCAGGTTTCCTTCCTGGTCACATTACCTCTACCACAGGCATCCAAATGGACCCCGTAAAAATTGAGCCAGTTGCCGACTGGCCCCGTCCCACCTCACTCAAGCAGGTCCAGCGGTTCCTCGTTTTAGCCAATTTTTACAGCCATTTTATTTGCAACTTTGGTGTGGTGGCAGAGCCTCACACAGTCCTAACCAGTAAGTCCCAGACCCGTTTTTGCTGGACCCCCGAGGCTGACAGGGCATTCATGGAGCTCAAGGGACATTTCAACTATGGACCCATCCTCATTCATCCTGATCCAACTCATCCCATTGTGGTGGAGGTGGAGCAGAGGCGGTCCTTTCACTGCGGAACGAGGAGGACAAGAAACTGCACCCATGTGCCTTTCTCTCCAAGTGGTTCTCGCCAGCGGAACGCAACTACGATGTAGGCAACCAGGAGCTCTTGGCAGTTGTGGGCTCTTAAGGGGTGGAGACGCTAGTTGGAGGGGGCACCTCCTCCTTTTGTGATCCGGGAGGGGGGGGGGGTACTGTCATTGTTCCTCTTGGCACCAGAGGGTGGCAAATACCATCCTAGAATATTTTATTGGAGGTGTGTATTATTATGCCTAGAAGACCAGCATCACGGAGTCCCCTCTTCGTTGTTGAGACTGATGTTTTGCGGGTAATATTTAATGAAGCTGCCAGTTGAGGACTTGTGAGGCATCTATTTCTCAAACTATAACTATAACTATATGTACTTGTCCTCTTGCTCAGTTGTGCACTGGGGCCTCCCACTCCTCTTTCTATTCTGGTTAGAGCCAGTTTGCGCTGTTCTGTGAAGGGAGTAGTACACAGCGTTGTACGAGCTCTTCAGTTTCTTGGCAATTTCTCGCATGGAATAGCCTTCATTTCTCAGAACAAGAATAGACTGACGAGTTTCAGAAGAAAGTGCTTTGTTTCTAGCCATTTTGAGCCTATAATCGAATCCACAAATGCTGATGCTCCAGATACTCAACTAGTCTAAAGAAGGCCAGTTTTATTGCTTCTTTAATCAGGACAACAGTTTTCAGCTGTGCTAACATAATTGCAAAATGGTTTTCTAATGATCAATTAGCCTTTTAAAATGATAACTTGGAGTAGCTAACACAACGTGCCATTGGAACACAGGAGTGATGGTTGCTGATAATGGGCCTCTGTACGTCTATGTAGATATTCCATAAAAATCTGCTGTTTCCAGCTATAATAGTCATTCGCTGTATTTCTGATCAATTTGATGTTATTTTAATCAACAAAAAAATTGCTTTTCTTTCAAAAACATGGACATTTCTAAGCAACCCCAAACTTTTGAACGGTAGTGTACCTTAAAAAAAAGTTAGGGGCGTGGATCCTAAAACCACTCCGTATTTGGTGTGAGCACCATTTGCCTCATGCGACACATCTCCTTTGCATAGAGTTGATCAGGCAATTGATTGTGGCCTGTGGAATATTGTCCCACTCCTCTTCAATGGGTACGCGAAGTTGCTGGATATTGGCGGGAACTGGAACATGCTGTCGTACACGTCGAGCCAGAGCATCCCAAACATGCTGAATGGGTGACATGTATGGTAAGCATGCAGACCATGGAAGAATTGGGACATTTTCAGCTTCCAGGAATTGTGTACAGATCCTTGCGACATGGGGCTGTGCACTATCATGCTGAAACATGAAACATGAAGTGATGGCAGCGGATGAATGGCACGACAATGGGCCTTAGAATCTCATCATGGTATCTCTGTGCATTCAAATTGCCATCAGCAGTCCGGGTGGCTAGTCTTAGGCGATCCTGCAGGTGAAGAGCTGACGTGGTCTGCGGTTGTGAAGCCGTTTGGACTTATTGCTGAATTCTCAAAAATGACGTTGGAGGCGACTTATGGTTGCGAAATGAACATTTCATTATCTGGCAACAGCTCTGGTCAGCTTTCCAACTGCACGCTCCCTCATCACTTGAGACATCTGTGGCGTTGTGTTGTGTGACAAAACTTCACATTTTAGAGTGGACTTTTATTGTCCCCAGCACAAGGTCCACCTGTGTAATGATAATGCTGTTTAATCAGCTTCTTGATATGCCACATCTATTAGATGAATCGATTATCTTAGAAAAGGAGAAATGCTCACTAACAGGGATGTAAACAAATTGTTGCACAACATTTTAGAGAAATAAGCTTTTTGTGCATATGTCAAACTTTTGGGATCTTTATTTCAGCTCATGAAACATGAAACCAACACTTTACATTTTGCATTGATACTTTTGTTCAGTATAGTTTTCATGCATCTAATTAGCCTATTTCTCAGCGGCGCCGACGGGGGCCCGCCTCGGCCTCCTCGCCTAATTGCAGTGATGTAAAATTACTTTAAAGTACTACTTTAGTAGTTTTTGGGGGTATCTGTCCTTTACTTTACTATTTATATTTTTGACTACTTTTACTTCACTACATTTCTAAAGAAAATAATGTACTTTTTACTCTATACATTTTCCCTGACACCTGAAAGTACTGGTTACATTTTTCCAACTTTTCTTTCCAACTCGCTGGAGGTTGAAACCAGAGATCTGTATAAAAGGACAAGATGCTCATGTCTCCGCCCTAACAATGGGAGTCTTTGTCCCAAAGGCAGGAAGGCAGGAGACAAGCTTAGGTTTGCATATTATGCCCATAGAAACATTGAGCTTATTCTGGACAGAGTTTGGCAAGTGAGACCTCTCGCTTCGCCTCTTCCTCTCTGCTGAAACAGTGCATTCGGAAACTATTCATACCCCTTTACTTTTTCCACATTTTGTTACGTTACAGCCTTATTCCAAAATGTATAAAAAAAAATAAAAAAAACATACATCTACACACATTACCCAATAATGACCAAGCAAAAACAGTTTTTTATACATTTTGGCAAATGTATCAAAATAAACTGGTTTACATAAGTATTCAGACCCTTTGCTATGAGTCTCAAAATTGAGCTCAGGTGCATCCTGGTTCCATTGATCATCCTTTAGATGTTTCTACAACTTGATTGGAGTCCACCTGTGGTAAATTAAATTGATTAGACATGATTTGGAAAGGCACACACCTGTCTATATAAGGTCCCACAGTTGACAATTCATGTCAGAGGAAAAACCAAGCCATGAGGTCAACGGAATTGTCCGTAGAGCTCAGAGACAGGATTGTGTCGAGGCACAGATCTGAGGAATGGTACCAAAAAATATCTACAGCATTGAAGGTCCCCAAGAACACAGTGGCCTTCATAATTTTGAAATAGAAGAAGTTTGGAACCACCAAGACTCTTCCTAGAGCTGGCCGCCTGGACAAACTGAGCAATCGGGGGAGAAGGGCCTTGGTCAGGGAGGTGACCAAGAACCTGATGGTCATTCTGCTGAGCTCCAGAGTTCATCTGTGGTGATGGGAGACAATTCAAGAAGGACAACCATCTCTGCAGCACTCCACCAGCCTTTATGGTACAGTGGCCAGACGGAAGCCACTCCTCAGTAAAAGGCATATGAAATACCGCTTGGAATTTGACTAAAGACTCTCAGACCATGATAAACAAGATCCTCTGGTCTGATGAAACCAAGATTGAACTCTTTGGCCTGAATGCCAAGCATCACGTCTGGAGGAAACCTGATACCATCCGTACGGTGAAGCATAGTGGTGGCAGCATCATGCTGTGGGGATGTTTTTCAGCGGTATGGACTGGGAGTCTAGTCAGGATTGAGGGAAAGATGAACAAAGAAAAGTACAGAGAGATCCTTGATGAAAACCTGTTCCAGAGTGCTCAGGACTTCAGACTGGGGTGACGGTTCACCTTCCAACAGGACAATGACCCTAAGCACACAGCCAAGTCAACGCAGGAGTGGCTTCGGGACAGGTCTCTGAATGTCCTTGAGTGGCCCAGCCAGAGCCCAGACTTGAACCCGATCGAACATCTCTGGAGAGATCTGAAAACTCCCCAAATACAGGGGTGCCAAGCTTGAAGTGCCATACCCTAGAAGACTCAAGACTTTAATTGCTGCTAAAGGTGCTTCAACAAAGTACTGAGTCTGAATACTTATGTAAATGTGTTATTTCAGTTTTGTATTTGTTATAAATGTGCAACATTTTCTAAAAACCTGTTTTTGCATTGTCATTATGGGGTATTGAGTGTTCGATTGATGAAGTTTAAAAAAAATATCAATTTTAGAATAATTCTGCAACATAACAAAATGTAGAAAAAGTCAAGGGGTCTGAATACTTCCCGAATGCACTGTATGTATCACAACCAGCCGTGATCGGGAGTCCCATAGGGTGGCACACAATTGGCCCAGTGTCATCCGGGTTAGGGGAGGGTTTGGCCAGGGTAGGCCATCATTGTAAAATCAGAATTTCTTCTTAATTGACTTGCTTGGTTAAATAAAATAAAAATGTCACCGGAAAAAGCATCAGAGCAAGCAAAACTTGCCCTTCTATATCTAGCCCATGTATCTGATGCTGTCTGGCCAGAAATAGTATGACATGACATACTCTTTTGATCCAGATAGCATCAGATACATGGTCCACAGATACTGAGACAGAAGACGGGCAAGGAGATGCGGTAGGGTGGACCAGGCACCCTAAGTCTCGCCCATAACGCCGGACCTGCCAATGTGTCATTTAAATAGGCTACCAGCTAAATACTGTATATAGCTACTGATAGGCTAGAAGGCTAGACTGCATTGTCTACATAATGAAATAATCCCTATTGGTTTGACGGTGGACTTTGTCACATGCGCCGAATACAACACTTACTGTGAAATGCTTACTTACAAGCCCTTAACCAACAATGCAGAGTTCTTTTTTTAAGTAAGTAAGAAAATATTTGCAAAATATGACCTGAAGATCACTGACGTCATGATATTACCTAGTTTTCTTTTCTCCAAGTTCCCAATTGTCTTGAAAGCAACATGACCATCAGTCCTACAGAACTGTTTTATTAGCTTAATGTTACATTTTTTAAGTCATGTTTCAAAAAAAATCTGAGCGGTAGATCTTGGCTTGCTTTCTGACTGCAAAAGTGATCTTGACTCAGAAAAGGTTGGTGACCACTGCAGTAGGGGTTACATATTTTAGTTGTATCAGCTTGAACATTTTGAGTAACTCCACTAAACCACACCTCCACTATAATTCCCCAGTGTGCCTTGCCTTTGAGTGAATTGTAGTTACCACCCATGACTCTATTTGTTAGTGATAGAAACATGGTTGTTGAATTCAGTAATCTTCAGTTCTGTGGCCTTCACCAAGTGAGTTCCTAAGGGCAGTGTTTCCCAAAATTGGTCCTCGGGACCCAAAGGGGTGCATGTTTTGGACTTGCCCTAGCGTTACACAGCTGATTAAAAGTATGAAAGCTTGATTATGAGTTGGTTATTTGAATCAGCTGTGTAGTGCTCGGGCAAAAAAACGATTTCGGGAAACCCTGATATAGAGAGCAGCTATTGCTTCATGACGTATCTCTACCTGAAAATACATGATCTAAGTGATTGATAGTTTGTATTCAGCAGTCATAAAAGTATGCTTATTTACTTTAAAGAACTATAAAATAGTGGTTTTGTCAGACAGCATAGGCAGCAGCTCTATAGAGATGAGATGATGACTTGGAATAAAACAAATTATAATATACACGACTGAAATATTTGAGTAAAGTAATGTGAATAAATGGCTAATAAGTGATAAGCAGTAATGGGCAGTCACTACCATCATGGGAATTATATTCATTGTTTTATTCTGTGTAGTTAGAGCATGCAAAATGTAAAATAAAATAATCTTGAAATTGAAAACTGTGATTATTTTTTAAATAATCGAACCAAAACCGAACCGACCTCAAAAAAGTACTCAACACTAGAAGGTATTCGCTCCCCTTGACTTTTTCTAAATGTTGTTGTGTTACAGCCTGAATTAAAAATATATATATTTTGTGAATTATGTTTTTTTATATTTTTTTAATAAATGAATTAAAAATGAAAAGCTGAAATGTCTTGAGTAAATAAGTATTCAAACCCTTTGTTATGTCAAGCCTAAATATGTTCAGGAGTAAACATTTGCTTAACAAGTCGCATAATAAGTTGCATGGACTGTGTGCAATAATAGTGTCTGTACCCAACACATACAATTAGCTGAAAGGTCCCTCAGTCGAGCAGTGAATGTCAGACACAGATTCAACCACAAAGACCAGGGAGGTTTTCCAATGCCTCGCAAAGAAGGGCACCTATGGTAGATGGGTAAAAAAAAGTTATTAATTACACTTTGGATGGTGTTTCAATACTCCCAGTCACTACAAAGATAATGGCGTCTTTCCTAACTCAGTTGTCGGAGAGGAAGGAAACTGCTCAGGAATTTCACCATGAAGCTTTAAAACTTTAAAGAGTTTAATGGCTGTAATAGAAAACTGAGGATGGATCAACAACATTGTAGTTACTCCACAATACTAACTGAAATGACAGAGTGAGAAGGAAGCCTGTACAAAATAAAAAATATTCAAAAACATGCATCCTGTTTGCAATAAGGCACTAAAGTAAAACTGCAAAAAATGTCGCAAAGAAATTAACTTTATGTCCTGAATACAAAGTGTTATGTTTGGGGCAAATCCAACACAACACATCACTGCGTACCACTCTTCATATTTTCAATCATGGTGGTAGCTGTATCATGTTATTGGTATGCATGTATATCGGCAAGGACTAGGGAGTTTAAAAAAATAAAAAATAAAGGGAATGTAGCTAAGCACAGGAAAAATCCTAGAGGAAAACCTGGTTCCGTCTGCTTTCCAACAGACACTGGGATACAAATTACTTACCAAGACAACATTGAATGTTCCTTAGTGGCCTAGTTACAGTTTTGACTTAAATCGTCTTTAAATCTATGGCAAAACTTGAAAATGTCTGTCTAGCATTCATCAACAACCAACATGACAGAGCTTGAAGAATTTGAAAAAGAATAATGAGCAATTATTGTACAATCCAGGTGTATAAAGTTCTTTGAGAATTACCCAGAAAACTCTCACAGCTGTAATTGCTGCCAAAGATGATTCGAACATTTATTGACTTAGGGTGTTAATACTTATGTAAATTAAAATATTTCTGTATTTAATTTACAATACATCTTTTTTTTTTTTTTTAAATCTAAAAACATTTTTCATTTTTTTATTTTGTCATTCATTTTGTCATTGTGTGTAAATGGGTGCAATTATTCTTTAAATCCATTTTGAAATCAGGCTGTAACACAACAAAATGTTCGCTACACCAGACCTCCGGCTGCACTTTCCATCACAAGCAAAGAGTCGTCCCCCCACCTAATCCACCAGCTTTTGTCTTGATTTCATTTGATTGAAAGAGTTTGACAAAGACATCAATGGGACAGACCCCAAATGAAAGCATAAGGGCACACTCATCCACCTACACTTATACAGTATGCCAATGCCATTGGCTTCACCATACACACATCTAAGCCTTTCATTTTGTCACTAACTGACTAACCTAAGAATAACCCAATTTAGGGTCATTTGATTCTGGTGGTCAGAAGATCAGAAAGAAGGGCAGTTGAGAGGTTTTATTAAGCCCCAAACATAGTAAGTTGAGAGGGGGGAGATGGGGGGGGGTGTCACGCCCTGACCTTAGAGATCCTTTTAATTCTCTATTTGGTTAGAGACTAGGGTGGTCAATCTATGTTTTCTATTTCTTTGTTGGCCTGGTATGGTTCCCAATCAGAGGCAGCTGTCTATCGTTGTCTCTGATGGTGGGATCATATTTAGGCAGCCTTTTCCCACCTATTGTTTGTGGGATCTTGTTTTTGTGTAGTGCCTGTGAGCACTGCATTTGCTTCACGTATCGTTTATCCTTTATTGTTTTTTGTGAGTTTCAATATTAAAGATGTGGAACTCTACGCATGCTGCGCCTTGGTCCATTTATTCAACAAATGATCGTGACAGGGGGGGGTCGTTTTTATTTCAGATCAAGCTCTCTCGAGGAGGGAGATGACCTCAGTAATCTGATTACTGTCTGTGTTATCATAAGGCATTCTGACTCCTTTTGAGTAAATCTAACTGTGTGTCTGCAATGGTGTTGCTGCTAAACAAACATATTGGGTGTTCCTGAACTTTAGTAAAGTTATATAGACTGAAAGCACCGGGGTGCACCTTTAACCTGAAGCAATAAGATAGGGGCTTATTATTTAAGATGTCAGTCTAATATGTGACAATTATTTGTGAAGATAATGGTACTGGCAAATCATCTCTAAAGAGTTATGACTAACATGTCAATCAAGGCAATTACCTGTCAATATTAATCAGACAATATACTGAATGTTATTTGATTCATAATTTTATGTTAACAACAACTGTGGTCATAATAGTGCCCACATTAGTAGAAATGAAAGAGCATGCACGTCCAGTTTCTTTTTTTCTTTTTGACAGCAAACTTGGAATGACGTTGTATGTTTATTTTAAATGCCGACACTTCAAAACCCATTGATAAAAGTGTGTGTTGATTTGGAATTCTAGCCATTTCTGTGTGAAAACCATAACAGGTTCTTGAAACCAATTTAAGTTCTGATCCAGCACTTTTTCCTCTTGAACTTTAAAAGGCATTTTGAACTACATTTGGCCTTAATGAGATTAGTTTATGCACACATGATAATGACTATAAATCAGAACAAATGTCAGAATGATTTTATTCATTGTTAAGGCGTGTGGGACTTGTGCTGTGTCTTTCACAGTACTTAGAATACAGTGTTTTCCACATGCAGTATGTGGACAGTTGCGATGTATCATTATCATGTTAACACTGGAAAATAATTGATGTTTTGACACCCATAAAAACCAAAGTACTCAGCTCCATAAAAGTATGTCAACGTAAAGCATTTGACCTAGCTGTACAATTTAACGCTTTAAAAGCTAAGCGTTGTTACACTTTTTGATTAATATGTTATTTTGTTCTGCTTGTGTGAGATAACAATAACAATATGACCTGTGGGTGAAAAAGCTCGAGAAATGCTTCAACATTACATATATCAGGAGATATCGCGACAGAGAAACACAAACAGTAACTGAAGAAGCAAATGTAATGAGTCTTTGCACCAGGGTACACCAAGATCAACCGTCCTGAATCACACTGTAAGACACTGGCAGGGAGTCCTATCTAATACTGCCATGTATAGGTTACAGTGTATTTACAGCTCACATCTTGACTACCACATCGCAACATGAACGCTCTCCCCAGTAATTCAAGCCTGCTTGACTCTCCTTACCGAGGTTGACTCGATGGAGGAGGCTTGCCTTTAGCCTCTAGATTTATGATGAGGGGGGATGGCCTTGATGTGTCCACAACAAAAACCCAGACAAGTCGTTTCTTGCATGTTGCTCTCTTGGTTGAGGGTACAGTGAGAATAACAATTTAAAAAGGATTGAACAATCAGGCTTTGATGAAAGTCATTGCAAATGAAGGGTGGTGGGGAACTTGGTGTTAACGACATTTGGTTCTATTTGGAACAGTAAAGCAAAGGAACAGTAGCCCTATAAAGTATCAAAGGTTATAGGAACATGTACAGGCCTTTTAAAAATAAAGTACAAAGCTTCCTACACTATGGGACAAAAATAAAACAGAGTTGAGGAGCCTTTTGCTAAACTAACAGACGCAGCGACGCAATGGAGGAAATTGGTTAATGGGTCGTTACCATATGTTTACAGCTAGCAGTCTCGTTGATAACCTCACAGATAACCCAGGCATATTTCTCTCCACCCCCAGCATGTGGGCCCAAAGCCTGCACATGCTGACTCAACAAAGAGCATATTTACCAGCCCAATGGCTGCTCCTTAGTGTGGGGTTTCTAGTCTAAAACTGGCAAGTCATCCTGGGGTTACAGTACTGTTTCACAGTTTCTTTTTTATCCTCATCACACACTGGCATGACTCACTCCTGTGAAATTGATATAGGCCAGGGTGTGATGTGGGGGATTGTGTATTTTCTGATATCTTACCAAAGGTCAATTTGTGGTTGAATAGGGTTCCCATTGCGTCGATGGACCATGAACCGCAGTAAATAATGCAGAGCCCACATGTAAAATGACTTTATTCCTTATGTACTTTTCTTTCCGTTGGATAACAGATAATCTATGTTTTTTTTTACTTTTTCAAGCGCCTCCTTGATTGAGCAACATCAGTGATTGTAAAAACATGGGCACACAAAACGCTGCTCTTCAGGACATCTTTGCCACAGATTTACACAACATGGTTAGCTAAGCCTGGGCAAAACACCCAGGAATGCAAGAGGCACACAGCAGCAGCTAGTTTACGCCATCTACAAGTTTCCAAATACACTGTCTCCCTGTCAAGAAGCCTATCACATGCAGTCTAAATGTCTACGATTGAACAATCCATATCATTTGATTGGTGTAGTCTCTCAATCTTGTGTTATGGTAAAATAACCAAAAAGTAATTATCTAAGGCAAAAAGCAGGATCACAAAGAGAGGGCCACAGAAAAGGGCTCAGAAAAGGAGAGGGCGAACTTAGGATGGGGACAAGCTGAACTGAAATGTGACACAGATCACTCACTTGCCCTGGGAGAAGATAAGATGGTATAGGGGAGAGGGGGGCAAGAGCCTTGTCCCTGGACCAAAAGTTGTTTTGTAAAATGATCCACTGTTATCAAGCATGAAGAATTCTAGAAGCGCTTTGGACTCAGCCTTTTCGCTTGTGGCAGTGGTCTCTGGAGCCATGTCTGCACTGCATTAAAAATACAAAAAGAAAACCCCAAACCAAGAAGGCTTTGAGTCAAGCATTGCTACAGTACAACATCCTGAGACTTCAAAGCTTTGATTCCTATAGGAATAATTTAATATCATACAGATGAAATAGGGGAAACCACAGCACAGGATCCAACTTCCATTAATAAGTACAGGGTTTCCAGCACACCCTGTATACATGCAGTGTGAAGTCTCTGCGTTCACAGTAGTCTTTGTTGCATGAGACTTTGTTTCAATTCATTATTTCAGAGCCAGCACTATATGATCATGGCTTGAACCAGAGACAATGACCCTATTGTCTAGTCTAGGATAGACATACAGTGCCTTCAGAAAGTATTCACACCCATTGATTTTTTCCACATTTTGTTGTGTCACAGACTGAATATAAATGGATTCAATTGAGATTGTGTGCCACTGGCCTACACACAATACCTCATAATGTCAAAGATGAATTATGTTTTTTGAAACGAAAATGAAAAGCTGAAATGTCTTGAGTCAAGTATTCAGCCCATTGTTATGACATGTCTAAATAAGTCTAGGAGTAAAACATAATATGCTGCATGGACTCACTTTGTGCAATAATAGTGTTTCATGTGATTTTTGAATGACTACCAAACACTAATTCAACCACAAAGGCCAGAGTTTTTGCAATGCCTGGCAAAGAAGGGAACCTATTGGTAGATCGGTAAAAATACAAATAAATCTGACACTGAATATCCCATTGAGCGTGGTGAAGTTATTATTTACACTTTGGAATGTGTATCAATACACCCTGTCACTATATTATACAGGTGTCCTTCCTAACTCAGTTGCCAGAGAGGAAGGAAACTGCTCAGGAATTTCACCATGAAGCTTTAAAACTTTAAAACAGTTAAAGAGTTTAATGGCTGTGATAGAAAACTGAGGATGGATCAACAACATTGTAGTTACTCCACAAAACTAACTGAAATGACAGAGTGAGAATGAAGCCTGTAGATAATAAAACAAATTCAAAAATATGCATCCTGTTTGCAATAAGGCACTAAAGTAAAACTGCAAAAACTGTGGCATAGAAATTAACTTTATGTCCTGAATACAGTGTTATGTTTGGGGCAAATCCAACACATCACTGAGCACCCCTTGTTATATTTTCAAGCATGGTGGTGCCTGCATCATGTTATGGGTATGCTTGTCATCGGCAAGGACTAGGGAGATTAAAGAATCCAGGTGTTTAAAGCTCTTCAAGAATTACCCAGAAAAACTCAATGTGTTCGTTGCCAAAGGTGATTCTAACATGTATTGACTTAGGGGTGTGAATACTTATGTAAATTAGATATTTCTGTATTTCATGTTCAATACATTTTTTTTAAATCCTAAAAACATGTTTTGACTTTGTTATTATGGGGTATTATGTGTAGATGGATGAGAAAAAACCGAACAATTTAATCAATTTTGAATTCAGGCTGTAACACAACAAAATATGGAATACGTCAAGGGCTATGAATACTTTCTGCAGGCAACTAAAACCATGTATCCTTTAGTACATATACAGTAAATTACAATATACAATAATAATTTTATTGGCACTTTATGTTATGGTACAGAAATGACCAGGGAACTCAAAAAAAATTATATATATGGTCAAACTATAATTACATAGTAGTAACCTCTGAATTACTTATTTGTTGGGATTAGATGAATCAGGCACCACTAGGGACTATTTGTCAGTCCATCTGTAATTTGCATGTCTTGTATTCATGGAGTATGTAAAATGAACTATGCAAAACTAGCTAGTCTACATCCCAGCATATTCAAATATTCAGAGGAACAAGATTTCTAAGGTCTGCTCTCTAAAAGTATTTTTGACATAATCATGTTGAATGTATTGTTTGTAGCTTATAGCTACTTATACTATTGCACACACACACATACACACACACATATATCTAAACATCTGAGTAGAGGGTTTGTCCATTGTGGTCCTCCCAGGTGACACACACCCTAGGTCTGTAGGCCATCCTAGTGACATCCAGCTCAGGCTTACACTGGAACCATGTTTGAAGCAGTTGATCCATCTGTTCCTGCTTGGTGATCCCATGGAGTCTCTCCTCCTCTTCATCCACCATGTCTTCTTCCCCCCTATACCTGACTTCGGGTGAGAGAGGCAGTCTGAGTACTGCGTCTTCCCGCATGCCCTCGAAGAACTGCACAACGCACTTGCGGGCAAAATCGCGGCAGTGAAGCACGCAGGTCTCATCGAAGAGCTTCTGCTCGATGTCCAGGTAGTTGCTCCAGTAGCGCGTCTGGAGGTTGGTGGCGTGGTCGTCGAAACAGGGCTTGATGAGACGGCCCAGCGCACCCAAGAGAATGAAGAAGAGGAGGATAGACCAACCAATCGCCTGTCAGGAAATACAGTACAAAGCATTGGCATTCTCGAATGGAGAGTGGAGGACATGGGTGATAGTTTCTGACACACCCCGGTTTAGGAATGGGATTTGACTGTACAAATAACGAACAAAAGCCAGCCTACCTAAGTAGTGGAGCAACATTTTTTTTATCCCTTTGAATACTAAACCCATCAACTCAAATACGCAAAGTAAAGACATGAGTTTCAGAGGTATTTAAAAATGGGAGTGCACTCACTTGGGAGTAGCAGCGCACGTAGCGTGAAACAGCTTTACGAAATGTGCTGTTCCTGAAGATCATATCCTCCTTGCAGGGCACCTTGGCCATGAGCTTGATCAGGTCCAGGCCAGTATTGTTGGGCATGCCTGTGAAAGTATAGAGTACAACTAAAGTTTGTGTTTGAGTCCAAGTTCAAATATTATAGTGGACAAGACTACACTATTTTGACTCTGGGTGAGGGTTTGGGTGAAAGTCAGAGTTAGTTACAGGGCTATGAGTTAAGGTTATGATTGACAGGTGTTTCAGGCTATAGTTACCTGAGAAAGGCTTGGGGTCTACACTCATGCTGAAAGCACAGATGAAGATCTTCCCATCCAGCAGAGTGACCAGAATCCACACCATGGGCGCCAGTAGAGCCCTCTGCATCATGGCAGAGAACATGTACCTGCAGAGGGTTAGGAATAACATCACAATAATTACAGGAAGTAGTAGTCGTTTTTTGGACGAAAAGCTGTGATGGTAGTGGTCGTAAACACAGGAACATGAGGTGGTTTGACAGCAGCACTTGACAACTCACTTGACAATGGCAGGATTTTTGCTTCTCTTCCCAATGGGTCTCAACCATTCGTCCATCATGACCCCTGTGTGTCGATTGACCAAGATTCCCAGGAAGAAGAATATTAAAGGCGGGACAAACATCACCCCCAGTGCGTAGAGTTTGTTGTATTGTGGAATACAGGGGCAGTTGAAGTCAAAGCTGGTGTAGAGCTTCACACTGATCAGGGCCAGTACAATACAGATTCCATTTGATATGGACTCGGAGTTGGACTGGAAATACTGCAGAACTAACTTCAGACGGTCCATGGTTTAGTGAGACTGAAAACTTATGGCACACATATGACAATGATCCGGTAAAGTGGTCAGACTAGGTTAACACACTGTCAAAATACACTGTACAAAATTAACCTCAAACACCTTTTTTTAAAAACAAGATTTGCCCTACCACAAAATAGTCCTCACTGAAGAAATCAACTTAATTCCATTGTTGAATAAAGAAGCTCAATACCGTACTAGTTTTTTAGGTCGAGTCAAGAGTCAGAGCAGAGGTTGAAAACGCACCAGCCAGGTTAGTGTGATCGGACCACACCCCAGTAGTACGTGTGCAGGTCGGAGCACACTGACATCAGAGGCTTTAGGAGAGAATGGAGGATGTGTTCACTAGCTGCTCCTGTGCAGGTGCAACAGAGTTCAACACTGTATAACAATTACTGATCTTTGAATGACAGGTGCTTGTAATGACTTTGCTGTACTCTTATAAGAGCCAGAGCCTTTCCTACCAATTATTTTTTACTCTGAATAACCCCAATGTGAACTGTTCACGTCAACTTTGTGGCTCACATTGCTTCCCAACCACGACATATAACATTGTTTTATTAATACATTTGAAAACATTGATACTCCTTTCAAAGACAAAGGTGCATTCACCAGTGCTGCTTACAGACTATGTAACTCTAAGAAATAGAACTCACATGATCATAACTAAACATTCAAGTGGTAGTTTATTTTTAGAACACGAGTTGCATACAAAACAATTAAAAGGACATGGTCTCAGCATGCGTAAAGTGCTTGGAGTTTTGCTCCAACATACAGTGTCAATGAACCCATTAAGCGAACAAGATATAGGAGTTCAGCATTTACTTTAGCATGCATTATGAAAAGTAATTGATTCCAATTCAAGTGGTGCTTATGAATGATTACTTCAAGTGATTTAATCGTCGCACCTAAAATGGGTAAAGGTCCAACCAGCATCCCAATCCACAGCAAAAATAGCATAATGGCAGTTATGAGATTTGTCCAAGAAGCAAAATACTTCATTATACACCGAGTATACAAAACATGCTCTTTCCATGAGACTGACCAGACGAAAGCAATGATCACTTATTGATGTAACTTGTTAAATCCACTCCAATCAGTTTAGATGAAGGAAGGAAAACGGTTTAAAAGTATTTTTAAACATTGAGACATGGATTGTGTATGTGTGCCATTCAGAGGGTGAATGGGAAAGACACGATTTAAGTGCCTTTGAACAGGGTATGTATGGTAGTAGGTGCCAGGTGAACTGGTTTGAGGGTCAAGAATTGCAACACTGCTGGGTTTCACACAACAGTTTCCCATGTGTAAGTAAAATGGTCCACCACCCGACAACTGTGGGAAGCATTGGCGTCAACATGGGCCAGCATTCGTGTGGAACGCTTGACACCTTGTAGAGTCCATGCCCTGACGAATTGAAGCTGTTCTGAGCGGAATTCAATATTAGGAAGGTGTTCCTGAAGTTTTGTACACTCAGTGTATATGAACACTATCTTCTGGAAGACATGATTCGGTCTCCACTATAACAAACAGCATTTGACAAACTCCACAATCAAAAGATAAACATTTACCATAGGCAGTAAAGAAAGACATCAACTTTAGTATAAACAGTAGTTTCAGGAGAATGGGTTGAGTAAGTCCCCGGGTTTCCGTCTCAGTTGGTTCAGTACTACAACGAACAGCAGAGCAGTGGACCCTTAGGATCCAGCTCTAGCCATTAGGAGTATCACATCTGCGCCTTTCAAACTTAGGTCAAGCTGATCTCCGATGATTCTTTGGCTTCGATCACCTTGAAAACTCCAACCTTCTGTTTGGAGCTCCTCTTGGCCTTGTCTGGAAAGAGACAAAATGGTTTCATTACACACAATACAACAGAGGCCAAACAAAAGCAAGGTTTCATCAGGTGACCATGTTACAGGGGGAGGCACTGGTGCTCTGCAGTGGTAAAGCATCCTGACAAAGACCGAGGACTTTAGTATATTGTGACGCAGATATGATCAACGTCATTCATGATAACAGTAGTTGTGAATCGAACCCACAGCGTAACTCACCCAGAAGGTCACTGCGGTCCAGCAGAGCCTCCAGGTCCTTGTCACTAATGACCTTCCCCTTGGTGCTTTTCACTTCCCTGAAAAAGACAAGTCATTAGATAACCATAGACTTCTGACCAACCTAATATAAAACATTTCTGAGTTTCATAATGAAAATACAATATGAAAATTGATCGGGGGGGGGGGGGGGGGGGGGGAGAAATAACACTAAAAAACTAGTACTTCTCGTAATCTCTGGCGTTGAGAAGATCCATCAGCTCAGACACGTCGACGCAGCTCTTGGTCTGTTTGAGCTCAGCCTTTCCTCCTTTGAATTTTTCTAATAAAATAAAAAAGGTAGTCAGTCTGAATTCAGAGAATTAAATTCCTCAATTGTCACATTAATTCCAAGAATTCAATACTATCCCCTCAAGCTGATCATGTCACTGTTCAGACAGCCTAGCTATACAGGAAATCTAGTTTTGATAGTGCATTAGTAACATTAATGTCTCAAAGTCAAACCGTTGGGGGGGGGGTCTACTAGGTTAATAAACATATGGAATGGTTAAGATGGTCATACCATTGATCATTTAGTCATTAGATTTAGAATTTTAGGTACACTATTATTTGATAAAATATTGAATTTGGCCTTTACTACTATAGCCCATAGAAACGCATTGAACATTCATAAATGTATCATAAGGAATATGGTTTTAAAGTGTCTGTCCTATATCTAGGAGATAAGGAAGCTCAGGAAATGTTTTTTGGGACATATTTAAAACTAATTTGTGGGGGGTTGTAGAGCAAAACAGAGAACATCATGTTTGTGAGAATCATCTTACCAGAGTGGACTGTTTGTAGGCCAAACCATTCAGACGTTTGGGAAAATACTGATTTTCAGGATGTCTCACGGTCTGGCAAACGCAGCTGTAACTCGGCCACCTTCCAGCGCAGATGCGGAAGGCCGACATAGGCGGATTTAGATGCAGCCCATGCAATAAAACTGTTCTCCATCTAAAACTGACTGATTTTGATGGGGATGTTTTGTATTATGTCACTTAAATTGACACGGGTGAATTCAAGAATTGGAATTTCAAATGAACACCAGACAGGAGAGTTCAAATACTGTTTCAAATCTCAATTACTTTCAAAGTAAGTATTCAAATATATTTTATTTAAGACAAGTAGTTGAATATTTAAATGTATTTGGAAATACACTTGGAAAGGTTGTTCTTTGTCCTGGATCAAAAAGGGGCTTAGGTGGTTGGGGTGGCAGGGAGCATGGTCGCCCATTTGAATTTGAGAACATTTTAGAGGCTCCCCATCTTGGCGGTATAGAGACATGTTAGCATTTAAGTACATTCCCTGTAATTCTACAAATTTCTCCATGGAGCCAAGATACAATTTATAACCCCACCCTCGGAGTGGGGCCACGGCCAGGAATCAGCCATTATTGACGGCGACCCTGGCGCAATTACAGAGAAGTGCCTTGCTTTTACCTTGTCTGCTCGAGATTTCAACAACTGACTCTACGCTCTAACCGCTAAGCTACCTGCCACCCCATGTCTCAAATACATTCCTATGCATTTGAAAATAGTATTTAAAGTATACTTAACAAAAATATTTAAAAGCAAAATGCAACAACTTCATTGATTTTACATAAGAGGAAATCAGTTTAAAAATTAGGCCCTAATCTATGGATTTCAAATGACTGGGAATACAGATTTGCATATGTTGGTCACAGATAATAAATGTAAAAAATCCTCACAATGGGCCTCAGGATCTCGTCACAGTATTTGTGTACGTTCAAATTGCCATCGATAAAATGCAAATTGGGTTTGTTGTCCGTAGTTTATGCCTGCCCATACCCCCACCATGGGACCATGGGGAACTCTGTTCACAATGTCGACATCAGCAAATTGCTCGCCCACACGATGCCATACAAGCGGTCTGTGGTTGTGAGGCCGTTTGGACATACTGCCAAATTCTCTAAAACGACTCGTGGCAGCTTATGAAAATAACATTACTTTATTTCAGTTCATGAAACCAACACTTTACATGTTGCGTTTATATTTTTGTTCAGTGTAAATATTTGATAAAAATACATGTTTCGCACCGTGAATATAACAGACACTCAAATACACATGCATTTGAATCCAGGTCTGGAAGACACGCGCCACAATAGTTTTCTATTCTGACATACTTACCAGCTCTTCCATGCACCTTCTATTCAGGTGGGTTTCACATTTACCTCAATGTAATAACAATTTTGATGTGTCCTGGATGAGAGAGGAGTGGTACTCTACTCACTCTTGTGAATGACCATCTTCTCCAGCTTCCTCTTGGCTGACGCTCTCTCCAGGATCTTCTCGTCGATGGTGTTGGCAGTGACCAGTCGGTACACCACCACGGGTTTTGTCTGCCCGATACGGTGGCATCTGTCCTGGGCCTGCAGGTCAGCCTGAGGGTTCTGACAGAAGAAGAGTCCATTAATTATCGTGTGGCACTAGAAGAATCAGTACCAAACATGTAGCAGTAAGCAACAGTTGTTAAGATCAACCTGAGAGCATGAGTCCTACACCTACCCAGTCACTGTCAAAGATGATGACCGTGTCAGCAGCAGTCAGGTTGATGCCCAGGCCACCTGCTCTGGTGCTCAGTAGGAAGAGAAACACCTCTGGGTCAGACGAGAACTTTGTCATCTGCAAAAAAAAAAATATGATGGAAGGATAAGCTCACAACCCAAGAAATAGTGAGGGAGAAAGACTGCTACATGATAAGTAGAGCTGCACGATATTGGCAAATGTAATTTGAGCAAATACTGCGATTTACTTGCGATATTATTCTAACTCGATGGTTAGAATATAGTGGGCAACTCGAATACAGTGTTGTTTAGCATGACAACGAGTGAAAAAGACAGGGAGGGGTTGTGACGGGCAGGAACCAAAGTGTTGGTGTTGTCGGTGTTTCCCATGGGGGCCTACATATACTCTACAAAAATATAAACGTGTTACATTTCATATAATTTTTGGGGATAAAATCTGTCAATTTAAATGAATTCATTAGGCCCTAATCTATCGAATTCACATGACTGGAATCAGATACATCTGTTGGTCATAGATACCTTAAAAAAGGTAGGCGCATGGATCAGAAAAGTTATATCTAGTGTGACCATTTTTGCCTCATGCAGTGCGACATCTTTAGCAAAGAGTTGATCAGGTTTTGATTGTGTCCTGTGGAATGTTGTCCCTCTCCTCAATTGATGTGCGAAGTTGCTGGAACACACTGTTGTACACGTCAATCGAGAGCATCCCAAACATGCTGAATGGGTGACATGTCTGGTGAGTATGCAGGCAATGGAAGAACTGGGACATTTACAGCTTCCAGGAATTGTGTACAGATCCTTCCGACATGGGGCCGTGCATTACCATGCTGAAACATGAGGCAATGGAGGCGGATGAATGGCAATGGGCCTGAGGATCTCATGATATTCAAATTGCCATCGATAAAATGCAATTGTGTTCGTAGCTTATGTCTGCCCATACCATAACCCCACCGCTACCATGGGGCACTCTGTTCACAACATTGACATCAGCAAGCCACTCACCCACAACGCCACACACACACACACACACACACAACATTGACATCAGCAAGCCACTCACCCACAACGCCACACACACACAGTCTGCCACCTGCCCGGTACAGTTGAAACTGGGATTCATCCGTGAAAAGCACACGTCAGTATGCCAGTGGCCATCAAAAGTGAGCATTGTCTACCGAAGGTTACAACGACGAACTGCAGTCAGGTCAAGACCCCGGTGAGGACGACGAGCACGCAGAGGAGCTTCCCTGAGACGGTTTCTGACATTTTGTGAATAAATGATTTGGTTGTGTAAGGCCACAGTTTCATCAGCTGTCCAGGTGGCTGGTCTCAGACCATCCCGCAGGTGAAAATGCCGGATGCGGAGGTCCTGGGCTGTCGAGGTTACACATGGTCTGCGGTTGTGAGGCTGGATGGACCTACTCCGAAATTCTTTAAAACAACGTTTGAAGGTGCTTATGGTAGAGAACTAAACGGTTAATTCTCTGGCAACAGCTCTGGTGGACATTCCTGCAGTCAGCATGCCAATTGCACACTCCCTCAACTTGAGACATCTGTGGCATTGTTGTGTGACAACTGCACATTTTAGAGTGGCCGTTTGTCCCCAGCACAAGGTGCACCTGTGTAATGATCATACTGTTAAATCAGCTTCTTAATATGCCACACCTGTCAGGTGGATGGATTATCTTGGCAAAGGAGAAATGCTCACTAACAGGGATGTAAACAAATTTGTGCACAAAATTTGAGAGAACTAAGCTTTTTGTGCATATGGACAATTTATTTTATTTCAGCTCATGAAACCAACACTCCACATGTTGCGTTTATATTTTTGTTCATTCTAGATTTGAGATTAATCACAAGGTAGAGAAAAATGTAACATTCATGCGTCGCCCATTACTCTACGACATACCGTTGCAAACAATATACTGATCTGGTCCTACAGCACCATAGCCTGAAGACTCACTACATTCTCCCGCTGCTCTGTCTTTTGCTACATACTTCGGCCATCATTGTGTTAGAGGCGATTGGGTCACCTCTAACCAATCAGAGTATCAAAGCCAATGACAAATTTTCAACCACCGCATTACCTACGTGTTTTCAGGCTCAACCCATCGGTTTCTGGACCCGAGTCTGGGTAGCCAGGTAAACCACACCAGTGGTATCAGACTGTACTAGCGATTAGCTGCTAACAGATTATTTTGGCCCCAACTTGCTAAGAAAAAGACTGTTTGCAGAGAGTTCAATACACAAAGTAATAGCAGAATTATAAAAAGCAAGTGGATTTATATTAAGACGCAAAGTGGAAAGCAGCATCTTTGTGATTAAGCTTTTGTTTCGTTGACGATGAGCGAACTTGGAAGGAACAGCAAGTGGGTAAGGCGAGCAACTGCGCTCCTTGAGTGACGGGCTGGGGCTTGGTGTGTGCGTGCAGCGGGAGAGAGACGGCTCAAGTAACAAACTATAAAATCACACCTTAAACACTGGAGAGGAGCTTCAAAATATTGCAGACATTTGCAATTTAAACATTGCACATGTCAATATCAAAATTATATTAATCATGCAGTCCTAATTATAAGCGCTTTATGACAGCTTTGAGGATAATTCCATTGTGGGGAGTAGACCATGCCACCACTCACGTTCTCTTCTCTGTCGGGATAGGCCATGCTCCCATCCAGTCGGCTGTACTGGTAACCCCGCAGGTAGCAGTAGTCCATTAGGATATCCAAGATGGACGTCATCTGGCTGAAAATCAGCACCTGTCGACAGGGTACACAACAGGTCAGAAGTGGTCACAAACATCTTACAATAAATACATATTCATGGCCAAGTTACATTTTGGGGGATTAAGATCAATCACTTGACGCTAGGGGTCAGATTATATATATTTTTTTTTAAATAACGTTCCCAAGGTAAACGGACTATTTCTCAGGTCCATATTGTAGAATATGCATATAATTTACAGATTAGGATAGAGAACACTCCAAAGTTCCCAAAACTGTCAAAATATTGTCTGTGAGTATAACAAAACTGATTCTGCAGGGGAAAACCTGAGAAAATCTAACCCGGGCGTGATTTTTTAAATCTGTGTTTCCTGGCCCGTCTTTCTTCCATTTAAAGGGGTATCAACCAGATTCCTTTTCCAATGGCTTCCTCAGGCTGTGACCAGTTTCAGGCTTTTATTTTGAAAAATGAGCGAGATTTTTCAAAACTAGTCAGGTGTCCTCTGATTAGTTCCTGTGCGCGAGAGGGGTAGCTATCCATTTTCTTTTTCCTCTCTTATTGAATAGGTTACGGTCTAAATATTATCGATTATGTTTGTTAAAAACAACCTGAGGATTGACTATAAAAAACATTTGACATATTTCTATGACCATTACGGATACTTTTTGGAATTTCCGTCGAACGGAACGAGGCTTTGGTTTTCTGAACATAGCGCGCAACCCAAATGGCGTTTGTTATAAAAGTAATATTTATCGAACAAAAAGAACATTTGTTGTGTAACTGGGAGTCTCGTGAGTGCAAACATCCAAAGATTAAAGGTAAGCGATTCATTTTATTGCTTTTCTGACCATGCTAATTTGGGGCTAGCTGTTCTAGCATTGATACACTCACAAAAGCTTGGATTTCTTTTGCTGTAAAGCATATTTTCCAAATCTGACACGGTAGGTGGATTAACAACAAGCTAAGCTGTGTTTTGGTATATTTCACTTGTGATTGCATGATTATAAATATTTTTTGTAATATTTCACGCTCTGCAATTCAGCAGTTGTTTAGGAAAATTATACCGTAAAAGGGATCCGTAGCGCAGAGAAGTTACGTATAACAACTGAATTTGGACGTTTACCTTGTGTCCTCTCTTCTTCAGCTCTGGCAGCATTCTGTCTAGAATTAGGAATTTCCCTGAGGTCTGGACCAGTTGCTCATCAATCTGCAATGGAAAGAGATTCAAAGGGTGAAACAAGATCATGTATTTACACGAGCTACACCAACTGGCAGTCTAACTCCCTAAACACTCTGACAAAGCCTCCACTTAGCAGTGCTGAGAGATATCACGAATGCACCAACAACATTCATTGGCCATGTCATTTCTACATAATTTGGTCACAGCCATTTCAATCCCGCGGGGCCTTTACCTTGAACTCCTGAGTGGCCGGGTCCAGTGGGTACTCTATGAGGTAGGGGTGGTTACAGCACCTCTTCAGCAGCATGAGGATGTTCTGCAGTTTCAGGTTGATTTGGGAGTCCAGGGGCATCTGCACATCCACAACCGGGGCAGGGCTGGAGAGGACCGGGAAAGGCAATGAGTGAGTTGCCCCAGCAGAGGTCTCACGTGCAACTATCAACCTCTAGTCTTTAGTTCATTTATTTTAAAAGGGAGCACACATTAAAATGTTTAACATTCACAGAAAATATTGAATTGGTACAATCATGTAGTTTGTCTTCATGGACACGTGTGTATCAGATGTATCAAGTCGTATAACAGAGAAAAGATAGACTTGATAAACTATCATTGGTATGACCAGTGCACCCCCTAGTGAGTAAAGGCACAAGCATAAAAATAGAATCATCCCATTTCTATGGGCACCGCAGTGTTTCCTTCACACAGAACACTACCATAGTAGGATAAATTCTGACCTCTGCTCAGCCTCCTTCTGAACCCTCTCCAGGTATTTCTCCAGGTCGTAGGACGTGTCACCATCAGTCTCTTTGTAGTCCACAGGCCTCCTGGTCCTGCGCTTAGGCCTGCCGTCGGTCGTCAGCACCACTGGAGCCTCCACCTGACACGTCAAAGTCTGTTAGAAAGCTCCTTCAAACAAAGTCTGGCCTCTGAAAAGTCAGCAATGCATACATTTGCCATTCTATACAACAGTGTAGCAGTGAACCGAGGGCCTTACCTTCACCTGGCCCAGCATTTTGGCGATGGTCTTGTTGACCACAGCAGTGTAAAAAGACTCCTGTTTGGCAGTGAGTGGAGCGTACACAACAATCTCCTTTTTGGGCGGCACCTCCAACGTCACGTCAGACTTCAGTCTTCTCAGCAGGAATGGCGTCAGAATCTGCAGATGAAAGAGAAAGTTTATAGACTACCTACTGGTTTAACCATTTTATCTTTCCCAGTGTATTGCAGAGCTAGTCAGTCTGAGGGCTTACCTGGTGGAGCATGTGCAGGATGTTCTGCTCTCGTTCGTTAGCCACAACATTTTTTGCATCCGAACCAATGGTGTCAATGTCAAACCACGACTCAAAGCTGTAGAGATATAGGTGAAGCGCAATTACACTTTTTATTTTATTTTAAAGACTAAAGAAAAACATTCCATATAGTCCCATTCCAACAGTAGAGACAGACATGTCCCCTACCTCTTGAGGTCATCAAACACCTCAGGCAGAAGGAAGTTGAGCAGTGACCACAGCTCAGCTAGATTGTTCTGCAGCGGTGTGCCCGTCAGGAGCAGCTTGTTGTCCGTGGGCAGCATCTTCAATTCCCTCACCAGTCGGCAGTTCAGGTTCTTGATCCTGTGGCCCTCATCCACAATCAGGTACTTCCAGTGGAAGCGCTGGGGAGGAAAAGCAAGGGGGTTATCAGTGAGAGGCTGAATGGGTTAAATAGGTGGCACAACTTGATGCATGCATAACTAGAAACTTTCACGCAAATTTACCTTTGATACCAATGCATTATTTGCACAAAAAGGAAAGTTATGCTCATCCCTTTCAATAGATAAGAGCTCAGTATCGTAAGTTCCAACCAACAGCTATATCAGAATACCAAGTACAGAAAAATAACACATGTAACTTCTACAGCCTACATAGAAATGATAGGAGTAGGGGAGTTGGGCATACCTCCAGAAACTTCCTGTCAATCATGGCAATCTCAAAGGAGGTGACCACCACAGGGAACATGTTGTGAGGTCCCTGGGGCTTACGAATCTGCTTTAACAATGCCATCCTATCCTTAGCAGGCCCATGGTACAGCTGCACTGACACCTTACAACACAAGATGAACAAAGACAATTTAACAGTGAAGTCAGTAATTTGCATTGGTGATACACATGGCATGAATTCACTTTGAAAATTGTATCAATAGCACAACTTCTGTAATACCTTGAATGCTTATTTTTAGCGAGGAGTGTTTGTTTTTATTTTACCTCTGGAGTAAAGCGCTTGAACTCGTTGATCCAGTTGGGCAGAGTGGACAGGGGGGCCACTACCAGGAAGGGACCCATCACCTTTCTCTCCAACATCATGGCCACGTGGGCGATGCACTGGATGGTCTTCCCCAGACCCATCTCATCTGCCAGGATCCCATTGATACCATTCTCCCACAACATCTGGAGAAAACAAAATACAAACATACCAAGGATGATATGAAATACTGCATCTATGATCTATGATCAAACAAAAGAAAAATGTGCATAACCAACAGTCCACACTCACCCTGAGCCACTCCACACCCTCTATTTGGTAAGACCTCATGACTCCCCCAGTGAAGAGCAAGGGCTGCTGGGCGGGCACAGCCTGCCCGTTCACCTTCCTGTCTGGGTCCAGTAGATGCTCGGCATTGTCTCTCACAGTCTCCGACAGACGCCCCTTGATGTCAGCATTGGAGTCACTCATCTTTTCGATGTCCTCTGCTTCTAGCTTCTTCATCCAAGGGACATCCTGTTATTCATGTACACAGATACATTATTGACATTTGAGGTACGGTACATCTAAAAACTCCCTCCAAGTTCTTGACTCTTAAGAGTAAATCAGTCCAAAAATGTCCCTTGCGGTGAATAAACAAGTCCTTTACCTCCTCTTCCACTTTACGTTTCTTGGCCTTGGACATAATTTCCTGAAACAAAAACATGGCCAAAAAAATAACATGTTAAAAAATGTCAAATAGTGAAATAGGCCTTGATTTATATGTTGAGACACCGTTTACCTCTTTAGACATGACATCAGCAATTTTATAGTCTTCCTCTCTCTCCCTTTTATTTTTTTCAACTGAAAAAAACAAAGAAACTTAAGTTGGAAATTGTCACTAAACTGTTTCCACATCAACTATAGAGGAACTCAATTGTCATGGATGCAAAGTAACAGAACACAAGTGCTGCCTACCTCTCCCAGCCTTCTTGCCAATGCTCTGTGACAGAAAAGTTGATAAGGTTAGTGATTAAGGACCTGCAGGCAGTAATTGTAACTGAACGACTCAAAGAAAATAAAACTCACTCACCTTCTCTGCCTTCTTTACCAGTCTTTCTTTCTTCAGCATTTCCTGAGTTTACAGGGAAAATGTACAGTTAGACACAGCTTTTCAAAGACTCACACTCCTTGGGTAGATTTGACCATTGCCTTTCCATGCATTTTCTGACCATCAAACATGAGACAGAAAGCAATTAGGGATAGCTAGAGCAGAGTTCTACATGACCACAGAAGGGGACTGGGAAGATCAGGGCTAAGGAGCCAAGGTACATTACTGTGGTCATTTGCATTTGTTCACCCATGAGCTGTAACAGGATAAGTAGTTGTACAATATGCTGTGCAAGGGCTACTTCTAATATTAATATCCTTTGCACTGGTATTAGACTTACCTCCTGCTGCTGCTGTTCCATCTTCGTAAGAAGGAATTTGGAATATATGTTACTTTTCTCCAGCAAGTGTTGCAGTCTCTTGAAGCGAATGTCATGAGTTTCCTTCTTCTGAGCTTCTCGAGCCTAGTAAAAAAATACAAAAATGCCAATGTTAGGCATTAACAACATCCACACTTGCCAAACAAGATCAATAGTTTTCAAATATGTTCAAAAAAAATTTGAACAAAGAAACCTTTTTCATAATCTCCTCTTCTTTTTTCTCTCCTTTCTCCACCAACTGCATCTCCTCTTCCTCCATCTCTTTTGTGATGACAACTTCAGACACCGCATTTTCAGCTTTCACACTTGCATCTGCTGAGAACAAGTGGTGATATGGTTATGATATGGTTCATTTACATGAAAGGGAGAATTCTCAGTTAGCTAGCAACTTCTAATGATAGTTACTACATGCCATTTAGTTAACGCATTAATTGGCCAGCGGTGGCTAACTTTACTTACAATTTCCAGGCAAAGTCTCCTCCATAGCCGTACCCAGCGGTTCTTCAGATTCGTTAGGCTTCGGACAATGAGGAGACACGCTTCGGGTTTCTTCCTTTACACTGGGTTGTGAGTGAATATTCAATGAATAAGAGTGTGATAAATAACCTTGCCTGTGTTAACTATGGCAAGTTACCAGTTCAGCTAGCTAGCCTTGAAGCTATGAAACACCACACTAATGTTAGTAACATCACGCTCGGGCAATTGCTTCGGCCCGCAACTAGCCATTGCAGACGGCTCGTTGCGGAAGCCAAGCATCCTAGATAAACCAAATCTAAAATATTCAGTTTCACCAAGATAACGTTTCCAAACAAGAGGCATATCCAATAGCTCTAGGAACAACACTTAACGTTACAATTTGATGTGTTGAATGTGTCCTTCACTATCAAATAAGCATTTAAAAAACACGTTATCCAGGGTCTCCCATTTTCCGCATGTAGAAGAACGACGGTTACATATGTAACCATGGTTATGTGAGTTATATGGATCACTCTAATATATTGGTAATGCATCACTCCGTGGCGGAGGGATACATCCGAGGTGAGGATTTACAGATTGATCCATATAGCTCACATAACCGTGGTTACATATGTAACCTTTGTTAGGTTTCACTATATTGGATCACACCAATATATTGGTATACCCGTACCAGATTAGTCAGTGCTAGAGGGACCTGGCCAGCCAGCGGCAAAGTCCAGCGTGGGACCGAGAGGCAGGGGCCGTCAATGTGGAAGGGGTGTCCCGGCACAATCCCTGGAAGGGGAGGCGACACCCAGGACCGCTGAACCAACCACAGAGGGAGGTGCCACATTTACCCGATTTGCATCTTTGCTAGGTACAGAGGAAGCCCAGCTGGCCACAGCACAGATATCAGCGAGGGGCACTTGTCTCAGTAGAGCCCAGGACACAGCCACACCTCGTGTCGAATGTGCCACCACAGATCCCAGCACTGGCCTGCCAGCCAGGCGGTACGCTGTCGTAATCATGTCCACGATCCAGTGAGACAAAGAGCTGGTCTGTTGTTTTCACTGACCGTGTCCGCTCCACATATGAGGTGACAGGCTGCCTAAGGCACAGCATGCCAGAGGGAGGCCCAGACTCCCCTGCCACTGCCGGGGGACTCGTAAACAGACAGTATATAAAGGGATGCTCACATACCTGTGACAGAACCGTCGGGAGGAATGAAGTGTTAGGGAGGAGAGATATATACTCCTCCCCACAGGGTCCATCCGGTAGCACTCAGAACTTAACGAAAGAGCATGGAGCTCACCCACCCTCACGGAAGATATCGCTACCAAGAATACCACCTTCATAGAGAGGTGTTTCAGGGAGGCAGACTCCAATTGTTCGAAAGGCGGCTTTGCCAAAGCTGCCAAGACCACATCCAGATCGCCATTGAGCGGGTCCTAGCGGGTCCTAGCTGGACACGTGCAACAAACTCCCTTCATAAACATGGAGAACAAGGGATGGTGCCCCACTGGCCTGTCTATCCAACCCGCATGGCAGGCAGATATAGCAGCCAAATACCCTCTCAGTGTAGAGGCTGCCAAGCACTCATCCAAGCGAGACTGCAGGTATTGGAGAACATACTGCACCCCACATGACTTGGGGTCTTCATGGTGTTTATTACACCCTCCTGTAGTCCTAACATAGACCATTGGTGCCGTTCAGTGGCCAAGCCCACAGACTGAGGTGGTGCGGCCTCGGATGCCACAGAGTTCCCCCGACCTGAGACAGCAGGTCCGGTCTCAGGGGAAGTTGCCAAGGTGTACCAAACAGGGACAGCAGAAGGCTGAAACAGAGTTGTCTGGAACAATATGGGGCCACCGGAAGCAGACGATGTACTGCCATCCTGGTCCTGTCCAGCACAGCCTGGATCAGGGGAAAAGGGGGAGATGCGTAAGCAATCGTGAGCCAGAGCATCCAAGCCCGGAGGCCCTGGTGGCTCTGACATGGAGTACCACAGGGGGCAGTGTGCATTGCCCAGGGAGGCAAACTGGTCCACCTGCACCCTCCCGAACTTGTCCCACAGGCACTGCACCACCTGGGGATGTAGGCTCCAGTCCCAAGGTGACGGGCCCTCCAAGAGCATATCCGCTGCCACATTTAGTATGCCAGGTACGTGTGCTGCGCGTAGAGACGCTAGACGTCCCTGAGCACAGAGAAGGAGCTCCCGTGCCATAATATGGAGGCAGTGGGACCTCAGTCCACCCTGATGGTTGATGTAAGCCACCACTGTGGTGTTGTCCATTCTCACCAGGACAGGTCTTACCTTCAGATGTGGAAGGAAAGACTGCAGGGCCAGCAGTATAGCTCGGAGCTGTGGTGTATTGATGTGCCTGCCGCTCCAAGGGGTTAGCCAACAGCCGCTGGCCGACCTGCCCTTGGTCACACCCCCCAGGCTGATCTGGGAGGCATCTGTGCTGACCAGCTCTGGGCGGCACATCCTCAGCTTCTCCACCCCATCTGACAGAAAGGAGTGACAGCCACCTCAACAATGCCCTGAGGCACTGTACGGTCACCCCTGAAGAACAGAGGCCGGCACCGGAATTGGAGTCAGTACCCCTCGACCATTGAGGTCAACACCCATGGGGACTCCACACACTCCTCCCACTTTGCCCTTTGAGACCGGGAGAAGCGGCCGAGGAAGGGTGTGTCAGGGGACCTGCCAGGTCCCGCCTCTCCTCTGGCACCCCCAGGCACGAGTATGCAGGTAGGCCTGCAACAGCATGGCCGTGTTGGTAAGGCGGCCAAGAGAGCAGAGACCCATATGTGGCTCTCAAGTCCGCATCAGACTCTTTGGGGGGGGCTCCAAAGTTAAGTCTCAACATAGTGGCAGCCCACCACCATACTCTTACATTCGGCAGGAGAAATAACAAGAAAATCCTGTAGAGGAATTAGCTGAGAACCCATGTAGGGTAATTAGCAGAGAAATCAAAGCAATTCACAACACATACAACTTGCCGACTGGCTTGTTTTGTAAGGTAAATACAGTTTGTGGCAGCAAGAGCCACCAATATATTAATGGATGCACACAGAGTCGTAATGAACGCTAACGAAACACAAGCACTACAAACCACGTGCGGAAGATACAGATCAACCGCACGCTGTAATTGCAGCACTCAAGAGGGGCTGGTCATGTGGCCAGCTGCAAACAGCCAGTGAGTAACTTCCACGCAAGTTATTACAATTACTAGTGACTTACCAAGCGCGCTTCAGAAAGTTTGTACCTCAAACCATACGGAAAATGAAAGGGAACGTGTGTCGCGGCCATGGGGTCTTTATGTAAGGGCAGACCCCAGCCGTGACACAGGTATAAACGGGAGTAAATCTAAATCCTCACCTCGGACCCCCGAAAGAGTCTTTCCCTCCACCGCGGAGTGATACCAATATATTGGAGTGATCCAATATAGTGAAAACTACTATGTGGTAGAACGAATAACAATTGCAGCCCAGTGGCACAGGCGGAAAATAGGAGATACTGCTGTATACAAACGTGTTTTAAAACACTTATTTGACAGCGAAGGACACATTCAAAATGTCGAATCGTAAGCATTCTTCTAGAGAAACTAAAATACCTCGACTGCAAACGTTATTTTGGTGAAACCGAACATTTTAGATTTGGTTGATCAAAGGACGCCAGCCTACGGAAGCTTCTGCAACGAGCCATCGACATGGGTTACTACTTACCTTATCTAGCTGCTTGGAACAACAAATACAGTTTTGAAACAAACAGAAGGACTTACCAACTCATATTGAAAAACTGCCAAACTAGATATGTAGTAAAATGTTTACTACAATTTTCCTGGGATATTTGTATGAAGAACCCGTTACAGCAAGTTACACAACATAAAGCATGCAGTAGTCTGTGTGTGATTGTATAATGAAGAAGGCGGGGCTTTAACATTTCGCGCCAAAGTGGATGCAACCAATGTAAAAGACAGGGGTGTCTGATATTTTGCAAAACCAAGTCTCTATATTTTTGGTTTGCAGAGCATCGAAAGAGAGAAGACTTGCTAGTATGATCATTACCAAGATCATATACACATTTTACTCACAATAGAATTGTTCAGACTTGCGATATGAAATCGCTTCATGAAACATGTACCCCTTCTTAGGAAATCTAGATCCATTGCCTTAATATTTCCCGCAAAACTCTTGTGTTCATTCATTCGCCGACACAGTGGGTGATTCGTTTTGCATGGCCTGGCCAGGCGCCAGCTGTACATGTTAGACCATTCCAGTGGTTCTTCAAAGGAAATTGCAAAATGTTTCTTCAGAATCTCCAGCACCACCCCAACATCAACATATGTGAAAATGGCACGATTCTATGTTTTGTGGGGGAAAAAATATAGAAGATGATACTTGTGATTTGTCGCCACAGTGGTTTGTTTACAAAGCAGGTTAGGATAATTAACGTGGCTGGTTAGGTAAATTATCGTGGCAGGTTAGGAGAATGAGGTTATGGTTAGGGGTAGGCTTAGCTACAATGCTACAGTTGTTGATAAATTAGATAAAGAATGATAGCAGCAAACTCAGCTGCATCCTTCAATGTGGCAGAAGGCTTGTTCATAACAAAACCCTTTGATATTGCCAACCACTTTAATAACTTTTTTGTTGACAAGATTAGAAAACTTAGCTATGACATGCAAACAACAAACACAGAGCCTTCATATTCATGCATAATGGACCAAATAATGAAAGACAAGCACTGTAATTTTGAGTTCTGCAAAGTTGGTGTGGAAGAGGTAAAAACATTGTTGCTATCTATTAATAAGGACAAGCCACCTGGTACTGACAACCTGGATGGTACAGTAAATTGATGAAGTTGGTAGCGGAATACATTGCGACTCCTGTTTGCCATATCTTCAATTTAGGCCTAGAAAACTGTGTGCCTGAAGGGAGGCAAAGGTCATTCCGCTGCCCAAGAATAGCAAAGCACCCTTTAATGGTTCAAACGGTCGACCAATCAGCCTGTTACCGATGCTTAGCAAACTTTAGTATTTGGTAAAACACAATTTTTTCCAATGTTATTTTACAGAAAACAAATGAACAACAGACTTCCAGCATGCTTATAGGGAAGAACACTCAACATGCTCGGCACTGACACAAATGACTGATGATTTGCTAAAAGAAATTGATAATAAGAAGATTGTGGGAGCTGTTTTGTTAGATTTCAGTGCAGCTTTTGATATCATTGATCATAACCTATTGCTGAAAGAAATGAGATGTTATTGATTTACATCCTCTGCCTTATCGTGGATTGAGAGTTCTCTATCTAATAGAACACCGAGGGTTTTCTTTAATGGAAGCCTCTCTAATGCAAATTCGGTTTAGTGTGGTGTACCACAGGGCAGCCAGCTTGGGACATTGTTTTCTGTTTTTACTCATGACCTTCCACTGATCTTGAATAAAGCCTGTATCTTTGTACACTGCTGACTCAACCGTATACACATCAGCTACGACAGCAAAATAAATAACTGACACCCTTAACATAGAGCTCCCGTCTGTTTTAGAATAGGTAACTAGAAATAGTTGCGCTAAATATCTCAAACTAAAAGCATCGTTTTTGGGACAAATCACTCACTCAACCCTAAACCTGATCTAGATCTATTACTGAATAATGTGACGATTGAGCAAGTTGAGGAGACTAAACTGCTGGGTGTAACCCTAGATAGCAAGCTGTCATGGTCAAAACATATAGAATCAAAGGTTGCTGAAATGGGTAGTCTGTCCATGATAAGGCGATGCTCTGCTTTTTTGACATCTAAATGAACCAGGCAGGTCCTACAGATCCTAGTTTGTCACACCTGGACTACTGCCCAGTTGTGTGGTCATGTGCGGCAAATAAGGACATATGAAAATTGCAGTTGGTCCAGAACAGAGTAGCATGTATTTCACTTAGCTGTACTGTACATGGAGGGCGGATGTCAGTGGTATGCATGTCAATCTCTCCTGGCTCAAAGTTGAGGAGAGACTGACTGCATCACTATTGGTGTTTGTGTGAGGTGTTGATGAGTTAAAGTTACCAAACTGTCTGTTTATATATTTGGCACACAGTTTGGAAACTCATTGATACAACACAAGACATTCAGCCAGAGCTCTTCACAGCCCCCAGGTCCAGAACAGAGGCTGGGAAACACACAGTTAAATAGAGCCATGCCTACATGGAAATCTCTGCCACCCAAGGTAACTCAAGCTAGCAATAAAACAAGATTTTAAGAAAACACTGGGGTCTGTGAAGAGACACAGACATTTTATATATTTTGAATTATATTTTTCATTGTATTTTGTATTGTAAAATGCAGTGTTAGTTATTTTATGTATTTTATTTGTTGTGTTTTGTTTCCTGGTTGGACCACAGGAAGAGAAGCCTAATTGGGGATCCTAATAAAATACTAAACACTGTTGTCCCCGACGCGACCACTAGATAGAGCTGTAGGCCTACAAACCATCTGTAGCACAAATCATCAGTATCAATAAGTAGGCTATGTTCATCATACTATAACCTATTAGTAATTGAAGACATCTGAATGTAATTAATGTTTTGTAAACAAAGTCCTTTGTTTGGACAAGAAAGATGATCCCTTATCATAACACTATCCATTCCAGATGAGAATATTGTGTTACTTTTTCCTCCTCAGTAACCAGGTTTCCCTCCAACCTTTTCACGCGAGTAAAGTAAATGTCAGATATAAAATGACAGGTCTGATGGAAACATAACATTTTCCTGTAAACTTTCCAAATGTCTACAAAATAAAATACGCTAGACACGGTGGGATCTTTTAGTGTTGGTAAAATTAAATATGTGAGAAATGTTGGTGGAGACGCTTTTATGCGCAAATATTGGTATAATAACCATCATATCGAAGTAAACTTGGAGACGCGATGACATGTTGTGTGGTCCTCCCACTATGACTTGTCGGCAAAGCATGCAGTTTATTAGGCTACAGATGAAATATATTATGATGACCACAGGGTGGTGAACGTGCAAGGTGATGAGCTTGATGTTCCTTTTCAATAAATATCAAGGGTCTTATGATGGTGACATGATCATCGATGTTTGGCTGCCCTTTGACAAAATTATCTTGCTCTTTTACCACTATAATCTCATCATGTAGGCCAGTGGTTCCCAACCAGGGGTACTAGGACTTACTTGGCCTATCTACAGGGGGTACTTGAAAAGACTCATGAGTCCATATGGTTACTGGTACAATGCACATGAAGGGGTACTTCAGGAGTACTCCGGGCAGAGCAAAATTCAGTTCTGTAGTAGGGTAATCAAAAAAGGTTGGGAACCACTGATGTAGGCTATATGTGCGCTCAAGCCAACAGTGGGGAATAAGAGTACAGTGATGGGCCTCAACATCATGATCTAACTGGACAGCACTATACAGGGCAGAACCAAAGTCGTCAGGTCCAGAGTCATTCTCCCTGTCAGGTCCAGCATCAGTTTCTGTGGCAGGACCAGCGTCATTCTCCCTGTCAAGTACAGAGTAATTTTCCTTGTCATGTTCAGAGTCGTTCTCCATGTCAGTTTCAGATTCGTTCTCCCTGTCAGGTCCAGAGTCAGTTTCCCTGACAGGTCCAGTCAGTTTCCCTGTCAGGTCCAGAGTCAGTTTCCCTGGCAGGTCCAGAGTCAGTTTCCATGTCAGGTCCAGAGTCAGTTTCCCTGTCAGGTCCAGAGTCAGTTTCCCTGTCAGGTCCAGAGTCAGTTTCCCTGACAGGTCCAGTCAGTTTCCCTGTCAGGTCCAGAGTCAGTTTCCCTGTCAGGTCCAGAGTCAGTTTCCCTGTCAGGTCCAGAGTCGTTCTACCTGTCAGGTCCAGAGTCAGTTTCCCTGTCAGGTCCAGAGTTGTTCTACCTGTCAGGTCCAGAGTCAGTTTCCCTGTCAGGTCCAGAGTCAGTTTCCCTGTCAGGTCCAGAGTCAGTCTCCCTGTCAGGTCCAGAGTCAGTTTCCCTGTCAGGTCCAGAGTCAGTTTCCCTGTCAGGCCCAGAGTCAGTTTTCTTGTCAGGTCCAGAGTCGTTCTCCTTGTCAGGTCCAGAGTCGTTCTCCTGTCAGGTCCAGAGTCGGTTTCTCTGTCAGGTCCAGAGTCAGTTTCCCTGTCAGGTCCAGAGTCAGTTTCCCTGTCAGGTCCAGAGTCGTTCTACCTGTCAGGTCCAGAGTCAGTTTCCCTGTCAGGTCCAGAGTCAGTTTCCCTGTCAGGTCCAGAGTCGTTCTACCTGTCAGGTCCAGAGTCAGTTTCCCTGTCAGGTCCAGAGTCAGTTTCCCTGTCAGGTCCAGAGTCGTTCTACTTGTCAGGTCCAGAGTCGTTCTCCTTGTCAGGTCCAGAGTCGTTCTCCTTGTCAGGTCCAGAGTCGTTCTCCTGTCAGGTCCAGAGTCGGTTTCTCTGTCAGGTCCAGAGACGTTCTCCCTGTCAGGCCCAAAGTTATCAGCACTAGGCTCTGAGCCTTCAGCCGTTAAGTTTCGGTTTGTCCAGCTCTAGTCGGCCCTCAGTCCACTGCTCTGCCAGGCTATAGGCTCTCTGCCCCACTAGGTCTGCAGCATCTGCCCTCAGTTGGTCCGTAGCCCCCAGCCTCGGTCGGAAAGCAGTCAGCTCCCTCAGTGCTACAATCCAAACCACCGCCCTAGTTCTAAACCTTGGGTCTCCTGCCCCGCTAGATCCAGAGTAATCTGCTCCTCTAGGTGTGCAGTTAGACCGTTCTCAGCCCTCAGCCTGTGCCAAGTCGCCTATACTAACGCTAGACTACACAATCCCTGCTCGGATAGATTTGCAGCCTGCCACCATACCTGGCTTGAAATCCTCAGATTTAGTAGTGAGTTCCAATTCCCCTGCCCTGCTAGGCCCTCAGCTCCCTGACCTGGGGGAACCACCATTCCCTGACCCGGGGGGCCTGCTGTCTCTAGTTCTGGGGGGCCGCCTGCCACCTGCCTTGGACGACCCTCAGCCCTTCCCACGTGGGAGACCACCTGACCTCTACTCTGGGGCCCAGCCGCCTCCAGATCCCTGATGATCATTGCCCAGGGATCGCCACATGGTCCACCATGGGAGTCATCCCTTTCAGCAGTGGTGAAAGAGTCACCAGCCTCAGCCACAGCCAGCGAGCTGCCAACAACAGTTGTGGCCGGCATGCAACATTCCTCCACCACAGTAGGCGAGCCACTTGCTTCAGCCGTGGCCAGCCTCTGGCATTGCACTCAGTGTCTAAGGATGGGGCCCAGCTGCCCTGCACCAGCTGAGTTAGAGGGCCCTCCCCCACCCGCTTGGCGTTCCACGGGGCGGCCCAGGACTGTCTCTGCGTATCAGTGTGATTTCAACAGATGTGTCAAATTAATTAATTACTGTCTTTTGTTGAATTTATTTAACAACATTACAACCTTGTTTAGCATTATCTAGTCCAAATTTGGCATGATTCCACTATTTGTATCCATTTGTGTCACTTTCAAGAGGGGCTTTTATTTTGAAGGCAAACTATAAATGCCACTATTGTGGCTAATCCTTACTGTGGCTAGTTTCACATAGGTGTCGAACCCGGTCCATTTAAGACACGGGAGCCGGATGACGCTAGTTAGCTGCTTATAACGTTAGCTTGGTCATGTGGTTTGGTAAGAAGAATGCCCCTTTTCCCACAGGTGTTATTATTACCTCTGAGGGTTTAGAGCTTGAGGTAGTCACCTCATACAAGTACTTGGGAGTATGGCTAGAAGGTGCACTGTCCTTCTCTCAGCACATCTAGTTAGTTAAACATCTAGTCTAGTTAAATCTAGACTCGGTTTCCTCTATCATAATCACTCCACTTTCACCCCAGCTGCCAAACTAACCCTAATTCAGATGACCATCCTACCCATGCTAGATTACGGAAATGTAATTTATAGATCGGCAGGTAAGGGTGCTCTCGAGCGGCTAGATGTTCTTTACCATTCGGCCATCAGATTTGCCACCAATGCTCCTTATAGAACACATCACTGCACTCTATACTCCTCTGTAAACTGGTCATCTCTGTATATACCTGTTGCAAAACCCACTGGTTGATACTTATTTATAAAACCCTCTTAGGCCTCACTCTTCCCTATCTGAGATATCTATTGCAGCCCTCATCCTCCACATACAACATCCGTTCTGCCAGTCACATTCTGTTAAATGTCCACAAAGCACCCACATCCCTGGGTCGCTCCTCTTTTCAGTTCGCTGCAGCTAGCGACTGGAACGAGCTGCAACAAACACTCAAACTGGACAGTTTTATCTCAATCTCTTCCTTCAAAGACTCAATCATGGACACACTTAATGACAGTTGTGGCTGCTTTGTGTGATGTATTGTTGTCTCTACCTTCTTGACCTTTGTGCTGTTGACAGTGCCCAATAATATTTGTACCATGTTTTGTGCTGCTACCATGTTGTGTTCCCACCATGTTGTTGTTATGTTGTGTTGCTACCATGCTGTATTGTCATGTGTTGCTGCCTTGCTATATTGTTGTCTTAGGTCTCTCTTCATGTAGTGTTGTGTGTCTCTCTTGTTGTGATGTGTCCTATATTTATATTGTATTTTTTATTTTATTTTTATCCCAGGCCCGTCCTCGCAGGAGGCATTTTGCTTTTTGGTAGGCCGTCATTGTAAATAAGAATTTGTTCTTAACTGACTTGCCTAGTTAAAAATGAAATGAACAAGGGAGAGGTTAAACGTAGGCTGTCTGGCATAAACTTAATCCCACACTTTAGAATAACTCTGCAGTGGCCTGAGGTTGTCTCCTTATAGGCTATTCCCTCCATCGTGACACTGCTGCCCAGTTGAAGAGCTTGTGTTCTCCATGCAGCACCACAGCACCATGCGCCTTCTGAAAAGCCCTTCTGGAGGCATGCAGCCATAGTCATTATACCCTAATGTAGGCCTATTTTCCTACTAGCCAAATAAAGTGCAGAACATGCATGATGCGTGCAACTCCTCATTCCAACATATTTGAACATTTAATTCATCCTTCATTCAGTTCAGTCAGTCAGTATGTCATCCATTCTGCTATTTGTCTGAGTTGCAATAGGAACTAACGTAAAGAGAATAGAACAGTCTTATCCATTTATTTATTGAAATCCATGTGTGTATTCAAAATTATCTAAATTCTCAAAAGTTATTTAGCCTATCACTTTAATAATTCAGTGTTTAATATAAGCCTATTCAAATAATAAATATAGGCCTTCAACTTGTAGGCATTGCAATTTAGGCTATCATTTTGGGTACTGGTGTCTTGCCGAATAATTTTAAAACTCTATTTGTGTTATATAACTGTTTTTTATTATAGGCCTGAGGACAGGTTATAGATATGGATATAGCCTCTGCATGATGGGGTTGTGCAACGCAAATGGTTATAACAAGCCTACGTACAGAGTGGAATTCACTAATAAAACAGTCAAAATGCCTAACATAAGGCCGACAGTCCTTGCTCCCAAATACTGGAAAAGGTGTAATTCATTAGGTTACATGATCACCACAGTAGCCCCACGCGGCTATAAAAATGTATTAAAATAATTATATGGCCATTAAATAACACACTACATTATGGTATATTTAGATAGTGGAATAGGCCTAGCCTAAATCATATTTGCTGAAGGCCCAAGTCTATACTACGCCATCTACTGGTATAATGTCGTTATTGACTGCAGTTCTAAAACAAGCTATAGACTTTTATTTTGTAAATGAATTCGGAAGCTGCAAAGTAACTCTATAGTCTGGGCTAGAGTTGCTTGATTGACTAGCTAACTTTGACTAGCTACTTTCGGTTCATGTCCTTTGCAGATGCCTCATTCCTGACAAAAGTTTGTATATATAAAAAAGATCTGTAACCGAGTAAAGGGAGACGTAAAGTAAGAATTGAGCGTGTAAATATTCATGCATAGTCGTAACATAGTGTTTGTACGTTTACAGATCAAATTTAACAGTTACGTTTCATGTTTCACGCATGGCTTTTCTTATGATCCTAACAATTTACGTATGGATATTCTTATGATCCTAAGGATACATGCGTTCAACCTTTTGGCAGCTATCTGGCTCTATAAAAACTTTACCAGCATCATAGCATATTTATCGGTGAATCGCTGTGACATATGAAATACGAATGCTAGTGTTAATCAATGTGTAATAACTACGTAAATGTTTTATTAACGTGTTAAATTCTTGTGTGACATGCAGTCATATTCAGGACCTGATTGGTGAACAAGTTTATTTGACACGCAAATACCCAAACGGATTTCCATAATCTGGTGCCCGACTACTCAGTCAATGACGTCACACGCAACCATCAGCATGCAACGAGGAGATGGGAGGCTCCATTGTAGTAACAGCCATTGTGTACATTGCCCATGTGTCGTCAATGGGCCGCGTGGAGCATTCTGGGTGATTCTGGGACAAGGAGGGGTCTCCAAGGAGTGAATGGGAGTCAACTGGGCGCTAGCTCAAAACCCAACATTAGCATGAATTTAGTGAACAAGAAGTACAACATTTCAAATATTTTCCGAGATGTGAGAATTAACTTGTTCTCTGTAATATCAGTATAGGTCGTTATCAGTAAAAGTTATCAATAAAACGTCACAATAAGGTGCAGAGCGTTTGATTTGCCTGCTGGGGAGCAAAGAGACCCCCAACTCCTCTAAAACCATTGATAACTGCGTGCCGTTTTCAAGGGATTGTTAAATAAATGTAAATTATTTGGTTGTAATATCATCACCTTTTGAAGAGCATAGTCAGAACTACACATTTTCGATTATTCCATCTAAAACAATTGAGCACATTTAGCTCTATCAGAGTTATACAGCAAGTAACTGCATGCTTTCATAATCAGTAAACATCAATTGATCATGTCATTTCAGATACGTGAGATTAGCCTCAACATATCTCTCAATATTGCCCACCATTATTTGAGTGATATAAAATCAAAGTGAACTATACCTGACAAGTTTAATTGATTTAGGTCAATTTCCCATGTTTGTGGGCTCTGCCTTCTAGCAGCTGAAGGGCGCATTTGCTGATAGTGTTTACTTTGCAAGCTACGGATAGAAACGTTGTACAGTTGGCTACAAAGTGGTAAATAGACATAATCTACTTTTTTTCTCCAACCAACATAGGCCTACCTAATGAAGTTGGCTATCATTATTCCCTTTTCAACAGTGTTTTTAAGAGTGTTTAATCACGATTGCTGCTGACAGGCATGATAAACTACATTGATTGATGGACCATGTTAAATTGGCAAGCTAGCTAATAACAGATCACGTCAATATGGCTAGTTAGGAAACTAACTTTCGGGGGATTAACTAGGTGGCTATATCCAAATATTGTTTTATTTGTTTACCGTCTACACTGAGTGTACAAAACATTAAGAACACCTGCGCTTTCCATGATAGACTGACCAGGTGAATCCAGATAAAAGCTTTATTGATAACGACCTATACTGTAGCTTTGGAATCGTGACGTTACGTACTTTTGACGAAAATAGGCAGATTTTGACTCATACCCTGACTTTGAGAAGGGTTTGCTGACGCTTAGCAACCGCGTAACGCAGCATGACGACGTGAACGCGATTGATCGACAGTGCTGGTAGAGGCGTTATACGTCCTTCAATTCATTGCTCAATGGGATTACTATTTCCTCTCTCTAATAGCTCTGCCTTTTCTGCTCAGCGGTAGCGGATTGACTACATTTTGTCCCTATAATCAATATCCACATGGTGTGACAATTCTGTGATTAAACAACGAGCCAGCCATTTGGGCACCATTGCAGGGGAAGGTTCTCCTGCAATGAGGAAGTACAAAAGATATTGCTGGAGCACATGGTCTGAACAGATTGTAAGCTTTATCAAAAATATGAATACAAATATTGTACTTTTCTGCCATCATCAAAGAGATTTCTTACATGCTGACCACACCACTCACATACATGTTATTAAATAATTGCACCCACACTGCTTGCGCACGTCAACCAGTTTCTGCGTAGCCAGGCACTAAAATAGAACTTGGTTCTATTTGTGATGCAAGTCTCGCCTCTCTCATTTCCTCATTGGTTTTAAAGAGCATATACCCACGTGGGTGATTGAAAGATGAACTGAGGTCCACACTCCAGTCCAGTTTGTGATGGTAATGCACCTTAAAGTTGGTTGCCACCTCAATATAAAGTCCAGAGAAGAAGAAGAAGCCTGAAGGAGGAGAGATGACTAGAAACTAACTCAGTTTACCCTTTTATCTAGTAGAGGACCTTGTGCATTTCAGGTAAAATAACAACCCAATGTTTATATCCCAGGACAAATTAGCTAGCAACAGCAAGCTAGCTAGCTAAATTGCCATACATGTTTAATGCTTTTCGACCTGTCCCCAAATTAATATAGTTGGTTCAGAGTTCGTTTTGATATTTCAACCTGCATGTCCTGATCACGTCTGGTGTGGGTGGACAAAATCAACATGCGCACAATGACGCACGCGGTGTGGTCATCATGTTAGTCATGTGGTGTGACGGCTTTTGAATGTATAATTGAAAATAACTCATATTTGTTTAACAATTGAAATATAAAAAGCAATGAGAAAATGTTCTGGTGAAATCAAATGGAAGGCTTATTGTTAACAGTAAGGACCAAAATGGACCATACAGCCTGAGATTTCCAACGCTGTGACAGCTTTTTTTGCTTGGTGGGACATGAATGTGTCACATTATAGGAAATAGCTGCCACTCCAAGAGACATGAATACACTTCTATAATGACCATTTTAGACTTTTTTTTCATCAAATAACACTTTTTTTTGTATTAGACTTAATTGTATCCTGTTGCAATTTGGATACTTTTAAGTGGTTCTGAGTGCAATAGTTACATTTTCATTCTACCAGGTCTGATTTCTCACACCCTGCAGGTGACCCTAACACCGGCCAGAATCAGTGACACGTTGTGTTTTTCAAACCTTGTTATTGGCTCCATTGTGCGGTATACTCCAACAGAACACATCTCGAGTGGTGCCTCAGCTCCCACAGCTTCCACGTCTTCAGCTGTTGGTAGGTTGGTGCCTATCACTGGGTGCGCTTGGTTCTCCCACTTCATTATGGGCCAGGTACACCTCAATGTTGTGGGGGTCTACCTAAGTGATCCGGCCAGTCTTTTCCCAAAGATTAAGCCATGTAAGTCTTAATACACACGGCCTGTACAGTGAAACTGCCAATGGCTCATTAAATTAGTTATGGTTCCTTTGATTGCTCCAACGTTACTTGGATGACTTCAGCAGTTATAGAGATAATACATGCCAACAAAGTGCTGACCTTCGCGGATGCATGTGCTCTTCTATGAATTCCGCTAGCTCGGAGTGGTGTCCGTCCTAACATAGTTGGCCCTGCACTCGTGGTTGGAGCTAGTTCGGAGTGGTGTCCGTCCTAACATAGTTGGCCCTGCGCTCGTGGTTGGAGCTAGCTCGGAGTGGTGTCCGTCCTAACATAGTTGGCCCTGCGCTCGTGGTTGGAGCTAGCTCGGAGTGGTGTCTGTCCTAACATAGTTGGCCCTGCGCTCGTGGGTGGAGCTAGCTCGGAGTGGTTTCCGTCCTAACATAGTTGGCCCTGCACTCGTGGGTGGAGCTTGCTTGGAGTGGTGTCCATCCTAACATAGTTGGCCCTGCGCTCGTGTAGCTCCCTCCAGTAACCACGAGCACAACCGTTCCTTGATTTTAACTGGCGGCTTTATTCTGTAGATTTAGTCAGAATTATCACCTTCCGTGAGAACTATAAAGTAAATGAAAAATACAGTTAAGGTCACTCTTACAACCTTATCTTACGAGTGACTTATTAGCTTGGTATAACTCTGAAGTGCTTACATACATAAACAGTTTAGCCGGCGCTATAACAGTATTAGATTAAACACATGAATAAAGGAAAAATACCTCATTGGCTGCTTATTACAGAAGGGAGGAAATCAAACTTCACACTTATTATTCCTGGCATGAATTCACGCTTCATCCTTAATTATTATAACGTTACCATCCTAACATATACGCTTCAAACTTTATGAAATACACCCGATGACATGAAAACTTAGCTAACACAGCGCGGGATTGCCTTCCCTCCAAAAGTGTGTTGCTACAATAAGAATCCCCGTTACAACAGTTATTAGCTACGTAGTTCCGCTTGTCTTATCATTTCCCCGCACAGCGGACACGTAAACAAATACAAACACAAAACAACGACATAACCTGTAAGTCTAACTGTCAGTTACACAATTCAAACACAAAACAACGACATAACCTGTAAGTCTAACTGTCAGTTACACTCCCACCAATCACCGGTGATTTCTGTGAAAGGGGTCTGCAGGTTTCTTGATCGGCTTCCAGGACTGTCTTATGGATGGGCCTCTCCAGATAGGTGGGTTTGGTGATGCGTTTACCTCTCTCATCCAGGAGTCGCTGATCAGTAACTTGAATCTTCTCACCCGGCCATTCTGTCTCGGGTACACTTCTGTAACTTTTGCCAATTTCCACTGGTTGCGTGGTGCAGTATCATCTTGCAAGATGACAATGTCATTAATCCTTGCGTTTCTTCTGTCTTTATTCCATTTCTGTCTGTGTTGATTGTTCTGAGGTATGAGCACTCTCCATAACCTGAGGTACTAGTGTCGGAGAAGTGATGGAGCTCATAACTCTGCACCTCCTTGAAACTTGATGGCAAGTAGGCTCGTTGAATCCTTACTTCAGACAAGATTTGTAGACATTGGAGCCAGAATTCCCACTGGGAACGTAGGTCATCTGGAAGGGCGTCATCCCAGTCGATCTTGTCACGACACATCTGCTGCACGATCTGCTTCCCTGCCAGGACAAAGGGTGCCACAAACCAAGCGGATCATATACAGAGGCTACTGTAGACAATACTCCTCTTCTTGTGAGTGGGCGTTCCTTGACAACTACTCTAAACTGGATCTCGTCTGATGCGACACACCACAGTACACCAAGCGCTCTCTCCATGTGTGGTTCACCCAGAGCCATATCCAGGTCTTTGGCACCCTCGGCACGTTCTTCCTTGGGAATTGTGGCTATAACTTCCTTGCTGTTAGAGATAAACTTGTGCAACCGGAGTTTGCCGATGCTGCAAAGCTCTCTTGCTTCTTTCACCAGCTGGGCCGCTTCAGCTTCAGACGATACGCTCGTCAACCCATCATCAACATAAAAGTTCCTTTCTATGAACTGGATATACTTCTCGCTGAAGCTTCCTCGTTCTTCGGCAGCAAGATGTTTGAGACCATAGTTGGCGCAACCAGGAGATGAAGCTGCGCCGAATACACTGAGGGTTGAGACTCTAGATCTCCGTTCTCCCACCAAAGGAACCGTAGATAATCTTGGTCTTCTGCTTTCACATGAAACTGGTGGAACATGCGCTCTACATCACACATGATTGCAACTGGACCCTTACGAAAACGACAAAGGACGCCCAGCAATGTGTTTGTCAACTCTGGACCGGTAAGGAGATGGTCATTCAAGGACGTCTCTCGAAACTTAGCTGAGCAGTCAAAGACGACTCGTATCTTCCCAGGCTTTTGTGGGTGATAAACCCCATGGTGCGGGATGTACCATGCTGGATGCTTGTTAATTTCCTCTTTGGAGACCTTCTCAGCATCTCCACAAGCTATGATCTCTTCCATGAATGCTGTGTAGTCCTTGTAGTACTGCTTGTCTCTCCTTAGCCTCCTTTCCAGGCACTTGAGACGGTGAACTGCACATGTTTTATTGTTCGGCAGGTTGGGTCTTTCTTCCTTAAACGGCAGCAGCATCTCATAATGTCCATTGTCCTTGCGTCTGATTCCCGCTTTCATTTTTGTCAGGAACCGGATATCCTCTTGAGATATGAGGTCCTCTTCTGCAGTTCTCTCGTTGAAGTCGGATTCAAGCGTCTTGATAATGTCCAGTGCTGTGATTACCTCTCTTACGCGTGTTCTACTAACATAGTGTACTTGATTTGTGACGTTGGAAGAAGATTGAAGGCTTGGCATCACCTGTCTAACGATAACCCGATGACTCACTCCAATAGCGTCGCCATGGTCGATACATGGGTTTCCATAGCCGACTATGCTCCAGCCAAGGTCTGTTCTCTGAGCAAAAGGCTGATTTTCCTTACCAGACACAATTTCTCTTGGAAGGAGAGCCTGGGAGCAGTTGTAGCCAATTAAGAGACCGACATCACAGCTCTGTTGAGGAGCAATCTCCTCTGCAATGTGTTCAAGATGAGACCATGCTCTTGCAGTCTCTGGAGTAGGAATATGATCTCTGTTTGCAGGAATAAACTCTCTCGAGTAAGTCGTTGGCAGAGGGATTTTCTTCTCCAAGTAAAACCCTCTAACCTGCAAACCAGACAGCTTCTGGCAGGGCACAATGGTATTCCTTGAAGCCATTGTAGAGAGTTTCAGTTGGACTGGCTCCTTCCTTGTATTGAGAGCGTTTGTTGTCTCTTCAAGGATAAAGGTGGTGTCGCTCTGGGTGTCAAGAAGTGCATACACAAGAACTTCACGATCTGGCTCACTTGTGGTTGACACCCATACTGGAATGATTGTGGAGGTGTGAGTGTTGTTAATGTCCCTTACGACTCTGTTGGATATGGCCTCACTTGACGCTCTTGTCCCCTTATCTTGTGGGGGCTCTGTCTTCCTATTCCTTAACCTTTCTTTAGTACGATCTTCGTCAGGCAGGATGGATGCCTCCTCTGACACGTGTCGCAGGTGTTCCTGTTATCACAATCTTTCGAGTGATGCCCAGGCCTTAAACAGCCAAAGCACAATTTATTCTCTTGAACAAACTTTTGTCGCTCTGTGGTGGGCTTATCCATGAACTTACAGCATTTGTGGAGACTGTGACCTGACTTCTCACAGAAGACACAACTAGTAACAGTATCTTTCTCATCAGAGTTAGTTGCTAACACCCTTGCTCCGGGGCTTTGAATTCTTGGTGTCTTAGGTTTTCCATCTTCGCTTGATTGCAAAGCATGAAGGGATGTTACAGGATTGCAAGCGATCTTTGCTTCTCTCGTGAGAAACTTCACAAACTGACTGAAGCTTGGAAAGGTCTCAGTTTCTTCTAAGATGTCTACGACCTTTCTATTCCATCTTGAAGTTAGCCAATCTGGAAGTTTAGCGAGGATCTTTTGGTTTTCATTACAGTCATTAAGCACCTCCAGGCCCTTATTCTGAGACATAGCAGCCTCACAGCTGCGAAGAAAGTCTACAAGGTCTCTAAGTTCAAGACTGTCCTTGGATCCTATCTTAGGCCATGCATTGAGCTTATCTCTGAAGGACTTGGCGATGAGGAATTTGTTTCCATACCTTTCTTCAAGAATGGTCCACGCAGCATGGTAGGCTGACTCTGTTCCTAACATAAAGTAACTTTCGATGGCTTTCTTGGCAGGCCCACCGACATATTTTCTTAAGTAATATATCTTCTCAGTTGCTGGTATTTTCTTCCTGTCTATCAGAGTCTGAAAAGAGACCTTCCAGTCAGTGAACGAGAGTGGTTCTCCATTGAATGTTACTGGTTCTGGTATGGGGAGGCGGCTTTCACTGATTGATTCCGCTAGTAACCTGAACATGGTCTTGGTGCCATCTTCTTGTTGTGTGCTTGTCACAACATGTTGTGGTGAGAGACTGTGAAATGACCCACTTCTGTGCATGACTTCTTTCACAGATTTGCAGTTAGAGAGTAGTTCTCTCTTCTCGTCCTCTGAGTTTTCATCTTGCTCATACACTTGCATCCGCGCCTTGGCAGCATTTAGTTTCTTGAGCACTTCTAGGCGCTCTAACTCTCTACGCTTGTCTTCTAGCGTCCTTCGTCTGGCAGCATTTTCTACCTCTAACTTGACTCGCAGCCTAGCTTCTTCTAAGCTGCGTTTCACAGCCTCAGCTTCTTGCTCCGCTGTCCTCTTCTTATCTTCATCTTCGAGTCTCTGAAGCTCTTCTAGTTGGCGTTCTTGCTTAACCATTACTTCTAAAGCTGCTTGGTTAGCAGCAACTTCCGCCGCAGCCTCTTGTCTCTTGACAGATGACACGCTTGAGCGTCTGGAGTTGACCTTTGAGTTGCTTTGAGACTGGGAGGAAGCACTTGAGGGCTGATAGTTGAGACTTGACTTATGTGAGAGTTCGGACACGCACAAGGAATTGCTGTCCTTCCAGTTCAGTTCTATCTGGTTACTTTGACCTTCTTCCCTGCCTTTTAAATGACACCTTACAGTCTTGATAATAGACATTGTAACTGCTTCACAAGTATCAACTCTGCGTCTTATATCGTTGTCGGGAATGTCGATTTGACGCAAATTTACATAGACAAGGTTTAGTTCTGTAGAGGTATGACTGATCTTGTTTAAGAGGTCTTCTAGTAGGTCTTCAGAGCAACAGCCTGTCAGTGACTGTTTTGCTTCCTTTACCAGAGCCTTCCACTTCTCATAGCTGACCCTGAAACGATGTTCGAGCTGTCTCTACCTTTCGTCGCCCTTTTCAGTTAACCTGCGGACCCTCTCACCTTTTCGTGGCTCTTGTTGTGATATCTCATTAGCAGCCTCTGTATCATCATTCGCTGGCAGAAGTGACTTCACACCAGTCTGGGCCTCTTCCTGCTGCTCTGTTTGTTCTGATGAAGGCTTGAAGTTTGCGAGGTGTTGCTGCAGCTGCTCAACTTGACCTACCCCATCTCTATCACCTTTAGTGAAACTACCTCTTTCTGACATTCTAAATCAAATCAATTCTAGGTAAGGTTTGGATAAGTGAGTAGGTAATTTATACTCTAATTCACTGTAATTTAAACCTTAGTATGTGGTATAAACATGTATAATGCTTGTAACAAAGGCTTGAACAAACACCTTACCAAACAATTACACTATTAACTTACAGGTGAAAATAGAATTAATAGGTGTACGCTGACCCTTAATGTTTTGTAACTATATATATATATATATCCCTTTTTTTTATATATATATTTTTTTAGTAAGTATCAAAGAATATTTTTCCAGTAATACACATACCAGCGATACATTAATAAGATAGAAAGAACAAATGCATAATACCAGCCTCTTGAAATACACAACTATCTCCAGTCCTTACGAATTGTAATCTTAAAGTCTCTTATTAGTTGTTCACAAGGCTAGGACCACCTTCAAACACCTTGACTTGTACTTGCGTGTCTGACTTTCCTGTTAGTCTTGACCTTATGTTGCCTCACGATGCTTCCTTATGTGGAGATTTTCTTCTTAGGTTGCAGGTAGGTGCAAAACTCTTATCAGATGACAGGGCCTACCAGGATTTGGGAATCTTGTAGACGTTTTACAGCTGGGTAAGATTCTTCTTTCTCTCTTGCTCGTGGAGAGCATTGAGTTCTCACTGTAGCTCCCTCCAGTAACCACGAGCACAACCGTTCCTTGATTTTAACTGGCGGCTTTATTCTGTAGATTTAGTCAGAATTATCACCTTCCGTGAGAACTATAAAGTAAATGAAAAATACAGTTAAGCACACTCTTACAACCTTATCTTACGAGTGACTTATTAGCTTGGTATAACTCTGAAGTGCTTACATACATAAACAGTTTAGCCGGCGCTATAACAGTATTAGATTAAACACATGAATAAAGGAAAAATACCTCATTGGCTGCTTATTACAGAAGGGAGGAAATCAAACTTCACACTTATTATTCCTGGCATGAATTCACGCTTCATCCTTAATTATTATAACGTTACCATCCTAACATATACGCTTCAAACTTTATGAAATACACCCGATGACATGAAAACTTAGCTAACACAGCGCGGGATTGCCTTCCCTCCAAAAGTGTGTTGCTACAATAAGAATCCCCGTTACAACAGTTATTAGCTACGTAGTTCCGCTTGTCTTATCATTTCCCCGCACAGCGGACACGTAAACAAATACAAACACAAAACAACGACATAACCTGTAAGTCTAACTGTCAGTTACACAATTCAAACACAAAACAACGACATAACCTGTAAGTCTAACTGTCAGTTACAGCTCGTGGGTGGAGCTTGCTTGGAGTGGTGTCCGTCCTAACATAGTTGGCCCTGCGCTCGTGGGTGGAGCTTGCTTGGAGTGGTGTCCGTCCTAGCATAGTTGGCCCTGCGATCGTGGTTGGAGCTAGCTCAGAGTGGTGTCCGTCCTAACATAGTTGGCCCTGCACTCGTGGTTGGAGCTAGCTCGGAGTGGTGTCTGTCCTAACATAGTTGGCCCTGTGCTCGTGGGTGGAGCTAGCTCGGAGTGGTGTCTGTCCTAACATAGTTGGCCCTGCACTCGTGGTTGGAGCTAGCTCGGAGTGGTGTCTGTCCTAACATAGTTGGCCCTGTGCTCGTGGGTGGAGCTAGCTCGGAGTGGTGTCCGTCCTAACATAGTTGGCCCTGCGCTCGTGGGTGGAGCTTGCTTGGAGTGGTGTCCGTCCTAACATAGTTGGCCCTGCGCTCGTGGGTGGAGCTTGCTTGGAGTGGTGTCCGTCCTAGCATAGTTGGCCCTGCGCTCGTGGTTGGAGCTTGCTTGGAGTGGTGTCCGTCCTAGCATAGTTGGCCCTGCGCTCGTGGGTGGAGCTAGCTTGGAGTGGTGTCCATCCTAACATAGTTGGCCCTGCGCTCGTGGTTGGAGCTAGCTTGGAGTGGTGTCCGTCCTAGCATAGTTGGCCCTGCGCTCGTGGTTGGAGCTAGCTTGGAGTGGTGTCCGTCCTAACATAGTTGGCCCTGCGCTCGTGGTTGGAGCTTGCTTGGAGTGGTGTCCGTCCTAACATAGTTGGCCCTGCGCTCGTGGGTGGAGCTTGCTTGGAGTGGTGTCCGTCCTAGCATAGTTGGCCCTGCGCTCGTGGGTGGAGCTTGCTTGGAGTGGTGTCCGTCCTAACATAGTTGGCCCTGCGCTCGTGGTTGGAGCTAGCTCAGAGTGGTGTCCGTCCTAACATAGTTAGCTCCAACCACGATCGTAGGGCCATCTCAGAGTGGTGTCCGTCCTAACATAGTTGGCCCTGCGCTCGATGATCCCTGCTCTAGTGCCTTCATCTTATCACTTTTTTATTCAACCTTGAACAGTTACAAATGTATTTAAAACAACTTAAGTAGTACTTTAGAGTATTTTTACTTAAGTACTTTACATCACTGAGTGTTCTACCTCGTTGGTGGCATGCTGAATAAGAGTACCTGGGACCTGGTGTCTGAGTGGAGCAGCTGCCTTCGCCGTCTTAGTCACTATCATTGGCCGAGCGGCCGTGGCTCCCGTGACTTGGACGGTCATCTGACTATGACGACTCTGGAAAGGGGTTAGAGGTCATGGGCATGGCTTGAAGCGCTGCTGCTCTCCCCTTGGCTACCAACAGGAGGCGTACTGGTCCCAGTTCAGCTCCTAAGAGCATGACCTTTTCCATGCACGCACGCTTGAAAGAGAAACGGGAGGAGCACCAGAGCGCCAGCCCCATCTTTAGTACAGTGTGGAACTGGATCTCTGGGGTCTATCTGTACAGAGAGAACAAGGGACTGCCCCTCTACAGCCGCTTCAACAAGTGGGCCCAGTACAGTGTGGAGAACAACATTGAGGCCATAAAGAAAGAGATCCTGGGAACCCAGAGGTACTGCAGGCTTTTGTACCAGCCCAGCACTGACACATTCAACTGATTAACTGTATAGTCAAGTCCTGATTTAGTTGAATGAATCAGGTGGTGTAAGCACAAGGATAGAACCAAAGCATACACTCCCAGTGGGTACCCAGGACCAGGGTTGAATGTGTCAAGCACACATAAAACTTGAAAAGCCATACATGCACATGAGTAAAATCACAGAGCATAACACACAATAAAGTATGGGACTTATTTCCATTGTGGTCCTCTTGAAACAAGATGGCTAGGCAAGATCGAACACGATTGAACACAGTATGGCATTGAGATAATAAAACATAAAAACAAAGAAGAAGAACATCTATCACATCATTGCAGTTACATCGGGGGTTATTCTTATACAGACAACAGTTTTTACTTTATTTTTTAAAGCTGCCCAGAGAGGACGTCGTTTTTACGGGCAAAGGCAACTCATTCCAATGTTCCAGTGATGTGCAAGGAATGTTTCCAAGAGACCATTCCCTTAATGTCAAATAGAACTTACCCACAACATGGTTACCATGTTCTCAGAATTTAAGATATTAATGTTCTAGATACGTTTCATGGGAATGTTGCAAGAACATTCATGTGTCCAGTTTTCTGTGGGTTCTCAAAATGGGGTCCGCAGACCCATGGTACTGCAGGGAGTCCGCGGCCATATCTCTCTCTCTCTACACACACGACCATTCAAAAGTTTGGGGTCACTTAGAAATGTCCTTGTTTTCCATGAATAAATACATTAAATTAGTTCCAAAATTAAGAGGAAATATTGTCTTTCATCAAAGAATCCTCCATTTGCAGCAATTACAGCCTTGCAGACCTTTGGCATTCTAGTTGTCAATTTGTTGAGGTAATCTGAAGAGATTTCACCCCATGCTTCCTGAAGCACCTCCCACAAGTTGGACTGGCTTGATGGGTACTTCTTACGTACCATAGGGTCAAGCTGCTCCCACAACAGCTCAATAGGGTTGAGATCCGGTGACTGTGCTGGCCACGCCATTATAGACAGAATACCAGCTGACTGCTTCTTCCCTAATTAGTTCTTGCATAGTTTTGAGCTGTGATTTGGGTCATTGTCCTGTTGTAGGCGGAAATTGACTCCAATTAAGCGCCGTCCACAGGGTATGGCATGGCGTTGCAAAATGGAGGGATGGCCTTCCTTCTTCAAGCACCCTTATACCCTGTATAAATCTCCCACTTTACCACCACCAAAGCACCCCCAGACCATCACATTGTCTCCACCATGCTTGACAGATGGCGTCAAGCACTCCCCCAGCATCTTTTCATTTTTTCTGCGTCTCACGAATGTTCATCTTTGTGATCCGAACACCTCAAACTTAGATTTGTGTGCCCATAACACTTTTTTCCAATCTTCCTCCAGTATCTGTGTTCTTTTGCCTTAATCTTTTCTTTTTATTGACCAGTTTGAGGTATGGCTTTTTCTTTGCAACTCTGCCTAGAAGGCCAGCATCCTGGAATCGCCTCTTCACTGTTGATGTTGAAACTGGTGTTTTGCTGGTACTGTTTAATGAAGCTGCCAGTTGAAGACTTGTGAGGCGTCTGTTTCTCAAACTAGACACTCTAATGTACTTGTCCTCTTGCTCAGTTGTGCACCTGGGCCTCCCACTCTTTCTATTCTGGTTAGAGCCAGTTTGCGCTGTTCTGTGAAGGGAGTAGTACACAGCGTTCTGTGAGATCTTCAGTTTCTTGGCAATTTCTCGGATGGAATAGCCTTCATTTCTCAGAACAATTTTTTTGTTTGGCCATTTTGAGCCTGTAATCGAATCCACAAATGCTGATGCTCCAGATACTCAACTAGTCTAAAGAAGGCCAGTTTTATTGCTTCTTTAATCAGAACAACAGTTTTCAGCTGTGCTAACATAATTGCAAAAGGGTTTCCTAATGATCAGTTAGCCTTTTAAAATTATAAACTAGGATTAGCTAACACAACGTGCCATTGGAACACAGGAGTGATGATTGCTGATAATGGGCCTCTGTACGCCTATGTATATATTCCATAAAAATCTGCTGTTTCCAGCTGCAAATAATTTACAACATTAACAATGTCTGCACTGTATTTCTGATCAATTTTATGTTATTTTAATGGACAAAAAATGATGTGCTTTTCTTTCAAAAACAAGGACATTTCTAAGTGACCCCAAACTTTTGAACAGTAGTGTGTGTGTATGTGTATATATTTATATATATATATATACATATATACAGTTGAAGTCGGAAGTTTACATGCACCTTAGCCAAATACATTTAAACTCAGTTTCACAATTCCTGACATTTAATCCTAGTAAAAATTCCCTGTCTTAGGTCAGTTAGGATCACCACTTTATTTTAAGAATATGAAATGTCAGAATAATAGTAGAGTGAATTAATTATTTCAGCTTTTATTTCTTTCATCACATTCCCAGTGGGTCAGAAGTCTACATACACTCAATTAGTATTTGGTAGCATTGCCTTTCAATTGTTTAACTTGGGTCAAACATTTCAGGTAGCCTTCCACAAGCTTCCCACAATAGGTTGGGTGAATTTTGGCCCATTCCTCCTGACAGAGCTAGTGTAACTGAGTCAGGATTGTAGGCCTCCTTGCTCGCAGAACGCTTTTTCAGTTCTGCCCACACATTTTCTAGAGGATTGAGGTCAGGGCTTTGTGATGGCCACTCCAATACCTTGACTTTGTTGTCCTTAAGCCATTTTGCCACAACTTTGGAAGTATGCTTGGGGTCATAGTCCATTTGGAAGACCCATTTGCGACCAAGCTTTAACTTCTTGACTGATGTCTTGAGATGTTGCTTCAATATAACCACAACATTTTCTTCCTCATGATGCCATCTATTTTGTGAAGTGCACCAGTCCCTCCTGCAGCAAAGCAGCCCCACAACATGATGCTGCCACCCCCGTGCTTCACGGTTGGGATTGTGTTATTCGGCTTGCAAGCCTCCCCTTTTCCTTCTAAACATAACGTTGGTCATTATGGCCAAACAGTTCTATAATTGTTTCATCAGGCCAGAGGACATTTCTCCAAAAAGAACGATCTTTGTCCGCATGTGCAGTTGCAAACTGTAGTCTGGCTTTTTTATGGCGGTTTTGGAGCAGTGGCTTCTTCCTTGCTGAGCGGCCTTTCAGGTTGTCGATATAGGACTTGTTTTACTGTTGATATAGATCCTTTTGTACCTGTTTCCGCCAGCATCTTCACAAGGTCCTTTGCTGTTGTTCTGGGATTGATTTGCACTTATCGCACCAAAGTACGTTCATCTCTAGGAGACAGAACGCGTCTCCTTCCTGAGCGGTATGATGGCTGCATGGTCCCATGGTGTTTATACTTGCGTACTATTACTTGTACAGATGAACGTGGTACCTTCAGGCATTTGGAAATTGCTCCCAAGGATGTACCAGATTCCTGGAGGTCTACAATTTTTTTCCTAGGTCTTGGCTGATTTCTTTTGATTTTCACATGATGTCAAGCAAAGAGGCACTGAGTTTGAAGGTAGGCCTTGAAATACATCCACAGGTACACCTCCAATTGACTCAAATTATGTCAATTAGCCTATCAGAAGCTTCTAAAGCCATGACATCATTTTCTGGAATTTTCCAAGCTGTTTAAAAGGCACAGTCAACTTAGTGTATGTAAACTTCTGACCCACTGGAATTGTGATACAGTGAATTATAAGTGAAATAATCTGTCTGTAAACAATTGTTGGAAAAATGACTTGTGTCATACACAAAGTAGATGCCAAAAGTATAGTTTGTTGTTAACAAGAAATTTGTGGAGTGGTTGAAAAACGAGTTTTAATGATTCCAACCTAAGCGTATGTTAAATTCCGACTTCAACTGTGTATATATATATATATAATAATTACATGTAATTTTTTTAATTAATATTATTAGCAACAGATTAAGATACTTTTTTCAAGGGATCCATATAATAAGTATCTGTGGAATAAGTGTGCAATACAATACAATGTAATATAATCTACAATTTATGTTCCTAACCTTGGGCAATATGGGCCTGGGAGGCTCACAGGGATATTGCTATTCACATATTGTTATACTCCACCATTTATCAAATGTTCAACTCAATACTATTCCCCAAATTTAAAAAATATAAATGCACTGTCAAGTAAGCTTTAAAACGGCAAAGTTTTCTCTGCCACGTGGCAACATGTTTAGAATTACAGTATTTTAGCTTCCATAGTCCAATAGAGATGCGTTTCTCAATATGGAAGGTGTTCTTAACGTTTTGTATACTCAGTGTAAATCACATTTTGGACAGCACTGGGCCTTTAATGCTGCAACAACAAAAAAATCTCTGCCCGATGACAAAATGTGTAGAATTGAAAACTGAAGAATTTTCTCTCCAATGCCAAAAGGGCTTTAACATTTCTAGTTGTTATTTTTTTATTTAACCTTTATTTAACTAGGCAAGTCAGTCAAGAACAAATTCTTATTTACAATGACGGCCTACCAAAAGGCAAAAGGCCTCCTGTGGGAACGGGGGCTGGGATTAAAAATAAAATGAAAATATAGAACAAAACACACATCTACATAAAGAGAGACCTAAGACAACAACATAGCATGACAGCACAGCATGGTAGCAACACAACATGACAACATCATGGTAGAAACACAACATGGCAGCAGCACATCATGGTAGTGGCACAAATCATGGTACAAACATTATTTGGCACAGACAACAACACAAAGGGCAAGAAGGTAGAGACAACAATGCATCATGGGAAGCAGCCACAACTCTCAGTAATAGTGTCCATGATTGAGTATTTGAATGAAGAGATTGAGATAAAACTGTCCAGTTTGAGTGTTTGTTGCAGCTCGTTCCAGTCGCTAGCTGCAGCGAACTGAAAAGAGGAGCGACCCAGGGATGTGTGCGCTTTGGGGGCTGTAATAGATAACAGAATGTGACTGTCAGAACGGGTGTTGTATGTGGAGGATGAGGGCTGTAATAGATATCTCAGATAGGGGGGAGTGAGGCCTAAGAGGGTTTTATAAATAAGCATCGACCAGTGGGTCTTGCGACGGGTATACAGAGATGACCAGTTTACAGAGGAGTGTAGAGTGCAGTGCTGTGTCCGATTTAAGAAGCATTGGTGGAAAATCTGATGGCCAAATGGTAAAGAACATCTAACCGCTCGAGAGCACCCTTACCTGCTGATCTATAAATTACATCTCTGTAATCTAGCATGGGTAGGATTGTCATCTGAATCAGGGTTAGTTTGGCAGCTGGGGTGAAAGAGGAGTGATTACGATAGAAGAAACCATGTCTAGATTTAACCTTAGCCTGCAGGTTTGATATGTGCTGAGAGAAGGACAGTGTACCATCTAGCCACACTCCCAAGTGTATGAGGTGCCTACCTCAAGCTCTAAGCCCTCAGAGTTAGTAATCACACCGTGGGGAGAGGGGCATTCCTCTTACCAAACCACATGACCTTTGTTAAGGGCAGAGAAAGCTTGTTGGACACTAAGAAAGCTTTGTTGTAGAGCATTTAACACAACATCCGGGGAGGGGCCTGCTGAGTATAAGACTATATCATCTGCATAAAAAATGGATGAGAGAGCTTCCTACTGCCTGAGCTATGTTGTTGATGTAAATTGAGAATAGCGTTGGGCCTAGGATCGAGCCTTGGGGTACTCCCTTGGTGTCAAACAGTGGCTGAGACAGCAGATGTTCTGACTTTATACACTACACTCTTTGAGAGAGGTAGTTAGGAAACCAGGCCAACGACCCCTCTGAGACACCAATAGTTCTTAGCAGGCCCACAAGAATGGAATGGTCTACCGTATCAAAACCTTTGGCCAAGTCAATAAAAATAGCAGAACAATATTGCTTAGAATCAAGGGCAATGGTGACATCATTTAGGACCTTTTAAGGTTGCAGTGACACATCCATAACCTGACCGGAAGCCAGATTGCATACCAGAGAGAATACTATAGACATGAAGAAAGCCAGTCAGTTGATTATTGACAAGTTTTTCAAACACTTTTGATTAACAGGGCAAAATAAAAATGGACTGAAAACAGTTAGGATCAGCTTGCTCTCCCCCTTTTAAGTAAAGGACAAACTGTGGCTGCCTTCCAAGCAATGGGAACCTCCCCAGAGAGGAGAGACAGGTTATTAAAAAGGTCAGAGATAGGGTCATCAACCTTAAAGAAGAAAGGGTCTAAACCATCTGACCCAGATGGGTTTTTTGGGTCTAGTTAAGGAGCTCCTTTAGCACCTCGGACTCAGTGATCGCCTGCAGGGAGAAACTTTGTAGCGGGGCAAGGTAGAAACTTTGTAGTGGGGCAGGGAAAAAAGAGGGAGGAGCATCGGGGCTTGTTGCATTAGAGGGGGTGGGAGATGATGAAATGTTGGATGGGCAAGGAGGAATGGCTGAGTCAAATAGGAATCCTGACTTAAAACCTCTACGGGATCGGTGTCCCTAAACCGGGACTGTTGTTGCTCAATATGCGATAATGTGACTAGAAAACGTTGTATACAACAGCCAACTTTCCAGGACATAGACATGTCTTATATGGGCAGAAAGCTTAAATTCTTGTTAATCTAACTGCAGTGTCCAGTTTACAGTAGCTATTACAGAACAAAACATACCATGCTATTGTTTGAGGATAGTGCACAACAACAAAACACTTTTATCACGGCAGCTGGTTTGACACACTCACCTCTGAATATACTTACATTCAGTAATCTGGCTCTTATTTGTCATCTTGATGGTCCCAGAGATAAAATTTTGTTTTGTTTGAAAATATCTATTTTTATATTCAATAGTAGGAACTGGGTTCTACAGTTTGACCCCACTGCTGTCTCTGGCTCCACACCCACTCCACCTGGCCGTCTAGATGTGTGAAGGTTAGTGTTTTCTGTAGGGAAGCTAATAATCCATCATGTATGACATTCCTGGGAGTGTGTAAACTATTATTTTTTATTACCAGAACATTTTTGTATGTTCTCTATAGTTATGTACTTGAAAATGTATAAATTGACCAATTCGGAACATTTGGGCAAACTCCTGGCAGACTTGATGCAAAATATTGTGTCGTGAGGTAATTCTTCACTGGATCAGTCTGACACTTTGCACACACACTGCTGCCATCTTGTGGACAAAATCTAAATTACACCTAGGATCCTATCTTAGCGTATGGCCATTCTCTTGCATTTCAAAGATGATGAAAAAAAAATATATAGAAAATGCATGTTTTCTTGTTTGTATTATCTTTTACCATATCTAATGTGTTATATTCTCCTACATTAATTTCACATTTCAACAAACTTCAATGTGTTTCCTTTTAAATGGTATCAAGAATATGCATATCCTTGCTTCAGGTCCTGAGCTTCAGACATTTAGATTTGGGTATGTAATTTTAGGCGAAAATTGAAAAAAGTGTCCGATACTTAAGCCATGTGCTCCTTGTCAGTAACGACCACATCATCAACATTAAGGGACATGGGCAGCGGTGAGGAGGAGGGTTTATTCTCCAGGTCTTTAACCGTTATCCAGAACTTATTGGGGTTAGACCCACAGAGAGAGAACTGCTCCTTAAAGTAACTAACTATGGCCTTCCCGGATAGCCTGAGTACACTTAATTTCTCATTTGCCTGAACAAGAGCCAGTCAACCTGAGTATGCATGTGCCGATCCTTTCGCCAAATGAAATGCCCGAGACTTGGTTCGTCCAGCCAGGCACTGCAGACGTCATAGAAAAACTCTTTGTAGGCAATTTTTATTACACTCGAGTTGTGTTGCAATGGATGGCTACTGTTTTTCGGGCTCCTGACCAATTCTTCTATTTTGTGTCTTTTTTTGCACTGATCTTAACCTTATTTTGTACATAATGTTTCCGCAATCATTTCCAATGACCGACAACAGCTTCTGGACATCAGAACAGCAATCACTAACCTCGATTTGAATGAAGATTTCTACTTCAACGAGTCGGCGGCACATGACATACTGCTCATCCCGGACCAGACCCTAATCCCTGAGACTCAGAAAAGGAAGATACGGCTTAAGAGAGGCCGACATGCAGGAATCCTGACGAAACTAACTCGGAGAGTAAATAATCTGACTCTACTCTCCGTTCTTTTGGCTAACGTACAATCACTGGAGAACAAATTGGACGAGCTCTGTTCTAGACTATCCTATCAACAGGACCTGAAGAACTGTAATATCCTATCTTTCTTGGAGTCGTGGCTGAACAAGGACATGGATAATAGACATCTAGCTGTTTTTTCTATGCATTGGCAGGATCAAATGGCAGCCTCGGGTAAACTCAATGGGGGAGGTGTGTGTCTCTTTTGTTAACAACATCTGGTGTGCGATCTCTAATATTAAGGACACTTTGAGGTTCTGCCCGCCTGAGTTAGAATACCTTGTGATAAGCTGTAGACTATTCTATTTACCAAGAGAGTTTATAAAAAAAAATTGTAGCAGTCAAAATAATGCTAGCACGAAAACCCTACTCAACGAGCTGTATAGGGCCATAAGCAAACAAGGAAAAATGTTCATCCAGAGTCAGCACTTCTAGTGGCCGGTAAAAGTAGTAGTATTTATTTGGATCCCCAATTAACTCTTCCTGGGTTCCAAACAGGAAACAAAACAACAAATAAAATACATAATATAATAACATAATATACATAACACTACATCATACTACATAATCTCCTGCCGCAAGCTTCAGAAACAGGAGATGGCTCCCGCCCTATGGGTGATTTTAATGCAGGGAAACAGAAATCCGTCTTACCTAATTTCTACCAGCATGTCACCTTTGCAACTAGAGGAGACAAAACTCTAGATCACTCGAACTCAACTCTGGACCTCGAAGCCAGTTCCACTGCATTTTTTCATTGTTCCCCTTTAATCAGGGACTGTGTTAGACCTGGGGCACCAGATGGGTGCAATTAATTATCAGGTAGAACAGAAAACCAGCAGGCTCCGGATCTCATAGTGTAAGAGTTGAATACCCCTGCTCTAGATCACCTTTACGCCACACACATAAACACAAACAAAGCTCTACCTTGCACTCCATTTGGCAAATCTGACAATAATTATATCCTCGAGATTCCTGCATACAAGCAAAAACTCAAACCGAGAGTACCAGTGATGCACTCAATACGGAAGTGGTCCGATGAAGCGGATGCTAAGCTATAGGACTGTTTCGCTATCACAGACTGGAATATGTTCATCCGATGGCATTGAGAAGTTTACCACATCAGTCACCGGCTTCATTAATAAGTGCATTGACGACATCATCCCCACAGTGACCATACGTACTGTACATATCCCAACCAGAAGTCATGGATTACAGGCAACATCCGTACTGAGCTAAAGGCTAGAGCTGCCGCTTTCAAGGAGCAGGACACAAATCTGGGCGTTCTTAAGAAATCCTGCTACGACCTCCGATGAGCCATCAACCAGGCAAAGTATCAATACAGAACTAAGATCTAATCCTACTACGCTGGCTCTGGCGCTCGTCAGATGTGGCGGGGCTTGCAAACTATCAGATTACGAAGGGAAACCCAGCTACGAGCTTCCCAGTGACACAAGCCTACCAGATAAACGAATTGCCTTCGATGCTCGATTTGAGGCAAGCAACACTGAACCATGCATGAGAGCACCAGCTGTTCTGGAGGACTATGTGGTCACGCACTCCGTAGCCGATGTGAATAAGACCTTTAAACAGGATAAAATTCACAAGGCCACAGGGCCAGATGTATTACCAGGATGCGTACTCAGAGCATGCGCTGACCAGCTGGCAAGTGTCTTCACTGACATTTCCAACCTCTTCCTGACCCAGTTTGCAATACCTACATGTTTCAAACAGACCACCACAGTCCCTGTGCCCAAGAATGCCAAGGTAACCTGCCCAAGAACGCCAAGGTAACCTGTATAAATCACCTCGTAGCACTCACATCTGTAGCTGTGAAATGCTTTGAAAGGCTGGTCATGGCTCACATCAACACCATCATCTCAGATACCCTGGACCCACTCCAATTAGCATACCGCCCCAACAGATCCACAGATGACGCAATGTCTATTGCACTCGGACCCCAGTAAGACTAGCTGTTGCCATTGGCGTCGGCTAATGGGGATCCTAATAAATCAAATCACTCCACACTGCCCTCTCCCACCTGGACAAGAGGAACACCTATGTGAGAATGCTGTTCATTGACTTCAGCTCAGCGCTCAACACCATAGTGCCCTCCAAGCTCATCACTAAGTTAAGGACCCTGGGACTGAACACCTCCCTCTGCAACTGGATCCTTGACTTCCTGACGGGCCACCCTCAGGTGGTGAGGGTAGACAACACATCTGCCACGCAGAACCTCAACACGGGGGCCCCTCAGGGATGTGTGCTTAGTCCCCTCCTGTACTCCCTGTTCACCCACAACTTCGTGGCCGCACACGATTCCAACACCATCATTAAGTTTGCTGATGACACGACGGTGTTAGGCCTGATCACCGGACGATGATCAGACAGCCTATAGGGAGGAGGTTAGAGATCTGGCAGTGTGGTGCCAGGACAACAACCTCTGCCAAGAGTGTGCAAAGCTGTCGTCAAGGCAAAGGGTGGCTACTTTGAAGAATCTCAAATATAAAATATATTTTGATTGACTTTTTTGGTTACTACATGATTCCTTGTGTTATTTCATAGTTTTGATGTGTTCACTATTATTCTACAAGGTAGAAAATAGTAAAAATTAAGCAAAACCCTGAAATGAGTAGGTGTGTCCAAACTTTTTACTGGTACATCAAATCAGTGATGAGAATAGTCAGATTATCCAATACTTAACAGGGACATGGTGGCGTAGCAAGAAGATTGGTGTAACATGAACCTGGACAGTTTTATCTCAATCTCTTCATTCAAAGACTCAATCATGGACACTTTTACTGACAGTTGTGGCTGCTTTGCGTGATGTATTGTTGTCTCTACCTTCTTGACCTTTGTGCTTTTTTTTATTGTCTGTGCCCAATAATGTTTGTATCATGTTTTGTGCTGCTACCATGTCTTAGGTCTCTCTTTATGTAGTGTTGTCTCTCTTGTCGTGATGTGTTTTTTGTCCTATATTTATATTAAAAATAAATAATAATCCCAGGCCCCGTCCCCACAGGAGGCCTTTTGCCTTTTGGTAGGCCGTCGTTGTAAATAAGAATTTGTTCTTAACTGGCTTGCCTAGTTAAATAAAGGTTCAATAAAATAATTAAAAATCAAGAGGTTGTGAGTCAAATCCCAGGTAAGGGGAAACCATGTGTTTGATATTGTTGATACCTTTCCACTTATTCTGCTCCAGCCATTACCACGTGCCAGTCCTCCCCAATTAAGATGCCACCAATCTCCTGTGACATGAATGTGTCTAGAACATTAATGTTGTATATATTCTGAGAACATGGTAACCACCTTCTGGGTATGTTCTGTTTGACATTAAGGGAATGTTCTAACTCCAATGGCAAAATATGCTAAAATGGTTAATGGGAAAATTGGGCACTCAAACATTAGGGGAACATCAAGGGTAACATTACAAAAATTTTCTTTCTGCCTCTTTCTGTTAGCTGGGTTTCTGCCTGTCTGCCTCTAGGGCTCCTGCTCTGTTGTCACCTAGTAATAGCTTACAGATGGAAAGAGGGGGAGGGAGGGAAAATGAGAGAGGGAAAGTGAGCAAGGCAGAGAGAAAGGAGGGGGAGGGTGAAAGCAGAGCTATGATGCAGACAGCGAATCACATGAGCAGGGATATGTTTACAAACTGAGCTGAGGAGGTGTGCTCACTAGCTCCATTGTGAGGAAGAGGGACTGAGAGCAGAGAGAGAGAAAAAGAGAGAGTGGGACCAGAGAGCGGCTTCCTGGGTTAAAATTATCAGTGTTAGGCTAATTTTCGCTGTCTCCTTTTTCACCCCCTCTTTGTCTGTTTTGGAAGAAGGGGAGCAGATGGTTGGGCCTGACAGAGCAGAGAGCACAACGCAAGTGCAGGCAAAATAGCTGCTTTTACAGGAACACTGGGCACTGCAGGGAACCATTCAAGTTCTTCCTTTGTTTCCCATAATTAGCAGGTTTTCACAGCAAGAGAGGAAATCTATGTCGAGACGAGTATTCAAGGAAGGCGGAGGCAGAGAGAGAGAGAGGGAGAGGAAAACAGGACTTCAGAGGATCAGGGGAGGGAGGGATAAGCCTTGTGACAATGTTTTGAAGGGGAGACAAAGCAAAGCAGCGACTGCACTCAGCTGGATAGATTGAGTTAGCTGCATGGGAGTTCTCTCCAGTTGGAATATTAACAATAACATTGATGTGTCTTTAACCTGCGAGGGTATGATGTTTATCCCCTAATATAAACACGGCTATGCTCTGGAAATCCCTTTGTTTATTTGAAGAGGGGAGCCATTGCAATACGGATATATTTGATTCTGTTGCCTTTAATAACTTCACACTTTTTAGCATAATTTGGGATTTTAAAAAGTAGCTATCAATTCCTGATGAAATTGTTGCTTGATTATTCACATAATGACAAACCATCACAAAGAAGAGTGTGGATTTCAACAATGAGTGAGTTGTTTTTGTAATGTTTTACTGGATAACAGAGCATCATCCACAGGAGAGCTTCTTGGGGAACTGAGAATGTTTATCACAATGGGATTGACTCATAGCCTACAAATAAAAGTCATTTTCATTGGGGACACAGAAGAGGTTGGACTCACATCATTGTCTGGAAGACAGTGACTTTTTTGGGGACAACCTCCTCGATCTGTCGGCACCCCAACATAGACCCAGGACTGGCTGTGACCCCAGACCCAGTGACTCTAGAGGTTGTGAGTAACTTCAGACGTTTTGACCCCCATCCACTGATTCCCTGGGTCCCTCTGGCTTTCTTGAGGCTGATTTCACCCAGTCCAGGGTGTCACGGTGAGTACGTTCTTCCTATGTGTATTGTCGTAATAATGATCTTTGTGTTTGTGGTGTAACAATGTGTTGTCTCGTTACAATTGGTTTGCATTTGAGTGGGTATGACTTGTATGGTCCTGTCTGTTTTGTTGTGTGCCTTTCCCTTCGACGCTAGGTCCTAGACGCTCTCCCAGACAGCATGTGTTCACAGTGGCCTACCTCTTAGACCTCGACTGTCAATGATTTACTAACATCCTACTAAGATTACAGATGCCCCTTTCCTCACCCAAACCCAGCACCCCACCCCCCTCAGAGACAGATCTGGTGGAATGGCCCTTCTGGCCAGACCCTCACACAGGCAGAAGTGACCTTTGACCCAGGAAGTACTCTACTTATTGTGGGACATTGGGTGGCATTAGACATTAAGGTTGCTCACCATTCTCTCCGGTAGTGCTGCTGGTGATGGTCTGAAACGGCTGCATGGACTGAAAGGACCAAATTCCAATTCCCCATCACACACACAAAAAACACATACACACACATCCCCAGGCCGACAAACAAGCGTAACACATTCAAGTCCAACAATATACTGCATATTATACTACAGTGGTATTCAAAATCGGGATTAGGAGCAACACATTTAAGAGTACAGATTATGGTATGGGACAATATACAAATGTTTAAAAATATATATTTCTTTGAGTAAATGTATTTATTGGTTTCTTTTCATTTTTATAAGAGATTAACATGCAATGAATTGAAGGTTATTTCTTAATGTAAAAATCTAAATGTACCGATTTTAAGGTTTTGTCATTAGATTTCTTGTTGTCATTGTGGAGTGCCTCATTGCTGGGGTGGCCTTCAGATATGGGACTCACACACACCTGTCAAACACACATGCACAGGCCTTACTGGGGGAGCTGGTTCAACACACACCCCACTCCCACTGAGAGCTCACTTTTCAGTAGAAGTAACGGAGTACATTTTGAAAAGCTCATGCAACACAATGAAGTTCAACAATGGAAGTAGTGTTACATTGATACAGTACGTAAAACAAGAAGCTGCTGAGTGGCTAACAGTATGCAATATGCATGTCCACCCTGCCTTAGGCACACACATGCAATGAGATGAGCCGAGAGTCCAGTACCGGTCAAACATACGATGCGCAGCCCACTTCACAGTAAATAACGAACGCATTTATGCTAATAGGACATTCCAAATTTAATTTGATTCAGTCTGCTTCATATTCATATGTAAAACATATTCTGTGCACTTAGTAGATGAACACACAGCACAATGTTTTAAAATGCCACGTACTAATTTCTTGAATGTACAACATCCTCCCTACATTGTATTTTTTTATTTTATTATTATTATTTTTTTTTTTACCCCCTTTTTTCTCCCCAATTTCGTGGTGTTAGTAATTACTATCTTGTCTCATCGCTACAATTCCCGTACGGGCTCGGGAGAGACGAAGGTCGAAAGCCTTGCATCCTCCGAAACACAACCCAACCAAGCCGCACTGCTTCTTAACACAGCGCGCATCCAACCCGGAAGCCAGCCGCACCAATGTGTCGGAGGAAACACCGTGCACCTGGCGACCTTGGATAGCGCGCACTGCACCCGGCCCGCCACAGGAGTCGCTGGTGCGCGATGGGACAAGGATATCCCTACCGGCCAAACCCTCCCTAACCCGGACGACGCAACTTGTGCATTGCCCCACGGACCTCCCGGTCGCGGCCGGCTGCGACAGAGCCTGGGCGCGAACCCAGAATCTCTGGTGGCACAGCTGGCACTGCGATGTAGTACCCTAGACCACTGCGCCACCCGGGAGGCCCCTCCCTACATTGTAAATGAAACACTCACGCCACTGAAACGTGCTTCAGAATCCATTATTGAGGATGACGTATATACTGAACCCCTTTTGTTTTTTTTGCCTGTAACGACAGAAGGGTCTGTAGAGTTTGGTCAAGTAGACTCAAGGCTCTCTGTCTTCCTCCTCTCAGGATGTCTGTGTGGTTTAAGATCGCAGAACTCAGACCCTTTACGGTAAGATGACATCGGAAGACATCTACCACCTGCCCCTCAACATGTACGTTATCATCCTGGGCATTGGCCTCTTCATCTTCATGCTCAGCCTGATCTTCTGCTGCTACATGTTCAGGTGAGGCTTAGGGGAGAGTGGGGTAAGTTTAGCCATTATTTTACATTCGGCATCACTCCGTCAAGGGAGCTATAGTATTCTTTCTAACAAAGATATCTACATATATTTCACGATGTTGTGTATCCCTGGAAATAATCTGAATTCATGTAAACATGACAGTTTATATACTTCGGTTTAGATACAAGCATTATGAAACCTCTAACACAAATTCAATTGACTTGGTGGAAATCTGTTTTTTGGACCTAACTTGCTTAGCACTTTTCCCATGAGGTTTCTTCCTTCACAGACTCCTACACTACCAGTCAAAAGTTTTAGAACACCTACTCATTCGAGGGTTTTTCTAATTTTTTTTACTATTGTCTACATTGTATAATAATAGTGAAGACATCAAAACTATGAAATAACACATATGGAATCATGTAGTAACCAAAAAAGTGTATTTGAGATTCTTCAAATAGCCATCATTTGCCTTGACAGCTTTGCACACAGGTAGTGTAAATATTTGGTCAAATATTACATTTTGTGTATGGTTTCCTAGAAAGGTGACTCAACTTACCCCTTTGGCAAAACTTACACCACTCTCCCCTACTGCACAGCAGTGATCACCTAGCGCAGCAGGGTTCCCCAACTGAAAGGTGATTTTATTTGGCCCCCAAGTTTTTTGAGCAAAAACATAATAAAATGTGATTGTATACAAATGTAAGCAAATTTTGAAATTATTTTCTATTCAAATATTATACTGAACAAAAATGCAACATGTAAAGTGTTTGTCCCATGTTTCATGAGCTGAAATAAAAGTTCCCAGAAATGTTCCATATTCTCTAAAATGTGTGCTCCAAGTGGGTTTACACCTCTGTCAGTGAACATTTCTCCTTTGCCAAGATAATCCATCCACCTGACAGGTGTGACATATCAAGAAGCTGATTAAACGGCATGATTGTTCAGGTGCACCTTGTGCTGTGGACAATAGCCACTCTAAAATGTGCAGTTTCGTCACACAACACAATGCCACAAATGTCTCAAATTTTGAGGGTGTGCGCAATTGTCATGCTGACTGCAGGAATGTCCACCAGAGCTGTTGCCAGAGAATTTCATGTTAATTTCTCTACCATAAGCCGCCTCCAACGTCGTATTAGAGAATTTGGCAGTGCGTCCAACCGTCCTCACAACCACAGACCACGCACCATGCCAGCCCAGGACCTCCACATCCAGCTACTTTACCTGCAGGATCATTTATATTTTTGTTCAGTATATATCTGTTTGGGTTTTTTATATTTTTGTTCAGTATATATCTGTTTGGGTTTTTTGTCAATTTGAAGTTTTGTTTGTAATTACTCCGACCCCCTGACCATCCGCTCAAGAAAAAGATCTTACCTCGGCTGAATCTAGTTGATGATCAATGAGTTATGGGCTTGTTAATCACAATAACCCATAGTCAGCTATAGCTTTCTTTATAGATCAGGGCCTGGTTTCCCAAAAGCATCTTAACGCTAAGTTCATCAGAACCTTTGTAGGAGCATCGTTAAATCTCAGAACCATCGTTATTAACTTTGCATTTGAAAACACGTCATCTAAAGCCTGCCTTAGACCACTCGTAGAACAGATTTCCGCTAAACATAGAATCACATGGTTTATCTGTCCTCTGTGACCGCCCATAACGTCAAAACAAAGTTAACTACAAATACACAGCCTGGTCTCATGGACTATACGTAACGTAGTAAATGTAAATCCAGGACATTGAAATTAGATTAATATGTTACGTTTTGTATGGTTACATAAGAAATACTGTAAGATTATTAAAGGCAAAAACAAAAGGAGAGTGGATGGTCGGAGGGGATGGGTGGGCGTGTAACGTGAACGTTTAACAACCCAAAGGTTGCGTGTTCAAATCGCATCACGGACAACTTTAGCATTTGAACAACTACTTACTACGTTTTAGCTACTTTGCAACTATTTAGCATGTTAGCTAACCCTATCCCTAACCCTGACCTTAACCCCTAGCCTAGCTAATGTTAGCCAACCTAGCTAACATTAGCCACCTAGCTAATGTTAGCCTCAACAAATAGGAATTCGTAACATATCATACGTATTGCAAATCCGTAGCATATTGATCGAATTGCAATTCGGAAAATATCATATGAAATGGATGATGGACATCCACAAATTAATACATATCATCCAAAACATAACATGTCATTCTAAATGGAGGGAGGCAGATTTACTTTACTATGTTATGTCTACCCGATGTCACGTTCTGACCTTTATTTCCTTTGTTTTGTCTTTATTTAGTATGGTCAGGGCGTGAGTTGGGGTGGGCAGTCTATGTTTGTATTTCTATGTTTTGCTATTTCTGTGTTTGGCCTGATATGGTTCTCAATCAGAGGCAGCTGTCAATCGTTGTCCCTGATTGGGAACCATATTTAGGTAGCCTGTGTTGGGTTTTGTGGGTGGTTGTATTCAGTCTTTGTGTGTCTGCACCAGATAGAACTGTTTCGGTTGTCACTTTTGTTGTTTTGTATTTTGAGTGTTCACCTTTATTGAAGTAAGATGAACAATTACCACGCTACGCATTGGTCCTCCGATCCTTCTAACTTATCCTCCTCAGACGAGGAAGACGACAGCCGTTACAGAACCACCCACCAAGAAAGGACCAAGCAGCGTGGTAACAGGCAGCAGCAACAGGAGCGGCAGCGATATCTGGAGAGATGGACTTGGGAGGAAATACTGGACGGCAAGGGACCCTGGGCACAGGCTGGTGAGTATCGCCGCCCCAAAGCTGAGCTGGAGGCAGCGAAAGCGGAGAGGCGGCGGTATGAGGAGGCTGCACGAAAGCGCGGCTGGAAGCCAGAGAGGCAGCCCCAAAAATGTATTGGGGGGGAGGCACACGGGGAGTGGTGTTAAGCCAGGTATGAGACCTGAGCCAACTCCCCGTGCTTACCGTGGAGAGCGTCGTACCGGGCAGGCATCGCGTTATGCGGTGGAGTGCATGGTGTCCCCGGTGCGTGTGCATAGCCCGGTGCGGTACATTCCAGCACCTCGTATCGGCCGGGCTAGAGTGGGCATTGAGCCAGGTGCCATGAAGCCGGCTCAGCGCATCTGGTCTCCAGTGCGTCTCCTCGGGCCGGTGTACATGGCACCAGCCCTACGCATGGTGTCCCCGGTTCGCCAGCACAGCCCAGTGCGGGCTATTCCACCTCGCCGCACTGGCCTGGCTACGGGGAGCGTTCAGCCAGGTAGGGTTGGGCAGGCTCGGTGCTCGAGACCTGTAGTGCGTCTCCACGGTCCGGTCTATCCGGTGCCTTCTCCACGCACCAGTCCGCCTGTGGCAGCCCCTCGCACCAGCCCAGTACCACCAGTGCCAACACCACGCATCAGGCTTCCTGTGCGTCTCCAGAGCCCTGTAAGCCCTGTTCCTCCTCCCCGCACTCGCCCAGTGGTGCGTGTCCCCAGTCCGGTACCACCAGTTCCGGCACCACGCACCAGGCCTACTGTGCGCCTCAGCAGGCCAGAGTCTTCCGTCTGTCCAGCGCCGCCTGAGCTGCCCGTCTGTCCAGCACCGCCTGAGCTGCCCGTCTGTCCAGCGCCGCCTGGTCTGCCCAGCGCCGCCTGAGCCGCCCGTCTGCCCAGCGCCGTCTGAGCCGCCCGTCTGCCCAGCGCCGTCTGAGCCGCCCGTCTGCCCAGCGCCGTCTGAGCCGCCCGTCTGCCCAGCGCCGTCTGAGCCGCCCGTCTGCCCAGCGCCGTCTGAGCCGCCCGTCTGTCAGAAGCCGCCAGAGCCGTCCGTCAGTCAGGAGCCGCCAGAGCCGTCCGCCAGTCAGGAGCCGCCAGAGCCGCCCGCCAGTCAGGAGCCGCCAGAGCCACCCGCCAGTCAGAAGCCGCCCGCCAGTCAGGAGCTGCCAGAGCCGCCCGCCAGTCAGGAGCTGCCAGAGCCACCCGCCAGTCAGGAGCTGCCAGAGCCGCCCGCCAGTCAGGAGCTGCCAGAGCCGCCCGCCAGTCCGGAGCTGCCCTTCAGTCATGAGCTGCCCCTCAGTCCGGAGCTGCCCCTCAGTCCTGAGCTGCCCCTCAGTCCTGAGCTGCCCCTCAGTCCTGAGCTGCCCCTCAGTCCTGAGCTGCCCCTCAGTACTGAGCTGCCCCTCAGTCCGGAGCTGTCCCTTCAGTCATGAGCTGCCTTTCAGTCCGGAGCTGCCCCTCAGTCCGGAGCTGCCCTCAGTCCGGAGCTGCCCTTCAGTCCTGAGCTACCCCTCAGTCATGAGCTACCTCTCACACATGAGCTACCTCTCAGTCATGAGCTACCTTTCAGTCATGAGCTACCCCTCAGTCCTGAGCTGCCCCTCAGTCCTGAGCTGCCCCTCAGTCCTGAGCTGCCCCTCAGTCCTGAGCTGCCCCTCAGTCCGGAGGAGTTTCCTCAGTCCAGAGGTGCCCCTCAGTCCAGAGGCGCTCCTCAGTCCAGTGGGGCCCTTTATTAGGGTTCCCAGGCCAAGGTCGGCGGCGAGGGTCGCCGCTCAAAGGACGCTAAGAAAGAGGACAAAGACAATGGTGGAGTGGGGTCCACGTCCAGCGCCAGAGCCGCCACCGCGGACAGATGCCCACCCAGACCCTCCCCTATAGGTTCAGGTTTTGCGGCCGGAGTCCGCACCTTGGGGGGGGGGGGGGGGTCAGGGCGTGAGTTGGGGTGGGCAGTCTATGTTTGTATTTCTATGTTTTGCTATTTCTGTGTTTGGCCTGATATGGTTCTCAATCAGAGGCAGCTGTCAATCGTTGTCCCTGATTGGGAACCATATTTAGGTAGCCTGTTTTGTGTTGGGTTTTGTGGGTGGTTGTTTTCAGTCTTTGTGTGTCTGCACCAGATAGAACTGTTTCGGTTGTCACTTTTGTTGTTTTGTATTTTGAGTGTTCACCTTTATTAAAGTAAGATGAACAATTACCACGCTGCGCATTGGTCCTCCGATCCTTCTAACTTATCCTCCTCAGACGAGGAAGACGACAGCCGTTACACCCGAGTCCAAGTTGAAATACAAAGTTGCCAATGTCTTTGCACTTGATACAAAATGAAAACTGAGATGACTGCATTCATGTTCAGTAAATGTTGTTTTATTTTGCTACTTGTAGGCTACTGTCTAATATTTCATGATGTGTAGCCTAACATGTGCCAAATTGGTGATTTTGTGCATTTTTATTGGGTAAGCATTAGAATTGTTGTGAAATTGTTAGGTTAGATTACTTGTTAGATATTACTGCATGGTCGGAACTAGAAGCACAAGCATTTCGCTACCCTCGCATTAACATCTGCTAACCATGTGTATGTGACAAATAAAACTTGATTTGATTGGAATAATCCGCCTCAATATTTGCAGCCGCATTTGATATTATCTCTCCAAGAGCTGATCCGTCATCAGTATTGTGAAATAATAATAATAAAAAAATATATATATATTTTTTAAATATATATAAAAAAAATGTTTTACTTTACTTATTTACCCCTTTTTCTCCCCAATTTCGTGATATCCAAATGGTAGTTACAGTCTTGTCCCATCACTGCAACTCCCATACGGACTCGGGAGAGGCGAAGGTCGAGAGCCGCGTGTCCTCCGAAACACGACCCTGCCAAGCCGCACTGCTTCTTGACACACTGCTCGCTTAACCCGGAAGCCAGCCACACCAATGTGTCGGAGAAAACACGACCGTGTCAGCGTGCATGCGCCCGGCCCGCCACAAGGAGTCGCTAGAGCGCGTTGGGACAAGGACATCCCGACCGGCCAAAACCTCCCCTAACCCGGACGACGCTGGGCCAATTGTGTCTCTCCTCATGGGTCTCCCGGTCGCGGGCGGCTACGACATAGCCCGGGATCGAAACCGGATCTGTAGTGACGCCTCAAGCAATGCAGAGCCTTAGACCGCTGCGCCACTCGGGAGGCCCTTCCTTTTAATTTAAGATTGATTTGAGAAAGCTGATCTGAGAGCAGCGCTACCTTTCTTTCAATCCCATCAGTATCGAGATATGCTTCAACGACACACTTAGTGACTTTTCTCTCTGCGTGGTGTTTTGGGAAACGCATGTTACATCTTCGGCTGTTGTAGGAAAGATGCCTCGTTAAAACACTTGTAAGCCTAAGTTCCATCGCTATCGGGAAACCGGGCCCAGAACATTTGAGTTATGTTTTTTGTCAAAGTTAGCTCAGCTGGCTAACCTATTAATTCTGCTTTGGAAAATACAACCCTGAGGCAGACAAAATCAGGTAGTACAATATGTTTTAAAGCTGCAAAATGTAACTTTCTGCGCGACTCGACCAAATTCACATAGAAATGTGAGTTATAGATCTGTCATTTTCACTGAAAGCAAGTCGAAGAAGTGTTCTATGTGTGTTATTTCTATGCTTCCCATTCTTAAGTTTTGTTTTTGTGTCTTTTACTTTTGGTTTTGTACACCAGCTTCAAACTGCTGAAAATACAAAAATATTTTTGGTTATGGAAAATATATTTCACAGCAGTTTAGATGGTTCAGTGATTCTCTACACTATACTTGCTTGTTTTGTCACAGAAAGTGAAGTTAGGCAAACTATTAGAGTTTTAGCAACCAGGAAATGTCGGAATGATTTTTGCATAGTGCATCTTTAAACATCAATGTGATCAATGCTAGGTGTTGAACAACCAGCTGCGAGCCTTTTGCTAAGACTGTGTTTACACCTGGAGCAAAATGTGTTTTCTGGCCAAATCTGAGGCGTCTTCTTTTAGACTTTCTTGTTGTCAAGATGTGGAACCAAAAATACATACTCAAATCTGCTCCTGATGAGGTGCTTTGCAGCTGTAGCACAGCCAAGTGTAGACACATTGTGACTTGCATTTGGCATACTGTTCATGGGTTGCATGTTTCGTCACAATACTGTTTTGAACGTTCGCTTTGGACTGATGCCCGACTGAGCGTTCTACTCAATTCATCGTCAATGAGCATTATAGTGGGATGGAAATACAATGCATTCAAAATGAGGCAAATAATTAGCAGGAAAACCATTTGTCATGATTTTGATGTCGCCAGATTGACTTTAGACTTTAGATTGAGGGGAGGCCACCGGATTTTAGCTAGCTAACGTTAGCATTGCTAGCTATTTTTGACGAACTTTGTTAGCTAATGACAACATTGCCATCTGTCTAAAGTAAATTTGATGGCATGATAATGCTGGCAAAGTTGTTTCCTTCTAAATATTTGAATACTTTAGCAATGTCATCGTATTTCCAGGATCTATAGTGGAATTTAGACGAAACAGTAGTTAGCCTCCGTCCAGAATGACTGTGCTTCTTCTTCTCTAAAGTTTTATGGCAGATTACACCGATTGGTGTATTGCCACCACCTACTGTACGGAGTATTGAAACAAAACAAAAGGAATACTGTATATTCCATTGCAGGGGGGGGTCCCGAGATAATAGAAAAATAAATCAAACAACCATCAAACTCTTTCAGTCACATTCAAATCAATCCCTACACAGGCTCAGGTGTCTGTGACGATGGTCATTCATCGACAGGATTCCTTGTCTCTGCAGAAAAGTCCCCGAGGCCCCAAAAAAACGCTCAGCCGCACTCACGATGATGCCTATTTACTCCGATTTCCTCTCCGTTTGCGCTGTGCAATTGATAATCAAAGTAATAAACGCTACAAAGTCCACCTTCTTAACGTGCAACATGTCAGGATCCCTCTGTTGACAAGGAACATCATCTTGTGTCTCTACTACTACCATTACTTCATGAACTTCACTCCTTTCTTCCACACTTCTCAATGCCTCCGGATAGGAGACATTCTGGACAGCCCTTATTCTTGCCAACTCCATCTCCTTCACCCTAACAGGACACTTCAGCAATTCGGGTGAATGTTCACCACCACAATTGCAGCATTTAGGCTCAGCTGACATTTAATACTCCTCCGGTCTACATACACTTGACACATTTATCCCACTGCATGGGTTTGGGCACGGAGGCTCTCACAGGGAATCTCATGTAACCTAAATACAAGTGGGAAGGGAGCGACTCTTCATCAAAAAACAATAGAGTGGATGGAGTGGGCTTCCGCTCTCCATCTACCGTACAGGTCAGTCTTTGTGCACCAACCACTTGATCCTATTCTTCACATATATCCTTTGCATTTACTTCTAGAGCCACCCCAGAGATAACACCCTTGATAGGTGCCCTGCTTCAAAGATCCAGACACACAACACATTCCAATCCGACATCTTGAGGCGCGAAGCACGCTCCTTCTGTTCCGTAGAAAACACAAAAAAAAAGCCCACTTCTCGTTATTCTCATCGACGCCACCAACGCATCCACAATTTTAATAGAGACTACAAACGGCTCTCCCAGGTAACAAAATTGATCCAAAACCCTTATTCCAACCAAAACATACTCAGACCTAGGTTTGGATTTACTAGTTTTCACCACCACTTCTCGTTTCCTTTTACATTCGCCACTGTAATCCAATTCTACTCATTCTCATCTCCACTCAACAAGCCATCTAATTCAAACAGAACATCTGCTTCCATGACTGTGCTGATCACCACTTCAGGGTACCACTATGGCGCCGCCGGTAGAGGGCGGCTTGAACGTTCATAACAATGGCATGACGTGACCGTGTGACGGAGGTGCAACCTATGAATAGCGGCCTCCATGACAACACATCAGGCATGATGGGACATATGATCGAAAGATGAAAAGTAATGGGACAAGCATTCATAACAGATCAATGTAATTATGAAGTGTCAATTATAAACAGATTATGTGTATCAGTCAACGTCAAAAATCCTTTTTGAATATGCCTTTTTATATAATTCTGTTTCAGGTTAAGGCGACAAGGCACAAGGGAGCAATATGGATATAATGAGGTAATTTCATCTTGTATTAATACAAAATCTCTCAAACGTGGTAAATTTCACAATGAGAATGACTTTGATTTGTTTCTTGATATCTTTGTATTGCCAGTTGTTGTTTCTAAAATCGATCTCTATTATATTAACTTAAAAATGTGTTATTTTGCTGTGCTTTTATTGTAGAAAAGATTTCCCTCTGTCATAAATTCATCTTTGTCTCTAGGTTGTTTTGAAAGGAGCAGGAAAGAAACTGAGTCTTCTTGGAGTAAGTTGATTTTGTTGTTCCAGCTATGCACTTTGCAAATTGTTTTTTTGCAAGGGAATAGAATTTAGGCCTCAGCATCAGAGGGTTAGGGTGGGGAGTGAGAGATTTTTTCCTTCCAAGGATAGTGTTAACGTGATTTCTTTCCCATCCTACAGCAGACCTGTGCCGTGTGCTTAGAAGAGTTCAAAAGCAGAGACGAGCTTGGAGTGTGTCCCTGCTCACATGCCTTTCACAAGAAGTAAGGCCCCTCCCACAGTCCTGGCTTTGATGGCGTGAAGTGAACAGCTGAAGGCATACACAGGGAAGAAGAGATCAAAAGCTAATTTAATTAAAAAAGAGACAAAAGCCTTGACAAAGCCCTCCAGGTCTAGTGTGAAACTGACAGGCATTTACTGTCTGTGTGACTTTCAGTCATTTGACTATATGCACCTGTTTACCCCTAAGGAAAGACCCTGATGACATTGTTTGCAGACTGTTTGCTGGAGATGATAGACTGCCATCTGTTTCTCCCTGGACCAGGGTAGAATAGTATAACGACCTCTCCCACAGGATATGTTTGGCATGTTAGTAGTCAATGGGCGTATATAGTAATATACAGGGTAGTGTGTACTGTTGAACCTTCCCTGAATTGCATCTTTCTCTCTCATGCGTCAAGGCTCTCTTTGTATGCCTGTCTGCCTCTCTCTCTCTCGCTCTGTCTGTCTCTTTCCCACTTTCTCACTCGCTCTCCCGCTCATTATCTCTCCTTTTCTTCTCCACATCTCCATGTCTTTCTGTAATATAATATGTTCCCCTCTCTACCCCTACGCAGGTGTCTGTTAAAATGGCTGGAGATCCGCAGTGTCTGCCCCATGTGTAACAAACCCATCTGCCGTTTGCAGCCAGACACCCCACAGGGCGCAGAGAGGCCCCAGAGCCCAATGGAGGTGTGAGATGAGCGAGGGACCACACTGCAGCACCACAACACCCCTAATTACAGTTCCAACCTGCCTCATCCCACTCCACTCTGCCGGACCCCTAAAAATCACACCCTGGTCCAGTTGAAGTGAATCAGGCATTCCATCCTGACGTCTTCCATATATCCCCATCCTAGAGTTCTGACAGACTCTACTCTGGTTTTGAAGGTGTTAGACCCCTGAAGGTGTGTGTGAGATGAGACTTTGAAGTGGAACTCATAGAACAATATTGGAGAACAAACTGAATGTTTTTTTATCTAAAAGGCAGGGGATGGATGAAGAGACCCTGTCCCATGACCACCGGCCAACCCCTACAGGAGAAACAGTGGGTACTGAAAAAGAGTTGGGATGCTGTGCATTGGGCCCTACTTTCCCAAATCATAGTCAATAACCCGCCATCCCATGTTGCCAAGTGAAGATAGGGTGTCCTGATTGGTCGATGAGTAACATGGGGCCTGGATGGAGGTAACACGCACATACCATGCCCACAGCTGCCATCATGGGCCTATGAGGTATTCAGCTATGACATAGGGTGCAGTGACCCTGTCACTAAATAACACTTCAGGGTCATTCTTGACTTGCATTGCCATTTGGGCATGGTATTTTGGAAGAAATTAACTTCATTTTTGTTTGTTTTTATTTAAATGTACAGTATATGGGTACATCTTACTATTCTAAATAAACTTTTATGGCAGCTTAATGACTTTAAATATCAATTATGGTAATGACACATTTTAGGTAATTGAGTATTTTCTTAAATGGAGAGCACAGATGCTCAAATGTCCTTAACCCTAAAGGGATATGATTAATCTTTTAATCACAATGTAATTTCCCTTACATTTTTACATTTAAATTGAGTAATACCAATGACAATTTTTATTTAGACACCAAGTCATCAATGGAATCCTCAAAATTATGACATGCTAAAAGGGTGTGATTAGCTAAGAACTTTCTTTAATATAGACCCCTCCCCCAATAACAGTTTGCAACTGGAGGGAATGCTCAAGGTCCTTGTATATTTTTTGTGTAATGAGTAATTTTAGAAACGCCTAACTAAAATCTGGCGTAATTGCATCAGATGCCCGATTAGCTTCTGGGGGAGATGTATGAGAAAAGATAGGCCTACTAACGAGACAAGAGAAGTCACTTTAAACAATGCATTAAATATACAGTTTTGCAGTAGAAATTGATTTATCTATATTTTATCAATGATAAACAGTACAATATAAACAAAAACATGTATGATGTGTAAGTATTTGTTATTTGAAAGTGTTTTTCATTGTTGCAAAGCCGAGGGACGCAAATGCCACTGCAATTCAAGAATGACCCGTCAATGAAATATATAATTTTAATATTATTTCTAAGGAATTGTTTTGTATTATAACTGGCTTTCAATAAAGTGTATTGTTTCAGTGATATGTGATATGATGTTATTCATTCTGAAACATTAACCATGCAAATGTTATTCAGTTGGGGCATAGTTATAACCATTTCAAGTATCTGCATTTATATAAACATTATTATTAAAAAATATATATTTTTTTACCTTTATTTAACTAGGCAAATCAGTTAAGAACAAATCCTTATTTACAAAGACGGCCAAACACGGGGGACGCTGGGCCAATTGAGCGCCGCCATATGGGACTCCCAATCACGGCTGGATGTGATATAGCCTGGATCCGAACCAGTGACTGTGGTGACGTCTCTTGCACTGAGATACAGTGCCTTAGACTGCTGCGCCACTCGGGAGCCCATTTGCATGCGCCATTTCGGAAAAAAATTGTTAGCAATGGATGTGCCACCAGTCAAGAAGATTTAAAAAAAAAAAAAAAATGAGGATGAGTTTTTTTTCAAATGAGTGCAAAGGATTGTAAGTAAGGTTCTTGGCAACTGCCCACACACCACCCCGAGAGAGAGAGAGAGAGAGAGAGAGAGAGAGAGAGAGAGAGAGAGAGAGAGAGAGAGAGAGAGAGAGAGAGAGAGAGAGAGAGAGAGAGAGAGAGAGAGAGAGAGAGAGAGAGAGAGAGAGAGAGAGAGAGAGAGAGAGAGAGAGAGAGAGAGAGAGAGAGAGAGAGAGAGAGAGAGAGAGAGAGAGAGAGAGAGAGAGAGAGATTGTTGTGAACCGCAAAAATAGCCAATGCAGTCGCATGGCTACACTTATGAACTCCACTGGGGCAATCGCATGTGGTAGAGAGAATCCCCTGGTCACATAGAGACCTGCCAAGAGGGAGGATGTTAAGTGCCACATGCCTTTCAATTCATGACTTTGAACACCTTGAAATGCATTGGTTGTAAGAAATGTAGTATATAACATTTGATGGATGACATTACAGCTGTAGAATATTTAATCAACTGAAATTGTGCTATTTCAGTTGATTAAATATTGTGCCATTTTTCCATAAACTTTTAAATACTGTGCCTTTGAAGATTTGTCTCTGGTCATGAAACTACACCAGCTGGATGTCTAAACAATGTCAATTCTGATTGTCAATAGATTTTATTTTTTATTTTTCAATAGAGTCATTCTCTTCAATGACAACATTCTATAACTGAGTTATCACTCATCGAAGTCTGGTATCTTGGGTAATCTGGTTAATGATTATATCATTGATTAAGTGGCTCTTTTCTTGTAGAATGTTGATAGCTGTATAGAACATTGCATTGCTACGATGCTCAAACTTAACTTAATAGCTACACTCACCGACAGAGGATAAACTGTATCCCTCATGCTGGCCCTGACCAAACCGATAAGTTGCCCCTCACTATGGCTGCACTGTCACGTTCCTGACCTTATTTTCCTTTGTTTAAACTTTGTTTAGTTGGTCAGGACGTGAGCTGAACATATTAAGGTAGGCTGTTCTCACTGTTTGTTGGTGGGTGATTGTCTTCCATGTCAGTTTATGTACCACACGGGACTGTTTCGTTTTGTCTAGTCTGTTCCTGTTCGTGCGTTCTTCGTTTTATTGTAAGTTCTCATGTTCAGGTCTGTCTACGTTGTTTTGTGGTTATTCAAGTTTGCTCCGTGTTCGTCTTGTTTAATAAATCAACATGTATTCATCACCCGCTGCATTTTGGTCCGATCCTTGCTCCTCCTCAGACGAGGAGGAGAACATTTGTTACAGAATCACCCACCAACCAAGGACCAAGCGGCGTGGGAGAAAGCAGCAGCAGCGATCGCAGGATTCCTGGACATGGGAGGAAATATTGGACGGTAAAGGTCCATGGGCACAACCTGGAGAATATCGCCGCCCTCGTGAAGAGCTGGAGGCAGCTAAAGCCGAGAGGCGGCGGTATGAGGAGGCAGCAGGGAAGCAGGAGAAGGATTTGGGCTATACAACCTGGGAGGAGATCGACAGGTGGGCGATCGACCCACGGAAAGTGCCGGAGCCCGCCTGGGATTCTCGAATGGAGGCAGCACGACGACGCGGTAGGAAGCCTGTTAGTCAAGCCCAAAAATTTCTTGGGGGGAGGCTACAAGGGAGTGTGGCGAAGTCAGGTAGGAGACCTGCACCAACTTCCCGATCTTACCGTGGAGAGCGAGAGTACGGGCAGACACCGTGTTATGCGGTAGAGCGCACGGTGTCTCCTGTACGTGTGCATAGCCCGGTGCGGGTTATTCCACCTCCCCGCACTGGCAGGGCTAGATTGAGTATTGAGCCAGGTGCCATGAAGCCGGCTCAACGCGTCTGGTCTCCAGTGCGTCTCCTCGGGCCGGCATACATGGCACCAGCCTTACGCATGGTGTCCCCGGTTCGCCTACACAGCCCAGTGCGGGTTATTCCACCTCCCCGCACTGGTCGGGCTACGGGGAGCATACAACCAGGTAAGGTTGGGCAGGCTCAGTGCTCAAGGGAGCCAGTACGCCTGCATGGTCCGGTATATCCGGCGCCACCTCCCCGCCCCAGCCCAGTACCACCAGTGCTTACACCACGCACCAGGCTTCCTGTGCGTCTCCAGAGCCCTGTTCCTCCTCCACACACTAGCCCTGTGGTGCGTGTCTCCAGCCCAGTACCTCCAGTTCTGGTGCCACGCACCAAGCCTCCTGTGCGTCTCCAGAGCCCTGTTCCTCCTCCACGCACTAGCCCTGTGGTGCGTGTCTCCAGCCCAGTACCTCCAGTTCCGGTACCACGCACCAAGCCTCCTGTGTGTCTCCAGAGCCCTGTTCCTCCTCCACGCACTAGCCCTGTGGTGCGTGTCTCCAGCCCAGTACCTCCAGTTCCGGTACCACGCACCAAGCCTCCTGTGCGCCTCCAGAGTCCTGTGCGTCCTGTTGCTGCTCCCCGCACTAGCCTGAAGGTACGTGTCCTTAGCCCGGTACCTCCAGTTCCGGCACCACGCACCAGGCCTACAGTGCGCCTCAGCCGGCCAGAGTCTGCCGTCTGCCCAGCGGCGCCTGAACTGCCCGTCTGCCCAACGCCGTCTGAGCTGTCCGTCTGCCAAGCGCCGCCTGAACTGCCCATCTGTCCTGAGCCTTCAAAGCCGCCCGTCTGTACTGAGCCTTCAAAGCCGCCCGTCTGTACTGAGCCTTCAAAGCCGCCCGTCTGTACTGAGCCTTCAAAGCCGCCCGTCTGTCCTGAGCCTTCAAAGCCGCCCGTCTGTCCTGAGCCTTCAGAGCCGTCTGCCAGACAGGAGCCGCTAGAGCCGTCCGCCAGACAGGAGCCGCTAGAGCCTTCCGCCAGACAGGAGCAGCCAGAGCCTTCCGCCAGACAGGAGCAGCCAGAGCCTTCCGCCAGACAGGAGCAGCCAGAGCCTTCCGCCAGACAGGAGCAGCCAGAGCCTTCCGCCAGACAGGAGCAGCCAGAGCCTTCCGCCAGACAGGAGCAGCCAGAGCCTTCCGCCAGACAGGAGCAGCCAGAGCCGCCAGCCAGCCATGAGCAGCCAGAGCCGCCAGCCAGCCATGAGCAGCCAGAGCCGCCAGCCAGCCATGAGCAGCCAGAGCCGCCAGCCAGCCATGAGCAGCCAGAGCCGCCAGCCAGCCATGAGCAGCCAGAGCCGCCAGCCAGCCATGAGCAGCCAGAGCCGCCAGCCAGCCATGAGCAGCCAGAGCCGTCAGCCAGCCATGAGCAGCCAGAGCCGTCAGCCAGCCATGAGCAGCCCCTCAGTCCGGAGCTGCCCCTCAGTCCGGAGCTGCCCCTCAGTCCGGTGTTGCCCCTCAGTCCGGTGCTGCCCCTTAATCCAGTGGGGTTAATTTGGAGGGTGGCCATTTGGAGGAGGCTACGGAAGCGGCGATTGACTATGGTGGGGTGGGGACCACGTCCGGAGCCGGAGCCGCCACCGTGGACAGATGCCCACCCAGACCCTCCCCTTGAGGTTCAGTTTTGCGGCCGGAGTCCGCATCTTGGGGGGGGGGGGGGGGGGGGGGGGGGGGGTACTGTCATGTTCCTGACCTTACTTTCCTTTGTTTAAACTTTGTTTAGTTGGTCAGGACGTGAGCTGGGTGGGTAGTCTATGTTATGTGTTTCTATGTTGGGTTAAATGTGTTGCCTGATATGGTTCTCAATTAGGGGCAGGGAACCATATTAAGGTAGGCTGTTCTCACTGTTTGTTGGTGGGTGATTGTCTTCCGTGTTTGTGTTTGTTACCACACGGGACTGTATCGTTTGTGCTAGTCTGTACCTGTTTGTGCGTTCTTCGTGTTTATGTAAGTTCTTATGTTCAGGTCGGTCTACGTCGTTTGTTATTTTGTAATCTATTCAAGTGTTCTTCGTGTTTCGTCTTGCTTCAATAAATCTTCATGCATTCCACCTACGCTGCATTTTGGTCCGATCCTTCTCGCCTCTCCTCATCCGAGGAGGTGGAAGAAATAGACGAACGTTACATGCACTTCTTCACATGGCCAGACTTCTAGTGGTCTTCTTCCCTTTTAAAGCTTTTATGCTCATCCTTGAAAAATGCCATAAGGTGTGAAATAGACACACGTCGACATACTGTACAAACCGTAGGCTAAGTAAAACTAAAGATTTTTTGATCTGCTGCTCTGCTAACTAGATAACTAAAGTGTAGTCAATGGCTAGCTAAAATAGAGAATGGGGACAGAAGACCTTTGTGGTTTGGACACGGGTCTCTGATCGTGCTGGTGAACAGTAGTTGACAGTGTCGTCTAGAGATGTAATTAGCATTTAACATTTTTGCAAGTAAATTGAGGCTAATTTAATGATAGAACTCACCTTGTCCGAGAGAGTCTTACAATGCTATCAAAACGTCACGCCAGCCTACACGAAACACAGACCTTATATCAAGTTCTAAAATCCCAAATGCCCCCCCAAAAAACATTACTAGGTTTTACTGATAGATTTAATGGGTATTATTAATGGGTCCACTGTGCCTGCCTATAAATGTCTTCGGCGTAGGCAACCTGCATTGCAGAACCCCACCCCCAAACAACTTCCCGCAGCTATGTAATTGTGTAAAGTGGAGATTGATTAATTTAATTTGGACCTTTCATGCCTACCTTTAAATTTTTTTTTAACAGTTTTTAACTGTGTATGTTACTGGTTATTATTACAGTATAATAACTGTATTATAAATTGGAAATATTACGTTAAGTTACAAACCACCCAGCTAGCACATTTGGCTCCTTGGAAGCTGTGGAAACGTGCGTTTTTGGTTTTCCATTGATTCTGGGAACGAAGCCATACATTTCCTGACCGGTAAAACTGAACGTTTTTTAAATATTCTGAGAACAGAAGTAAAAATTGTGCCTGTTCTGGGAATGTTCATTTTTAGGTTGCAGGGAGGTTATGAGAAGCTTTTTGAATAACTTCCTTAAAACTTTCACTGAATGTTTCAATAAGACTTTTAATAACACTGCTAGCTTAGTTTAACTGTTTTGAACTCCAAGCACAGATAAGACACAGGAAAATGTATTTGCTTAGGTGTTCATCATTCAAACACATTTATTTTTTACTGCGTCAGTGAGATTCAAACATATGATATTTTGTTCTCTATCCATGGAATTAGTCCACTGCGCCACCAGGATGAAGCTAGCATGTTTTTATTTATTTAAACAAAGCTACACATTTTAGTCTATTCAAACAGACCCCATTTCAAAGGAAAGAAGCACTCATTAAGATCAGGTGTGGCCAATTAGTGGGTGTGGCCAACACCTGAACACACTTAACAAGATAGAGGATAGAGTTTGGTTGACGCTGAGAACAGAATGTACAGTGAATTTGGAAAGTATTCAGACCCCTTGACTTTTTCCACATTTTATTACGTTACAGCCTTATTCTAAAATGTATTACATAAATAAAAATCCTCATAAAAAAATCCTCACACAATACCCCCAGTAACGAAAACGTTACTTTAAATGTTACTTTAAATGAGAACATTACTTTAAATAGAACCATGAGGAAACATGTAAGAAATGTTATGCTGAATCATTGACATTTCCACAGAATAATGTTTTCTTAATGTTCTCTGAACAATTTGAGAACATGACTTTAAATAGAACCGTGAGGAAGCCTGAAGGAAACGTTATGATGAAGTACTGAAATTCCCACAGAAGAAAGTTGTTTCTTAATGTTCTCTGAACTATTTGAGAACATTCCCAAACATTCCCATCAAGGCCAGAAAATGTGAGAAATTTAATCTGCAGTGGTTATGAAAATAAAATCAGTAGGAAATATATTCCTATGTCTCATAATTTTAGATTCCAAAAATAAAATACAAACTATGTTCGAATACTCATGTGGCAGCGTCTACAGATAATCACAGACTACAAAAGGAAAACCAGCCACACCGACGTCTTGCTTCCGGACAAGCTAAACACCTTCTTCGCTCGCTTTGAGGATAACAGTGCCACTGACGCGGCCCGCTACCAAGGACTGTGGGCTCTCCTCCGTGGCCAATGTGAGTAAGACAGTGTGTTAACCCTCGCTAGGCTGCCGGCCCAGACGGCATCCCTAGCCACGTCCTCAGAGCATGCGCAGACCAGCTGGCTTGTGTTACCGGACATATTCAATCTCTCCCTGTCCAAGTCTGCTGTCCCCACATGCTTCAAGATGGCCACCATTGTTCCTGTACCCAAGAAAGCAAAGGTAACTGAACTAAATGACTATCGCCCCGTAGAACTCACTTCTGTCATCATGAAGCGCTTTGAGAGACTAGTCAAGGATGATATCACCTATACCTTACCTGTCACCCTAGACCCTCTTCAATTTGCGTACCGCCCCAATAGATCCACAGACGATGCAATCCTCATCACACTGCATACTGCCCTATCCAATCTGGACAAGAGGAATACCTACATAAGAATGCTGTTCATTGACTATAGCTCAGCATTCAACACCATAGTACCCTCCAAGCTCATCATTTAGCTCGAGGCCCTGGGTGTGAACCCCAGCCTGTGCAACTGGGTCCTGGACCGCCCCAAGGTGATGAAGGTTGGAAACAACACCTTCACTTCGCTAATCCTCAACACTGGGGCCTCACAAGGGTGCGTGCTCAGCCCCCTCCTGCACTCCCTGTTCACCCAGGACTGTGTGGCCAAGCACACCTCCAACTCAATCATCAAGTTTGCAGACGACACAACAGTAGTAGGCTTGATTACCAACAACGACGAGACAGCCTACAGGGATGAGGTGAGGGCTCTGGGAGTGTGGTGCCAGGGAAATAACCTCTCACTCAACGTCAACAAAACAAAACAAAGGAGATGATTGTGGACTTCAGGAAACAGCAGAGAGAGCACCCCCCCTATCCACATCGATAGGACCGCAGTGGAGAAGGTGGAAAGCTTCAAGTATATCGGCTTACACATCACTGACAAACTGAAATGGTCAGTGATGGCACCTAAAACCTTCACAAACTTTTACAGATGCACAATTGAGAGCATCATGTCGGGCTGTATCACCGCTTGCTACAGCAACTGCACCACCCACAACCGCGGGGCTCTCCAGAGGGTGGTGCAGTCTGCCCAATGCATCACTGGGGGTCAACTACCTGCCCTCCAGGACACCTAAAACACACAGGAAGGCCAAAAGGATAATCAAGGATAACCACCCTAGCCACTGCCTGTTCACCCCGCTATCATCCAGAAGACGAGGTCAGTACAGGTGCATCAAAGCTGGGACCGAGAGACTGAAAAACAGCTTCTATCTCAAGGCCATCAGACTGTTAAATAGCCATCACTAGCACATGGAGTCTGCTGCCTATATATACATAGACTTGAAATCACTGGCCACTTTAATAAATGGAACACTAGTCACTTTAATAATGTTTAAATATCTTGCATTACTCATCTCATATGTACTGTATATACTGTATTCTATACTATTCTACTATATCATAGTCTATGTCGCTCTGACATTGCTCGTCCATATATGTTGTCGTGTCTCTGACTGATTAAATTATATGACAGGCTATTTTATCAAATCGATTACCTAACGTTTGATTGATTACGTGATTGAATAAACCATGCAACAATTAACCCGTTAATAACCTGGGGCACCACGGAAAAGTGTTTATAGAGCTGCTGTCTTCTGAATAAACTCTTAAAGATCTGAATACTTTTTATATCAATAGCAGTCAATTATTAATCATCACCTTCTATCAGTCTCATTCTGATTGTCGTAAGTACGTGGTTATCTTCACGAACCCTGGCTAACAAGTTGAATCAGCAATACAAAAATTGGCTTAATTATTAATTTATTAAATACCTAAATAATCACACATAAGTACATATACACAGGATGGATCATACATCGATTACTAATCATGTCATAAAATAAAAAGTCCCTAGCGGACAAAACCGATATGACGGCTGGTTACACAAAGAAATTGGGATGGGTTTGAATGAAAGAGCGGGAAGACTGAGGGACAAAAGGGATTGGGTCTCTATCGGACCTTGAGAAGCTATGCTACCGTCAATACAGAATCTTATGCATTCTAATAACCGCCCATTCGCAAAAGGAAAATGCAAGATATATATTTACATTGAGCTGCGCTTCGATTGATGGGTCGAAGATGGAAGACTGGTTTGCCCAGCAGGGATCGCCATTGTCCTTTGAATAATCTTTCTCGTCGTAGTGTTGTAGAGCGGATATATTGAGGTACCCTGTCGTTCTCATTAGGAGATTGTCTGTCCTTTCCTAGGCCACGTACGTTTACAGCTGCAGCTGATAACTCGACTTCTAGGATGTATCACTTCTTCTTTAGTGAATAAGAGTTCAAAGTTCATACCATTTTGCCATAATCAGTTCGCGCTGTGTTCTGGCTGGTCTAGTAGAAATTCATCCTTCCAGCGTGGTGATCGTCACCTCCACGTGATCTGGTCTCATGTAAATTTCGTTATGTAGAGTGGATATTCCACCATTCGCAACCACAGCTCACGCTGGGGTTTGCTTAGTCTGACGCGAATTGGGTCACGGGGGTTTTATACTGGCGAAGAGAAGGGCATGTTTCATCCCTCTCCAACCAATGTCTGTTCACTTTGGCGTTGTCACGATCGTCATCAAGGAAATGACAGGACCAAGGTGCAGCGTAGTAAGCGTACATTCTTTTATTTTAAATGTCACCAACAAAAACAATAAACAACAAAACGAACATGAAGCTCTGTAAGGCTATACATGTCACTAACAAAGACAACAACCCACAAATGAGAAAAGGAAAAAAGGCTGCCTAAGTCTGATTCCCAATCAGAGACAACGATAGACAGCTGTCCCTGATTGAGAATCGTACCCGGCCAAAAACAAAGAACCAGAAAGCATAGACTTTCCCACCCGAGTCACACCCTGACCAAACAAACATAGAGAATAAAAGGATCTCTACGGTCAGGGCATGGCAGTACCCCCCCCCCCCCCCCCCAAAAGGCCGCAAACCTGACACTATAGAGGAGGGTCCGGGTGGGCATCTATCTTGGTAGCGGCTCCGGTGCGGGACGCAGACCCCGCTCCACCTCTGGCTCCCCCCACTTTGGTGGCGCCTCTGGTGCGGGGACCCTTGTCGCCGACCCCGGACTGGGGACCCTCTCCACAGGCCCCGGACTGGGGGCCCTCGTTGTAGGCCCCGGACTGGGGACCCTCGCTGCAGGCCCCGGACTGGGGACCCTCGCTGCAGGCCCCAGACTGGCCCGTGGAGCAGGCACAGGACTGGGGACCCTCGCTGCAGGCCCCGGACTGGACACCTCTCTGCAGGCCCCGGACTGGGGACCCTCTCTGCAGGCCCCGGACTGGCCCGTGGAGCAGGCACAGGACTCACCAGGCTAGGGGGACATACTGGAGGCCTGGTTCTTGGAGCAGGCACAGGACTCACCAGGCTGGGGAGACATACTGGAGGCCTGGTCCGATGAGCAGGCACAGGTTGAACCGGGCTGTGGGGGAGCACTGGAGATCTGGTGCTTAAAGCTGGCACCACTCGTCCTGGCTGAATACCCACTTTGGCCCGGCACGTGCAGAGCGCAGGCACATGACGCACTGGGCTGTGACAGCGCACCGGAGACACAGTGCGCAGAGCCGGCGCAGGATGCCCTGGACCGAAGAGGCGCACCGGAGACCAGGAGCGCTGTGCTGGCACAATCTGTCCTGGCTGGATGCCCACTCTAGCACAACACATGCGGAGAGCTGGCTCAGAGCGCACCGGGCTGTGAACGAGCACTGGAGACACCGTGCGCTTCACCGCATAACATAGTGCCTGACCACCACTTTCAAAGTTCTTGAAATGCTCCGAATTGATTGACCTTCATGTCTTAAAGTAATTATTTGCTGTCATTTCTCTTTGCTTATTTGAGCTGTTCTTGCCATAATATGGACTTGATCTTTTACCAAATAGCCCGATCTTCTGTATACCATTTCTACCTTGTTTCAACACAACTGAGTGGCTCAAACGTATTAAGAAGGAAAGAAATTCCACAAATTAACTTTTAACAAGGCACACCTGTTAATTGAAATGCAACCAGGTGACTACCTCATGAAGCTGGTTGAGAGAATGCCAAGAGTGTGCAAAGCTGTCATCATGGCCAAGGGTGGCTACTTTGAAGAATCTCAAATATAACACTTTGGGTTACTACATGATTCTATATGTGTTATTTCATAGTTTTGATGTCTTCACTATTATTCTACAATGTAGAATGAGTAGGTGTGTCCAAAATTGACTGGTACTGTATCTGCACATATGTGACTCGATGCACTTTGTACAGTAGAGCTACTTTCAGAACTACTGGCTAAAAAGTAGGCTTTACAAAGTACAGGATAAACCCTTTTAATGAGTACTTGATTCCTTTGAAATGGGGTCTGTTTGAATAGACTAAAATAACTAGCTTTATATGTAATAAAAAACATGACATGCTATCTCCATCCTGGTGGTGCAGTGGACTAATTCAATGGCTACAAAATAGAAGATCATAGGTTCAAGTCTTACTGATGCCATGTCAACTTACAGAAGAAAGTTTGCATGAATAATGCCAAAGGAAATAAAGTTCTATATCTGTTTAGAATTTAAAAAATCAGCTTATAGTGTTATTAAAAGTCCAATTGATACATTCAGTGAAAGTTTTTCAAAAACATCCACCTAGATAAGATATAAGGAACCTCCCTGCAACCTAAAAATAAACCTTCCCAGAACAGGTGAAATGTTCACTTTGTTTCTCAGAACCTTTCAAAAACATTCAGTTTTACCGGTCAGGAAACACATGGCTTAGTTCCCACAACTTCCAATTTATTTGGGATTAGCGATAACATTTAAGCAATAGTTAGTGGTTAAATCACATGGGGTTTATTGGTAACGTTAGTCCGTTAAAGTTAAGATTGAACTGTTATCGTTGTTTTTTTGTTTTTGTATTCCTTGAGCTAGCCAGCACGTTTGCTAATAATGCCAGTGTCAGGTGAATATCAAATGATTAATTGAAGAATTTATTGGCGCGGAAATCAACCCAATTTGCAGTACCATGGAGGACAGCACCACGGAACTCGAAAGACCCGGTTGTTTGAGTGTCGGTCAGCAATCAGAAGAGGCGACACCAACCGATATTAGCCACCAGAACAGTGTCGACAACGATGGTTCGAAAGACCACAATGGGACATCCAATAATGTTGACTCGGATTCAGGGGATGAGGTACAGTATTGCAGACTTGGACAATATCTAGTGTTTTTCTAATTTTGCTGGAGTGACGAGAATAATAATAATGTAATGTTATGAATATGATAGCTGCTACACTGGTTGGTACTCTACTGTAACTGTGATGCACTCCAGTTCTATAATGTGGAATGACATTGTTTGTTTTCACAGCCTGAACTCCCTCTTAATCAATTTTACCCTTACATCCGCTGTACTCTCTGCTGCGGAATCCTCATTGATTCCACCACCATAACCGAGTGTCTGCACACTTGTGAGTTACAATGATTTGAGATAAACAATCCTGAAATTTGACTGCTATCCCTTCAGTCTCATTATATCAGTCACACTTCCTTTGTAATCTGTTCTCTCTTCCCCAGTTTGTAAAAGCTGCATAGTGAAACACTTCTTCTACAGCAACAGGTGTCCCAATTGCAGCATTGTAGTCCACCAGACACAACCACTGTACAACATAAAGTAAGCATGCCTGCATGAAATCTACGAGCACACAGACTCTTGTCTTGTTTTACATTTGAAGACATCGGTTCATGTTTTTCTACTTGGCATCATGTTATTTAAAGAGGACATCCCATGAGTGTCTGTTTCTATGGTTACCCTCTCCCTGCTGGGGAGTTACCTGGAACACAAAGTCCTGGTGTGACGCACGGATACTGATGTCTCTCTGTAGACTCCTCTGTTATTCATGTCCACGCACACTCGTCGTCTATTGCACAACTCTGCTTTCAGCACAGGCCAAAGGGACACAAATGTAAATATTACTGTTGTGCCAACTCATTTGAATGAAAACGTTGCCGCGATAAACTGAGATGTTCACTGAAACAACGTCAGCTTTGAAGTTGATTACTATACCTCTCCCATTGACCCATTATCAATTAATACAATGAGCTATAGGCTAATACTCACTTATACACTGGTATGTAGATACTTACTGTATGGTGGGTGTTTTTGCATCTCCACAGACCTGACAGACAGTTGCAAGATATTGTTTACAAGATGCTGCCACATCTGGAAGAAAGTAAGTATCCACAAGCCTTCCATTTCTCAGATTTTCCCCAAACGCCTCTTTTCAGTCTTTTGTTTTGCAGTTCAAATGAGTATTGTCTTTACTCCTTATTGTCTTTGCAGTGGAGAGAGCAAGGATGATTGATTTTTACAAACAGAGAGGACTGGAGGTGCCTAAACCAGGTAAATAAGACCAATGTCGTCGTCGTTGCTGCTTATTGTGCTTTTTGGTAGAGATTTGGTGCAGCTTTGTTTATATGAAATAGTTTGGGTATTTGAAGACCCTCTGATTTTAGCCATGTCTCTGTCTGTCTCAGTGCTGTGTGTGGAACATTCCCCTAATGCTTCTGTAAACGCTCGTCTTTCTCCGTGACCACAGTGATGGCGGTCCCTGTGCTGAAGAACCAGAAGCAGAGGAGGGCATTGCTGCCCCAGTCTGTCTTCGCCATCCCTCCTGAACTGGACGTGTCACTGCAGCTGGAGTTTCTGGGGTGAGTTTCTCCCTAGCATTTTCTATTTGAGGGATGGAAGGGTATTCCCTGAGAAATTGGATTGTTTGTTTGTCTCTGGTCATTCTTGTCTCCACCAGTAGATGGTGCTGGGGTGCTACTGTGCTTCCTTTGAGTGCATATGGACTAGGGCAGCATTTCCCTAACTCGGTCCTGGGGACCTCCAGGTGTACACATTTTTGGTTTTTGCCCTAGCACTACACAGCTGATTCAAATAGTCAAAGCTTGATGAATAGTTGATTATTTTAATCAGCTGTGTAGTGCTATGGCAAATAACTAAATGTGCACCCCCTGGGGTTCCCATGACAGCGTTTGGGAAACCCTGGACTAGGGAGAATGTTACAAGACTGATGGTTAACTGTACAAGATTGGTTGCAGGGATTATGAAACTTCTATGTAAAGTTGTTTTGTTTCCAGAGCGGAAGAAGGCATAGACGGCTATAAGGTAATTACTGCTGTCAAGCTCTTTTCTCATAATGACTTGTATGAGACTGTTAAAATTAAATAACAGCATAACGCTGCTATCCAGCCACTATATAGTAATGGTCATGCATAAAGCAATGTTGATATTGTGAATTTGAGTTATATTGGTAAAATGAATAAGGGATTGCATGCTCTAACACCGGTGTCTCTGGCCAGCCTTTGGAGAGGCGGTATGTGCGAGTATCGGGGGATGCCACTGTCCGCCATGTGGCGCTCTTCATCAGGAGGAAGATGGAGCTGAGTCCCACCTGCCAGGTCAGTGGGAGGGGTTACACATTGACTTTACCAGGATGTCTGATGCGGTTATGAACTATTTCTCGGAGGTAGACCTGGCAAGGGGAAATGCATAAATATGTACATATCTGCTCGTTATGTGAGAGAGCTCTCTTCTTCAAGAAAGAGGTATGTTGAACCCATCTCAATTTCATCCCCTGTAAAATACTTTAGAGGCCTAAGTAACCAGGTGAGGGGTAGATGCAGAGCCTAATGCTCACACAAGGACAGAGGGAAGAGTGTTCGTGTCTTATGTAAAACTGCAGAGCGCAACAGCACAGCCCTACCTGTACGTAGGGTGTTTAGCAGTAACAGGGATTGATTTCTTGGCACTCACCGGAGTGGGTAATAGGTGCGCTATCTCGCTTTATTAGCTGGGTGCTCTGCCATTCAGTGCATTCGGAAAGTATTCCCCTTGACGTTTTTCATACTTTATTTATTTATTACTTCAACCTTATTCTGAAATGGATTACATCGCCCCCCCCCCAATCTACACACAATACTCCACGACAAAGAAAAAAACTGTTTTTTAGAAAACGGGTATCACATTTACATAATTATTCAGACCCTTTAATCAGTACTTTGTTACAGCCTCGAGTCTTCTCGGGTATGACGCTACAAGCTTGGCACACCTGTATTTGGGGAGTTTCTCCCATTCTTCTCTGTAGATCCTCGCTGCACAGCTATTTCCAGGTTTCTCCAGAGATGTTCGATCGGGTTCAAGTCCAGGCTCTGGCTGGGCCACAAGGACATTCAGAGACTTGTCCCAAAGCCACTCCTGCGTTGTCATGGCTGTATGTTTAGGGTCGTTGTCCTGTTGGAAGGTGAACCTTCTCCCTAGTCTGAGGTCCTGAGCACGCTGGAGCAGGTTTTCATCAAGGATCTCTCTGTACTTTGCTCTGTTCATCTTTCCCTCAATCCTGACTAGTCTCCCAGTCCATACTGCTGAAAAACATCCCCACAGCATAGTGCTTCACTGTGGGAATGGTGCCAGGTTTCCTTCAGATGTGACACTTGACATTCAGGCCAAAGTTTCTCATTGTCTGAGTCCTTTTTGTGCCTTTTGGCAAACTCCAAGCGTATTAAGAAAAACTTTTAACAAGGCACACTTGTTAACTTCTTATGGCTGCATCCCGCTACCGGGATCGATATGACAACAGCCAGTGAAAGTGCAGGGCGCCAAATTCAAACAACAGAAATCTCATAATTAAAATTCCTCAAACATACATGTGTCTTATATCATTTTAAAGGTAATCTTGTTGTTAATCCCACCAAAGTGTCCGATTTCAAATATGCTTTTCAGCGAAAGCACTACAAACGATTATGTTAGGTCACCACCAAACCACAATAAGCACAGCCATTTTTCCAGCAAAATATAGCACAAAAAGCAGAAATAGAGATAAAATTAATCACTAACCTTTGATTATCTTCATCAGATAACACTCATAGGACTTCATGTTACACAATACATGCATGTTTTGTTTGATAAAGTTCATATTTATATAAAAAAATATGAGTTTACATTGGCGCATTACATTCACTAGTTCCAAAAACATCAAGTGATTTTGCATAGCCACATCGTTTCAACAGAAATACTCATCATAAATGTAGATGATAATACAAGTTATACACATGGAATTATAGATATACCTCTCCTTAATGCAACCGCTGTGTCAGATTTCAAAAAAACTTTACGGAAAAAGCAACCCATGCAATAATCTGAGACGTGGCTCAGAAATATAATAAAAATAGCCGCCATTTTGGATTCAACAGAAACCAGAAAATACATGATAAATGTTTCCTTACCTTTGATGAACTTCATCAGAATGCAGTCCTAGGAATCCCAGGTCCACAATAAATGCTTGATTTGTTCGATAATGTCCGTTATTTATGTCCAATTAGCTACTTTGGTTAGCGCGTTTGGTAAACAATTCCAAAGTCACAAAGCGCGTCCACTATAACGTGACGAAATGTCCAAAAGTTCCGTAACAGTCAGTAGAAACATGTCAAACGATGTACTGAATCAATCTTTAGAATGTTGTTAACATACATTTTGAATAACGTTCCAACCGGAAAATTAGATTGACTTCAGATGAGCGGTGGAACGGATGTCCTCATGTGAACGCGCATGGTGAAAGCATGGTCAGCTCGTGGCAGTGGTGACTAATTCCTGTCTCCTTCGGCCCCCCTTCACATTAGAGTCATCAGACAAAGTTATATTGACTGTTGACATCTAGTGGAAGCCGTAGGAAGTGAAAACTCATCAATATCTCACTGTAATTTCAATGAGAGCTTGGTTGAAAATCTGCCACCTCAGAAAAAATCTAAACAGGAAGTGGAACTTCTCAGGTTTTTGCCCGCCATATGAGTTCTGTTATACTCACAGACATAATTCAAACAGTTTTAGAAACTTCAGAGTGTTTTCTATCCAATACGAATGATAATATGCATATATTAGCAACTGGGACTGAGGAGCAGGCAGTTTACTATGGGCACCTCTGTGCACCTTTTCATCCAAGCTACTCAATACTGCCCCTGCAGCCATAAGAAGTTAATTGAAATGCATTCCAGGTGACTACCTCATGAAGCTGGTTGAGAGAATGCGAAGAGTGTGCAAAGCTGTCAAGGCAAAGGGTGGCTGCTTTGAAGAATCTCAAATAATTATATTTTGATTTGTTGAACACTTTTTGTTGTTGTTGGTTACTACATGATTCCATATGTGTTATTTCAGAGTTTTGATATCTTCACTATTAGAAAATAGTAAAAAATTAAGAGAAACCCTGGAATGAGTAGGTGTGTCAACTTTTGACTGGTACAGTATGTCTCGTCACAATTCTCTCTCGGAGATCTACGGACAGTTCCTTGGACTTCATGGTATAGTTTCTGCTTACATGCACTGTCAACCATTGGCCCTTACACAGGTGTTTCTTTCTAAAATTATCTACATTTCTAAACACGTTTTAATTTTCTCCTCACCTACCTACACACAATACCCCATAATGACAAAGTGATCTATTTAATCCATTTTGAATTCAGGCTGTAACGCAACACAATGTGGAATAGGTCAAGGGGTATGAATACTTTCTGAAGTCACTGTATACAAATACACAGATCAGCAGAATAAACTTGACAAATAACATTTAGGTGGCAGTAGGAGATATTCTGGTGTAATAGTTACTTCCTAGTGCACAATAACCCCCCCCCCCCAAAAAAAATGGGTGCTTTGGGGTATGAAAAGTAGACATCTGGATAGAAAGATTGATTGAATGTAGGGAAAATATATACAAATGGCAGTGCCGCCATATAGTCTACAACAGTGGTCACTGACCGGTCGATCGACTAGTCGATCTCCAAGGCATTCCTAGTCGATCGTGAAAACATTCTTTATAAAAAAAACAACGATAAAGCCTCGCATTCCTACTTTTTTCTGTCTCGCCCTGTTAGCAGTAAGTGCACTTGTTCTCTTTTTTGGTCAGTCTTAGCCGAGGGGGGATAGCTGAGGGACAATCCGAGTGTGACCCTCTAATGCTCTCCCTCCGCTGAGACTGACCATCAGATGCAGGCACCATCAGTCCAGTAAAATAAAGTAAGCAAATTATGAACATTTACAGTGCATTCGGAAAGTATTCAGACACATTCCCTTTTTCCACATTTTGTTACGTTACAGCTTTACTCTAAAATTGATCAGGAAAATAATTTTATCAATCTACACACAATACCCCATAATGACAAAGCGAAAACAGGTTTTTAGTTTTCACAACCTTTTGCTATGAGACTCAAGTGCATCCTGTTTCCCTTGCTCATCCTTGATGTTTCTACAACTTGATTGGAGTCCACCTGTGGTGAATTGATTTGGAATGGCACACACCAGTCTATATTCGGTCCCACAGTTGACAGTGCATGTCAAAGCAAAAACCAAGCCATGAGGTCGACGGAATTGTCCGTAGACCTCTGAGACAGGATTGTGGCGAGGCACAGATCTGCGGAAGGGTACAGAAAAAATTCTGCAGCATTGAAGGTCCCCAAGGACACAGTGGCCTCCATTCTTAAATGGAAGAAGTTTGAAACCACCAAGACCCTTCCTAAAGCTGTCCGCCTGGCCAAAATGAGCAATAGGAGGATAAGGGCGTTGGCCAGGGAGGTGACCAAGAACCCAATGGTCTCTCTGTGGAGATGAGAACCTTCCAGAAGGACAACCATCTCTGCAGCACTCCACCAATCAGGCCTGTATGGTAGTGGCCAGATGGAAGACACTCCTCAGTAAAAGGCACATGACAACCTGCTTGGAGTTTACCAAAAGGCACCTAAAGGACTCTCAGACCATGAGAAACAATATACTCTGGTCTGATGAAACCAAGATTGAACTCTTTGGCCTGAATGCCAAGCGACACATCTGATGGAAACCTGGCACCATCCCGACAGGGAAGAATGGTGGCAGCATCATGCTGTGGGACTTTTTTTTCAGCAGCAGGTACTGGGAGACTAGTGACGATTGAAGGGAAAGATGAACGGCGCAAAGTACAGAGATCCTTGGATGAAAACCTGCTCAGGACCTCAGACTGGAGCAAAGGTTCACCTTCCGACAGGACAATGCAGGAATGGCTTCGAGACAAGTCTCTGAATGTCCTTGAGTGGCCCAGCCAGAGCCCGGACTCGAACCGGATTGAACATCTCTGGAGAGACGCTCTCCATCCAACCTGACAGAGCTTGCGCATCTGCAGAGAAGAATGGGAGAAACTCCAAATACAGGTGTGCTAAGTTTGTAGCATCATACCCAAGAATACTCTAGTCTGTAATCACTGACAAAGGTTCTTTAAACAAAGTATTGAGTAAAGTGTCTGAATACTTATGTAAATGTTATATTTCAGTTTTTATTTGTCATTTGCAAGTGTTTTCTAAACCTGATTTTGCTGCTTTGTTATTATGGGGTGTTGTGTGTAGATTGAGGGGGGGGGGGGGAACTATTTAATCAATTTTAGAATGAGGCTTTAATGTAACAATGTGGAAAGTCAAGTGGTCTGAATACTTTCTGAATGCACTGTATGCTCACTTAGCTGTGACTCACAAGTAATACAACAAATTATGATCTATTACTGGTGTGATCATATACCAAGTTTTGAAATATAATATTAAAATGGTTTTAGAAGAACAACATTGGCAGGGCAATTCAAGCATAGCCAATATTCACTGATAATGTATTGGGCCTATAGTCTACTGCACAAACCTCATTGCTACAGAACTGTTTTTAAAGGGTAGGAAGCATGAGTTTTTACTCAGCGATGTAACACTCTGGTCAGAGTTAGTAACTTAGTTGTTGTCACGATCTGGTTAGATATCAGTACAAACAGTTATGTTATTGCATATTTATTGACTTATTTCTGGATATCTTCTAAAGTCTAGACTACCCACAATGCACTATTTATTAAAGTCATATGGAGGATCTACTCTGTGCTACAGAGTTCGTATGCTAGGTCAAACTGGCTAAGGTTAACCACTAGCCATGCTAGCATGTAATTACATTCCAGACCAAGTGTTGGCGTTGGTGAGTTACAATCCACTAATCATGAGGAAGTGTGATGTAAGGGCATAGTGCTAGCGCACTAGCTGTCATCGGTAGGTCTCAGCATGCATTTTGACTCAAAGTGATTTTGAATCAGAAAAGTTTGGAGATGAATGGTCTGAATGAGAAATCATGTTATGTTACTGACCTCGACTGCATGGTGTTTAATCTATCAATCGAAAACGTATCTTGTTGTGAGAATGTTTTAGGGAGGTTGCCACCTCCTGATGGATAGAAGTTCTTGAATATTTTGATCCAGGAAGTTGATACTGTTGGTCACTTAACAGTGAACAGAAGGAAAGTTGTTGTGGTGTTCAGATAACGGACAAAGTCATCAGGATTTTGTTTAGATGAACCCCAAAATATAATTGTCCTCAATGTAGCGCTTCCTAAACTTAATATGGGGTAGAAAAGCGTTGTCTTTATTTTGAACATCAACTGCCTCCCAATCTCCAACGACAAGGTTTGCGTAAATCGTGGCTACTGCTGTGCATTTGGTTTGTTTTGAAGGTAGAATTTGTCTTACCTGAAATAGTTATTTGCAAGTACCAATTTCAAGACCTCCAACAAAGTAATTAGGGGGATTCACCTATTTTTTAAAATTATTATATATATATTTTTTTATATATTTTTGTCACGTGACTTTAGGAATTTGGAAATCGATTTTGTAGGCCTTCAGCATGGGGAATGCAGATGTACTACTCGTTACGTTAGATGTGGCCAGTCTGTACATCTTAATCCATTCGACAGTCGTTTGAGTAGATGTTTTGCGTCTTTAAAAGGATGGCAACCTAAATATGACATATTTCAGAAAATCTATGGATTTCGAAAGGGGCTCTGACTGTTCTATGCCACTGATAATAGGTCTGGGTGGAGGCTGAGTAGTTCTTATGCACTTTCGGAAGGGCATAGATAACTGCGGTGACTGGATAGGTGACTCTTAGGAAATCGTGATCCAGTTTTGGTCAGACACGTTGTAACAAGCAATCAATTTCAGATTTTCTAGAGGCAAGGGTCGATAGGAACAAGGCAGGTTCAGGTGTTTTTCAGAACTCATGCCCATAACTATTGCCACACTTTTTTCTGTGGGTTTTATGACAACGTCCGTATTCTCCTGGAGTTCTTTTAGTACTCCTCTTTCAGCTGGAGGAAGACTGTGATATTGGGGTCCCTTGTCATTTTTGCATTTAGTTTCCAAATCTTTTTCAACCAGTCTGCCAAATGTGGTGACAACTGGACTTGTATGAGTAGGGGGGGACAAATGAGAAAGGGCGAGGGGCAGGGAGGGACCGCTGGGTTATGGTTTCTCGTTCTTTGTAGGGTCTGTCGATATGAAGCTTGTACTGGATCTGTTCAGTATGACTGTATGAAAATTTGGATACCGCCCAACCCTAATTTGTGTATATATAATTTCATTAATTGTTGGTTGACTGTTTTGAATACCACTTTGCACCGCCCTGTGGGCAATTGTAATTATCACCTAGGCACTTGCATAAAAAAACAATGGATTTGGCATATCTCTTGATGCTCTGATGAAAGCATAACTGCCAAAATGGACGTCTTAATTTTATTTTTTTATTATTGAACTTGGAATTTAGTTTCTAATAAAATACTATTTCTGTATCTTATTGAAATGGATCCGTAGCATTTATTACGGTTTTTATTTTCACATCCCAAACTGCACCTACCAGTTTTCGTTCACAGATATTCCCTCCCTCAGGTGACTCCATGTATGTTGTAATTCAGTATGTCACTCTCAATTGATTTCATGCAGTCTGTCGCAGTGGTATGATGTCACGTTGTGGTGCAGGTGGAGGTTGTGTGTGGAGACCACCTCCTGGACCGTTACCAGTCGCTACGAGAGGTTCAGAGCTCCATGGGAGATGACGCTCTACAGGTGAGTCCACTCAAAGGCCCTATGTATTTGTAGTTACACTCTGGTCTGGAAATAGTCCTGATATCGTTAGCTTCCATTTATGTGTGCTTATTTTCTTGTGTTTTTTATTCCCAGGATGGTCTTTTGATTCTCCACTTTGGACTGGTGCTGGCTGCTCACACGTGAGCAGGGGGAAGGAAGTGGGATGGATGTGATCCTGATATTAACCATGACCCTCAGGGAACCACGGTCTTCATTCTGCTACTAATGCCTAACAGAATCAAGTCTTCTACTCTCTGCCACTTATACCTGACAGTTAACAGTGAATTGCTGAATCCTGGGCCCCGAAACCTTCTGGTTAGGATTAGGTTATAGTTTATCTCCAAGACTAATTTCAGAGGTCTGAAAGACTACAAGGACCTGTCATGCTACTGATGCCAAAAGCTCATGTTTTTGCTACACTTTGAGTTGAATGTACACCGTATTCTTTTTTCTTTTTTTGTGACCAACTTTTGTAGCAGTCCCCCTCCCATTCATTCCCCGAGTCTCTATTTAGAACAAAGTATAAATACATATACAGTGCATTCGGAGAGTATTCAGACCCCTTGACATGTTCCACATTTTGTTACGTTATAGCCCTATTCTAAAATGTATTAAATACATACAAATCCTCAGCAATCTACACACAATACCCCATAATGATGAAGCAAAAAGTGGTTTTAGAAATGTTTGCAAATGTATTAAAAATAAAAAACTGAAATACCTTATTTACATAAGTATTCAGACCCTTTGCTATGAGACTTGAAATTGAGTTCAGGTGCATCCTGTTCCCATTGATCATCTACAACTTGATTGGAGTCCAACTGTGTGAAATTCAATTGATTGGACATGATTTGGAAAGCCACACACCTGTCTCTAAGGTCCCATAGTTGACAGTGCATGTCAGAGCAAAAACCAAGCCACGAGGCCGAAGGAATTGTCTGTAGAGCTCCGAGACAGCATTGTCGAGGCACAGATCTGGGGAAGGGTAACAACATTTCTGCAGCATTGAAGGTCCCCAAGAACACAGTGGCCTCCATCATTCTTAAATGGAAGAAGATTGGAATCATCAAGACACATCCTAGAGCTGGCCGCTCGGCCAAACTGAGCAATCGGGGGAGAAGGATCTTGGTCAGGGAGGTAACCAAGAGCCCGATGGTCACTCTGACAGAGCTCTAGAGTTCCTCTGTGGAGATGGGAGAACTTTCCAGAAGGACAACCATCTCTGCAGCACTCCACCAATCAGGCCTTTATGGTAGAGTGGCCAGACGAAAGCCACTCTTCAGTAAAAGGCAGACTAGTCAGGATCGAGGGAAAGATGAACAGAGCAAAGTACAGAGAGATCCTTGACAAAAACCTGCTTGGCTGTTCAGAGGACCGATGCTGGAAGGAGAAGACAGGCGGCTGGTCAAAGGAGGGTGCTGTATTCTCGACCAAAAGGCAAATGTAAGCAGGCCACATTAAGTCAAGTCAATTATTACTGGTCTGTATGTAGCAAATTTAATTCAAAATTTGATACATCCACTTGGACTATATTAGAACATGAATGCCTGTCATAGCAAGTGTAATTTAGTGTAGCCTAAAGCCTACATTCAATAATGTACATACGTCAGAATAGGCCTACATATCAAATAATGTGAAAGCTATTTATTTTGTTTCAATTTGCTAAAGTTGCCTTTACTCATCACAGACTGTGTGCCAAGTCCCAATGTGCCCATCCTGAGGGTGTATTTGGACGACCTGGACCTCGAGCCCCACTTCCGAATGACCCAACCCTCTTTTGACCGCCTGGTAGAGGTCTTGCACCAAGAAGACCAGGATCATGGCTGGGGTAAGACCTTGGAAAGCCTCATGTTTGTGCCACTTCGTATAGTGTTCGAGGCTATTGATGTCATCCCCAGGGTCAGTGGCGTGATCATGAAGAGGGTCATCCATTTTCCATCAAAGAGATGAAATGCAGGAGGTTGGCGAGGGATTCGCCCAAAAAGCACAGTTCCCTGCATTTCAAAAGGTTGCTGGCGCTATTGCTGGATGCCATATCAGGATTAAGCCCCCTGCAGTGGACCAGCAGGATTACCTGAAAAGAAAATAGTTTTATTCATCAACTATAGGCCATCTGTGACCACAGGTGCGGATTCATTGACATCTTTGCCTGTGCACGACACCAGGGTCATGAAACACAGCTATGTGTATGTTCAGAGCCTGTACCCACCACAAGGTTGGTGTCTCTTCAGGGATGGAGGAATCCCTGCCTGGTGGAGCCCATCTGTCTGACACCCTACAGGCAACCAGTGAGGGGTGCAGTGGAGGCCACCTACGATGCAAAGCATTCCAAGGTGAGGAATGTGGTGGAGCGGTCCTTCGGGACAATGAAGGTGGCACTCCATCTTCATGAAGGCCCTGGAGGTGAAGCCTAGCTTTGTGCCTGAGGTGGTTGCACTCTGTACTGCACAACGTCTGCCTCAGCAACGAGGACATTGTGGAGCCTGAGGCCACGGAGGAGAATGAGGATGATGATGGAGACCTGGACCAACTGCCGCAGCAGAATGTGGATCAACTGCGGGACCAGCTCACAGCATCAGGAGTGGGCAATGTTGCAGCACCCGCTAACTTCATCCCAGGTGACCACAACTACTGGAATCCCCCCCAGTAGAAAACCCTTACACGAACACGCCCTGTTTAAAACGTAATTGTTGATTCCTAAATCAATCTATCACCCGTGTTCACATATTACATTTTTATAATATTACGTGTGATCAATATTCAAAATCTGAAATACTATTCTGCTGTTCGTGTGTACTGGAGCTCTTTTAAGAGCTTTGTGGCATAAAACGTGATGCTTTTGTTAATACAATTTTCTATAATATCAAGCTGTGTGTGGACCTTCCATTTCTATATAAAAAAAAACATCCACTTAATGCCACTTTTTAATAATTTAATTTCAAAAAACGTTTTTATATTACAGCTGGCAAATATTAACGTAAATAAATAATACCAGTGGATAAAAAAACTAAAACAAACTTTGTCAATAAAAGCCTCCAATCAATCAAATGTATTTACATCAGCTGATGTCACAAAGTGCTGCTTAGAAACCCAGCCTAAAACCCCAAACAGCAACCAATGCAGGTGTAGAAGCACGGTGGCTAGGAAAAACTCCCTAGAAAGGCCAGAACCTAGGAAGAAACCTGGAGAGGAACCAGGCTATGAGGGGTGGCCAGTCCTCTTCTGGCTGTGCCGGGTGGAGATTATAACAGAACATGGCTAAGATGTTCAAATGTTCATAGATGACCAGCAGGTTCAAATAATAATCACAGTGGTTGTCGAGGGTGCAACAGGTCAGCCCCTCAGGAGTAAATGTTGACTTTTCATAGCCGATCATTGAGTATCTCTACCCATCTTGCTGTCTCTAGAGAGTTGAAAACAACAGGTCTGGGACAGGTAGCACGTCCGGTGAACAGGTCAGGGTTCCATAGCCGTAGGCAGAACAGTTGAAACTGGAGCAGCAGCGCGGCCAGTTGGACTGGGGACAGCAAGGAGTCATCGGGCCAGGTAGTCCTGAGGCATGGTCCTAGGGCTCAGGTCCTCGGAGAGAAAGAAAGAGAATTAGAGAGAGCATAATTAAATTCACACAGGACACCGGATAAGAAAAGAGAAATACTCCAGATATAACAGACTGACCCTAGCCCCCAGACACATAAACCTCTGCAGCATAAATACTGGAGGCTGAGACAGGAGGGGTCGGGAGACACTGGCCCCGTCTGACGATACCCCCAGACAGGGTCAAACATGCAGGATATAACCCCACCCACTTTGCCAAAGCACAGCCCCCACCAGTCTATCCTCCCTGTCTATTCTCGTCTTCTCTACGTCTATTCTCCTCATCCATCATTCTCCTGTACTCATCACTTTCTTTTTTCCTTGTTTCTCTTCTCTCTTTTTATTGCCTCTTCCTATCTCTTCTCATCGAGAGCGCTGGCCTGCCTTTCTCTGTCCTGCATCTCTGAGTAGTGTGACCCACTCTGGCTCTCTCCTCCTTTTGGGAGTTATCTCCTCTTTCACCCTCCCTCTTCTCCTGCACTTTTCTGGAAAACACCACTACCTCCTGGCTGGATGAGGCAACTACAACAGGTGGTGTAATTGCGGGCCTGCTGCCAATTGCCTCATCTATGGCACTGTACCATTTCCAGGAGGCAGTGGTGCTCTCCCCTCCCTCGGTATTCACCCCAGTTTGGGGGCACTTCAAAGCCTTAAAGAAACAAGTTTGGGCACAAACAGCTAAAAGGCTGCACTCACCATACAACCTGGACATTATGTAGATATTGAGACATTTTAGATGCCTTTGAGGTTCTCCCATTTTATTCTTTATCCAGGCTGCAGCCACCCTCCCTTCCAGACAGTACTCCTGCACAGAACCAGATCATATAAGCTGCAGTAGTTTAACTGTCTTGACATAACCATCAGTCTGTTTGTTAATGTTAGGTAACGTTCCCAGAAATTCGTTATTTGAAAAGTCATATTTTTTTTTAACATTGCTCAACATTTTCTTAACATTTGTTATAATTCGATTTTGTACTTACTTGTATCTGCTCTCGTTGGACTTATTTTCTGCCATTTTCTTCAAATCTGAAAATGTTGTGTAGTCACGCCCATTTTCTGAAGAATTACATTATGGGCCCTAAAAGCACGGAAATGGTGTCCACTGCGTGTATACTTCGTATTTTGGAGAATTTAATATTTTATCCGGGAACTTTGGCATACTAAATATATCCATACTGTCATGACTCTCCTGTGAGGATCCAAAGATCAGGTTACAATGGATCAGCGTCTACAGAGCCCTCTCACCCGCAGAGGGGAGGGGGATAGGTGTGGGGTTTTATGACACCTCACGTCAATCGTAAATTGTAGCAGCAGACGACTCCTTTTGGTCTCTAGTATTGGTGAATGGAATCACTTCGTTACAGAAGGTTTTGCTGCCCAAAAACTCTTAACATCCAACAGTGAACACTGGGACAATATATTTCAACATCCAAATGTGGGTAATGATGAGAGATGTAATATGGGAAAGGAATTTTGTGATGTCATTAAAAATGGTATAATGAAAATATTGTAACTTGAAGAGCTTTCACACTGTGTATATCAGGTTTACATTCTTTAAGCTGTGTAGGAAATATCAAGGATGAAGAGAATATTTTTGTTAAAATAGGAATGTGATTTTAGATTTCTAACGAGATCATCGTTTTTGATGTTTTTCCCCGTAACTAGCCACGACTGAGGGACCTCAGAGAGCATGTCAGTATGACGGAAACGCCCCTTTTTACCCAAGTGTATAAAAGACTAAGTTAAGAATTAACATACCAGACTAGAAGGACCACAAGCTGCAGCTACGTCTCCATTGGTCACGATCCTGAAAATCAACGAGTTGAAGACGACAAAGTGCCTCTAACAATCAATGTTACGGTTGAGTAGCTGTTCTAAGTACTGTATCTAAGAAAGTGAATTTAAGTAGGACCATCCGGTTATTATGTTCAAATCATCATCGTCGACTACACTGCTCTCATTACAACTCTGGGGATCATCGACACGACTGATAAGCTGTCCTCAGAAGACCACTCTTCCAGAACGATTGAAAGTAATGACAGACAACTAAGGAGAAGGACATTGTCCACAAGAGGTCACAATCAGAGCCTTACGAACTATGGAATAGGCCCAATCGAACCCTTTTCACAAAGCGGAACCCTTTTCACGAAAACCTGGGTCCAACAGAGATACGCGACAAAGACCTTCAACACGTAAATACATGCGTTACTTCTTACCCAAACAGGCGGCAGGTCGGGGCAAGGCATTAGGATTACTGTAAGCGTAGTTCCTAAATGTATCCAAGTGTTGTCTCTCTTTCTCTCTCTCTTTAACTTTCCATCTTTTGTAACAAGTGCCATATTGTTTAGTCTGCTCGGGAGCTGTTTTAATAAGATAAAGTTTCGATACAATAACCTATACCGTGTGTGTATCCTGTGTTTATTTAATTTGTTGTACTTTTTCTTCCAATATTATCAATTGAGTGCAATTTTAGAACAATAGAGCACATGCAATTGATTTGCTGTACAGCACATCACAAATATATACATACACACATAAAATAGGCTACATTACATGTATAACACCCATGTTAAGGGTTACCTCAGTAGTTGGTTGAGCGAAAATGTCCCTTCTGCTCCTTGACTGAATTCATTCTAAATGTGTAGTCTGTTGCCCTCCTTGTGAGGAAATCCAGGTGTGCATTGGTCAGTCTGTTACTCTGTTTTTGTTTCACAATGTTCACTGTTGAAAATGAGCTACGAGTATGACTGGGAAAATACGTTTTGAACGGTCATTCAACTTGGATTTGTAAATCCGGCTTCTTTCTCTTTGATGACAAAATTGGCCCACGAAGGACCGCCGCGCCACTTTCCTGTTCAAGCACATCACAACAATGTGAGTCCAATAATGTCTTATGCTGCTTTATAAATTATGTAGGATGCCAGAGAAATATGAATACTGTAGCTAATAAAGTAATACTAAGTGTATGTGCCTCACCCTAATAATTTGGTCTATTTTCACCAACGTGGTATTGTAAACACATCGTTCGTGGCCGGTGTGTGCTTGTTTGCCTATAACCTGTTTTAGAAAAGTGTAATCATCGAATATAAGCTATGTTAGCTAGCTGCATTTCCCCGCCGCCATCTTCCTGATTTTCCTGGTTCTCCGGTGGTTGTTCGTTCATAGCTGTCATGCTGTCATGTTGTTCTCCAGGTCTTCCCCCTCATTTTCATTGTAAATAGATTTACGTTTTTTTTTTAACAATAAATCGATCCATGTCAAATGGACTGCAAAATTAGCTAGTAGCAAACTGACATGGGTCGGTCGCTGTAGCTGAGCGTTCTATTTCGGCCTTTCTGTTCAACAGCTGCGCTATACTGCCATCTATCTCCCGTTCAGGGAACAATAGATAAACTCAGCAAAAAAAAAAGAAACGTCCCTTTTTCAGGACCCTGTCTTTCAAAGATAATTCGTAAAAATCCAAATAACTTCACAGATCTTCATTGTAGAGGGTTTAAACACTGTTTCCCATGCTTGTTCAATGAACCATTCTATAATTTAGCCCAAACAACTACCTCTCCCCCTACTGTATTTATTTATTTATTTATTTAGCTCCTTTGCACCCCATTATTTCTATCTCTACTTTGCACATTCTTCCACTGCAAATCTACCATTCCAGTGTTTTACTTGCTATATTCTATTTACTTTGCCACCATGGCCTTTTTTTGCCTTTACCTCCCTTATCTCACCTCATTTGCTCACATTGTATATAGACTTATTTTTCTACTGTATTATTGACTGTAAGTTCGTTTTACTCCATGTGTCACTCTGTGTTGTTGTATGTGTCGAACTGCTTTGCTTTATCTTGGCCAGGTCGCAATTGTAAATGAGAACTTGTTCTCAACTTGCCTACCTGATTAAATAAAGGTGAAATAAAATAAAAAACCATAAACAATTAATGAACATGCACCTGTGGAACGGTCGTTAAGACACTAACAGCTTACAGACAGTAGGCAATTAAGGTCACAGTTATGAAAACTTAGGACACTAAAGAGGCCTTTCTACAGACTCTGAAAAACACCAAAAGAAAGATGCCCAGGGTCCCTGCTCATCTGCGTGACCATGCCTTAGGCAAGCTGCAAGGAGGCACGAGGACTGCAGATGTGGCCAGGGTAATAAATTGCAATGTCTGTACTGTGAGACGCCTAAGACAGCGCTATAGGAAGACAGGATGGGCATATGATCGTCCTCGCAGTGGCAGACCACGTGTAACAACACCTGCACAGGATCGGTACATCCGAACATCACACCTGCGAGACCGGTACAGGATGGCAACTGCCCGGGTTACACCAGGAACGCACAATCCCTCCATCAGTGCTCAGACTGTCCGCAATAAGCTGAGAGAGGCTGGACTGAGGGCTTGTAGGCCTGTTGTAAGGCAGGTCCTCACCAGACATCACCGGCAACAACGTCAGCTATGGGCACAAACCCACCGTCGATGGACCAGACAGGACTGGAAAAAAGTGCTCTTCACTGACGAGTCACGGTTTTGTCTCACCAGGGGTGATGGTCGGATTCGCATTTATCGTCGAAGAAATGAGTGTTACACCGAGGCCTGTACTCTGGAGCGGGATCGATTTGGAGGTGGAGGATCCGTCATAGTCTTGGGTGGTGTGTCACAGCATCATCGGACTGAGCTTGTTGTCATTGCAGGCAATCTCAATGCTGTGCGTTACAGGTAAGACATCCTCCTCCGTCATGTGGTACCCTTCCTGCAGGCTCATCCTGACATGACCCTCTAGCATGACAATGCCACCAGCCATACTGCTCGTTCTGTGTGTGATTTCCTGCAAGACAGGAATGTCAGTGTTCTGCCATGGCCAGCGAAGAGCCCGGATCTCAATCCCATTGAGCACGTCTGGGACCTGTTGGATCGGAGGGTGAGGGCTAGGGCCATTCCCCCCAGAAATGTCCGGGAACTTGCAGGTGCCTTGGTGGAAGAGTGGGGTAACATCTAACAGCAAGAACTGGCATAAGTTTGCTGAAAATAAACGTAGTGCTACGAATGATGTAGTGCTCATTACTTTAGACACAAATTCACGCACTTTAAAAGACACATTTGTATTTAGAATAGTTCAAATACTTACATATATTTCACACTTTTTATACAATCATTTACATACTGTTGTTACAAAAAACAATTTCTCAGCTCTGGCATCCAACCAAAATGCAGCAGTTTTATATATTATGTTTGTAAAATACAATCAAGTATCTGGCAATATCTGTTAGATTACAGATTGCAGCTGTTAACCTTCAACCAAATGAAGAAGCGGCATACGCACATATTTGTTTTTAAATGGCAAGACCACATACATTAGAAGGCTTTCATCTACCTTGACACATTTCAGATTCAAAGACATATCTGACAGAAGGAAGACTCCAAACTGTGATGATTTAACTGGGTCGTCAAAAAAGTCTGTGACAGAAGTGAACTCAATATATACAACACATGGATAATCAAATTTATATTTCTAACTAAACCTACACTGTCTTTGCTTTTGATGCAATTGTCACCACTGACAACCTTGATGCAGAATTTGGCGAGATATATTTCCTTGTATTCACTGACTGGACAGGTAACATGTGGAATAGGATCATCATTGTGACATTTTTTTCACTTTAGGGTAAGAAATGTCACTACAACCATCAGAGGTCATATGTTCTAACTCTAATATCCGTCTTATAACTTGTGCCACAGGAAAGTGTGGACTTCTAACCATTTTTAAAATTTGACCTTAGACGTTTTCAAAAGGAAAACCAGAGATAGTATTAAGGTGACCGTGCTGTTTCACATCATCAATTCTTATCCCCATAGAGCTGGCCAAAGTGCTCTACAAAAGACACCAGCAAAGTTCTAGCAAAGTCACACATCCGAACACATTGGGAAGGATTAGCAAGAATTGATATTGCAACTGAAAGGAGCATGCAATTATTGTACACCGGTGCACTCAAAACATTGTACAGCACAACTGGCCCAGTGTATAACAAAAACTCTGAATTCAGTCGCCTTCCACCTGTGTCTTTCAGCAACAGCCCTAGGCTTTCTTGCAAACTCAGAGGGAGTATAGCTTATTAGAGAACGTAGATTCTGAGACAACTGAGTAACCCTCTGAGATGATAACCGGCATTGAAGTGACCTAGTGCTGCCACTCCATAGCTCTAACAATTTTCTTGTCACTCCAAGACATAAAAGGTGCATGTCGTAATGGGGAAATGCTGTTACATGCTGTTAAAGTTTTCTAAGTGGGGAGGTCTCCTTGTGATGTTCCTCATCTGACTGCATTAAAGCTCCTATCAGTTCTTAGGACACATTTAGTCTCAGGAAAGGTAATCCTACCTTGACAATGCAAACCATATGCTGTACATTTATCACACCCAGCATATCCCGTGTGTGACTTGATGCCTTTGATGAAAGCCTGTGCAGGGGCATCACACATTACAGAACTAATTGTAATGAATAGTTGTTTCCCTTTAAACGTGAAGCCAGAGTGTAATTGTTTTGCTTCTTCAACTAAATCTTTTAGATACGCTGCCAATGAATTTGGTTTAGATGTTCCACCAAAAAGTGCAATCAGAAAGGGTTTCTTAATGTTAAATCCTTGCATCAGTCCAATATGGGCCATAGATCCAACAAATACCTATTTTGGAGTTTCTGCCAAAGTTTGTCAAACGTGCCAGATAGAGAAGTTAGAATATTAAAGTAAAAGAAAGTGCCAGCAGCACTATCAACTCTGTAGACTCAGTTTGTAATAAGGAAGGTCCTTGAATCTTTTGGCAAGGTTGGATGTTGATAACCTCAGAATTGACAGCAGGGCTGTTAACACAACTAATATTGTTCCACATTCAAGAGCCCAATTCACCAAGTAGTCTTTGTAATGGTCCGTTGGACTTTCAGCCTCATCGTCAACCATCTCCTCGACATCATCAACGTTCTCCTCAGCATCATCAACCTCACCCTGACCTCCACCTTCTCCTACACCTGTGGTGTCCTTCAAAGCATTCACAAACAGTTCATCCTCAAAGTCCTGACCACTGAACGATATTTCCTCAGAGGCCTCATTGGACATATATAATGTCTGAGGAACAGCTGCATTTTCTACATTAAATGTAGACTGCTCTTGTTTGATAGATGTCAGAAATCTTGACACGTTTGCAGTACACCTTCGCCGGAAGTTTGAAGTCACACTTTGAATACTTCTCAGTCATTTCTGGCTGACGTTGAGGGCCGGAGCTCTAAAACACACATTGATGAACTGAATTACTAAAGGGCAGGGACTTGCATTAATTCTTAGGAACCTTAATCACCTTTGTTGGCTGAATAGCTGGCTGGCTGTAGGAGGAAGAGCTGGGGCTACTGCTGGAATTAGCTGGCAGGCTAGAGAGAAAGAGCAGAGATAGCAGTTTGCTATAAATTAACATCACAGACAACACAATCTGATTGCTGATTATGAAACTGGCCTCGAAACATGTTAGAAATCCTCTAACGTTAGTCGCTTTATGTGTCAATATCCAACTCAGTCCTATAAATTAACGTTAGGCTGTTAACCTGCCTTTTCACACTGGTAACTTAAGCGGCAGTAAAATAACTTAACATACTTTTCTGCAGAATATTATTACAAAAATTATCCAGTTACTTAATGTCCAAATTGGATAAGAAATATTATTGAAGTTGAATGTTTTATTGTAAACACAATCACAGAAACACATAACTTGAACGTACTCTGATTTCCCGATCATTTTACCAGACCATTTGGCAAACGATAGCGCAAACAAAATATCATAAATAGATTACCTTTTAACATTAGAACTATCACAAAATAACAATAGCTAGCTATTTTGCTTCCATCTTAGCAAAAGGGGTGTTTACCTACCATCTTGTTGGTTGAGCTCTAGTGACAGTTTATGACAGTTGGAATAGTAAGCCCCTTAACTCGTGCGCTGGTAGACAGGTTGAAGTAGATCTGCTCGAGCACAGGTGGTGGTCCACTGTGGATGTTTAATTAAACTCAACGAATAGCCATACTGAATACGGCCGCGCAAATGACTTTCAAAGCTGAAATCTACATTTACTTTGTCTTCCGTATCAATTCTATTCGAACTACCATTTTATGGAAAAATACTGAAATGTTAATTATATAAAGCTGCCACCACCATGCTTCACCGTAGGGATGGTGCCAGGTTCCCTCCAGAAGTGACACTTGGCATTCAGGCCAAGGAGTTCAATCTTGGTTTCATCAGACCAGATAATCTTGTTTCTCATGGTCTGAGAGTCTTTAGGTGCCTTTTGGCAAACTCAAAGCGGGCTGTCATGTGCCTTTTACTGAGGAGTGGCTTCTGTCTGGCTACTCTACAATAAAGGCCTGATTGGTGGAGTGCTGCAGAGATGGTTGTCCTTCTGGAAGGTTCTCCCATCTACACAGAGGAACTCTAGAGCTCTGTCAGAGTGACCATCGGGTTCTCGATCACCTCCCTGACCAAGGCCCTTCTCCCCCGATTGCGCAGTTTGGCCGGGCGGCCAGCTCTGACATTGTACGCTGATGATTCATGTTTTCTTTTAAATCCACAATTTGGATCCCTTCACAGCCTCATAGATGATCAAGATACCTTTTCTAACCTCTCTGGATTACAACCAAATAATAATGAATAACCAAAGTGTACTATATTACGTATTGGATCACAAAAAAATACAACTTTTATATTACCGTGTAGTTTACCAATAAAATGGTCTGACGGTGAAGTGGACATACTCTGTATTCATATCCCGAAAGAAAGAAATGATCTCACTACAATACATTTTAATAGAAAGTTGTCAAAAATAGATAAGCTCTTGCTAACGTGGAAAAGAAAATACCTGTCTATTTGTGGAAAAATCACCCTTATTAACTCTTTCGTCATATCCCAGTTTACCTATTTGCTTATGGCCTTGCCTACACCTGGCGACTTGTTTTTTAAATTATATGAACAAAAGATATTCCATTTTATTTGGAACTGCAAGCCAGACAAAATTCAACAGGCCTATTTATATAATGAATATGAATTCAGAGGGCAGAAATTATTAAATATTAAAGCATTACACGGCACCCAAACCGGCATTGTGCTCTATCGTGCATAAATGTATTTTGTCCCCCTACACCAAACGCGATCACGACACGCAGGTTAAAATATCAAAACAAACTCTGAACCAATGACATTAATTTAGGGACAGTTCAAAAAGCATTAAACATGTACGGCAATTTAGCTAGTTAGCTTGCACTTGCTAGCTAATTTGTCCTATTTAGCTAGCTTGCTGTTGCAAGCTAATTTGTTTGGGATATTGAGTTGTTATTTTACCTGAAATGCACAAGGTCCTCTACTCCTACAATTAATCCACACATAAAACGGTCAACCAAATCGTTTCTAGTCATCTCTCCTTTTTCATCTTTGAACTTATATGGTGATACACTTTCATAGTATTACCACGACAACCGGCAAAACAGTTCATCTTTCAATCACCCACGTGGGTATAACCAATGAGGAGATGGCACGTGGGTACCTGCTTCTATAAACCAATGAGGAGATGGGAGAGGCAGCACTTGCAGCGTGATCTGCGTCAGAAATAGGAATGACTTCTATTTTAGCCCTTGGCAACGCAGACACTCGTTGGCGCGGGCGAGCAGTGTGGGTGCAATAATTGAATAACATATATTCCTAAAATGATTTAACAGGGTATGAGTCAGGTTATGAGACCTCTCACTAAAGGCTTCAGTCATACAAAAGTTATACTTAAATTCAAACTGGTTCTCTAGCAGATTCATAAGAATGTCTCACCCCATGTTCAAGAATGGCCTTTTTCCATTTATTAAGGTTACAATCTCTCACTTCTGTTTTTTTGAAAATTAAATAATCTCCAAAATATCGCTATTTTTAAACAAGCCATAGGAAGTTGTTTGCAATTTCAGTTTTAATCCACCAGAACAGATATAACAAATATACAAAAAATATTATGCAATCGTTGTAAATTATATCATACATAGGACTGGTGGAGTTATGTCACACATGCAGCTAACAAAAATATATGGACATGTCTACTCTACTCAAAATTACAACCAACAAATTGCAGCATTACCGCAAAAAATGGAAGAGGCAATTGGAAGGGGGAGAAAGTAAGGAACTTGCCTCTCAGCCCTGCATTAAAGACCAAAATTGGTTAAAGAAAATTTTCATAAATAAAAAAGTATACGGGTTTCATTTATTAAGCACCAAAGAATTGACAGCTGTGCCATGCAAAATAGTTGGGAAGAGATTTTCGATGTACCGATTCCATGGCTGAACTGAAACACAAAACAACAATGGATTCAAAACATAGTTTTTAAATTATTATAAAAATTCTTGCAACCAATAGAATGTTATAAACTCAGCAAAAAAAGAAATGTCCTCTCACTGTCAACTGCGTTAATTTTCAGCAAATTTAACATGTGTAAATATTGTATGAACATAAGATTCAACAACTGAGACATAAACTGAACAAGTTCCACAGACATGTGACTAACAGAAATTGAATAATGTGTCCCTGAACAAAGGGGGGTCAAAAGTAACAGTCAGTATCTGGTGTGGCCACCAGCTGCATTAGGTACTGCAGTGCATCTCCTCCTCATGGACAGCAACAGATTTGACAGTTCTTGCTGTGAGATGTTACCCCACTCTTCCACCAAGGCACCTGCAAGTTCCCGGACATTTCTGGAGGGAAGGGCCCTAGCCCTCACCCTCCGATCCAACAGGTCCCAGACGTGCTCAATGGGATTGAGATCCGGGCTCTTCGCTGGCCATGGCAGAACACTGACATTCCTGTCTTGCAGGAAATCACGCACAAAATGAGCAGTATGGCTGGTGGCATTGTCATGCTGGAGGGTCATGTCAGGATGAGCCTGCAGGAAGGGTACCACATGAGGGAGGAGGATGTCTTCCCTGTAACGCACAGCGTTGAGATTGCCTGCAATGACAACAAGCTCAGTCCGATGATGCTGTGACACACCGCCCCAGACCATGACGGACCATCCACCTCCAAATCGATCCCGCTCCAGAGTACAGGCCTTGGTGTAACACTCATTCCTTCGACGATAAACGCAAATCTGACCATCACCCCTGGCGAGACAAAACCGCAACTCGTCAGTGAAGAGTACTTTTTGCTAGTCCTGTCTGGTCCAGCGACGGTGGGTTTGTGCCCATAGCTGACGTTGTTGCTGGTGATGTCTGGTGAGGACCTGCCTTACAACAGGCCTACAAGCCCTCAGTCCAGCCTCTCTCAGCCTATTGCGGACAGTCTGAGCACTGATGGAGGGATTGTGCATTCCTGGTGTAACTCAGGGAGTTGTTGTTGCTATTCTGTACCTATCCAGCAGGTGTGATGTTTGGATGTACAGCTCCTGTGCAGGTGTTGTTACACGTGGTCTGCCACTGCGAGGACGATCAGCTGTCCGTCCTGTCTCCCTGTAGCGCTGTCTTAGTACGGACATTGCAATTTAATGGCCTGGCCACATCTGCAGTCCTCGTGTCTAATTGCAGCATGCCTAAGGCATGTTCACGCAGATGAGCAGGGACCCTGGGCATCTTTCTTTTGGTGTTTTTCAGAGTCAGTAGAAAGGCCTCTTTAGTGTCCTAAGTTTTCATAACTGTGACCTTAATTACCTACCGTCTGTAAGCTGTTAGTGTCTTAACGACCGTTCCACAGGTGCATGTTCATTATTTCTTTATGGTTCATTGAACAAGCATGGGAAACAGTGTTTAAACCCTTTACAATGAAGATCTGTGAAGTTATTTGGATTTTTACGAATTATCTTTGAAAGACAGGTTCCTGAAAAAGGGATGTTTCTTTTTTTGCTGAGTTTATATATGGGAGATGCATATGGTTGCAAAGGGCCGGAAACTTTCCGGTAAATTTCTGGAAATTGTCCTGGAAATTTTCCATGGGAAGTTAAGCGGATTTGACCATATTAATGACCAAAGGCTCGTATTTCTGTGTGTCTATGATTTGATATTTGATAGAGCAGCCTGACTGAGCGGTGGTAGGCAGCAGCAGGCACGTCAGCATTCATTCAAACAGCACTTTACTGCGTTTGCGAACAGCTCTTAGCAATGCTTGGTGCACAGCGCTGTTTATGACTTCAAGCCTATCAACTCCCGAGATTAGGCTGGCAATACTAAAGTGCCTATACGAAAATCCAATAGTAGAAAGGTATATGAAATACAAATGGTATAGAGAGAAATAGTCAACGTGTCATAATTCCTATAACTACAACCTAAAACTTCTTTACTGGGAATATTGAAGAACTGGGAATATTGAACCACCAGCTTTCATATGTTCTCATGTTCTGAGCAAGGGACTTAAATGTTAGCTTTTCTACGTGGCACATATTGCACTTTTACTTTCTTCTCCAACACTGTGTTTTTGCATAATTTAAACCAAATTGAACATGTTTCATTATTTATTTGAAACTAAATAGATCTTATTTATGAATTATATTAAGTTTAAATAAAAGGGTTCATTGTTCATTCAGTATTGTTGTAATTGTCATGATTACAAATATATATAAAAATCGTCCGTTTAATCGGTATCGGCTTTTTTTGGTCCTCCCAATAATCGGTATCGGCGTTGAAAATCATAATTGTTCGACCTTTACAAAGGAGTTGTTTAATCTAACTGCTTAACTATTTATCTGTACATGGAAATGTATTTGGTTATTTTTACCCAAAAAATTATAATCTTTACAGCAGTGGTCACCAACCTTTTCTGAGTCAAGATCACTTTGAGTCAAAATGCATGCCGAGATCTACCGCTCTGACTTTTTTATTAACATGACTTAAAAAATGCAACATTAACCAATTAAAAACAGTACTGTAGCAATGAGGTTTGTGCAGTACGCTATAGGCCCATGAATAGCCTTCATTTCTCAGAACAAGAATAGACTGATGAGTTTCAGAAGAAAGTTATTTGTTTCTAGCCATTTTGAGCCTGTAATCGAACCCACAAATGTCTAAAGAAGGCCAGTTTTATTGCTTCTTTAATCAGAACAAAAGTTTTCAGCTGTGCTAACATAATTTCAAAAGGGTTTTCTAATGATCAATTAGCTTTTTAAAATTATAAACTTGGATTATTTAACACAACGTGCCATTGGAACACAGGAGTGATGGTTGCTGATAATGGGCCTCTGTACGCCTATGTAGATATTACATAAAAAATCTGCCGTTTCCAGCTACAATAGTCATTTACAACATTAACAATGTCTGCACTGTATTTCTGATCAATTTGATGTTATTTCAATGGACAAAAAAATGTGCTTTTCTTTCAAAAACAAGTACATTTCTAAGTGACACCAAACTTTTGCACGGTAGTGTACATTTAACTAATTTGCTTTTTATTTTACTGGGCTGATGGTGCCTGCATCTGATGGTCAGTCTCAGCGGAGGGAGAGAGCAGCAGACTGAGGGTCCACCTCTCAACATCCCTCTGCTCTCCCTTTCCTCCACTGACACTGACCAAAAAGGACACCGTCTTCCAGCTGATGGCGAAACTCGAGTCACACCGCATAATTTCTGCCTCATGCACAAATTCATGTTGTTACTCCTATGAACAGAGAAAGTGAAATATTCCTTGACAATAAAAAAGAGCCAATCCACTAATAATAACAACAAAGCCTATAGATACACTTTCCTACTCATTTTTTACTGCTGCACTGCTTGTTGTAGCGCTGAGTGGAAATAGGAAGAACGCACATTTTATGGCTTATAAAAGTGTTGAATACAAAGTGTTGACAGTGCTGAGTAAGAACTTAAACATGAACTCACTCATAAAAACAGCATACAGCTCTTTGCTGTATTCGTTGATAGTCTCCCTCTGTTCATGGTTTTAAACGTTTTGAAATCTCAGTATCAATTTTGCTGTAGCATTCTTTTATGCCTGCTACATTACTACAGACTCGGTCAACTGAGCGATCTGATTGGCCAGTGGTAGCATAGTGCACTTGATTTCCTCTCCAGGCCCACCGGGAAGGCAGTTTGTACCTTTAGACACATGAAATGGCAACAGTTTGCCTACCCGGCGCGCAGGGCAGCTGAATTGGCTGCACCTACCACCAACAGCCCAAGACTAATAAAAAAAGAATAGGAACACAAGGCTTTATCTTTGTTTTTTTTACAGAAATGATAGACTAGAAATGCCTTGGAGATCGACAAGCCGATCGTGATCGACCGGTTGGTGACCACTGCTTTACAGGAAAATGTCACGGGCACTATCTGATGTGTGGAGACATTTCACTGCAGCTAATGTAGAAGGAAAAGCTGTGTACATTTGCAAATACTGTGCCAAATCATATGTGAAGAATGCAACAAAGATGCAGAATTATCTGGCCAAGTGCATAAAGTTCCCTCAGCGCTCACAACAAGCAACCTCTGACAAAAGTCCCTCTACTTCTATTCGAGGTCAAAATTATGAATCAGACACCTTATCGATAGCAACAGCTCATGGTCCTCCTGGAATCAGAAGTTTTTTTGACTCAATGGAGGAACGTAGTCAGAGAAATGCTGATGAATGTCTTGCTCGAGCTGTGTATGCAACTGGTTCACCACTGATGCTCGCAGGCAATGTGTATTGGAAAAGATTTCTGAATGTTCTTCGCCCAGCATACTCCCCTCCCACCAGACATGCTTTATCTCACTCATTTGCTGGATGCAGAGTTCAACAAAGTTCCAGTGAAGGTCAAGCAAATCATAGAGAAAGCAGACTGTATTGCAATCATCTCTGATGGGTGGTCAAATGTTTGTGGAAAATGAATAATTAACTACATCTCCACCACTCAACCAGTATTCTATAAGAGCACAGATACAAGGGACAACAGAGACACCGGTCTCTACATTGCAGATGAGCTGAAGGCAGTCATCAATGACCTTGGACCACAGAAGGTATTTGCACTGGTGACAGACAATGCTGCGAACATGAAGGCTGTTTGGTCTAAAGTGGAGGAGTAATACCCTCACATCACACCCATAGGCTGTGCTCCTCATACATTGAATCTGCTCCCCAAGGACATGGCACTGAAAACAAGAGAGCCAAGGAAATGGTTAGGTATGTGAAGGGTCATCAAGTTAAAGCGGCAATCTACCTCACCAAGCAAAGTAAGAAGAATAAGAGCACCACATTGAAGCTGCCCAGCAACACCAGTTGGGGTGGTGTTGTCATCATGTTTGACAGTCTCCTGGAGGGGAAGGAGTCTCTCCAAGAAATGGCCATATCACAGTCTGCCGATATGGACAGCCACATCAAGAGGATCCTTCTGGATGATTTATTTTGGGAGAGAGTGGTAAGCAGCCTGAAATTCCTGAAACCTATAGCAGTAGCCATTGCACGGATTGAGGGAGACAATGCCATCCTGTCTGATGTTCAGACTCAGCTTGCAGATGTAAGAGAAGAAATTTGTACTGCCCTGCCTACTTCACTGTTGCTCCAAGCAGAGGAAACTGCAGTTCTGAAATGCATCAAAAAGCGTGAAGACTTCTGCCTGAAGCCCATACACGGCTCAGCGTACATGTTGGACCACAAGTATGCTGGAAAGAGCATCCTGTCTAGTGCAGAGATCAACAAGGCCTATGGTGTCATCACTACCATGTCTCACCACCTTGCCCTGGATGAGGGAAAGGTTCTTGGCAGTCTGGCGAAGTACACTTCCAAGCAAGGGCTTTGGGATGGAGATGCAATATGGCAGTCGTGCCAACATATCTCATCAGCCACCTGGTGGAAGGGACTTTGTGGATCTGAGGCTCTTTCCCCTGTTGCCTCCATCATCCTCCAAATCCCACCAACATCAGCCACCTCAGAGCGCAACTGGTCCTTGTTTGGGAACACACACACCACAGCATGCAACAGGCTGACCAATACAAGGGTTGAAAAATTGGTGGCCATCCGGGCAAATTTGAGGCTTTTTTTAGCCTGACAACTAGCCATCCTCAACAAGGTTGGAAAGTGACAGTGTAGATGAGGCCTCAGAGTCTGATGTTCAAGAGGTGGACATTGGGGAGGTCCAGGAAGAAGACATGGAAGCCTGAGTGTTGCGAAGCACGTGTGTTGCGAAGCAGAGGATCACTGGTTCGAGCCAAGTATGGGCCAGTCGGACAGTGGAGGAAGCTAAGCTGTTAGCAGTACAATGATGCCCGTTAGTCGCCCATTCTATAAGTCCAGTCTCTTTGGGGCATGGGACTGTAACGGGGTCAGTGTGCTGCTCCGTTTATAATGTCATGTGTACAGTAACCCACTCGCTTGCCTGTAGGAGGTCTGTATGTAGGCTAGTCCCCCAAGTGGGCCAGCTATGCTGTATGTGAAAAATGTAACCCTGATGACATGTACCCATCACAGACATCACCCTATCAACCAGTAACCTCTCACTCCACTGCCTTCTGTAGGATCTCGGAAGTCGAATTGCATGTTACCCAAGCTGTTTACATCTGCCTGTTTATAAAGCATGTCCCCGTCACATAAACAAGTGCTGCTTAGGGGTTGTGTTTCCACACAGTGACCATGGTTGGGGGAGGGGAGATAGGAGGGGGGGGTAGTTCCTGGCTCAAAAACGAAAGGGTTTTTGACATGCCAACCGCTACAGGTCATCTGCTTCCATGGCAACTATTGACAGTTCAGTCTAAGCACTTTCCAGGCCTGCTCGTAGTGTGTTTGTGTGGCGTGTGTCGTGTGTGTACTTGCACGGGTATGTTATTCGCTTAACATATCCATACCAGTTTAATTTCAACTGTCCACAGAGGACACGTATAAATCCTTCCCTGTGTTCCAGTGTGTAGGCCCTATAACTTGCTTTGTCAGTCTCACCACATAAATCTGTCTCCCTCTCTATGAACACTGAGAGACTGCACTGTAGCTCTGTCCCAGTGAGTATATTACTCTGTACTACAGTAACTGTATCTCTAGCCCTGCTTACTGCAGTGCATAAATCACCTGAGTATGAGTTGCTGAGGTTTGACCGGACCGTGGAACGTCTTGTCCACGTCGGTTACCCACAGGAGATGTCTATGACCCTGCCTTCCCCACCAGGTCTGCCTGGCTGACATCACACAATTACATCAGTTAGTAATTAGGTTTATGTTGTTCCAACTGGCTCATTCATCCCCACCTCCTCTCCCTTGTAACAGTTCCCCAGGTTGTTGTTGTAAAAGAAAATGTGTTCTCAGTCAACTTACCTGGTAAAATTAAATTCTCATTACTACCTTTATATAGTTGTCTTTGACTCTATTAAACTCTATTTCTTTATGTTATCTAACAGTATTTGGTTTGAGCTGAATTCATTTCACAGATATTATTTCAAAATAATAACTTAGGGTTTGAGAAAATACCCCCCCCCCCGGTCTGGCCCGGGTTAAAAATGTAACATCTCAGTTAGTAGGTCCTTTTAGAGATGATGGCTGTCCCTCCTATCTCACACACACACAAGTTGTCCTGGTTCCAGTGGCCTGGTGTTTGACACGATGCACAGGGATCTGCTCAAGGTTGACGCATATGACAACATCCTGGTACTGTGCCCACGGCTTCAACTTCATGAGGTGGTAAGTTCTGAAGCTCGTAATTATATCCCACTCATATGCAACATTTACCATGTACTCATACTAAATACCCTCACATTGCACGTACAGTACACTTACACAGTATAGTCGTATCATACTCATTCACTCACTCTCTGTTGTTGCTTTAGGTCAGGGAGATGTACCCCAACAAGTTTATCCAGCATGGAGACACTGACCGCTTCCACATTCATATCACACTGTTCAACCTCCATAGTGAGAGAGCAGACTTCCCTGTAGCCCTTACAGTGACATTCACTAAACTGTGTTCACAGTCTCTCTGATACTGTCCACATTGTAGTACTTCTTAAATACTCCACTGTTTGTTAGTTTGTTTGTTTTCTTCAGAATGTACAGTACCAGTCAAAAGTTTGGACACACCCACCCACCCACTCAAGGATTTTGCTTTATTTTCTACTATTTTCTACATTGTAGAATAATAGTGAAGACATCAAAACTATGAAATAACACATATGGAATCATGTAGTAACCAAAAAAGTGTTCGACAAATTAAAATATATATTAGATTTTTCAAAGTAGCCACCCTTTGCCTTGATGACAGCTTTGCACACTCTTGGCATTCTCTCTTGTTATTAAGGCACACGAAAGTTCACATTGTCAAGAAGGCAAAGCTGTTCGTTCAAATGCCTCCTGTGAAGCCGTGACGAGCGTCATACGGTCAGCTTTCTGTAACGGGTCACAAATGTGCTCTCTTATCTACCACAGTATGTTGAGACAAGTACAGATTAATACAGCTTGACTCAACCAAAGCCCAATCCAATAGAACTTTCTCAATGTCCACAGACATCTTGACAGCAGCAGCAACGAGAGACCTGATATCAATTCCCTCCAGCACAGAATCAAGCTACACACACACCAGGGTTTCCGTTAGCTGGTAATAGCCGGCTTTTGGCCAACGCAAAAAATGTAAAGCAAATTAATAAAATTAGCGCTGGCCAATTGTCCGGGAGAAGAAAAAAAGATCAGTTTTTGCCTATTCATTGTTTGAAATACCAGTCGATAGCGCGAGAGCTGCTGCCACACTGTTCTAAATAACAGAGGTTCTAAATAACAGGGTAAAAACAGACGGACAACTATAAAACCTCAAACCAAGTTTATTCACCCAATGGGTCAGACAGCTGAACAGACAAAGACATGTTCCCACCAGCAGAAGTTTATATATACCCCAATTTGGGTGAAGTCTCCTCCTTCCCTCTAAACATTACATATTCATTGCTAGGCCGGAAGTTAAGTGATGCAGGTAATAAACTGTTCCTTCTCTCTTAATGTGACCTGACCTCGGCCCCCATTCCTCACTAATCCACAGCTCTCTACCCTTATTAGTGACCGCAACCATATACATTCCTCCAACAGATAACCTTTAACTACCTGATGATTAACAATATTTCAAGTTTAGAAGTCAGAACCCATCACCACCAAGACTCTTCTTAGAGGTGGCTGCTCGGCCAAACTGAGCAATCAGGGGAGAAGGGCCTTAGTCAGGGCGGTGACCAAGAACCCGATGGTCACGCTGACAGAGCTCCAGAGTTCCTCTATGGAGATGGGAGAACCTTCCAGAAGGACAACCATCTCTGCAGCACCCTACCAATCAGGCCTTTATGGTAGAGTGGCCAGAGTGAAGCCACTCCTCAGTAAAAGGCACATGACAGCCCTACGGTGAAGCATGGTGGTCGCAGCATCATGCTGTGGGGATGTTTTTCAGCGGTAGGAACTGGGAGACTAGTCAGGATCAAGGGAAAGAGCAAAGTACAGAGAGATCCTTGTTGGAAACTTGCTCCAGAGCGCTCAGGACCTCAGACTGGGGCAAATGTTCACCTTCCAACAGGTACACAGCCAAGACAACGCAGGATTGGCTTTGGGATAAGTTTCTGAATGTCCTTGAGTGGCCCAGACAGAGCCCGGACTTGAACCTGATCGAACATTTCTGGAGAAACCTGACAGATCTTGAGAGGAACTGTAGAGAAGAATGGGAGAAACTCCCCAAATAAAGGTGTGCCAAACTTGTAGCGTCATACCCAAGAACACACTGCCAAAGTTGCTTCAACAAAGTACTGAGTAAAGGGTCTGAATATGTTATATTTCCGTTTTATATTTTTAATACATTTGCAAACATTTCTAAAAACCTGATTTTGATTTGTCATTATCGAGTATGGTGTGTAGATTGATGAGGGAAAGAAACTATTTAATCCATTTTAAAATGGCTCCCGAGTGGCGCAGCGGTCTAAGGCACTGCATCTCAGTGCAAGAGGCATAACTACAGACCCTGATTCGATCCCGGGCTGTATCACAACCGGCCATGATCGGGAGTCCCATAGGGCATCGCACAATTGGCTCAGTGTCATCCTTGTTAGGGGAGTGTTTGGCTGGGGTAGGCCGTCATTGTAAATAAGAATTTGTTCTCAACTGACTTGCCTAGTTAAATAAAGTAAAACATATATAATAATAAGGCTGTAACGTAACAAAATGTGGAAAAAGTCGAGGGCTCTGAATACTTCCCGAATGCACTGTATATACAAGATCAGTATGTTTGTGTGTAACTTTTGAATAATGTTTGAAAGGGAGACAGTCCAGGTAAAAGCAGTCCTGCTGTTTGTCATATTTACTGTAAAAGGGTTCTGAAGGGATGTGTTGATGTTGTATTCTATGCGCATTTCAAATGGCTGTGGTTCAATGACGTTGCATTAGTCCATCGCATGCTGCCTGAGTACCTACTGTATATCCAGAGACAATATCATGCATATGCTTAAAACAAATTATTATTATTGTTATTATTATTATAAAACTCATCAAATTGGAGGCATTATGTTGAGAGCTGGAAAAACATGGTATTGAAATGCATCTGCGCTTCCTCAAAACTGGCTTAACTACTGTAAGTATTCAGCTGCATTAATATATTTTTCTAAGAGGTAAATCTGCACTGCAAGAATCGTTTTCTTATTCCTGCAATAGTATAGGCTACCTGAGTATATCCGGCGTCTCTCTTTGGGCGTACAGTTGTGTACGAGTGTTTATGGTTGATGATGATGCGTAGCATGACCCAGAAATTGGTTCATGTTGCCCCAACTCATTTTCCCTCGAATGGTTTGTTTCCCACACTTGGGACTGACTCTCTATTGTGCATCAGATGGCAACAAGATCATATTGTACAGCAATTTCATCAGATAACATGAATACAAAGCCGGTGAGAGGTGGTTAGAATAGGATGGGAGGCCAAAAGTCTGTGTAACCATTCAGATGTCATAAATCAGCACTGCAGAGCTCTCCCTGTCCTGTGCCGTGCCTTGATTGTATTACTGTTGATGATGTCTGGAAATGTGCATGTACACCCTGGCCCATCTACAGTTGCTAGCCCCAATTTTGACTTGTGCTCTGATATCTGCTTCACTGATTTCTGCTCTTGTAAAAGCCTGGGTTCTCTGCACGTTAACACTAGAAGCTTATTACCTAAAATGGACCAGTTGAAAGTGTGGGTTCACAGCTCCAATCCAGATGTGTTGCTCATTACTGAAACGTGGTTAAGAAAGAGTGTTTTGAATGCTGATGGTAACCTTTCTGGTTATAACCTTTTTCGGCAAGACAGATCTTCCAAAGGTGTGGGAGTGGCAATCTTTACCAAGGATCACCGTCAGTGCTCGGTTGCCTCCACCAAGTCTGTCCCCAAACAATTTGATTTGCTGGTTTTAAGCAAAAAGCTCTTTGTTGACTGTTGCTGGGTGCTATCGTCCTCCATCAGCACCGGCCTGTACCCTACCTGCCCTAAGCTCTCTCCTGTCCCCTTACACTAAGTCTAAATTTGTCCTGCTAGGGGACCTAAACTGGGACATGCTTAAACCACCTGACCAAGTCCTAAAGCAATGGGACTCCCTAAATCTTTCCCTAAATCTTTCTTAGATTATCACTAATCCCACTAATCCCACAAGGCATGCCTCTTAACACCCAGAAAAGGCTACTCTCCTCGATGTTATCCTCACAAATAATCCTGATAGGTATCAGTCTGGTGCTTTCTGTAATGACTTTAGTGATCACTGTTTTACAGCCTGTGTTCGTAATGGCTGCTCAGTGAAACGACCTGTCCTGATTTGTCATAGATGCTTGCTAAAAAACTTTAATGAGCAAGCCTTCCTTCATGAACTGGCCTCTGTAAAATGGTATAGAATAAGCTTGATACCCTCTGTCGAAGACGCTTGGACCTTCTTTTGTGATATCTTCAGTGGTATTGTTAACAAACACGCCCCCATAAAGAAAATGAGAATTAAAAACAGGTTCAGCCCCTGGTTCGACCGTGATCTTGCAGAGTTACTCCACCTCAAGAATTGCATTTGGCGAAAGGATGGGCACAGGCATATTCAAGCTGACTGGCTTTCGTTCAGGAAAATGAGAAATAAGTGCACTCAGGCAATCCGGAAGGCCAAACTTAGTTACTTTAAGGAGCAGTTCTCTCTCTCTGGGTCTAACCTCAAGATGTTCTGGAAAACGGTTCAAGACCTGGAGAATAAACCCTCCTCCTCACAGCTGCCGATGTCCCTTAACATTGATGATGTGGTTGTTACTGACAAAAAGCACATGGCTGAGCTCTTTATTCAGCACTTAATTAAGTCAGGATTCCTATTTGACTCAGCCATGCCTCCTTGCCCGTCCAACATTTCCTAATCTCCCAAATCTTCAAATGCGACTATCCCCGATGCTTCTCCCTCTTTTTCCCCTGCCCCGCTACAAAGTTTCTCCCTGCAGGCAGTCACAGAGTCCGAGGTACTAAAGGAGCTCCTTAAACTTGACCCCATCTTTAATGTTGCTGCCCCTATCATTGCCAAGCCTATCTCCAACCTTTTTAACCTGTCTCTCCTTTGCTTGGAGAGACAGAGGAGGTTCCCATTGCTTGGAAGGCAGCCACAGTTCGTCCTTTATTTAAAGGGGGAGATCAAGCTGATCCTAACTGTTATAGGCCTATTTCTATTTTGCCCTGTTTATCAAAAGTGTTGGAAAAATGTATTAATAATCAACTGACTGGCTTTCTTGATGACTATAGTATCCTCTCGGGTATGCAATCTGGTTTCCACTCAGGTTATGGATGTGTCACTGCAACCTTAAAGTTCCTCAATGATGTCACCATTGCCCTTGATTCGAAGCAATATTGTGCTGCTATTTTTATTGACTTGGCCAAAGCTTTTGATACGGTAGACCATTCCATTCTTGTGGGCCGGCTAAGGAGTATTGGTCTCTCTGAGGGGTCTTTGGCCTGGTTTGTTAACTACCTCTCTCAAAGAGCGCAGTGTATAAAGTCAGAAAATCTGCTGTCTCAGCCACTGCCTGTCACCAAGGGAGTACCCCAAGGCTCAATCCTAGGCCCCACGCTCTTCTCAATTTACATCAACAACATAGCTCAGGCAGTAGGAAGCTCTCTCATCCATTTATATGCAGATGATAGTCTTATACTCAGCTGGCCCCTCCCCGGATTTTGTGTTAAATGCCCTACAACAAAGCTTTCTTAGTGTTCAGTGCAAGCAGAGTCAGGGATAATGCAGCAGTTTTGGCCGCCTGGCTCGTTGCGAACTGTATGAAGACCATTTCTTCCTAACAAAGACGGTAATTAATTTGCCAGAATTTTACATAATTATGACATAACATTGAATGTTGTGCAATGTAACAGCAATATTTAGACTTAGGGTTGCCACCCATTCGATAAAATACGAAAAGGTTCTGGATTTCACTGATAGTTTCTGGATTTGACCATATTAATGACCAAAGGCTCGTATTTCTGTGTGTTTATTATAATTAAGTCTATGATTTGATATTTGATAGAGCAGTCTGACTGAGCGGTAGTAGGCGTCAGCAGGCTCATAAACATTAATTCAAACAGCACTTTACTGCGTTTGCGAGCAGCACTTAGCAATGCTTGAAGCACAGCGCTGTTTATAACTTTAAGCCTATCAACTCCCGAGATTAGGCTGGCAATACTAAAGTGCCTATAAGAACATCCAATAGTCAAAGGTATATGAAATACAAATGGTATAGAGAGAAATAGTCAACGCGTCACAATTCATATAATAACTACAACCTAAAACTTCTTAACTAGGAATATTGGAGACTCATGTTAAAGGGAACCACCAGCTTTCATATGTTCTCATGTTCTGAGCAAGGAACTTAAACATTAGCATTTTTACCAAATTGAACATGTTTCATTATTATTTGAGACTAAATAGATTTTATTTATGTATTATATTAAGTTAAAATAAAAGTGTTCATTGTTCATGATTACAATTATATATATATAAAAATAGGCCGATTTAATTGGTATCGGCTTATTTTTGGTCCTCCAACAATCGGTATCGGCGTTGAATAATCATAATCGGTCGACCTCTAGTTGTCATGTGTTGCTGCCTTGCTATGTTGTTGTCTTAGGTCTCTCTTTATGTAGTGTTGTCTCTTTTGTTATGTGTGTTTTGTCCTGTATTTATATTGAATTCATTTATTTATTTATTTTAATCCCAGGCCCCCGTCCCCGCAGAAGGCCTTTTGCCTTTTGGTAGGCTGTCATTGTAAATAAGAATTGCCTAGTTAAATAAAGTTAAAATAAAATAAATTAAATGAACTCCCTTAAGGTGTATCAAAGGTTGTGCAAAGGTCTTACTATGCAGAGTATGATATTTTTCCAAATTATTGCCTGTTTGTTTGTTTTCATAACTGTTACTGGTCTCTTGTCCTACAGCAGTGGTTCCCAAAAAATGTTGGTTACTGTACCACCAATGGAATTTTGCTCTAACTGGAGTACCCCTATGAGTCTTCTTAAGTAACCTCTTTGGGGGTGGAAACCACTGTCCTCCAATATGGAACTGGACAGACTCCCTCTACTGGAAGTGTGAAGACTGCCGTTGACTCAAATGTTTAAATTCAGAGGTCCGTTTACCTTGAGACGGATTTAGCTGCTTTACAAAAGCACCGCTAACTGTGCCAATGAATGTAATGTTTTCCAAATTTAAGAATGATCATATTTTTTGCATGTTCTGAGTTTGTCAAAAGTTGAGACAACTGTTTTTTAAAATTCATTGTTGAATGTGATAGACTTCCTACAAAAGAAAACCATGTCAAAGGATTTAATGCAATTTGTACGTGCATGTTCTGCAGTTGCTGATTGTTTTTAAGTGTGTATTTTGATCAGAGAATGTTAGTTTTACTGGGGAATATACATTTTGATGTTAAATAAAACATACTGCTCTGTCACAATAGGTTATATGCAATGTTCCCGTACTCTACACAGACCAGTGCACCATAACCAATCAGAGCTGCAGTAGGCCTATATGCAAATAGACCACTGCCGTATATGGATCTGTGCCATTAACTTTGAACTGGACTGTTTTTACAGCATGAGCGGTCACGAGTAGATGCGCTTGTTTTGAGATCAAAGCGAGAGCTACATGTAGAGACGTGTGCACATTTGTACATATGTTCATATCCTTTGCTAGTTAGTTAGTTATAAGCCCAGTTATAGATCATTTGTAGTCAGCAATGGGAGGGTGATTGATTCATACAAGAGCACAAAACGTGTGCATTTCTAGACAAGCCAGTCAGGTAAATCGATTTTTTTACCTTAAAACTTCTTGTCAATATGGGGGCGCTGTTTCCACTTTGGAAAAAATCGTGCCCAAATTAAACTGCCCCGTACTCTATTCTAGATCGTACAATATGCATATTATTATTACTATTGGATAGAAAACACTCTCAAGTTTCTAAAACTGTTTGAATTATATCTGTGAGTAAAACAGAACTCATTTGGCAGCAAACTTCCAGACAGGAAGTGAAAAATCTGAAAACGAGGCTCTGTTTCAGGGCCTGCCTATTGAATTGCCTTATATTTATGGATATGCATGCACTGCATACGCCTTCCACTAGATGTCAACAGGCAGTGGAAGGTGGAATGGGGTGTCTAGCTTGATCTGAGGTCAAACAAGAGCTCTTGGAATGACGTGTCCAGAATTTCCTTTCTCTACCTAGGCGCGGGAAGCACCTCCATATTGTCTTATGATAAGCGTTCGGTATACACGGCTAATATCTCCGGCTCTGTTTTTATTTGATACATATTAGAAAAACATCATAAAGTAGGTTTTTTCAACCGAGTTTCATCAGTTTATTCAACGTTTAATGGGACTTTTGGAGTTTTCCGTTCTCTGCGTCGAGAGAAATTGGGAACGTCATCAACATTGGCTAGCCTTGTGGAGCGAATTCGACAGGAGAGAAGGACATTCTAAAACCAAACAACAATTTATTCTTGACCAAGGACTCCTTGTACAAGATTCTGATGGAAGCTCAGCAAAAGTAAGAACAATTTATGATGTTATTTCGTATTTCTGTGTAAAATGTTGAGTCCTATTATCCGCCGTTTTGGCGGGCACTGTCTCGCTATAACGTAAGCTGTTTGTTATGGTAAAGTTATTTTAAAAAATCTAACACGGCGGTTGCATTAAGAACCAGTGTATCTTTCATTTGCTGTCCAACATGTATTTTTTAGTAAAGTTTATGATGAGTTCTTTGGTCAGATTAGGTGAGTGTCCAAACTAGCTCCGGACATTCTGGTGAATCGATGCTACATATTCACAATGTATAACCACGGTTTGCAGCTCTAAATATGCACATTTTCGAACAAAACATAAGTGTATTGTATAACCTGATGTTATAAGACTGTCATCTGATGAAGTTGGTCAAGGTTAGTGATTAATTTTATATCTTTTGCTGGTTTTTGCGATCGCTACCTTTTGCTGCTAATAAATGCATTTGTGTGTTTGGCTATTGTGGTAAGCTAATATAATGCTATATTGTGTTTTCGCTGTAAAACACTTAAAAAATATGAAATATTGGCTGGATTCACAAGATGTTTATCTTTCATTTGCTGTACACCATGTATTTTTCATAAATGTTTTATGATGAGTATTTAGGTATTTCACGTTGCTCTCTGTAATTATTCTGGCTGCTTTGGTGATATTTTTGATGGTAGCTGCAATGTAAAACTATGATTTATACCTCAAATATGCACATTTTCGAACAAAACATACATTTATTGTATAACATGTTATAAGACTGTCATCTGATGAAGTTGTTTCTTGGTTAGTGACTAATTATATCTCTATTTGGTCGGTTTTGTAATAGCTATGCGGTAGAAAAATTGTGAAAATATGCGGTTGAGTCTTTGGCTATTGTGGTTAGCTAATAGAAATACATATTGTGTTTTCGCTGTAAAACATTTTAAAAATCGGAAATGATGGCTGGATTCACAAGATGTTTATCTTTCATTTGCTGTATTGGACTTGTGATTTCATGATATTTATATGCTATTATTTACTTGTGGCGCTATGCTAGGCTATGCTAGTCAGCTTTTACTGATGAGGATGCTCCCGGATCCGGGATGGGTGTTAAGTAGAGGTTAAAGGGGCAGTGTTGTATTTTGAGACAGGCTTGAATAAGATAAGTAGCCAATAGGCAGAGGGTAGCATAATTTGTCTGATTATCTGTAATAATGTTATGGAAATAATGATGCATTTTATTTTGTAAAGCGGTTTCGTGCATCAAACACAACATTTTCAGTCACCTCCTTGTCTGAAGGACAAGTGGATAAACAGGTTAATGTCAAGCTCTTTATGTTTTTCTTCAAAAGTCTCATGGAATGTAGTCTTACATTGAACACTACACATTGACTGCTACTGTAAGCTGAGCGATAGAACAGCTATTTCCATGTTAAAATGTTATGGGATGCATTTCCTCCATTGTTTTTGATGGTAGGCCACTCTGGTAGGCCTACATTATGATCAAATAGCCACAGTAGCCTACTTGACTAATGTTAAAACTAATTTAAAATGGGTACAGCCTCAGTACTCACAGAAAATGTGCGCCGGAAGTTGCACAGAATTTTCACAATGTTCAAGTTTGCGCTCAGCAGACCTGAAATTTACTCAGTGACGAAAAATGTTGATGAAACATTGGTTATATAGTATGTCACACCTTTTACTCCATTGAGTAGCTTACAATATCATATTAAACTCTGCCAAACAACAGGACTAGTCCAGACCCTATTCAGGTGCTGAGGTGACAGCAATCTCTGGGGTTATTGATTGGTACACCCATCTATTACCGTGTCAAACTCCCCTTTGTCTCCAGAACAGCCTGAATTCTTCAGGGCATGGTTTCTACAAGGTGTCAGAAACGTTCGTTGCTCAATTATTTTCAAAGGACGTACCATCTGCCAGGAAAACATTCCCCAGTACACCATCACCACCAGCCTGTACCGTTGAAACCAGTCAGGATGGGTCCATGGACTTATGCTGCCTGTGCCAAATGCTGACTCTCTCAGCATGACGCAACAAGAACCGGGATTCATCGGACCAGGCAACATTTTTCTACTCCTCAATTGTCCAGTGTTGGTGATCGCATGCCCACTGGAGCCACTTCTTCTTGTTTTTAGCTGATAGGAGTGGAACCCGGTGTGGTAACCTGACTAAATGATTACTGCCCCGTAGCACTCACGTCGGTAGCCATGAAGTGCTTTGAAAGGCTGGTCATGGCTCACATCAACACCATCATTCCAGAAACCCTAGACCCACTCCAATTCGCATACCGCCCCAACAGATCCACAGATGACGCAATCTCAATTGCACTCCACACTGCCCTGTCCCACCTGGACAAAAGGAACACCTATGTGAGAACTAGAACGAACTGCAAAAATCACTGAAGCTGGAGACCCATATCTCCCTCACTAGCTTTAAGCACTGACTGTCAGAGCAGCTCACAGATCCCCATACTGTATTTATTTATTTTGCTCCTTTGCACCCCAGTATCTCTACTTGCACATTCATCTTCTGCACATCTACCACTCAAGTGTCTAATTGCTATATTGTAATTACTTCGCCACCATGGCCTATTTATTGCCTTACCTCCCTTATCTTACCTCATTTGCACTCACTGTATATAGATTTTTCTTTTTCTACTGTATTATTGACTGTATGTTTGTTTATTCCATGTGTAACTCTGGGTTGTTTTTGTTGCACTGCTTTGCTTTATCTTGGCCAGGTCGCAGTTGTAAATGAGAACTTGTTCTCAACTAGCCTACCTGGTTAAATAAAGATGAAATAAAACACTAAAAAATGCTGTTCATTGAATACAGCTCAGTGTTCAACACCATAGTGCTCAGAAAGCTCATCATTAATCACGATTGAGAAAAACTGTACAAATAATAACTTAAAGGTTCAGTTCAGTCAAGAACATGCTTTCCTATGTTTTATATATATTTCCACACTATGAGGTTGGAGTAATACTGTGAAATTGTGAAAATTATGATAATGTCTTTTCGTCTAAGAGCTGTTTGGTGGGATGGAATTTTGGCCTGGCTGGTGACATCTCCAGACAGGCAGTTAGCTAATAGACCAATAAGAAAGAGAGTTCCAAACCTCACTGCCAATAACAGATAGTTTTCCGTTTCCCCTCCCCACTCAGACCACTGCCAGACAGTCCTAGCAAAATTCTTGCTTGAGAAATGTATCTTTGTTAAGAACCTATTTTTGTTTCTTTTTGACCATTTTAATTGAAAACAATCACAGTACATCACATTTGATTTGAGTAAGGTACTAAATTGTTACCCAGAAATAATTTTATATTGAGATAAAAATGGCTGCATTGGATCTTTAACTTAACATATTAGTAATTTAATAGGATCTCTGGCCACTCACCACCTGGTTGTCATAGGTAACTAGTATCATCACGCTGGGTGTGGTCAGAGCCATATACAGTGTATTCGGAAAGTATTCAGACCCCTTGACTTTTTCCACATTTTGTTATGTGACAAACTTATTCAAAAATGGATAAAACAGTTTTTTTCTCTCAACAATCTACACACAATCACCCATAATTACAAAGCAAAAGGAGGTTTTCAGAATGTTTTGGAAATGTATACATTTAAAACTGAAATTACACATTTACATAACTATTCAGACCCTTTACTCAGTACTTTGTTGAAGCATCTTTGGCAGCGATTACAGCCTCAAGTATTCTTAGGTATGACGCTACAAGCTTGGCACACCTGTATTTCTCCCATTATTCTCTGCAGATCCTCTCAAGCGCTGTCAGGTTGGATGTGGAGCGTTGCTGCACAGCTGTTTTCGGGTCTCTCTAGAGATGTTCGATTGGGTTCAAGTCTGGGCTCTGTCTGGGCCACTCAAGGACATTCAGAGACTTGTCCCGAAGCCACTCCTACATTGTCTTGGCTGTGTGCTTAGGGTCATTGTATTGTGGGAAGGTGAACCTTTGCCTCAGTCTAAGGTCTTGAGTGCTCTGGAACAGGTTTTCATCAAGGATCTCTCTGTACTTTGCTCCGTTCATCTTTCCCTCGATCCTGAATAGTCTCCCAGTCTGTGCCGTTGAAAAACATCCCCACAGCATGATGCTGCCACCACCATGCTTCACCGTAGGGATGGTGCCAGGTCCCCTCCAGATGTGATGCTTGGAATCCAGAATCTTGTTTCTCATGGTCTGGAGTCGTATAGGTGCATTTTGGCAAACTCCAAGCGGGCTGTCATGTGCCTTTTACTGAGGAGTGGCTTCCTTCTGGCCACCCCACCAAAAATACCTGATTGGTGGAGTGCTGCAGAGATGGTTGTCCTGCTGGAAGGTTATCCCATCTCCACAGAGGAACTCTGGAGCTCTGTCAGAGTGACCATCGGGCTCTTGGTCACATCCCTGACCAAGATCCTTCTCCCCCCGAATGCTCAGTTTGGCCGAGCGGACAGCTCTAGGAAGTGTGTTGATGGTTCCAAACTTCTTCCATTTAAGAATGATGGAGGCCCACGGTATAGGCACGGAACACACGGAGACCACAAAGTGTGTTTCAAAAATCGTCAAAGACAAATTATTTTAACCTAAAGCATTTAATAAAGACATTTACAGTACAATATTATGGGGAATTAGAATGAGAGGGCTACTTACACAGTGTTGGAAAGGGAACACAGCAGTGACTGAATGAGGGTATGAGACATGAGTTGAGGTGTTCAGAGGCTTGACCAGTGCAGGACAGAATTTTACTGGGAAGACAAAAAACAATAACACAAGACACTACACAGTTAAACAAAAGAGCTAAGAATGAGTTAGTCCAAGCAAGAAGTAAAATCTTTGATGTGTAATAATGTGATTGTGTATGAGATTGAATCTACATACAGTAATGAGAGAAAATTGACAGGGGTACTCACAGTGCTTGGAAGGGAAACATTCAACGTGCCAGTGGATGAGCGGGCACATGAAACGTCATGGCTTCAGTTCATGTCAGGAGAGAGTTGACAATGGTAGTGGAGTGGAGTAGTCATCCCCTCTTAATCAGGGAACATGAGAGGACTAAGCTAAATACAAATAGCAGATACATTCCATTACAGCTGAGCCATCTTAGGTTTGGACAGCGAGCTTCTCTATGAAGTTAAACTCAGACATCTCAAAATTCATCAAGTCGAACGCAGACTACGCATCTCGCCCACTTGACACATCAAAGTAGCTCAAGAAACGTTCCTGAATAGCGCCCTGATCATCCACATACCTGACGATAACTGACAACTGCAAGCAGACTGGTGGCACCATAGGTCCCAGAGCGGTGGGGCTATTTTTCCCTCCTGGGACCTGGAGTTTTTCCTTATATGTTAACCTAACTAGATAAACTCTGAACCCTATAAGGTATGACAGTGATAAATCAGTTTCATATGGGCTATGATGGGACCAGTTTTTCCTAATCAAGTCACATGGTTTTAAAAAACTCCACTGGGGGGATGAACCCTTTCAAACTGCAGCTACCTTATATTTGTTCATATAAATTACATTTAGACTAGATTAGGAGGGGGATTTCCTCTACCCAGACACAGAGACAACAACTGATAGACAATAAAACTCACAGGGCTGAGCTTGCTTTGTGCATGTTTGCATCATGCAGGCCTATGTAACTGTAGGCCTTGTTAAAAAAGGACTCACATCTGCCATCACTATTATGGTGATTAGTTCATTCCAGGGAATAATTTTGGATTAAAAACATATAGGCAGCCTAGCCAGCTCAATTTTGAATATAATCTAAATTTGATCACATTCACATTTTTTCCTGACACACAAATGGACTATAAATACATAACGCTACCAATTAGTTACCCTTACCAGATGGACAGGGCGCATAGGCTGTATGCAGCTGCTCTTATTAGTAGCCTACAGTTGATCAAACGTAAAAATAGTCTAGTTTTCATCCCATACAGCATGTCAGATTTCTAATGTTTAGGTGTAGCCTGGGCTGCTGCAACATTTATGTCATGAGTTTTTGCTTGTGTCTGTCTGGAGTGATTATGTGTGATCTTTCACAAAATTGGTATCCGAGGTGAGGATTTACAGATTTACTCCCGTGTACACCTGTGTCTACAAGGCCAGCCCTTCCTTTTGAGTGCTCCACTTTCTGCGCGGGGTTGACCTGTATCTTCCGTCCATGGTTTATTGTACTTGTGTTTTGTTAGCGTTACACTACGACTCCGTGTGCATCCATTAGTATGGTGGCTTTGGCTGGCCAGGTCCCTCTAGCACCGACTAAATCTGGTACAGGTATACCAATATATTGGAGTGATCCAATATAGTGAAACATAACGAAGGTTACGTATGTAACCACGGTTATGTGAGCTATATGTATCACTCCAATCCTCTACGGTGCTAGAGGCGCCTCAAAAATTATGTAGAGAACTTGTATCCTTGCCATGTGGTCTATATATAGGGGCGAACCCCAGCCGTGACACAGGTGTACACAGGAGTAAATCTGTAAATCCTCACCTCGGATGTATCCCTCCACTGCGGAGTGATACATATAGTTCACATAACCATGGATACATACGTAACCTTCGTTATCATCTTTGCTAAATAAATACAGGAGGAAAGTGCAAAGCCCACTTGAGCACACGCAAAAAAAAGTGTACTGCGTCAACCTCTCTCTTTAATGTAACTTTTAATGGATGATGTGATGGAAGTTATGAAATCATTCTGAATTGTTTTCGACATCCCAGAAAAGATGTTCAGCATGTAAAGAATCTTAATTACAGGCGGCTTGATGATAGGCTCCCTGTTAACCAGCTATACATTTGATACCAGTTGGTATTAAACGCCCTCACCTTTTCATCCTTCTTCATGAAACTGATCTCAGGCAGAGGTCGACCCTCGCTTTTAATTCGCACCTTTTCCGTGTACCCCAGAGAATGAAAGGGATTCTTAAAAAAAAAAGTCCACAACATTTTCAGCAGCGTTGGCCAATCTACCATTCTGGCGGAGAGACATGCACGCTCGCACTGATAGCTAGCCAGCTACTGAAGTTAGCAAGGCAAATTTAACTTCTAGTTGGTCCCAATCCCGGATCCGGGAGCACCCTCATCAGTAAAAAAGCTGACTAGCATAGCCTAGCATAGCGCCACAAGTAAATACTAGCATCTAAATATTATGAAATCACAAGTCCAAGACACCAGATGAAAGATACACATCTTGTGAATCCAGCCATCATTTCTGATTTTTAAAATGTTTTACAGGGAAGACACAATATGTATTTCTATTAGCTAACCACGATAGCAAAAGACACAACTTTTTTTTCCCACCATGTTTTTACTGCATAGGTAGCTATCACAAATTCGACCAAATAAAGATATAAATAGTCACTAACCAAGAAACAACTTCATCAGATGACAGTCTGATAACATATTTATTGTATAGCATATGTTTTGTTTGAAAAATGTGCATATTTCAGGTATAAATCATAGTTTTACATTGCAGCCACCATCACAACTCTCACCAAAGCAACTAGAATAACTACAGAGAGCAACGTGAATTACCTAAATACTCATCATAAAACATTTATGAAAAATACACAGCGTACAGCAATTGAAAGACCAACATCTTGTGAATCCAGCCAATATTTCAGATTTTTTAAGTGTTTTACAGCGAAAACACAATTTAGCATTATATTAGCTTACTACAATAGCCAACCACACAGCAGCATTGATTCATGCACGTTAGCGATAGCGAATAAACCAGCAAAAGATATTACATTTTTCACTAACCTTCTCAAAACTTCATCAGATGACAGTCCTATAACATCATATTACACAATACATATATTGTTTGTTCGAAAATGTGCATATTTAGCGGCACAAATCGTGGTTATACAATGAGAATAGTAGCCAAGCTGCAAACAAAATGTCGGGAGAAATCTTGGGAGAGGCACCTAATCTAATCAATAACTAATCATAAACTTGACTAAAAAATACAGGTTGGACAGCAAATGAAAGATACATTAGTTCTTAATGCAACCGCTGTGTTAGATTTTTTAAATTAACGTTACTACGACATACAGCGTGCGTTAAAGCGAGACCGCACCGAAATTAATGGCGGAATATGAGTTTAACATTTTTCAACAGAACAACGAATTAACATCATAAATAGTTCTTACTATTTGATGAGCTTCCATCAGAATCTTGTGCAAGTTGTCCTTTGTCCAGAAGAATCGTTGCTCGGTTGTAGATTGTCGTCTTCAACTTTGGAATTAGCAGCAAACATTAGCCATGTGGCGAAGACGTGTCCAACTCACTATAACGCAGCACAAATGAAATACCGAAAATCGCAATATACTGATATAAACTGATATAACTCGGTTTAAAATAACTACATTATGATGTTTTTAACACCTATATCGAATAAAATCAGAGCCGGATATATCTAAAGCCTATAACGAGAGCTTTTCAGAATGCAATCCTGAGGTCTGTCTTGCGTCATGACAAACATTGAAAAGATTGCACCCCCGGTTCCAAGAGCTTTTATACGGCCTCAGAACTACCCAGACACCCCATTCCAATTCTCACTGCTTACTGACATCTAGGGGAAGGCGTATGCAGTGCATGTAGACCCATAGATTACATGCAAATTTATAAACTGACCCTGGAACAGAGCCCCCGATTTCAGATTTTCAGTTCCTGACAGGAAGTTTGCTGCAAAATGAGTTCTGTTTTACTCACAGATATAATTCAAACGGTTTTAGAAACTAGAGAGTGTTTTCTATCCAATAGTAATAATAATATGCATATTGTACGAGCAAGAATTGAGTACGAGGCAGTTTAATTTGGGAACGAATTTTTACAAAGTCGAAATGGCGCCCCCCTATTGAGAAAAGGTTTAAAACAAATAAAATAAAGTTCTAAACCCAAGAAAACAATGTATAATATACCTCCTCCATCTCCTGTAATTTGAAAAAACTAATTTGAATTGAATAATGTCCCAAAAATACTCAACTATCACTCTTCACTCTTAATCTCTATCCAACAATGTCACCAAGATTCTCAACACATAGAACGCCCATAATGCTCTGTGGCACAATCCCAATACAACTCACTAGGTTCATTCTCTGATCCTACATCTATGATTGGATGAACATGTCAGTTCATACCGCAAAAGCTTTGATTGGTTGGAGGACGTCCTCTGGAAGTGGTCATAATTACCATGTATGTCTATGGAAGGGGGTGAGGCATACCAGCCTCCTAGGTTTTGTATTGAAGTCAATGTAGCCAGAGGAGGATGGAAGCTAGCTGTCCTCCGGCCAAACCATGGTGCTAGCCCAGACAGTGCTGTTGAAGTTACTGTAGTCCTTCATTGCAAAACAGTGTATTTTAACCAATTATTTCGTGACATATGAATACATTTAGTATAGTTTTATCTGAAAGGATAAAAAAAATTATGTTTCACTATTTTATTTTTATGAAATTTCACTGAGGAGGATGGTCCTCCCCTTCCTCCTCTGAGGAGCCTCCACTGGTGTGTGCCTTTCCAAATCATGTCCAATTAATTGCATTTACCACAGGTGGACTCCAATCAAGTTGTAGAAACATCTCAAGGATGATCAATGGAAACAAGATTTACCTGAGCTCAATTTTGAGTCCCATAGCAAAGGGTCTGAATACTTTTGTAAATTAATATTTTAATTTAAAAGAAATGTATCTATAAACTCAGCAAAAAAAGAAACATCCCTTTTTCTGGACCCTGTCTTTCAAAGATAATTCGTAAAAATCCAAATAACTTCACAGATCTTCATTGTAAAGGGTTTAAACACTGTTTCCCATGCTTGTTCAATGAACCATAAACAATTAATGATCAAGCATCTGTGGAACGGTCGTTAAGACACTAACCGCTTACAGACGGTAGGCAATTAAGGTCACAGTTATGAAAACTTAGGACACTAAAGAGGCCTTTCTACTGACTCTGAAAAACACCAAAAGAAAGATGCCCAGGGTCCCTGCTGATCTGCGTGAATGTGCCTTAGTAAAGCTGCAAGGAGGCATGAGGACTGCAGATGTGGCCAGGGCAATAAATTGCAATATCCGTACTGTGAGACGCCTAAGACAGCGCTACAGGGAGACAGGACGGACAGCTGATTGTCCTCGCAGTGGCAGACCACGTGTAACAACACCTGCACAGGATCGGTACATCCGAACATCACACCTGCGGTACAGGTACAGGATGGCAACAACAACTGCCCGAGTTACACCAGGAACGCACAATCCCTCCATCAGTGCTCAGACTGTCCGCAATAGGCTGAGAGAGGCTGGACCGAGGGCTCGTAGGCCTGTTGTAAGGCAGACATCACCGGCAACAACGTCGCCTATGGGCACAAACCCACCATCGCTGGACTAGACTGGCAAAAAATGCTCTTTACTGGCAAGTCACGGTTTTGTCTCACCAGGGGTGATGGTCGGATTCACTTTTATTGTCGAAGGAATGAGTGTTACACCGAGGCCTGTACTCTGGAGCGGGATCGATTTGGAGGTTGAGGGTCCGTCATGGTCTGGTGCAGTGTGTCACAGCATCATCGGACTGAGCTTGTTGTCATTGCAGGCAATCTCAACGCTGTGCTTTACAGGTAAGACATCCTCCTCTCTCATGTGGTACCCTTCCTGCAGGCTCATCCTGACATGACCCTCCAGCATGACAATGCCACCAGCCATACTGCTCGTTCTGTGCGTGATTTCCTGCAAGACAGGAATGTCAGTGTTCTGCCATGGCCAGCGAAGAGCCCGGATCTCAATCCCATTGAGCACGTCTGGGACATGTTGGATCGGAGGGTGAGGGCTAGGGCCATTCCCCCCTAGAAATGTCCGGGAACTTGCAGGTGCCTTGGTGGAAGAGTGGGGTAACATCTCACAGCAAGAACTGGCAAATCTGGTGCAGTCCATGAGGAGGAGATGCACTGCAGTACTTAATGCAGCTGGTGGCCACACCAGAAACTGACTGTTACTTTTGATTTTGAACCCCCCTTTGTTCAGGGACACATTATTCCATTTCTGTTAGTCACATGTCTGTGGAACTTGTTCAGTTTATGTCTTAGTTGTTGAATCTTGTTATGTTCATACAAATATTTACACATGTTAAGTTTGCTGAAAATAAACGCAGTTTAGAGGACGTTTATTTTTTTGCTGAGTTTAATATCCGAATTTTGCTTTGTCATTATGGGGTATTGTGTGTAGATTGATGAGGGGAAAAAACTATTTCATCAATCAAATGTATTTATAAAGCCCTTTTTACATCAGATGTCACAAAGTCCTACACAGAAACCCAGCCTAAAACCCCAGAGAGTAAGCAATGCAGATGTAGAAGCACGGTGGCTAGGAAAAACTCCCTAGAAAGGCAGGGACCTAGGAAGAAACCTAGAGAAGAACCAGGCTCTGAGGGGTGGCCAGTCCTTTTCTGGCTGTACCGGGTGGAGATTATACGAGTACATGTCAATTAAGGACAGATTGTTCTTCAAGATTTTCAAACGTTCATAGATGACCAGCAGGGTCAAATAATAATCACAGTGGTTGTGGAGGGTGCAACAGATCAGTACCTCAGGAGTAAATGTCAGTTGGCTTTTCATTGTCGAGCATTCAGAGGTCGAGACAGCGGGAGAGAGAGAAAGAGAGAGAGACAAAAACAGCAGGTCCAGGACAAGGTAGCACGTCCAGTGAACAGGTCAGGGTTCCATAGCCGCAGGCAGAACAGTTGAAACTGGAGCAGCAGCATGACCAGGTGGACTGGGGACAGCCAGGAGTCATCAGGCCAGGTAGTCCTGAGGCATGATCCTAGGGCTCAGGTCCTCCTTGGAGGGGAGGGAGAGAGGGAGAGAATTAGAGGGAGCATACACCAGATATAACAAACCGACCCTCGCCACCCGGCACATAGACTATTGCAGCATAGATATCCAATTTAGAATAAGGCAGTTACGTAACAAAATGTGTAAAACTCCAGGGGTCTGAAAACTTTCCTAATGCACTGTATTTAGTTGGGCCAACTTTTTGAATGTATAATATTGTATGTTTCTGGTTGTGGTACACTATGGCTTTGTTTAGACAGGCAGCCCAATTCTGATATTTTTTCCACTAATTGGTATTTTGACCAATCACATCAGATCTTTCACATCAGATCTTTTCCAGATTTGATTGGTGAAAAGACCAATTAGTGAGCTGTGTCAGACACGGGATGTGTCAGTCAGGGTGTGTGTATGTGATCAATGAATTCAGCTAATTAAAAGCACATTTTCTCCATTACAAAGTTCTATCTGTGTCCCAAATGGTACCCAATTCCCTACATAGTGCACTGCTTTTGACCTGGCCCATAGGGAATAGGGTGCCCATTTAATAACACCATAGTGAATTCGAGGGGTAGCCCTGACTAGGACTCAAACGTGTGTCCAGCGACTGACATCCCAACACCTTAGCAGTTACACCAAGAGAATTGGAACCTCTTGATGAGGTTGCTAGGTGTTGGGTTAAGGTCACTACACTCCCTCCTTCCTTCTGAAGAGCACTACCTCCTTCCTTCTTAAGTGTACACGTACACGCCTCTCCGATGGCCTTATGGGTGCCCTCCCACCACTGACACGAATAGCGAATTCGGGGGGGTATTCTTAGCCGTTAAGCCAAGAGATCTACACTTGACGAGGTGTTGGGTAAGTAGTGCTCATATTGTTATACCTTGTTATATTTGTTAATCACTGTTTACACTCTATTTCATAAATTACAGTAAATCAATGGTCAATCAAGAGATTTGTTATGTGGATCACTTATTTTTGTGTTAGGTTAATTTTATTGTCGCCATTTGTAAACAAATGAAATATTTTGTGTGTACATATGTGTTCATGGCGATCCAATAAAAGTTACTACGTTAGAATTGTTATGTCTCGCCCACAGGAGAAGCACCTTCCACCCATAGCTGCGGGGAGTAGGGATGTTGTGGGCGCTGCAGCACCCCCTGAAAAAAATGTATGAAAAAAATCGGCATTTATTACTCCTGTATTAGCAGAAAAAAATACTCCTCAGTACCCCCAACCCAAAACATCTTCCCGCTGCCATGCTTCCACCATATAGTGCTTTCAAACCCAAGGAGGAGCTGAGTGAAGGCATGAGGAAGTCCAGAAAGCACAGGAGAATGCAAACTACTGCAGTGAAGGGTAAAATGTCCCATCCACAAACTGCACCTTCCCTTGTGGTCCAGCCTTCTGTTTCGGATGCAGTTTCACCTTACGGAGCAAAGAGCCAGATTGATGTTTACCTAAGAGACCTTTTCTGATGTAATAAATTGGTCTCATTATTTGCCTATTTATTTTGCAGCATATTGATTTTCCACCGATGAATGACTCAAAAACTGTGTGTAACAAAATACAGAAATCTGGCCAGTATGATGCATTTTGCATCACATAATGTAATTTGCATCATATGGGCCACATTTCGGTATTTTGAAAGTTACATATCTTGAAAACGTGATTGCTGACAGGCAAAACATTTTGGGACTATATCAACAATGGACTAATGAAACAAATACTGTACCAAAAGATAGTTTTCGGGTGGAGTTTTCCATTAAGTTTAGTTTTTGCTTTAATTTAGGTTTTGTATACCAGCTTCAAAAGGCTGAAAATACAATATTTTGGCTTCGGAAAAATATATTTCACTTTGGTTTAGATGGTAAAATGGTTCTCTACACTATACTTGCTTGTTTTATCACATAAACTGAAAATAGGCGAACTATTCGAATTTTAGCAACTAGGAAATGGTGGTTTAAAACTTTCTTTAAAACTTTCTCGATACCTGTAGAATAGTTGTACCAGAGTAGATAGCTGTAAACTATCCTTTGGTTATATCTATATTGTTTATTACATGTTTATTATAATATTAGGCATATATGTTATTAATACTAATATATTTAACTTTCATACAGAATCTCAAAGCTTCAAAAAGCTGCCAGTTCATGGGAGATGGTCTTCCACAGCTAGATTATACAAAGAAACAAATGTCAGAGAGAATGGAAAACCTTATGATAACCCTATAACCTTATATAACTTCCCGGGCAGGCCCTGTCCATCACACGTTTTCATTGGTTGAGGCACATTCGCATACTCGAGTTGGTATTCATGTCATAAGAGGGAATTCCCCCCGACCATGCCCATAAATTGGGGAAAACAAACATTATTTCCCATTGACCCCCATCGTAAAAGAGCAAACTTCGTTGTCTATTTTTTCTCATACAAAAATAACAACAAATTCTGAAAAGCTGCTCTGTTGTCCAATGTACATGTAACCAGGTCAAAATGGTCCCACGTAGGGAAATAGAGCCTTCGAGAAGAGCTCTGTGGCTTCAAGCTATTCGGCGTGGGAGAGTGGGAAATGTGGGGAACCAGTGTCCAAGTAGGCTACACGTAGCTGTGTGTGGAAAACATTTTATGAATGGAGCTTAGGGTTCATTTCTGGATGACTTGATGGAGATTGATTCCATGTCTCATTCTCCTGGAATCTATAGGAAGTGTATACTGGATGATGATCAATGGCTGGAGAAGAAAAATTGGCATAGTGCAATTCTAGGAACATGATAAAGGCAATACATTAATGTAATATTGTACAAAAAACAAGAAAGCCCTACATGCTTGTTATAGAAGTGAGATGTGAATCTCTTCCTCTCTTTTCCTCTGTCCCCCCTCTCTATTTCCCACCCTCACTCCTTTTCTTTCTCCCGCCCTAGTTCCCTTTCTTTCTCTCTCTCTACCTCCATCCATCTTTCCCTCCCTCTCCCTCTCCTTCTCTCTATCCCGCTCTCTGCGCTTGGTGGTTTCCTTTCCTCAGGGGAAGCCCTTTGAACCTTTCAGCCCAGTTAAAGGGAACAAAAGCAAACAAATCACATTGTTCTTTCAGGAATTTTTCTTGTTCACTGCCTTTCATTGCCTCTTTTTTAGGCACTTCTCTCATTCATATCCCAGAAGTCAATGGTTCCTTACATCCCAGCTTGACAAGTCAGGAGGATACAAGCTAATCCCCTTAATCTGGTTTTTCTCCCGCACGCAGCCACAGGGAGAGAGGGACCACAGAGAGTAATCCTATAGAGGACACAATAGGATTAGGCTGTGACTCTCAGAGTGACAATCAGGTATCTACTGACTGATCTGCAAAGTAGGGCCGACTTTCTTAAATTTTACTTATTTTGGCGGGGGGGGGGGGTTCTTTCTTTGAGGGCTGCTGGAGGTCCCTCTGACAGGCCTGTGTTCCTCAACCCAGGGACCCGTGGATGACTGACAGGTGATGAGGGTGGAGTTAGAGTTGGGGGTGTGTGGGGTGGATGGAGGGGTTGTATGTGAGTGGGGTGGGGAGGTAATGGTTGCCTTTCTTGATTCACATTCTGGTACAAACAGCGGTAAACACACACGCATACATTCACAATTAACACAATTAGCTCAATCTTGCTGTGTTGCAGCTTTTTGGTCTTCAGCTGAGACAATTTCACAATCACATAGTTAGACAAATAATACCGAAATGTTCTATAACAAATAAAATATATAAATATACAATCTCAGTAAGTTAAATTATGACTTTTCCAGACGTTGACATCAAGTGGATTACAGGTGCTGAATGAAAGGTTATAAAACATATTTTTCCGACATCAAAAATATGTATTTTCAGAACATTGTAAATACGTATTTTCTGGACGTCGAAGCAATGTCTTATATGGACGTTGAAAATAAGTCTTATGCGGATGATGAAAATATGTATTTTTTGGTCATCGACTCTATGGACAAATTTCAACTGCACATACATTCTCAATGAAGTAAGTATTATATCACAATAATATAGGAAAGAGGAGACAACTGAAGATTGCAGCAGAATATGTATTATTGTTCCTATCTGTCACATTCAAAAGCTTTAAAACTGACAGTAATGATGTTTAAAGTAGTCCAACCTACAGAATAAGCCAACAGACCACTTTGAACAACAATACCATTTGCAGTAAAGGACGGTTACAGATTTGTTTATTATCTTGCTACGATTGTGATATGTTGTTGTTGATCTACCTTAGTTGAATGCACTGACTGTCAGTCGCTCTGGATAAGAGTGTCTGCTGAATGACCGAAATGTAAAAACAAACACTCGCAAAGCATGCTGTGTATTATTCTAATGAGCTCTGCCCCCAAACAAGTACACATTTGGCAAGTTTGAACATCACAAACAATTATCACAGTAGAGTACTGTACAGTACGGTATCGTATAGGACAGTCGAGTTTTATTCAGTAGAATACAGTACGGTACAGTAGAGTTTAATTCAGTACATTACACTGTACTCTAGTGTATTGCACTCTACTGTCCAAACTTGTGAAACATAGATGTCTATGATTAGTTCAGATTTGGTGCGGTCCAGACCGGACCAAATCTGAACCAATTATAGACATCTATGTTTGGGCCAAATATAGGTTGGTCTGTACCGGACGTCTGTGGATGTTGAAATCAAGGCTGGTCCAGACTGGAGCAGATCTGAACCAAATATAGACGTCTATGATTTGTTCAGATTTGGTCTGATCCGGACCAAAATGAAACTTCTGTAGACATTGAAATCAAGGCTGGTTTGGGCCCCATCCCCCAAAAAACACAAAAAAAGACAGCTGGTCTGGGGGATATCTTTTGATCCAGTTTTCTTCCATTACTGCAGTGTTTTGGGAAAACATGCATGTCCTTTTTTCTTTTAAAAGGTGGAAGTTTGTGGGAAAATAAAATGAATTGAGATATTTGAGATATTTTCATCGTGCCAGGTAACTGCCCACCCAAAAAAACACTTGAGTAAATGAGCGAAAAAAGTATATTGAAAGCAGGTGCTTCCATAGGGGTGGTTCTTGAGATAATTAAACAATTAACATCCCATAATGCTTAGGGTCATACATAAAAATGCCCAGTTGCCCATTATTTTGGCTACCATGGCTAGAAGAAAAGATTTCAGTGACTTTGAAAGAGGGGTCCCAAAGGAGCATAGCGGTTTAAAGTGTGTGTGTGTGTCTCAGTCACCAGATCTCAATTGATTCTGGAGCGAAAGCTTAGACAACGTTTTCCACCACAATCAACAAAACACAAAATGATGGAATTTATCAAAATGATGGAGTCCCAGACACGTGCCCTATTAAGATACTTTATGTTGGGGTTTCCTTTATTTTTGGCACTTACCTGTATTTTGTCTGCAACCACTGTAAGAATAACACAAGTTAGAGTGAATTGTGGAAATGGTGGCAGATGTGAGTGGTAGTGGCAGTCTGGTAGTGGTGTCTTGCATGCATTTACTCTCATCATCTGTAGATGGCAGCATTGGTACAAGAATTCAAAGCTCCAGCACCTTTTGGCACATAACGGCACACTGGTAAATCAGTGTAAAAACCTGCCAGCTCATTTATAACACAGTTCAAACACCTCCCCAAAACCAATCTCAAACCTGGTATGATGCTCTGATGCTCAGCCCAGCATTGCTCTGATATCTGATCCTCTCCATAGTTGTACCACAGCCCACCGAGCCCACGGAAACAGGGCTCACCTCCACTGAAAGGGAAGCCCTTCCTTCTATTCAAGTCCAATGAACGTGGCCAAAGAAAACACTGTGTGATTCTTCACATGTTCTCATGTTACTCTGCTAGTCTTGCTAAGTGCTAAGGGTAAATTACAGGTTATCCATTGTGAGAGAAAACAAAGTCAAAGGATGGTGGATTGCTCTGAGACAGGTGCCAGTGGGTTACTCTGTTGATCTAGCGTGAACAGTAACAGTAGTGGTACGGAAATTACAATTCTAATTGGCCAAATCATATTGTGTTGAAAACAGTTAACCATTATACCTTCACACACACAGCCTGGTTTGTTCCATCAGCTGTCATCTGCTAACACGTTTTGGCATAAAGCTAATGCATTTTAGTGCAAGTCATGCTCCACTGCAAGGTAGTGGCAGTACCAGACACCTTTATTTCCTCATCCATCATCTGCATGATCCAAGTGTGTGTGATTTACGTCTTAAACCAGGTCGCCACTAACCCAGACGCACCCACCCTGATGCTCTTCACATGGATCCCTCAGCTAAATATACCCTGTGTGTCTCAGCTGGCTGTGTTTCAGTTGAGGTCTCGATGGTTTGCCCTCTTCACACTTGCAACATGCCAGATTTAGCCACTGACTCTTCATTTAGAGATCCGGATAAACAAACAAAAAGCCACCAATGCCAGAACATTTAGCTAAATCTAATAGACCTGATATGACAAGAACAAACCATTGATTTCATAATTTATCTCTGCATGTCTGACACGGGAATCATATTAATGATGTAACCGAGTTAATGTCACAAAAATGAAGGCATTGTGGCAGAGGGTGAGGTGAAATCCTTTGTCCCCCTGCTAAGCTCCCATCACCTGTGTGACAGAGAGGTTTGTACAGGTGCCCTCTGCACCCCCCTCCCTTCTTCCTCATCCGTTCCCGCCAAACTGACACTACTGAGGGAGAGGGGCAGGTACAGGCAAGGCCCACATCACTCACTCCTGAGTCTGTGAGACCATGGTGTGTGCAAGTGTTGTTAGGTGAGTGTGGTGTATGTATGGGTGTGAGTGGCCTCTTTAGGTGTGACGAGGGGCACCACAAATACCCTTCTTGCAACCCTCAACCCAGCCCCCCCCCCCCTCTACCACTTCTGTCCCAAACGGAAGTCTTAATTTCAGCCTTTTCCTGAGAGGGTTAGTTGGGTGGTGGGGTTGTGTGAGTCACTGTGTTGACCTTGTGACAGAACCTCAGACAACAGCACTGCATCGTTGGTACCAAGTAGTGTGGCCTGATGACACTTCAGTCCGTGGCATCCTCAGTGTGTGATTCCTCACACATGCAAGGTCAGGCATTTCATACCAAGCCACACAGTAGGTGAAGGACGGCGTTCTACACAATCAAATCATCATCAGTGCACAACCTGTATTTCAGTCTACTGTGTTACAGATAACAAAATACTGGCCACACGACTGAACAGCTTCTGTGGGGCCCCTCCCTGGGTCCATATGATTAATTCAACTCTGCACAGTCCCTGGGGGCCACATCTCCTGCATGGTTGTGCAATGCCTTTACGCAGCGTGGCCATTCCTCTTATCTGCTACCGTAATATTAGCTAATGGAATATGATCTAATATATGCCATTAATGGCAAGCAGGGAGGGTCTCCGGGAATTCACAATGGAACCAAATGCACACACACCACAACCCCCAAACCACCCTCCCTCACAACCCCAAGCACAACATAGAATAAACCCCCAACTATCTCTCCCCACTGACCAAATGAATCCGAAGAAAACGTCGAAATGAGACCTATTTATATCTACAATGTATGACGCACCGCCAGGTGTAAGTGGGGTTTGGATATGCGTCTAGAACTTTGATATGCCAGATGTGAGTATATTTTATCTTTGTCCGTCAAATCATCCTCACATTATAACGTGGATTTTCAAAGGTTAAACACTTCAATCCTGACTGACTGCAGGTGTTGAGGTCAAATGAATGGAAACCCAAACACTGTTTTCCTATGTTACTGTCAGTGGCTAATATGGTTTTATCCCCTCAAAGCATCCGACAGAGCCCATAGTCACTCAAAGTGTGAGGTGGAAACACCTCCCTGTGTGTTCTTCAATGGAAGCGTTATCTAGGCTTTATCGTGTGTGTGTGTGTGTGTGTGTGAGAGAGAGCCTCCAGGCCACTGGATTAGTCCTGTAACAACATGTTCTTGCATGCCCTCTAGTCCAGGATCTGTGTTGCCCTGGCAGAGGTTTCCATGTTGGTTTCAGGGTGTAGTATCCGCATATACAGTACCAGTCAAAAGTTTGGACACACCTACTCATTCCAGGGTTTTTCCCTTATTTTTACATTGTAGAATAATAGTGAAGACATCAAAACTATGAAACAACACATATGGAATCATGTAGTAACCAAAAAAGTGTTAAACAAATGAAAATATATTTCATATTTGAAATTCTTCAAAGTAGCCACCCTTTGCCTTGATGACAGCTTTGCACACTCTTGGCATTCTCTCAAACAGCTTCATGAGGTAGTCACCTGGAATGCATTTCAATTAACAGGTGTGCCTTGTTAAAAGTTAATTTGTGGAATTTCTTTCCTTCTTAATGTGTTTGACCCAATCAGTTGTGCTGTGACAAGATTGGGCTATCTTCAGTATACCACCCCTATCTGGAAAAAGACCAAGTCCATATTATGGCAAGAACAGCTCAAATAGGAGGTGTGATGGGCTCTCATGAAGACCCAGAGTTACCTCTGCTGCAGAGGATAAGTTCATTAGAGTTACCAGCCTCAGAAATTGCAGCCCAAATAAATGCTTCACAGAGTTCAAATAACAGACACATCTCAACATCAACTGTTCAGAGGAGACTACGTGAATCAGGCCTTCATGGTTAAATTGCTGCCAAGAAACCACTACTAAAGGACACCAATAAGAAGAAGAGACTGGCTTGGGCCAAGAAACACGAGCAAAGGACATTAGACCGGTGGAAATCTGTCCTTTGTTCTGATGAGTCCAAATTTGAGATTTTTGGTTCCAATCACCGTGTCTTTGTGAGACGCAGAGTAGGTGAACGGATGCTCTCCGCATGTGTGGTTCCCACCGTGAAGCATGGAGGAGATGGTGTGGGGGTGTGGGGCTGCTTTGCTGGTGACACTGTCTGTGATTATTTTTAAATTCAAGGCACACTTAACCAGCATGGCTACCACAGCATTCGCAAGCGATACGCCATCCCATCTGGTTAGTGGGACTATCATTTGTTTTTCAACAGGACAATGACCCAACACACCTCTAGGCTGTGTAAGGGCTATTTGACCAAGAAGAAGAGTGATGGAGTGCTGCATCAGGTGACCACACTGGGCTGCTCACAGCAAAGGATAACTGCAACATCTGTGGCAAGGAAAACAAGTCATAAATGGCCGTCACCCACACACAAACTGACTTTACACACACATACCTCTACGCAGCGGGTCTGCCACTTATCCCACATCCCTATGACGCCGTAGTAGGAGGAGCCACTGGCAATCGTGATTCCCGTATGTCTGGATGCAGTAGAGGGCACTGTCGTGAGGCTCCTCCCACTCCATGACACACTTCCTGTTGGACAGGAAGATGTTTGTGAAAAAGTAGACATCTGTTTCATTTGAAATACTATGAATTGCAGGATGTGAAATAGTCCAAAATGACAGCGTTACAGCATTCATTCGTTCAACTTACTTTGATGACCTAGGCGAGGACCACTACTTCACACTGCAGAATGTGACTGGATTTTGGAGAGTGTACTTTGAAGAATTTTAAGAAGGCAAATGTGTGTGTGCATGTTTTGAGTAAGTTAGATTGTGTATGTTGGTGTGTGTTTTGAGTAGGGTGCATGTTGTGAGGTTTGTGTGTGAGTTTTCTGAGGATGCTGAAACTTCATCTGTTGTTTACGGAAAGGCGCTGGGGTGTTGGGAGCGCTGGCTGGGTTTGCGGTGGGGAAGGAGGTGGTGGTAGGGGAAATATTTTAGGAGTTCTGCCAATGGAGATCGATCATCCATTAGAGCCTCATCAATAAGTGATGCACAGGGACCGGGAGCAGACAGCAGGGCAACAGAGGCGTCTGGAGTCACTCTCACACGCAAACACACACAGGCGTGCACACACACAGGGCACACACCGTTTCTTCGTCCTAATTTTAGCAATCCAATGAGCGCGAGGTCAATTCACTGTCATTGGGTCCTAAAGTGTTGAGAGACACCAGATATATCCACATATAGCCCTGATTCGACCAGACTCAAAGGAGTGTCCCTATCACCAGACTACTTTACCTGTCTTGGCATCTGAGGTTAAAGTCAAGCAGTAACTTACTATTGTGTGTCTTTGATAGAGTTTGAGCTGTGTCGGTTTCTCGGAGTGTGTTTTTCCGGGACAATGTGAGTCAAGAGTGCATGAGGTAGACAAGGCCAATTGGGCTGACTCCTCTTTCTCTCTCGTTTTCCCCCTCTCTGCCGAACCTATAGCCGACGTGGTGAGAGTGCAGCAGAGTTTGTAGAGAATGCATACACACTCTGACCATCTCACCCAGAGAATGTCCCAGCCACGACACAAAAACAGACATCTCTACATAAAACTAAATAAAACAATACCACATCTGTCACGCCCTGACCTTAGAGATCCTTTTTATGTCTCTATTTTGGTTGGTCAGGGCGTGAGTTTGGGTGGGCATTCTATGTCTGGTGTTCTATGTTGTCCTTGTTTTGTATTTCTATGTGTTTGGCCTAGTCTGGTTCCCAATCAGAGGCAGCTGTCTATCATTGTCTCTGATTGAGAACCATACTTAGGTAGCCTGTTCCCACCTGTGTTTGTGGGTATTTATTTTCTGTTTAGTGTTTGTTGCACCTTTCAGAACTGTTCGTTGGTCGTTTTGTTGTTTTTGTTCGAGTGTACATATTTATTAAACGTATTATGAATACTTACCACGCTGCACCATGGTCCTCTTCTCCTTCTCCCGACGACGTTCGTTACAGAACTACCCACCACCAAAGGACCAAGCAGCGTGGAAGGATGGACTCCTGGACATGGGAGGAAATATTGGACGGCAAGGGACCATGGGCACAGCCGGGAGAGTATCGCCGTCCGAAAGAGGAGCTGGAGGCAGCTAGAGCGGAGCGGCGACACTACGAGGAATTGGCTCGAGGTAACGAGTTGGCTCGAGAGGCAGCCCCAGAATTATTTTTTTGGGGGGGGTCACGGGGAGATTGGCGGACTCAGGTAGGAGACCTGAGCCAACTCCCTGTGCTTACCGTGGCGAGAGAGTGACCAGGTAGGCACCGTGTTATGCGGTGAAGCGCACGGTGTCCCTGGTGCGCATGCATAGCCCGGTGCGCTACATCGCAGCTCCTCGCATCTGCCGGGCTAGAGTGGGCATCGAGCCAGGAGGGATGATGCCGGCTCAGCGCATCTGGTCTCCAGTGCGTCTCCTCGGCCCGGGTTATCCTGCGCCAGCCCTCCGCACTGTGTCTCCAGTACGTCTGCACAGCCCAGTGCGTCCTGTGCCTGCGCCCCGCACGTGCAGGGCCAAAGTCACCATACAGCCAGGACGGGTTGTGCAGGCTCTTTGCTCGAGACCTCCAGTGCGCCTCCACGGCCCAGTGTATCCGGTGCCTCGGCCAAGGACAAGGCCTCTTGCATGTCTCCCCAGCCTGGTTAGTCCTGTGCCTGTGCTTAGCCCTAACCTTCCTGCATGTCTCCCCAGCCTGGTGAGTCCTGTACCTGCTCCCAGAGCCAGGCCTCCTGTGTGTCTCTCCACTCCAGTGATAATCCATGGCAAGAAGCCTCCAGTGATGATCCATGGCAAGAAACCTCCAGTGATGATCCATGGCACGAAGCCTCCAGTGATGATCCATGGCACGAAGCCTCCAGTAATGATCTATGGCACGAAGCCTCCAGTGATGATCCATGGCACGAAGCCTCCAGTGATGATCCATGGCACGAAGCCTCCAGTGATGATCCATGGCACGAAGCCTCCAGTGATGATCCATGGCACGAAGCCTCCAGTGATGATCCATGGCACGAAGCCTCCTGTGATGATCCATGGCACGAAGCCTCCAGTGATGATCCATGGCACGAAGCCTCCAGTGATGATCCATGGCAAGAAGCCTCCAGTGATGATCCATGGCACGAAGCCTCCTGTGATGATCCATGGCACGAAGCCTCCAGTGATGATCCATGGCACGAAGCCTCCTGTGATGATCCATGGCACGAAGCCTCCAGTGATGATCCATGGCACGAAGCCTCCAGTGATGATCCATGGCACAAAGCCTCCAGTGATGATCCATGGCACGAAGCCTCCAGTGAGGATCCATGACACGAAACCTCCAGTGAGGAGTTATGGCACGAGGCCCCCAACGAAGGACGTCAGTCTGGAGACTCCAGCGACGCCTTCTAGTCCGGAGCCTCCAGCGTCGCCTTCTAGTCCGGAGCCTCCAGCGTCCCCTTCTAGTCCGGAGCCTCCAGCGTCGCCCTCTAGTCCGGAGCCTCCAGCGACGCCCTCTAGTCCAGAGCCTCCAGCGTCGCCCTCTAGTCCGGAGCCTCCAGCGACGCCCTCTAGTCCGGAGCCTCCAGCGACGCCCTCTAGTCCGGAGCCTCCAGCGCCGCCCTCTAGTCCGGAGCCTCCAGCGACGCCCTCTAGTCCGGAGCCTCCAGCGACCTCCTGTCCGGAGCAGCCAGAGTCTCCCTCCTGTCCGGAGCAGCCAGAGTCTCCCTCCTGTCCGGAGCAGCCAGAGTCTCCCTCCTGTCCGGAGCAGCCAGAGTCTCCCTCCTGTCCGGAGCAGCCAGAGTCTCCCTCGTGTCCGGAGCAGCCAGAGTCTCCCTCGTGTCCGGAGCAGCCAGAGTCTCCCTCCTGTCCGGAGCAGCCAGAGTCTCCCTCCTGTCCGAAGCAGCCAGAGTCTCCCTCCTGTCCGGCGCAGCCAGAGTCTCCCTCCTGTCCGGAGCAGCCAGAGTCTCCCTCCTGTCCGGAGCAGCCAGAGTCTCCCTCCTGTCCAGAGCAGCCAGAGTCGTCCTCCTGTCCGGGGCCCGCTGCGAGAGTCCCCAGTCCGGGGTCGGCGGTAAGGGTCCCTGCTCCAGAGGCACCACCTAAGTGGGCCAAGACTAAGGTGGAGCGGGGTCCACGTCCCGCACCAGAGAAGCCACCGCAGTGAAATGTCCACCCAGACTCCCCTATAGGTTCAGGTTTTGCGGTCGGAGTCCGCACCTTTGGGGGGGGGGGGGGGGGGGGGTACTGTCACGCCCTGACCTTAGAGATCCTTTTTATGTCTCTATTTTGGTTGGGCAGGGCGTGAGTTTGGGTGGGCATTCTATGTCTGGTGTTCTATGTTGTCCTTGTTTTGTATTTCTATGTGTATGGTTCCCAATCAGAGGCAGCTGTCTATCGTTGTCTCTGATTGAGAACCATACTTAGGTAGCCTGTTCCCACCTGTGTTTGTGGGTAGTTATTTTCTGTTTAGTGTTTGTTGCGCCTTTCAGAACTGTTCGTTGGTCGTTTTGTTGTTTTTGTTCGAGTGTTCATATTTATTAAACGTATTATGAATACTTACCACGCTGCACCTTGGTCCTCTTCTCCTTCTCCCGACGACGTTCGTTACAACATCACATGAGAAAACTATTTGCCATTACCCAATTCCCCCCCAAAACATACTATAAATATAAAGAAATAACCCCAAAAATATGATGAAACAACGTGACACACAAACCTCACATATTCAACAAGACCATGAGATGATAGATCAATCTGATAAAATACACAACAACACTACACAACATTAACACATAACAAGAGACAGGAGCTTCACAACACCAAGACAACAGTGTATATCAGACAGAGAATGAACTGTGTGTGTGTTGCTGTCCGCTGGTCGGATACCCTCCAGGCATCTGCAAAACTCAAAGTCCTGCTTTCAGCGAGAACCCAACGTCCAGACACCCCTCACTGTCCCAGGGAGCCTCCTGGGGGTGCTGTGTGTGTGAATTATTGATGTCTAAAGAGGGACCCCCATCCCAGCCCAACCCTCCACTCAACTCCCCAGAGCTAGCTGACAATCAGCTTTTATTTGTGTTACTTGACTGGACCCCTCCCCACAAAAACACCTCACACACATACACACACACCACCCAAATCAAATGGCCCCGTCTCCTTTGATAGCAGGACCTGGTTTGTTGTGGAAATCTGCAAAGCTCCGCATCAAAACGGGCACCGCCCAGAGCGGACTGGATAGGGACATACTGCGCTCTTTCTCTTTGGAAGATGGAGGGGAGGGAGAATGACTAGACTGTGTTGCTAGTGCTCTTATGTGTGCTGTGCTGACTCATAGCACGTGTATTGAAGTGTATGATGTAGCCGTGACGTTATTCTCATTTTGGCATGGCTCAGAACGCTTCTTTGCAAATCATAATGCTTGGCCATAATGAACAGTTTTATAATGTATATTGCTGCATGTGCTATATTGGTGGCGGTACATTTTGCCATACAATATGTGCCATAGTACATTGACAATTTATACATACGTGAATACGAAAAAAAATAGTATTGATTGACAGCTTGCTTGATGGACGGACGGCGTACCTGGGGCTGAGGCGGAGGTCCCAAGAGCGGATGTAGGTGTCGTAGCCACAGGTGAGCTGCTGGAAGGGCGACTCATATACTATATCCAACACACCTGCATCCCACTGGAACTCTGAACCTAGACAACACAGCAACTCACACCTGAGAGACAGCGAGAGGGAGGAGGGAGAAATAGAGAGAAAGTAGGAAAAAGAAGAAAGATGAAGAGAGACAGTTCCGTTCTGCACCTAAGATCACAGACATGTTACACACTACCATCTGTATCAACAAATGCCTGCTGGCTACTGGCTACTTTACGTCGAATAAAGGAGGTCCTTAGTGCTTCAAATGAGGATGTACAGTGTTCACTTACACCCATAAGCAGCCACGAATAATCAATGTAGTCCCTACTAGGTATAACTCCTCTTATCTCAACGTGAGAGGAAGACAACACACTTTTGTCACCGGTCTAAGTCTTTCTTGGAGTTGATCCTTGATTCACCCCTAAGCTCTCTGTGTATATCTTCATATTCCCACAGACAGCCCTCTCTCTCCATCTCTATATTCCCAATTCCACCGGCTCCAGACCACCCAGAGGAGATCAAAGTCAACACCTCTCTATCTGGGAGAGGGCTCTGAGGCCGATTACAGGGATCCTCCCACGCTACGACACTGTGCGGGATGGAGGTGTGTGTGTGTGTGAGAGAGAGAGAGAGAGAGAGAGAAAACGGCACGGTGTGTAAAAAATATATATTTGTGTGTATGGGTACACAAAGGATGTGTATGGGTGGGTGTGTGTATGGGTGTGTGTATGAGCAGTACCATGCTCTTGTGATCACAGTCCTCTGTTGGCTGCCCCCTCAGCGGCTCTGATTATTGGAGAATAACTTGCCCTCCGCAGTGCGGATTATTGCAGAATAACTGTCTCTTTGTTACTGTTTAATTCCTCCATGACCGTGACTGTGTGCGAATCACAGATCTTTGATACCTGCTCCCTAGCAACCATTTAAAGGTGCCCGCTGGCCCTGGTGACCGCACTCCCTCCCCCTCCTCGCTCGTGCCCCCACTGCCCCAAACACCAGGGGCAGACTGGTAATCCGCCAGCCTCACCCCAGGGGGCCATCTTATTGGACGAGGGCTTTCCTCACGGGGCGTCTTATTGGATGAGAGCTTTCTCAGCCCTGGGGTCTAAGCCTGGCCAATGGGGAGTCTGTGATGAGGCTCTCTCTCTGGGCTATGTGTCTGTGTGGGGTACCGACCTCTCATTTTCTTTTTACTGCTAAAACCCAGGGCTTAATGCATGCCGGACAAAGAACACCTATACCACTCAAGTCACACGTGAATAATTGACTCATAACTCAAATGTGTCTTGTAGAGAGCCCCCTACATCACTCAACCCACAAGGATATAGGCCATTCAATTCATAGCCTGAATACAACGTCTCGCAGACACAATTGAGCTGATTGCACTGAAGGTCTTCGTGGCCCTCTGAAACGTCAGACACCAAAAGGTGAGATGATAAAAACCCGGATCCATGAAAGCGCTCTTCACATTTGCGTCAGTATATTAAAGCCCGTAATAGCACTGTAAAACGGGATTCTCAAATTGTTAGGTCACCACTTTTATGAGCCTAGGAAAGATTACAGGATGGAGCATAACCATATAATCTGTCAGAATGACTGTATCTGCAAGTGGGGCTGCCACTTGCCTTTGAGCTGCGGCTTGATTGTGTGATCTGACCATCTCATGTCTGGGTCAACACCGTCACATACCTGAGTCTGGCCCAAAGCATGCCTGAGTGGAAGTCACATGGTTGAGTCTATAAAATAATACTGACGAGTCATTACCGTCACATAACAGAGTCGGTCCATGAAATGAGTGCCTTTTGTGTCCCTTTGATATACAGTACCAGTCAAAAGTTTGGACACGCCTTCTCATTCAAGGGTTTTTCTTAATTTTTTGTATTTTATACATTGTAGAATAATAGTGAAGACATTAAAACTATGAAAAAACACATATGGAATCATGTACAGTAGTAACCAAAAAAGTTTTTTCATTTTTTATTCTTCAAAGTAGCCACCCTTTGCCTTGTGACTCCCGAGTGGTGCAGCGGTGTAAGGCACTGCATCTCAGTGCAAGAGGTGTCACTACAGTCCCTGGTTTGAATCGAGGCTGTATCACATCTGGCCGTGATTGGGAGTCCCATAGAGCGGCGCACAATCGGCCCAGCGTCGTCAGGGTTTGGCCGGAGTAACCCGTCATTGTAAATAAGAATTTTTTCTTAACTGACTTGCCTAGTTAAATAAAGGTAAAAGAAAAATGGAATGACAGCTTTGCACACTCTTGGCATTCTCTCAACCAGCTTCATGAGAAATGCTTTTCCAACAGTCTTGAAGGAGTTCCCACATATGCTGAGCATTTGTTGGCTGCTTTTCCTTCACTCTGCGATCCAACTCATCCCAAACCATCTCAATTGAGTTGAGGTCGGATGATTGTGGATGCCAGGTCATCTGATGCAGCACTCCATCATTCTCCTTGGTTAAATATCACTTACACAGCCTAGAGGTGTGTTTTGGGTCCTTGTCCTGTTGAAAAACAAATGATAGTCCCACTAAGAGCAAAACAGATGGGATAGCGTATTGCTGCAGAATGCTGTGGTAGCCATGCTGGTTAAGTGTGCCTTGAATTCTAAATAAATCACCAACAGCGTCACACCTCCTCCATGCTTCATGGTGGAAACCACACATGCGGACATCATCCGTTCAACTACTCTGCGCCTCACAAAGACACGGCGGTTGTAACCAAAAATCTCAAATTTGGACTCATCAGACGAAAATACAGATTTCCACCAGTCTAATGTCCATTGCTCATGTTTATTGACCCAGGCAAGTCTCTTCTTCCTATTGGTGTCCTTTAGTACTGGTTTATTTGCAGCAATTTGAACACAGAGGCCTTTGTAGCAGGCCACTGTGTTCTTGGGGACCTTCAATGCTGCAGTAATTTTTTGGTACCCTTCCCCAGATCTGTGCCTCGACACAATCCTGTCTCGGAGCTCTACGGACCATTCCTTTGACCTCATGGCTTGGTTGTTGCTCTGACATGCACTGTCAACTATGGGACCTTATATAGGCAGGTGTGTGCCTTTCCAAATCATGTCCAATCAATTGAATTTACCACAGGTGGACTGCAATCAAGTTGTAGAAACATCTCAAGGATGATCAATGGAAACAGGATACACCTGAGCTCAATTTCGAGTCTAATAGCAAAGGGTCTGAATACTTATGTAAATAAGGTATTTCTGTTTTTTATTTTGAATAAATTTGCACCCCACAAAATGTTCATTGCTTTGTCATTATGGGGTATTGTGTGTAGATTGATGAGGGACACTTTAAAAAAAAATTTTTTTAGAATAAGGCTGTAACGCAACTAAATGTAAAAAAGGGGAAGGGGTCTGATTATTTGTAATTACACTCCGGCCCCCCAACCATCCGCTCATCTAGTTGATGATCCCTGCCCTAGACCCACTACAATTTGCATACCGCCCCAATAGATCCACGGACGACGCAATAGTCATTGCACTGCACACTGCTCTATCACACCTGGACAAGAGTAACACCGATGTGAGAATGCTGTTCATCGACTACACTCAGCCTTCAATCCCATAGTTCCCTCCAGGCTCATCACTAAGCTCAGGGCCCTTGGTCTGAACCCCTCCATGCGCAACTGGGTCCTAGACTTCCTGACGGGCTGACCCCAGGTGTTGAAGGTAGGCACAGGGATCCTCAACAGGGGGGACCCACAGGGGTGCATGCTCAGCTCAGCCCCTCATGTACTCCCTTTTCTCCCATGACTGCGTGGCTCCGTAAGTCTCCAACTCAATCATCAAGTTTGCTGACGACACAGCAGTGGTAGGCCTGATTACCAACAACGACGAGACAGCCTACAGGGAGGAGGGGAGAGCCCTGGCGGAGTGGAGCAAGGAAAATAACTTCTCCCTCAACGACAACAAAACAAAGGAGCTGATCGTGGACTACAGGAGACAGTAGAGAGAGCACGCCCCCATCCACATCAAAGGTTAAAAGTTTCAAGTTCCTCTGTGTGCACATCACTGAGGACTTGAAATGGTCCCTCCACAATGACACTGTGGTGAAGAAGGCGCAACAGCATCTCTTCAACCTCAGGAGGCTGAAGAAATTTGTCTAGGCCCCTAAGACCCCCTCAAACTTCTACAGATGCACCACCGAGAGCATTCTGTCAGGCTGTATCACCACCTGCTACAGCAACTACACCGCTTGCAACCGCAAGGCTCTCCAGAGGGTGGTGCGGTCAGCCCAATACATCACCGGGGGCACACTGCCTGCCCTCCAAGACATCTACAGCACCCGGTGTCACAGGAAGGCCAAGAAGATCATCAAGGACATCAGCCACCCGAGCCACAGCCTGTTCACCCTTCTACCATCTAGCAGGCGAAGACAGTACAGGTGCATCAAAGCCGGGGCAGAGAAAATTGAAGATGGCTTCTATCTCCAGGCCATCAGACTGTTAAGCAGTCATCACTAGCCGGCCTCCGCTCGGTACCCTTTCCTGCTCTTTAGATACTGTCACTAGCCAGCTACCACCTGGTAATCTACCCTGCACCTTAGAGACGGATTCCCTAGGTACAGTGCCTTCAGAAAGTATTCACACCCCTTGACTTTTGCCACATTTTGTTGTGTTACAGCCTGAATTTAAAATTGATTAAATTGAACAGAAATTGTCACTGGACTAGACACAATACCTCATAATGTCAAAGTGGAATTATGTTTAACTTTTTTTTTTACAAATTCATAAACAAATTCATGAAAAGTTCAAACCTGAAATGTCTTGAGTCAATAAGTATTGTTATGGTAAACCTAGGGAGTAGGGAGTAAAAATTTGGTTAAAAAGTCACATAAGTTGCATGGACTCGTGTTCAATAATAGTTCAATAATAGTGTTTAACATTATTTTTGAATGACTACCTCATCTCTGTACCCCACACATACAATTATCTGGAAGGTCCCTCAGCTGAAAAGTGAATTTCAAACACAGATTCAGCCACAAAGACCAGGGAGGTTTTCCGATGCCTCGAAAAGAAGGGCAGCTATTGGTAGATGGTAAAAAAAAAGCAGACATTGAATGTCCCTTTGAGCATGGTGATTTTTTATATATTTTTTCGAACCTTTATTTAACTAGGTAAGTCAATTAACCTCTAATTCCTCCCAATCCCGGATCCGGGAGCACCCCCATCAGTAAAAAAGCTGACTAGCATAGCCTAGCATAGCGTCACAAGTAAATAGTAGCATCTAAATATCATTAAATCACAAGTCCAAGACACCAGATGAAAGATACACATCTTGTGAATCCAGCCATCATTTCTGATTTTTAAAATGTTTTACAGGGAAGACACAATATGTAAATCTATTAGCTAACCACGATAGCAAAAGACACCACTTTTTTTACTCCACCATTTTTTTCCTGCATAGGTAGCTATCACAATTTCGACCAAATAAAGATATAAATAGCCACTAACCAAGAAACAACTTCATCAGATGACAGTCTGATAACATATTTATTGTATAGCATATGTTTTGTTAGAAAAATGTGCATATTTCAGGTATAAATCATAGTTTACCATTGCAGCCACCATCACAACTCTCACCAAAGCAACTAGAATAACTACAGAGACCATCGTGTATTACCTAAATACTCGTCATAAAACATTTATGAAAAATACACAGCGTACAGCAAATGAAAGACACAGATCTTGTGAATCCAGCCAATATTTCAGATTTTCTAAGTGTTTTACAGCGAAAACACAATATAGCGTTATATTAGCTTACCACAATAGCAAACCACACAACAGCATTGATTCAAGCCAAAAATAGCGATAACGTATAAACCACCAAAATATATTAATTTTTTCACTGACCTGCTCAGAATTCTTCAGATGACAGTCCTATAACATCATATTACACAATGCATATAGAGTTTGTTCGAAAATGTGCATATTTAGCGGCACAAATCGTGGTTATACAATGAGAAAAGTAGCCAAGCTGCCAAGAAAATGTCGGGAGAAATCTTGGGAGAGGCACCTATTCTAATCAATAAATAATCATAAACTTGACAAAAAAATACAGGTTGGACAGCAAATGAAAGATAAATTAGTTCTTAATGCAATCGCTGTGTTACATTTTTAAAATTAACGTTACTACAACATACAGCGTGCGTTAAAGCGAGGCTGCACTGAAATTAATGGCGGCTTATGTATTTTACATTTTTCAACAGAACAACGAATTAACAGCATAAATAGTTCTTACTTTTTGATGAACTCCCATCAGAATCTTGGGAAAGGTGTCCTTTGTCCAAAAGAATCGTTGCTCGGTTGTAGAATGTCGTCTTCAACGTTGCAATTAGCAGTAAACATTAGCATGTGAGCCAGAGATACCCAACTCCCTAGAACGCCACAAAAATAAATACCCGAAAATCGCAATATACTGACATAAACTGATATAATTCGGTTTAAAATAACAACATTATGATGTCTTTAACGCCTATATCGAATAAAAACACAGCCGGATATTTCTAAGAGCTATAACCGAAGGTTCTAGTACGATATGCCAAGGTCCTCCCTGCGTCAGAGCGAAGAGGGAAAAGACCAGACCCTTCCTTCCCAAGCTATTTATAACCTTTCAGATCTGCGTAGAGACTCCATTTCAAGTCTCACTATTCGCTAACATCCAGGGGAAGGCGTATGCAGTGCATCTCAACCAATAGAAGACAGGCAGATTTATAAACAGATCTCAGAACAGCTTGCAGAATTCTGCAATCTCACATCCACATAGGAAAATTGCTCTAAGTCCAGTTCTGTTTCACTCACAGATATAATTCAACGGTTTTAGAAACTAGAGAGTGTTTTCTATCCAATAGTAATAATAATATGCATATTGTACGAGCAAGAATTGAGTACGAGGCAGTTTAATTTGGGAACGAAATTATTACAAAGTGCTAACAGCACCCCCTATTGACAAGAAGTTTTAAGAACACATTCTTATTTACAATGATGGCCTACCAAGAGGCAAAAGGCCTCCTGCGGGGATGGGGGCTGGCATTAGAAATAAAAATGTAGGACAAAACACATCATGACAAGAGAGACACCACAACACTACATAAAGAGAGACCTAAGACAACAACACAGCATGGTAGCAACACGACATGACAACAACACGGTAGCAACACATGGCAGCAGCACAACATGGTAGCAGCACAAACATGGTACAGACAGCAGCACAAAGGGAAAAAAGGTAGAGACAACAATACATCACGCGAAGCAGCCACAAGTGTCAGTAAGTGTCCATGATTTAGTCTTTGAATGTAAAGACGGAGATAAAACTGTCCAGTGTGAGCGTTTTTTGCAACTTGTTCCAGTCGTTGGCTGCAGCGAACTGAAAAGAGGAGTGACCCAGAGATGTGTGTGCTTTGGGGACCTTTAACAGAATGTGACTGACAGAATGGGTGTTGTATGTGGAGGATGAGGGTTGCAGTAGGCATCTCAGATAGAGGTCTTGCACTGGGTATACAGAGATGGCCAGTTCACAGAGAAGTATAGAGTGCAGTGATGTGTCCTATAAGGAGCATTGGTGGCAAATCTGATAGCCGAATCGTAAAGTACATCTAGCCACTCAAGAGCACCCTTACCTGCCGATCTATAAATTAAGTCTCCGTAATCGAGCATGTGTAGGATGGTCATCTGAATCAGGGTTAGTTTGGTAGTTGGGGTGATAGAGGACCGATCACGATAGAGCAAACCAAGTCTTTATTTAACCTTAGCCTGCAGCTTGGATATGTGCTGAGAGAAGGACAGTGTACCGTCTAGCCATACTCCCAAGTACTTGTATGAGGTGACTACCTCAAGCTCTAAACCCTCAGAGGTAATCACACCAGTGGGGTGAGGGGGGAACCACATGACCTTTGTTTTGGAGATGTTCAGAACAAGGTTAGAGAAAGATTGTTGGGCACTAAGAAAACTTTGTTGTTAAGCGTTTAACACAACATCTGTTGAGGGGCCATAAGACTGTATCATCTGCATATAAATGGATGATAGAGCCTCCTACTGCCTGAGCTATGTTGTTGATGTAAATTGAGAAGAGCATGTGGCCTAGGATCGAGCCTTGGTGACAGGCAGTGGCTGAGACAGTACATTTGCTGACTGTACACATTGCACTATTTGAGAGAGGTAGTTAGCAAACCAGGCCAAAGACCCAAGTTATTAATTACACTTTGGATGATGTATCAATACACCAAGTCACTACAAAGACACAGGCATCCTTCCTAACTCAGCTGCCAGAGAGGAAGGAAACCACTCAGGGATTTCACCATGAGGCCAATGGTGACTTTAAATCAGTTACAGAGTTTAATGGCTGTGATAGGAGAAAACTGAGGATGGATCAACAATATTGTAGTTACCCCACAATACTAACCTAACTGACAGAGTGCAAAGAAGGAAGCCTGTATAGAATACAAATATTCCAAAACATGCATCATGTTTGCAACAAGGCAATAAAGTAATATTGCAAAAATGGGCAAAGCAATTCGCTTTTTGTCCTGAATACAACGTATTACGTTTGGGGCAAATCTAATACAACACAGTACTGAGTACCACTCTACATATTTTCAAGTATAGTGGTGGCTACATCATATTATGGGTTGGCTTGTAAACATTAAGGATTGGGGTGTTTTTTAGGATTAAAAATAAAATGTAATGGAGCTAAGCACAGGCAAAATCCTAGAGGGAAACCTGGTTCAGTCTGCTTTCCACCAGACACTGGGAGATGAATTCACCTTCACGCATCGCACCGACAGAAACAAACATCTCTCTGGTAAGAAAAAGGGCGGGGGTGTATGCCTTATGATTAACGAGTCGTGGTGTGATCATAACAACATACACAAACTCAAGTCCTTTTGTTCACCTCACCTAGAATTCCTTACAATCAAATGCCGACCGCATTATCTACCAAGAGAATTCTCTTCGATTATAATCACAGCCATGTATATCCCCCCCAAGCAGACACCTTGACGGCCCTGAAAGAACTTCATTGGACTCTATGTAAACTGGAAACCACATATCCTGAGGCTGCATTTATGGTAGCTGGGGATTTTAACAAGGCTAATCTGAAAACAAGGCTCCCTAAATTTTATCAGCTCATCGAATGCGCGACCCGGGCTGGCAAAATACTCGATCATTGCTACTCTAACTTCCGCGACGCATACAAAGCCCTCCCTCGCCCTCCTTTCGGCAAATCTGACCACAACTCCATTTTGTTGCTCCCAGCCTATAGACAGAAACTAAAACAGGAAACACCCGTGCTCAGGTCTGTTCAATGCTTGTCTGACCAATCTGATTCTACGCTTCAAGATTGCCTCGATCACGTGGACTGGGATATGTTTCGGATAGCATCGGACAACAACATTGATGTATACGCTGATTCGGTGAGTGAGTTTTTAGCAAGTGCATCGGTGATGTTGTACCCACGGTGACAATTAAAACCTTCCCCAACCAGAAACTGTGGATTGATGGCAGCATTCGCACAAAACTGAAAGCGCGAACCACTGCTTTTAATCATGGCAAGGCGACCGGAAACATGACCGAATACAAACAGTGTAGCTATTCCCTCCGCCTTGGCAATCAAACAAGCTAAGCGTCAGTATAGAGACAAAGTAGAGTCGCAATTCAATGGCTCAGACATGAGACGTATGTGCCAGGGTCTACAGACAATCACGGATTACAAAAAGAAAACCAGCCACGTCGCGGACACCGATGTCTTGCTCCCAGACAAACTAAACAACTTCTTTGCTCACTTTGAGAACAATACAGTGCCACTGACACGGCCCGCTACCAAAACCTGTGGGCTCTCCTTCACTGCAGCCAACGTGAGTAAAACATTTAAACGTGTTAACCCTCGCAAAGCTGCCGGCCCAGACGGCATCCCTAGCCTCGTCCTCAGAGCATGCGCAGACCAGCTGGCTGCTGTGTTTACGGACATATTCAATCAAGCCCTATCCCAATCTGCTGTTCCCACATGCTTCAAGAGGGCCACCATTGTTCCTGTTCCCAAGAAAGCTAAGGTAACTGAGCTAAACGACAATCGCCCCATAGCACTCACTTCTGTCATCATGAAGTGCTTTGTGAGACTAGTCAAGGATCATATCACCTTCACCCTACCTGACACCCTAGACCCACTCCAATTTGCTTACCGCCACAGACGACGACAATAGGTCCACAGACTACGCAATCGCAATCACACTGCACACTGCCCTAACCCATCTGGACAAGAGGAATACCTATGTAAGAATGCTGTTCATCGATTACAGCTCAGCATTTAACACCATAGTACCCTCCAAACTCGTCATTAAGCTTGAGACCCTGGGTCTCGACCCCGCCCTGTGCAACTGGGTCCTGGGCTTTCTGACGGGCCACCCCCAGGTGGTGAGGGTAGGAAACAACATCTCCACCCCGCTGATCATCAACACTGGAGCTCCACAAGGGTGCGTTCTCAGCCCTCTCCTGTACTCCCTGTTCACCCATGACTGCGTGGCCATGCACGCCTCCAACTCAATCATCAAGTTTGCAGATGACACTACAGTGGTAGGCTTGACTACCAACAACGACGAGACGGCCTACAAGGAGGAGGTGAGGGCCCTCGGAGTGTGGTGTCAGGAAAACAACATCACACTCAACGTCAACAAAACAAAGGAGATGATCGTGGACTTCAGGAAACAGCAGAGGGAGCACCCCCCTATCCACATCGATGGGACAATAGTGGAGAGGGTGGAAAGTTGGAAGTTCCTCGGCGTACACATCACGGACAAACTGAAATGGTCCACCCACACAGACAGCGTGATGAAGAAGGCGCAACAGCCCCTCTTTAACCTCAGGAGGCTGAAGAAATTTGGCTTGTCACCAAAAACACTCACAACTTTTACAGATGCACAATCGAGAGCATCCTGTCAGGCTGTATCACCGCCTGGTACGGCAACTGCTCCACCCACAACCATAAGGCTCTCCAGAGGGTAGGGAGGTCTGCACAACGCATCACTGGGGGCAAACTACCTGCCCTCCAGGACACCTACACTACCCGATGCCACAGGAAGGCAGAAAAGATCATCAAGGACAACAACCACCCGAGCCACTGCCTGTTCACCCCGCTATCATCCAGAAGGCGAGGTCAGTACAGGTGCATCAAAGCTGGGACCGAGAGACTGAAACACAGCTTCTATCTCACGGCCATCAGACTGTTAAACAGCCATCACTAACATTGAGTGGCTGCTGCCAACATACTGACTCAAATCTCTAGCCACTTTAATAATAAAAAATTGGATGTAATAAATGTATCACTAGTCACTTTAAAAACAATGCCACTATATAATGTTTACATACCCTACATTACTCATCTCATATGTATATACTGTATCCTATACCATCTATTACATCTTGCCTATACCGTTCGGCCATCACTCATCCATATATTTATATGTACATATTCATATTCATTCTTTTACACTTGTGTGTATAAGGTAGTTGTGAAATTGTTAGATTACTTGTTAAATATTACTGCACGGTCGGAACTAGAAGCACAAGCATTTCGCTACACTCGCATTAACATCTGCTAACCATGTGTATGTGACCAATAAAATTTGATTTGATTGGACCTTTCAGCAGGAGAATAACCTAAAACACAAGGTCAAATCTACACTGGAGTTGCTTACCAAGAAGACAGTGAATGTTCCTGAGTGGCGAGTTACAGTTTTGACTTAAATCTATGGCAAGATCTGAAAATGGTTGTTTAGCAATGATCAACATATTTTGACAGAGCTTGAAGAATGTTGAAAATAATAATGGGCAAATGTTGCACAATCCAGGTGTGGAAAGCTCTGAGACTTACCCAGAAAGACTCACAGCTGCCAAAGGTGCTTCTACAAGTATTGACTCAGGGGTGTGACTGTGAATACTTATGTAAATTAGATATTTCTGTATTTAAATTTCAATAAATTTGAATTTAGGCTGTAACACAACTAAATTTGTAATAAGTCAAAGGGTATGAATACTTTCTCATTGAGCACTGGTAACTTTAATGTTTACATAATGTTTATTGTTGTGAAATCGTTTCTTTAGTTAGAAACAGATAAGGTTAGCATTCCTGCAACATTATTCTGCTGAAACGTAGTTTGATTTAACTACACTGAACAAAAATATAAACGCAACATGCAATAATTTCTACGATATTACTGAGTTACAGTTCATATAAGGAAATCAGTCAATGAAAATAAATGTATTAGGCCCTAATCTATGGATTTCACATGACTGGGAATACAGATATGCATATGTTGGTCACAGATACCTTAAGAAAATGAGGCGTGGCTCAGAAAACCATCTGGTGTGACCACCATTTGCCTCATGCAGCGCGACATATCTCCTTCACATAGAGTTGATCAGGCTGTTGATCAAGCTGTCTTCAATGGCTGTGCGAAGTTGCTGGATATTGGCGGGAACTGGAACACGCTGTTGTACACATCGATCCAGAGCATCCCAAACGTGCTCAATGGGTGAAATGTCTGGTGAGTATGTAGGCCATGGAAGAACTGGGACATTATCAGCTTCCAGGAATTGTGTCCAGATCATGCTGAAACATGAGGTGATGGCAACGGATGAATGGCACGACAATGGGCATCAGGATCTCGTCACGGTATCTCTGTGCATTCAAATTGCCATCGATAAAATGCAATTGTGTTTGTTGTCTGTAGCTTATACCTGCCCATACCATAACGCCACCGCCCCCATGGGGCGCAACACCATACACGCTGTCTGCCATCTGCCCAGTACAGTTGAAACCGGGATTCATCCGTGAAGAGCACACTTCTCCAGCATGCCAGTGGCCATTGAAGGTGAGCATTTGCCCACTGAAGTCGATTATATATTAATTTAAGGAGATGCGTCGTGCTGCATGACGCAAATGGTGATCACACCAGATACTGACTGGTTTTCTGATCCACGCCCCAACCTTTTTTTTAAGGGATCTGTGACCAACAGATGCATAGCTGTATTCCCAGTTATGTGAAATTCATAGAATAGGGCCTAATGACTTATTTCAATTTAATTATTTCCTTATATGAACTATTAACGCAGTAAAATCTTTTAAATTGTTGCATGTTGAGTTTATATTTTTGTTCAGTGTAACTACTGCTGTACATACCCTTTTCTACTTATATTCTGCCCATACTATCTATACACTTCACATATTTATATCCCGTACTCTGACATCACTGGTTCTGATATTTCTTAATCTCTTGTTTTTTCTCATTTTTTTCTTTTATTTTTGTTGGGATTATTTGTGTATTATTATTATACTGTTAGCCATTTACTGCACTGCTGGAGGTAGGAACAAAAGCAGTTCGCTGCACCTGCTTTAAAATCTGCTAATCTGTGTGTATTGCGACAATTAAACTTTGATTTGATACCTATTAGATAGACAGGTTACAAATGTTTTAACAATTTGCATTCAATTGCCCTTCCCTGTTACACACAACAAGCTTCCATTTCCTCTGTCACAAAGAGATTTAGGGCTGATTTAAGATGAAATTGTCAACCATGTTACAGTCAACCCTGTTACTTTATTTGGCACTTAATAGGCACTTAGTAAGGTTTTACAAACTGATTGAACCTCTTGAGATGGGAAAACGTGTTTTTTATTAAGTTTGAATTTTTTCATAACAGAATGTTTAAATTATCCATATAGGCATCGAAGTGGTGTAACAACCCACCTGAGTCTGTCCGAATGTAGCCTGTCACATTATTGAGTCTGTGAAATCACAAGGTGAGTCATTATAGCATGCCGCCAAGGGTGATGTCTAAGATTTGGACTGGGTTTGGGCACATGGGAGTTCAGAGATCAGTAAGGGACACTTGGGAGGCGTGCAACCTGCAAAAGAGATCGCATGGGCAGTATACCCCAGAAAGTGGATAGAGGGACCTGCTGCTCTCACACCAATGTTCTGTGACTGTGACCCTACTCAAAAACTACATAGCAGCTTGTGCTACTGACCTTGGTTTCTGGGTCAATACATTTGAGAAAAAATGAACCCCAACAGTGCAGTTATTTTGAGAGGTGAGTTGACTGTCCACCATAGGGGGGACTGACTGATTGATATGAGACGGTAGTGACTGTCTGTAGTAGAGGGTCTCACACTTACTAGACTTTTCACAAAAATACCCTCGGCTACACATATTACTGCAATGTAAACTTGTGAACTTGTCACGTCTCGAGTAGCGCATAGGCCGACTGTTGCCCCCCTCTAAGCAAGGCAGAGTAAACAGACTTGTCTCGTTGAGACAACACTCTTACAGTTAATACCAGAGCAATGTTTTTGAAACAGCTGAAATGTACAGACATTTTATTTATTTTTTTAAGACTTGTTTTATTTATTTTTGATTTTTTTACCTGAAATTGTAGTAAACTGTTACATTCTGAAACTGTCGCCGTAGCTTTAAATCTCCCCAGGGAATTACCATGGTTTACAGTCACAATTAGCTTTTACCTAATATAATGACTTCCATGATATTGATAAATTGAAGCCTGGTTTGTTCTAAGGTAACTTTAATACACTAGTTTAAGCCTAGCTATGGTTCAGCTAAACATCAGCATTCAGCTAACAGCCAGCACGTTGACGTGAGGATGCAGAAATTATGGTTAGCTAGTTAGCTAGCTTGCTAGTTAACGTTACCTAGCTGTGCAGCCTATATTATAATATGAATGACACTGTATGATAACGTTTTTACTGTACTTTTATATTCGTATTGGAGGGGTAAACGTTCATTATTTTTACTCTAACGTTACTTGATCCTGCATGTTGTTAGTTAGCTAGCTAGCGGGAGTTATCTGTTTATTGTCAGCTAATTTAATGTGTATGGACAAGAAAATAAAACCTTTAATTGTCTGCACATGCTTGTGAATTATTGTATTATTCAACAGTGTAATATGGTTTGGTTGCATTATTCAATAGTGTAATATGTTTTATAAGAAAAGTTGGTTGGATTGTTAAATAGTTTTTGCTTAATACTGTGATATTTACGGACAATTTGAGCTGCGGACCAAGAACGTAGCATTGCCAGCCACAACGAAAGGTAAGGCAAAGATGTCATATGAATTGAAAAGTAGAAATCTCTTTTGCCACTCCTCAGACTCTCCTTCATTTCTCGTAGTGGGAATAGGGCCTGTATGGTCTCACTGCAGGAGTCAGGTTGGCTATAGGGCCACACACACTCACACACATACACGCACCCAGTGTGTGAAAGGAACCATTAATGAATTGACAGACTTTTAAAAAGGAGAAGCTAAGGGCATTCTCTCTTGGTGTCGGGGGACTATTGAAAAGCAGTATGGGTAGGGGGGGCTCTTGTAAGGTTAAGTCTGGAGTCTAAACTGGGCCTGGGGACGTCCGCGCTGGGAAACAGCCACTCCTCTGAAAGAACGTCAGACAGGTAGAGAAAGAGTCCTGCTGGGGTTTTCAAGCCCTAAAACAAACAGAGGGGACTCAGGGAGCCATGCAACCCGCTGCACGTCCACCTAATTTAGCCCCGGAGCTGGGAGAACCGTGGGGCACAGAACTGGGCAGGAATGTACGGGTGGAACAATGGCCACCTTTAAATGTCACACGCGTTCTCTCCAAAAACAATGCCCGTGCAATTTGTATGACAGACCGACCTCCCAACGCAGACATTTAACCCCCTCTTTTCAGAGTGGAATGCCAGGAATCAGCCAGGCGATTGTGGGGCTCCTTTGACGGGAATCTCGGAGGGATGGTTGGGATCCTTTGATGCTTTTTCCCTGTTTATCCATGAGAGAAGGCACCATGAAAAGTTGGGGTGCGCTCGAAAGCGCCACTTGTGTGGGATCCATCTGTATGGCTGATCATAGGCTTTGTGCCATTGAGATGAAAAAGACACAGAATTAATTGCAATGGGTGATAAAAGAAATGTGTTAAATTAAATTAAAATCAAAGCCACAATGGGTGACTGGTAAAGGTTCCTTTGCCCCAGGTTCCTTTGTTCCTTTGCCCCACTTCTAGTGGCAACACTAGACGTGTCAAGAAAGAGGAACTGATTCAAGAAAGAGGAACTGATTTTAATGAGACTGTTATAGAATAAAGGCATGTATCTGTCATAAAAAGGTCCTGATTTCTTGAAAAACAAAGAGTACAATTCTTGATTTATGAAACTAGAATAAATCAGACCTACCATTGTAATAGACAGAACAAATTGCTCCCTCTCTTCCTCCGCCGGTCTCACTCTCTCCTCTGTCCCCTTTCCTCTCACCTTTTTTCCCCCTCCTATCTCTCACCCTTTCCCCGCATCTATATTTCTTCACCTCTTTCCCTCTCTTAAAAACACTGTGGCAGCCCATGACTTGAGCATCAGCATATTTGATCTCAGTCACATCCTGTGCCACTATTTTCCACCATCGGAAGACAAGTCATTCCTGGAATCAGCAATATATTTTGGTTCCTTTCTTGTTCAGATCCTGATGCACCAGCTGCTTTACTGGCTATGTTTGGTGCTGCAGGTGTAACATTGTCTTAGTTATGATGTTTTCTCTCTGATGTGTCTACTGTCAAAGGGAGTGTGGTCACGCTAATGCACAGGGTTGGGGTGGGCTGATGCTGGTAGTCTTAGTTTGGGGTGGAGGAGGGGGGTGGATAGTTATGGTTGTGTGTCTGGAGAGGTTGAAGGTGTTTTGTGTGTGTGTGTGTGTGTGTGTGTGTGTGTGTGTGTGTGTGTGTGTGTGTGTGTGTGTGTGTGTGTGTGTGTGTGTGTGTGAAAGCATCTGAGATATGGGAAATAAAAGACAGTTGCAGATACACAGAGTGCCACCATAACCCTCACCCTGCCCTCTCCCAGACTGCTTTGTGTACCTCAGCTGATTACCAGACAGGAAGTAACTATGGGGGACACAGATCAGCCAGGCCACTGGTGCCAATCATCACACTACAGTAAAAACATCATATTTTTCAGGACTGGGATCTTTAATCCTCCACTGAGAGAAAAGCACAAACCACAAAACAAAAGACCTGAATACTATACTACATGTATGTACCATACAAGGGCATGTTGTGTCACGCCTTGACTTTAGAGATCCTTTTAATTCTCTATTTGGTTAGGTTAGGGTGTGACTAGGGTGGGCAATCTATGTTTTCTATTTCTTTGTTGGCCTGGTATGGTTCCCAATCAGAGGCAGCTGTCTATCGTTGTCTCTGATTGGGGATCATACTTAGGCAGCCTTTTTCCACCTGTAGAGTGTGGGATCTTGTTTTTGTACTGTTGCTTTCCAGCCCTACAGAACTGTGCGTTTCATTTTGTATGTGTTGTTTTTTTCGGTGTCATCAATAAAATAAAGATGTACGCCTACCACGCTGCACCTTGGTCTACTCCTTCCATCGACGAGCGTAACATGTTGTCTAGCAAGAACGAGCTCAGGTACACCTTGTAACCGTGTCAATATACAGTACCAGTCAAAAGTTTGGACACACCTACTCCTTCCAGGGTTTTTCTATATTTTTACTATTTTCTACATTGTAGAATAATAGTAAATACATCAAAATAACACATATGGAATCATGTAGTAACCAAAAAAGTGTTAAACAAATCCAAATATATTTGAGATTCTTCAAAGTAGCCACCCTTTACCTTGATGACAGCTTTGCACACTCTTGGCATTCTCTCAACCAGCTTCATGAGTTAGTCACCTGGAATGCATTTCAATTTTTTATTTTATTTAACCTTTATTTAACTTGGCAAGTCAGTTAAGAACAAATTCTTATTTACAATGACGGCCTACAACGGCCAAAGGGACTGCAGTGACGCCTCTTGCACTGAGATGCAGTGCCTTAGACCGCTGCGCCACTCGGGAGCCCACAATTAACAGGTGTGCCTTGTTAAAAGTTAATTTGTGGAATTTCTTTCCTTCTTAATGCATTTGAGCCAATCAGTTGTGTTGTACAAGGTAGGGTTGGTATACAGAAGATAGCCCTATTTGGTTAAAGACCAAGTCCATATTATGGCAAGACCAACTCAAATAAGCAAAAAGAAACGACAGTCCATCCTTACTTTGAAAGTTTCTTCAAGTGCAGTTGCAAAAACCATCAAGCACTATGATGAAACTGGCTCTTCAGGAAAGGAAGACCCAGAGTTACCTCTGCTGCAGAAGATATGTTCATTCGAGTTAACTGCACTTCAGATTGCAGCCCAAATAAATGCTTCACAGAGTTCAAGTAACAGACACATCTCAACATCAATCGTTCAGAGGAGACTACGTGAATCAGGCCTTCATGGTGGAATTGCTGCAAAGAAACCACCACTTGCTTGGGCCAAGAAACACGAGCAATGGACATTAGACTGGTGGAAATCTGTCCTTTCGTCTGATGAGTCCAAATTTGTGATTTTTGGTTCTGCCGTGTCTGCCGTGTCTTTGTGAGACGCCGAGTAGGTGAACGGATAATCTCCGCATGTGTGGTTCCCACCGTGAAGCATGAAGGAGGAGGTCTGATGGTTTATTGTTTCAGTGGGGAAGAAAAAAATAGGAAAAACTCAAATACATGTGCTCCTTTGATTGGATTGACGGGTCGGAATTAGTGGCCTAGGTATGCATGGTGATGCATGGGAGGGACAGGGGTGAAAGGAGAGAAGAGGGTGGGGTGAAGGGGTGTAGTAGGGTCTGTGTAGAGGGTGGGGTGGACCCAAGGGGAGAGGGCCGGTAGGGGGGCTTCTGTTGGGCTCTGCCCAGGTCTCAGGCTTAGGGCCTCCTGCAGATTTGACTGACAGGGGGAGGTCCAACACCCTGGGGCACAACTACCATTTGATTATCTTTTTTCTTTCTTTTGTACCACTAATTAATTTACTATTTTTCCATTTTACTTCACAGTTTCAGAATCAACTGCTTTGGCATACAATGTCAAACTAAACGCGGCAGATCTCAAATGAAAAACAATGAGACAGAATAGCCAGAGAGAAGGAGAGATGGACAGAGAAGTCGACAGATAACTGTGCTGATGCAATGTTAGGTGGTTTGGTTGGCGTTTCTTCCTCTTGACGGCTGGGTGGGTTGGCAACAAGCCCCCAGTGTCCGGTCTGGGGCGTGAAGTCACTAGCTCTGCTGGTCAGCTACTACGTAGCAACCTAGCGGTGCCAAAAGCCCTTGTCTGCCCTAGAAAGCCTATGTAAATTACGATTGCCAGAACGCCCCCCCCCCCTAAAAAATGTAGATGACCGTTTTGGGCTCAAAATGTTGTTTTTTATAATCCCTACTGGGAATTATTTTAAAGTTCGCTACAAATCGAGATATTTAATTATATAGTGATCCATTCCGACTACTACATTTGTCGTCACACAGGACCACGTGCTGACACAGACCAATCATGGTCCGGGAGGCTACGAGGAGGTTCGCGCCCTCATGCACACATCTTTGCACGTGCACTTAAGGGGGTGTGGTGTGCTATCCAGATGACAGCGCGGAGTCAACGAGCCTGTCAAGTGGAGATGGAGGGGCTGACCAATGTCTACGGGGCTGACAGAGGATGACAGAGCAGAGAACAGAAGATGGTCATGGAGATGGAGGATTGTCCTCACACTATGTTCGAAATATCAATTTGGTATGCAATTATAATTGAATAGGTAAATTAAATATCAATTCCAAAACTACATCGTATGTCCAAGGTTATTTTTTATGATGACAAAATGATGCAGTTGCACAAATGATAAAGATAGTCTATAATCATATAAAAATAGAGATAAAATAATATAGTCCACTTTTTTCTCATGGGGTAATCCAATCTAGCCTAACCGAGTTGTGATCGGTTGTTGTGATGGTAGCCCATTAACTTTTTGTTTTCAGGTGGAATGATCATGGTCATATGATATCCAGACTAGATAAGGTACTCGCACGCACTTAACTTTAGTTATTTTGAGTCTGATTTTACAAAGAGAGTGACCGTGCCGGCATGTTCTGTATTTAACTGTACTAATCGTCACTCGAAAGAGTCTAATCTTCGTTGACTCTCTCCGGCAGGATGAAAATGACTACATCGACCATGATCCTTTGCTAGTTACGGCCACTTTCATCATGAACCTTAGCAATTTTTTGGTGCCGCTTAGCTCCATTCAGCAACATGGCGCGCTTCAAATTCAAATACTTCCGGCTTCATATGCCATCGGGAGTTTTCTTTAGGATGACGCCAGCGCTATCACTATCTGCTGGTTTTAATGTCTAATGGTTTGGCGTTGAGACAGGGGCGTAGCATGGTGGGGGTACTGAGGCACAGGGGCAGCTGTCAGGCCCGTTAAGCGGAGAGGCCCGTTAGCGAATCCCATGTTAATTAGTGTTGGGTAAACTAATTTGGTCCAATCAGGGTGGCGGGCCCTCAGCGAGTATGACCTCTGACCCCTGGTGACACAGGATACAATAGGGTTAAGGTCACACTCGCTGCCTGGCCCTTATTACTCTCCATTACTCACATTACTCACCACTCACTGGGCTGCTCTGCTGGGGCAGGAAGGGGGGGACAAACAGCACAGAAATACAATGAACCGGTTCTGTCCCTCCGAGCACTGCCCTGATGTAGGGTCAGACCACTCACTGATATTATAGCTGCTAAGGTCAAAGCCTCTCTCACCTGATGTGGGACAGGAGCCCCCTCCCTAAAACCCCTCAATCCCCAATCACCTCCCTGAGCTGCTACTACCACTCCATCCTGAAATCCTCACATAGCCCACCCCCATCTCTGTGGCCCCCAACCCTTCTCCCTTTCCTTCCCAGTCCGCTTCTCATCATTAGGACATGCTGGGTCTCTGCTGCCGTTTGGGTAGACTCATCAGCTGGCTGCATTATCTAAGGACCTGTGTGGAGGGGTCACACAAACTAACTTAGCTCCTGCTGGGAACTCAGCCAAACTAATATACACACACACAATCACACGGTCAAGCACAGAGGCACGCACATGTGCACATTGCCACAAGCATGCATGCACTCGCACAGGCACACGCGTGTTCTCCTGCTGGGAGACGATCCCAACAGTACCAACAATGTTAGCTCCAAATCAACAAGCTGACTGCACAGGGCGCTCCACCCCTTCCTAAGACCACCGCAAAAGCTCCACTTGTGGTAACCCATCCCCATTCTTAGCCACAACATCACTTTCAGTTTCCTAACAAAGAACTGGACAAAATCCTGGTCTAGGAATCTATTCAAACAAATGAAATGTTATGAGAATTATTTCTCAGTTAATAGGGGATTCTCCGATTTCCCCCCCCCCCCCTGGAAATTAAAAAGTAACCTATTTGAACCCGCTCGGAGTCAAAATACAGGAAATCTAAATGAAGTCTGAAAGTCAAACACATCAAAATGTAAACTTTGTGTCAAACACCATAAAGTCAATGTATGGACTTAGGGAGCAGCATTTCATCTATTCACCCTCTGGTCGCTGGCTCAGTGACTCAGTGTTCTAATGACATGTCCATTCTACATCGCTGTGGGTTAGTGGTGTTCGTTGGTGTCAGGCTGCACATTCTAAGCCACCAGCGTGGCTTTAGCATTTGGCTTGCATCACAAGTCACGACAAAAGTATACCATTTCCATGTGTATGACTTTCAGCTTACTACCTAAACCTTCTGAGAGATGGGCTACAAGGGAAACAGATGGACAATTTATCCTTCGCAGTATTGTAGCTTATGGCAAAATAAAAAATTGAAGCTTCATGCAAAATAAATACAGTTAAACGTATAGTTTAAAATGGTATGTGGCTATCTGACAGCAAAATAAAATGTTACATTTGACCTGACTCCAATCCTTTCGTTATTGCCAAAGATGTAAAGGACTGGCACCACTTCTGTGAAATTCAAAGAATCCCACACAAACCTATCCCATGAAAAGGAATACTCCAAACAAAACAAGTAAGTCACCATTTATTTAAACTAAGCCCTAGCCAATTACAGAAGAATAGGCTAAATAGTAGAGACGAACACAGACCCATGCAGGCGCTGGGAATGTAGAGGCATGGCGATGGACTCCAGGGGCAATTTAGCTATGCCCCCTGCCCCCCTCCTCCTCCCTCCTCTAGCCAAAAGAGGTTGTTATTTTGTTGCGCTTGACCCCCGGCATTGTGCCCACTGTGTATCTAGTTTGTAAAAAAGTGCTTTTATCTGCTCTCTAAATATGTCTGAGCTCAAAGGGTTATGATGCTTTTATATCACCCGGGAGGGGGACAATGGCAGGGGCTCGCCCTGACCCACCCCACACCCCCCTCTGCTCTCACACACACACACACACACACACACACACACACACACACACACACACACACACACACACACACACACACACATACACACACACACACACACACTGTCCCCAAGCCCCACCCCACCCCCCAATACCCCCCTCTTGGCCCTTTTGGCTTCTGTTTGTGTCCCCTCTGTCTGAGGTCACCAGGACAGCACCAGGGCATTCCACACACAGCCCCTCTACTCTGCTCTGCTCAGCCAGCTGGAACGGAACAGAACGGCCCGCCAACATGTATTGAAAACACAAAACACCATCCAGTCTCGCTATAGTAACGGCTATCCTCTAACTAACAACAGCTCAACATTACATTTCAGATTATGCCGATTATGAGCAAAGTGGATTTCTATAATGGATTACAACAATAGACTATGCCATTTAGCAGACTCTTTTATCCAAAGAGACTTACAGTCATCGTGCATATATTTTACATATGGGTGGTCCCGGTAATAGAACCCACTATCAAATAGAACAACACATCACAGCAAAACTCCCCTATCTGACCTAAATAACTCATATGCATATGTATCTGTACTGATGTATGTATGTTTACAACTGATAGATGCTACTGAATGTAACTTAAATATATGAACATGGAAATGTAATATATGAACGTATTTGGATGGAGGCCTAAAGTAATGGGTCTCTCTGTTTTTCTCAGTGTTGTGTCAGTAGGACCTGTTTTGGTTCTGTTGTACTTATTAAACATTTGTGTAGTTCAGTCCTTGAGCTATTCTTGTCTATTGACATTCTGTTTTATGTCATGCTGCATGTTTTGTGTGGACCCCAGGAAGAGTAGCTGCTGCTTCGGGAACAGCTAATGGGGATCCTAATAAAATACGAAATACTTTCCGCGCGCTGCAAGTGCCAAGCTCTACCAACTGAGCTTTTTCCACATTTTGTTAGGTTACAGTCTTATTCTAAAATTGATTAAATTGTTGTTGTTTTCCTCATCAATCTACACACAATACCCCATAATGACAAAGCTAAAAAAGGTTTTTAGAAACGTTTGCACATTTATATAAAAAAAAATGAAAAACGGAAATATACATTTACATAAGTATTCAGACCCTTTACTCAGTACTTTGTTGAAGCACCTTTGGCAGCGATTACAGACTTGAGTATTCTTTGGTATGACGCTACAAGCTTGGCACACCTGTATTGGGGAGTTTATCTCATTCTTCTCTGCAGATCCTCTCAAGCTCTGTCAGGTTGGATGGGAAGCGTCGCTGCACAGCTATTTTCAGGTCTCTCCAGAGATGTTCGATCGGGCTCTGGTTGGGCCACTCAAGGACATTCAGAGACTTGTCTTAAAGCCACTCCTGCGTTGTCTTGGCTGTGTGCTTAGGGTCGTTGTCCTGTTGGAAGGTGAACCTTCGCCCCAGTCTGAGGTCCTGTGTGCTCTGGAGCAGGTTTTCATCAAGGATCTCTCTATAGTTTGCTTCATTTATCTTTCCCTCGATCCTGACTAGTCTCCGAGTCCCTGCCGCTGAAAAACACCATGCTTCATCTTAGGGATGGTGCCAGGTTCCCTCCAGAAGTGACGCTTGGCATTCAGGCCAAAGAGCTCAATCTTGGTTTCATCAGACCAGAGAATCTTGTTTCTCATGGTCTGAGAGTCCTTTAGGTACCTTTTGGCAAACTCCAAGCAGGCTGTCATGTGCCTTTTATTCAGGAGTTGCTTCCGTCTAGCCACTCTACCATAAAGGCCTGATTGGTGGAGTGCTGCAGAGATGGTTGTCCTTCTGGAAGGTTCTCCCATCTCCACAGAGGAACTCTGGAGCTCTGTCAGAGTGACCATCGGGTCCATGGTCACCTCCCTGACCAAGGCCCTTCTCCCCCCGATTGCTCATTCGGCCAGGTGGCCAGCTCTAGGAAGAGTCTTGGTGGTTCCAAACCATTTAAGAATGATGGAGGCCGATGTGTTCTTGGGGACCTTCAATGCTGCAGAAATGTTTTGGTACCCTTCCCCAGATCTGTGCCTCGACACAATCCTGTCTCGGAGCTCTACGGACAATTCCTTTGACCTCAAGGCTTGGTTTTTGCTCTGACAAACCATTTCTGTGCACGGGGCATTATCATGCTGAAACAGGAAAGGTCCTTCCCTAAAACTGTTGCCACCAAGTTGGAAGCACAGAACCATCTAGAATGTGACTGTATGCTGTAGCATTAAGATTTCCCTTCACTGGAACTAAGGGGCCTAGCCCGAACCATGAAAAACAGCCCCAGACCATTATTCCTCCTCCACCAAACTTTACAGTTGGCACTATGCATTAGGACAGGTAGCGTTCTTCTGGCATCAGCCAAACCCAGAGTTGTCCGTTAGACTGCCAGATGGTGAAGCGTGATTCATCACTCCAGAGAACGCGTTTCCACTGCTCCAGTGTCCAATTTCATGATGCTCCCGAAGAACAGTTATTGTGCTGACTTTGCTTCCCGAGGCTGTTTGGAACTCAGTAGGGAGGGTTGCAACCGAGGACAGACAGTTTTTACACGCTTCAGCCCTCGGCGGTCCTGTTCTGTGAGCTTGTTTGGCCTACCACTTCGTGGCTGAACTATTGTTGCTCCTAGACGTTTCAACTTCACAATAACAGCACTTGACCTGGGAAGCTCTATCAGGGCAGAAATTTGACAAACTGACTTTTTGGAAAGGTGGCATCCTATGACGGTGCCACAATGAAAGCCACTGAGCTCTTCAGTAAGGCCATTCTAGTGCCAATGTATGTCTATGGAGATTGCATGGCTGTGTACTCGATTTTATACACCTGTCAGCAGCGGGTATGGCTGAAATAGCCAAATACACTAATTTCATGTTCACTGGGCGGTTGTATCATTGACCCAATGTATGCTATGATGTAGACCACAAGTAGTGTTGTTTCCATTCTGTACATTGAACAGCAGACCTTGTCTCTCAGGTAGAGCAAGTGAACGCGAGGAACACCTGTATGAGGTGTTGTGTAATGAGAGGCCTGTGAGATGTGTGTTTGTGAGGTACGTATGAATTGTGCGCATGGGTGTGTGTTTGAAGTAGCTTAGGAGTGTGTAAATTTGAGGTACCATATGTCTGTGGCTGTCAGGTGTGTATGTGAGATGTGAGTTATGTACGTAAATGTGTATGTGTGTGTGTGTGTGTGTGTGTGTGTGTGTGTGTGTGTGTGTGTGTGTGTGTGTGTGTGTGTGTGTGTGTGTGTGTGTGTGTGTGTGTGTGTGTGTAATGAGTGGTTCAGAGGAGCTGTGATTATTCTCGCCTCCTGCAGTGCGGGTCCTCCGGCTCTGTGGGCCCTAGAGAAAGCGCCCTGTATTTAGCGTGTGGGAACGCACATTCTGCCCCTTATCGCTGCATTGTTGCAGTCTCTCTCTTTTCTTCTCTTTTTTTAACTAATTGAATTCTTGACTCCTGAGCCACAGGCCCAGCCTGAGAGAGACGAAAGAGAAAGACATGAATTTCAGGCTTTTTCTTGCGGTTGAGTGGGGCAGAGCAGTGGGGGTGAAATTGGAGTGGGGGGGCTGGAGGGGGCGTCTCCCTGTACTTTGATACTAGAGGTCAGAGGTCAGCCTCCCTCCGTGGTGAGAAAGTGGCGAATCGGGGCGGTTTATCCAACAATCATTTTCTTTGGAAACTTTCAAAGGCATTGCCCCTGCAACATCTTTGTAGTTGTGCTTGAGGAATTCTAGACAAAACAAACCCCGAAAAAGCGCCCCTTTCTCACCTCTCCTCAGGGTAGCTTCTCCCTCCAGTGGCTTCCAGCCCCCTCTCCTTTACGAGTGGTCAGTGTAAACCCCCCTCCCTCCCCCACCCCCTAGTCTTCCCGACATACATTGTGTGCCTGCATTTTGGCGCTGAGAAATGGATTGATCTCATTGGCTCTTTGACACTGAGCGTCAAACCCTAATTGGTTCTTTGGAGTAGTCTGTTATTGGCAATCCCTTGCTGCTCACCCTGTAACACATGCACACAGGTGATTCTCTGGGTGTGTGAGTGACAGCTTTTGTGGTGACTCTCTCGTGGACACACAGTTATCTGATTAACTGATTAACACCAGAGTTCCAATCAATCAATTTATCAAATTGTATTTGTATGGCGGAAGTTTTTGAAATAAGCCTATATTTGTGACAAAGTGTCAGACTTAAACCCACAATGAAAAAGCCAAGGTGACAATGGCAAGAATTCCCTAGATGGGATAAACCTAGCTGTCATTACATTGATCCTAGACCATTTCCTTACTCTTCCTACAGAGCAATACAGCAGCAGTAAACAGCACCATAACGCAATGCAACAACATATGGTAGGAAATCCAATCAGCTGTGACGCCATGCTCTCTCCCGTTGAATAGTGACCTGCCTCGGCAGCTCCAGCACCCAAGACTCAACCTGTTCGTTCTTGTTGGCCCAAGCCTGTCAGGAAACACCTCAGTCAACTATTAACCACCTGCCCGCTTCTTTATAATTCAAAAGCACATCACCAAGAGTGGAAAGAGAGGGTGAGAAAGGGAAAGAGAGAGGAAAAGAGAAAGACAGAGACAGAGAGCGAGAAGACCAGTAACTGAACCCATTTTCACCCTCATCCTCTGTAACTAATACAGCAAGTCCTCATATCTAATGTGTAGTCTTGGTACGGGGTTGGGGAGTAGGTCTGTCCCTGACCATGTCAGAGTCAAGTCCAAGACCCGATTCGACCCCTTTTACTCAATTGCTGATCGATGACAGAAAACCTCTTGGACATGGACCCAACAGAGCCCAGGCCTATTCCAGTAACCATGTGCCATATGAGGTGGGCCTCTGGACACATACAGTATCCCACAGCGTGGTGTGGAAAGATACACTTGATTGAGAAAAGCAATCTGAGAGAAAAGGCCAGGGCCAGATTTACTGCTGGGATCAATCTCGTCCAGCGCAGGCAGGGACAACACGGAGCCGCATCAGCCTTGGCATTTCACTGCGGCCACAATACACCTCTCTGTAATCCTCTAACAGACCTTGAGGTGATATTCACTGTAAAACGAGCGAGAGGGAGATGGAAAACGAGGGACACCCGAGAGAGGAAGATTACACAGAGAAAGGGGGAGCGGGGAGGATGAAGAGAGGGAGAGGGAAACATTTCAAAGCCCCCAGCCTGAACACTAGGGTCAATATAAAAAGAGCAGTGGCAGTGTAGCGGAGCGGAGGGATGACCATTGGGTAATAGCAGTATAGTAGTGGTACTATTGACCACAGAAGTGGATATGACCATTGTTGGTTAGCATACACTCAATAGCATGACAGCATAACAGATACTGTGGGAAAGCAGCTCTAGAGGAGTAGTGAAGCTACAGTACGGTAGCATCGCTACAGCAAGGCATAGCCACGTTAGCAATAGTATGGCAACCCCCTGTCTCCTGCTGCCCCCTCTCTCTCTACTCTTTAGATTCCTTCATTTTATTTATTTATTTAACCTTTATTTAACTAGGCAAGTCAGTTAAGAACAAATTGTTATTTACAATGACGGCCTACCCCGGCCAAACCTAACCCAGACGATGTTGGTCCAATTGTGCGCCGCTCTATGGGACTCCCAATCACGGCCGGTTGTGATACAGCCTGGAATCAAACCAGGGTCTGTAGTGACATCTCTAGCACTGAGATGCAGTGCCTTAGACCGCTGCGTCACTCGGGAGCAGGGACAATTACATTTACAACACAAGGGGCTCCCTCTCTCTCCCTTTCCCTACAACACCAAATCAAAAACATGGCGCAACCACCCCGTCGCTTTCGACTGTCCTTTAAAACAAGATTAAACAAACTTTAAATTCCATGGTTAAACCGTGTCATGCCACACAGTTGGAAGAGTGGAAAGCTGTACAATATAGAGTTGGTTATCATATTTATTTTGAGTCATTTCCTTATTGACAAGACCTGTGTCATGCAATCATTTAAAATGTATTGGCGGTAGCATCACATCACTGACTCTGGCTATGACATCTCTCTCCTTGTATCCCCCTAGCTCCAGGAGTGATCAGTTTGAAGGGGTAGGTGAGTTTATAGGTTTATCAGTGAGTTGACACCTTGATTCCAAGGGGCCTTTTAATTAACCAGGTCATTGGCCAGTGTGTGGAAGGAGCAGATCCATTATCAGGGGGCAGCAGGCTGAGGCACGGCTGCTATTTCGACCAGCAAATTGGAGAATTAATGAAGTGGATAATCGCCCCGTACTCTCAGAGCTGACGTCCTGGCTGAGCAGACAAGGCCACCGGGGCTCAGCGTGAGTGTGTGTCAGTGTGAGAGTAATATATACTGAAGGAGTGTGTATGACAGAGAGAGCGAGTGAGTTCATATTGTCCGTGACCCTGTCTGTGTGTTTCTAAAATAAAAGTGTGTTTGTGAAGTTGAGTTTCTATACTGAATGAATGTATGGCTGAGGGGACAGGGGTCAATGAGCAGACACAGCCAGTCTCACTACAGTATCACAGTCTTCCAGGTCTACCCCATTTCTATTCCAGTCAATGAATGGAAATGGAATGCATGAATCTGAACAATCCACCCAGAAGATGATGGGTGTCTCTGATCGCCTAAATTGAACAGAGTTGACCCAGGGCCTGTTAGCCGAGGGGAGCTGCCCCCTGTGATCGTGACTCATGGTGTTTCCACTCTGCTGCGGCTTTAAGGCCAGTTTGACGGATCAGCTGCCTGCCGGTCTGGGGCAAGTGGTGAAGCAGGGATACTGTTACAACCTTGTGCGTCTGTGTGTCATTAAGGGTGTCTGTTTCTGTGTGTGTGTGTGTGTGTGTGTGTGTGTGTGTGTGTGTGTGTGTGTGTGTGTGTGTGTGTGTGTGTGTGTGTGCGCGCGCGCGCGCGCATGTGTGTGTGTGTGTGTGTGTGTGTGTGTGTGTGTGTGTGTGTGTGTGTGTGTGTGTGTGTGTGTGTGTGTGTGTGTGTGAGCAACATTAAGTGTGTGGGTGTGTACATGGCTGAGCAATCAAAGGGCCTATGAAGGCAACCCCGCTTTGCCTTGATATCCTGTTTTTTCACCTCTCTCGATCCCTCTTTCACTGTTCCCCAGACCACCTGAGGGAAATAAATATCGTCCTATGCAGTAAAAGAGGACAATGAACCCACTGCTAGGGTTCATCTAGCCCCAACCTCGACCATCACCTAAACCCAAATTGGTGGCTGACAATTGTTCACATAACAAAGGCATTACCGAAGCCAGGGTGTTGTACTGGACCATGGGGGTTGTCCTGGTGGGGCAGGACTCTCATATATGATGTTAGTGTAGCTGTCCGACTATTTTGGAACATTCTAGGCATGTACGTACCTTTGTGTGGAACTAATAGCCACAGACCACACCTTGTCATTCATGGGGATAGTGCCTCCGGGGCAGTTGGAAGACAAAGCCCAAATCTAAAAGAAAACATTAGGAAAATACACACATTAAAACCATTGTAAATGCGATAAAACCATAGTTGTCTGTGGTTGACAGTTAATTTGCTAATATGCCACAGGGTGGAACACAGAGTTTCTGATGGCAATTTATTCGCCTAGCTTGCATTTGACACACACTCTTGGGTTGCCACCCAATGGGACACTCCAGTAGAGCTCTGTCAGCCAGTCGCATTTTAAAGAAACTGACACATTATGTGCTAGCATACTAGTGTGTCTTACCCGGGCTGTTCTGTCTCTGGAGCCGCAGACCATCAGTCCTCCTATGCAGCCCAGGCAGTTCACCTTCTGCTTGTGACCGGAGTACTCTACAGAGAACCCATTCCTCCTGTGGTGCGCCAGGATCTTACCATCACTGAAAGAGACAGATAATGGTTCATCATAACAGACGTGAGTGTGCTTCTATGGCCGTGGGTCTGCAGTAGTGATGATGCTTCTATTTTTTTTGTTAGTCTAAATATGTTCACAGCAGGAATGGCATATGAGTACTGAAGCAAAATGCTGGACTGAACTTCAACCACTGATAATATTCCTTCCAGGGGTTTGGGTCAAGGTGATTACTGCTCGTTACCTTCCTCCACTAACGAGGTGTACACTACGATGTCTGCAGCCTGAGACAGACACAGCACATCCCCATCGAGGCTGTATCCATGGCAACAAGCTGTGGTGGGAACACACAATCGAAACATTTGTTTTTCTACACCTCGCTTCAGACTTCACGGATTGAGGTGACACGGTGACTAAAAGGAGATAATGATCCTCCCTTTAGTTGAAACCTTGTCAATTGCACAACCAGAAGGGAACACTTTTTAAAGTAATCTAAGGATGGACAGTAAGCCAACCATTGACTCTCTGGATAGGGCATAGCAGTACTCCTAATGAGCTTCTCAGCCCCAACATCGAGAACTATAAGCTATTCAGCAACCATTTTCCAAAGACATTAACACCTAAATATCTAATACCATTTACTTGTATACAGCTTTATGAAAACAAACTAACAATAACTCGACAGGAACTCATTGTCAATTATTTCTCCCTAACCCTTCACCTGCCAATCCCTGTCGTGTGTTCAGTTGGGCTAGAGATGAGATGGATGAGGATAACTTCTGAATCTACACTATGTCACCATGAGGCCAAAACTCACAAACACACTCACTTAATCCTCCATTTGAGCATGACTTCCTTTCTGCAGAACCCATGGCTCCAGTTCTGAGATACCTTCACTCTGTCCTTCAGCGGGATGTGGAGATACCTGTGACACGGACAGTGATGTGATAACACAATTATAACCCCCGAAGAATAAAAAATAAATATAACCTCCGAACAGACGACGCTCACAAACAATTCCCCAAAAGGCATTGAATTACAGCATTATATGATATGAATATCACATGGCATAGTGGGACACCTCAAACAGAACCATATTGTTCATACGCATGTTGCAATTAGGATCTAGAGGGGATAAAGGCAGCTAGAAAGATACCAGACTGGTCGGACTTCAACTCAACAATATCATCCAGGTCTGGGTTCCCAAAAGCATCGTAGCAATAAGATCATCATAATTCCATTTAAACTAAATGGACGAAAGATTATCTTAGTGCTACAACGTTTTTGGGAAAACCCAGTACAGAATAGTAGCATATGTATTCACATGTGTTCAGGAGGCTGTGCCAGAGGGGGTGGATACGGGCTGGAGGAAACAGCCTGCTCCTCTCACAGAGCTGAGGGATGTGGTATCCTGTAGCTCTCAGCAGGAATGCCAAGTTCATTTACACTGGCGTTAGGCTGCATCTCAAAGGAGACCCATGGTTTGATTAGAGTGGCTGTCACTGTGGCACATGGAGCTGTGCTGGGGGAAGAGGCAGTGATGCCAGAATGGCTCAGGTCCAATTCACAATGTTAGGTTCTCTAGACCAGTCAGTTAGACTCCACAGCAGCAAGTGGGAAGAAATAGGCTATTTCTTACAATGAATGTATCATGAAATACAGTGTCGTCATGTCAACGTGACTACAATCATTGACCGAGTATTTTATTCTCAGCATTATGTAGCAGCATGACTGTGCGCAATAAGGAATGTGTTATTATGCAGCTATAACTGATTTATAAACGCTGTTAGTTATATCTATAGCATGTAACCACGAGGCTATCTGCATACATTTTTACAAAGAAACAGAAACGTATTCCTGGGGCACCATACTGAAGCATTGTAGCCCATGCACTACATGCTACAGTGTTGCATAATTTTGCATCAAGGACAGCGGTGTGACTGACAACTGAATGTAGCAAGACGGGAAAATGTGTAAACAACACTTGGGAAGTCATGATGCTTACTTATCATGAAACGACCACTGTAGCCTACTGTACGAATAACAAATGTATTTCTTACACATCTGCTTCTTGTCATGACATTCCAGTGTTTATGAACTCTTTCTCTATCTTCCTCCATACTGCGTCCCGATTAGCAAAATGGTAAATAGTTTTGCAAACTTGAGAAAGACGACTCAAAGACTTGTATTCCAAATATGACATGATGTGGTAGAGCACATCATCTGGTAACTGGAATAAGAACATTTTAAGTTCTTATTGAAGAAGGTTTCTCTTTTCCGTTAAAGTGTTGCCCTGTATATTTCTCTAGGAGGTGTATTGCCTCTTCTGTGGTAGTAAAAAAAAAGTTTTAATAATAGCGGTAAACAGTATTCCATGTTTTCAGAGCCCGTGAATAGAGAAGACACAAGAAGCCATTCCAAAACAGTAACAGCAGATCACGCGATGACGTCGTGCAACGTAATGACGTCATACACCTATAACCTGTTGCTGTCAGGGAACATGTATAACGTAGCAGGCGTGAAAGAAACGCATGAAACTAGATCACCTACGTACTGGTTTTGACGAGAAGGGAAAAAAACTGTCGGGGGAAGTTCTGTTCTGCATGTTCAACCAATCCAGTAAATGTTAATGAGGAGTTAAGGATGGAGTGTTGCCTTGTTTAACGTCCAAAGGAAGTCCTATCAAAGGCTCTTTCCAATTCCTCTGAAAACCGGAACAAATGGCTGTTGGGGACATAGCAAAGGCTAGGGTATATGAAATTAAATGTCTCACTCTCCAATTACTATATTGCTTGTATTTGCAACAGTATAAGCAACAGTGACATGTATTGCTTTGCTATACTGTGGCATTTTGAGGTGTTGAAAACCTACACACACATTCCACAGTGCTCTATAGCTAATTTCAACAACTGCTGTAATTGTTGGTTTTATTCTGCAGCTTTATTTACTAACTCTGAGTTTAAGCTCGTCATTGCTTGGCCAGGTGGCCTCTTTGGCTGTTTCTCCTTGTCTTTACTGTTTTCTATTGGCTATTCTGGCATGGGCATGAGTTCCCCGGCAGCAGACATGCTTGTGGAATGCCCCTCAGTCCTTCTGAGGGGCTGAGGCATATTGACTGACCCAGTCTCTCTGATGTTTTTGTTGTGGGGTTTTTTGTATAGCGAGCTTCTTGTCATTGCTGGCGGACCCCCATCTTGTCAGTATTTAAAGCTGTCATTGTCTGACATGTTTTTCTATTACAGCCACAATGGGCCCATTTGATCAAGGGTTATGGTATGTGATAGGCTGTTTGATCAGAGGTCATGGTGTGTGATTGGCAGAAATGCAGCTTCTAGGTGGCGGTTTCTATTCAGACCAAAGTGGCAGCGTAACCTTAACTCATTCCGCGTTGTGACTGTGTTGCTCATAGAGAGGTGACGTAACTGAGACCAAGTTCCTTGCAACAACTGGATGGCGACCAGGTCAAACCATTATAGGACCATAGGGACCACATCCTACATCAACATTATGATTTAGAAAACATTGTGATTTTTAAAAACAATATAATTGACTCTGTATGTATCTGACGAATACAGTTTCTAAACAGAAAGCACCTGCGGTTCTTGGGATGATGCCAACTGTGAAATACTAGAATACTGTGAAAAAGAGTACTGTGGAAAGGGCCTTATAATGCAAGGACAATGGTTTCAAAAATGTTTCAAAGTGTTTTATTTTCTTTGGACAAGTTTGTATGCATTGTAAATCATGTGAAAACCACATATGTTAAATCTATCTGCATGCAAAATATTGCTCCTTTTCACCTGCTGTTCTAAGGAATCTATGTCTTGAATTTAAGGTTATTCACCAAAAGCAATAAGTACCAAAAGTTGAACAGTGTTGAAATTACTACTAATATCAATCATTCAACTGTCGTAAAGCTTAACAGTTTAGTGTCACTAGCATCAATTTGTGCACATTCACATCATGAGGGTGCTCTAGCCTTCAGTTACAACAGGCAGCCCCAAAAGTCTTTGATCAGCTGTGCATAACGGCACATCATTGAAATATGCAGATTGTTTCTTAGAGACGTGTCTTCTGTTGAAAGCTGCACACACTGAAAGGCCATGTCCCAAACACTGGGACGTCTAAAAAAATCATTTATGGTCGGGTTTCCAGCTGAACTGACATGGCTAAAAGGAAATGAAGAGGTTGGGAGGAGAGAGCTGGGGAGCAGAGGGGTACGCGGGGGGGGGTATTCCCTTTTGATCTTTTTAAGGCAGAGAGGGGGGACTCTCCCTGAGCAGGCAAACACATTTAACTGGTAATTGTTCAGATCATTCTGACAATCAGTCTTGGAAATGCATGGACAAACAAAAGTTTACAGCTCCAATTGGAAAAGTCAACAGGTCTCCCGTAAGGCCCGTATAAACAATGAAACGTATGAGTTGGAGCTCCACTTTGATCAGTGTTTGCGTTTCAATTATCCAGCTTGGTTTGGCTGCTGGCTCTTCCCTAACATTGAAGGAAGAATAAGGACATGGAGTTAAGGGGATCTCTGTCACTTGGAAGGAAAATCAATACAACTAGTATTCTAGGCTCTAAGAATGAAATGAAGAAAATGGGAGTTAACTGTGCACTATTTCTGGACAGTGTCAAACACACAGAAACCTCAAACCCACTTGGTCATTGATTGCTGCTTATTGTGGTTTTCCTGTTGTTTTTTGTTATATTCTCTATATTGAGAAAAGTAGATGGTAAACACACCTGAGACCTCAGTATGAGTCTCCTGATCAGGAAGATAATAAAGGAAAGTTTGTGGTATTTGATCTCACACAAAAGTCAGTTTAACTAAGGCAGTTTGTCCAGGATAGTATTTTACTTTTTTAAAATTAAGATATATTTAGATGTTATGAGGGTTTTTTGATCAGGGCAGTTTGCATCAGTTTGCATCAGTTCTGCTTAGGGAGGCAGGGTCGTGCTCCCTGCTCACCCCTGCTATTCTACTGTCTCAGCGGGGGGGGGGGGGGGGGGGGGGCTAAATTGCTCCCTAAGCAAATGAAGAGGGTAGTTCTTGTTTATCTGGGGTTAAGGACGATGGTTGTGGCTCAATAAAAAACGAAAGAAAGCAATTTTACCCCCTGTTTCTGCAGCAGAATTGCTCTGCATTTGCAAGGCATCACAGGCTACACAGAAGGTGCGACTTTTCCCACAACTTGCTCTTTCCCCAGTGTCCATTGGGGCTTTCGAGTCATAGGACCAACACAGAGCTGTAACGGAGTGGGCAGACTAGGGAGTCACTACAGAGAGCCCAGGGGGACAGAAACCCTGTTAATCCATCATGGAAGGACTCAATCAGATTAATGTCAAGTTTTGTGAATAGACCTTTTAATTCAGTCTTCAAGTATGGAAGAGCATTTCAACTCCTAAGCACTGACTTAACAATTAAGATGTGAGGTTAGATACGTTAATAGATACGGTAAGACATAGTAAGGAGTAAGAAAGGGGGCGTGGGGGGGTAAAATCATGACCATAGAATAAAAAAGGCATTTGGGATAATGATCCTCCCCAAGACAACAGAATTCAGTCAACATCGAAATATAGTTGTATGTACAGAATGATATACAGTAAATCTTAGACATAAATGCTCTGGACTTTCAAATAAGGGACATTACCAATTCAAATCTACAATGAACAGACTCCTTGAAGTATAAGTTGCCAGTGAAGCCTGCCATGCTGCTCTTCACTGAGTTCCATAATTAGACTTTGCTCTGCCATACAGAGGGCAGAAGGCCTTACTATGCCTTAAGTAGAACACACACCAGAACGATGGACGGCCGAGTGCAACCGAGTGCCTCTAACCAGAATATCGGACGTCATTTTCTGTTCATTTTTCGAAGATTCTACACCCTCGGCAGGTGGTCCCTGTAACACACAATGGCCATATCAAGAGACTGAATAGCTGCCTGCTGCGCTTGGCTGCCCCTCATTCTGATATGTGTGGGGTTTTACAGAGATGCATCACCGGGTCTTGTTCTGCCATGCAGAGCTGCATCAAGAGACCCTTCTGGAGCAAGATAGTTCTGCTTAGTCTGATATGGGGGAGCAAGAGAAGCAGAAGGGTTCAGAAGACATCTTGGAAAGAAATGAATCCCTGGAGACACTGTGGCCAAGGAGTTGTCAGAACCCAACCTCCCTCACTCAGCACAGCTCTCCACCCATGAGGACACTGTCCACAAACAAACACACACACACCGGGGCTGTCCAATCAGATTATAAACACACACAACGGGGCTGTCCAATCAGATTAAGCCCTGAGGTGTTAAAGGAGTGAGATGAAAGGAAAACAGCCGTCTGCACACAAAGCGACACAGACAGTTACTGAACCTGGAGAAACCAAAGCCTTAAACAAACACATTGCTATCATCTCTGAGACAGTTACTGAACCTGGAGAAACCAAAGCCTTAAACAAACAGATTGATATCATCTCTGGAGGACCAAGCAGAAGAAGACCAACACACTTTTCTATATGCTAAAGGTCTCCAACATCAGTGACCTGCTGTAGTCTTACACTGCTTGCTATAGACTGCTGCTTGGCCTTCTAGGGGGCTAAGAGTAGCATTTCAAACAGAGCAAAGCAGGAGGTAATCTATTCCCAACTCTTTATCAAACTTTACAGATCAATATTTTTCTACTGCATGGTTGGAGGACAAAAACATTTCCCACTTTAAAGTTGACATTTCTAAGATCAACTCAGAGAAACGACAAATAGAAAGACATCTCTATTAATAACAGAGTTCAAGGGTTTCTAGATGTATGCATAAAGGGTTTGAAGGCTGGGAAGGGATGACCTGTGTTATGTATCATCAGAATGCTTATGTGATCCAAGTGACCTGTGCATGTGCGCGTGGAGTGACTTAAGCCATCTCCAGTGTGTGCTTAATGACACTTCCACTTCCCAAGGCGGTTCAATGAGTGTACAACAACCACTTAACAAACAAGAGTTTAATATCAGTATTCTAATGTACATTTATTACACATTTTAAATAAATATCCCATCATTAAAATTATTTGCACACATCCTCAAATAAAAATAGATTTATATATGTATAAAAACAGACAAACAAAAGGGCAACAAAATCAAAGGGAGTTTCCTACATGTCGATACATTTTACACCTCTAATTTAGTTATAACTATAGCAAGAAACCTGTGATTATCAATGTAGCTGCCACATTTTCCATTGTGTATACTTAAAGCTCTATTTGCTTTAACTGTGTTTGTCTGTATAGAATTCCAGAAGTAGCAAGGGCACACCACAGTGTTCAAAACAGAGGTGCCGTGGCTGTGTGTAAGACTGAATGCGACATTACCCAATACTGAGCTCCTGAACGCAGCAGTTATGCTTTGTGTGTGTGTGTGGGTGTACTGTATGTGTCTCTGAACGCAGCATATTCTGGCAGTGCGGTCGATCAGGGCCCTTCAAGTCTCTTGGAGCAGCAAGTGTGAGTCCAAAAAACTCTGAACCGTCAAACAAAAGTAAAAACACAACCTAAAATACAGAGATGATAAAAAGTCCACGCTCTACGAAAAAAGTCAGCACCCCAAATGTCTGATGAGTTATGTGCATCTAAAAACAACTTAACACAGGTCAGTACTAAAAGTCTCAAGTACAAAAATATACTTCTTATTTGTTTCTGTTTTCTTTACTTTCTGATTTTTTTTTTTTAACTACATGTTAGGTATAGTAATGTTCAGTACAAAAAAAATGTCTCTAGAGGTTTTGGACAGAGGAGTTCATTGGAGCTTCAGTCAGTGTCTTTTCCTCCTCCTCTTTCTCTCCCTCTCTGCCCCCCCTCAGTGTTCGGCTGAGAAGCGTGTGCGTTTAGTCCTGGGGCTGAAGGGGTAGTGGACGAAGTCAAAGGGCTTGTGCTGGGCCGGATGGGTGGGATGGGATCCCAGAGGCAATCGTTTCATAAAATGGACCTCGCGTTGGTGCTGCCGCGTTCGCGAGCCTTTCCGTGGGCGTCCACGTCTGGTGAAACCCATGTACCAGCCCTCGTAGCGTGCGTTCCTCAGCGCCGTGTAGTTATTCTCCAGGACAATCTCTGAGAAGATGCAGTCGTGGCCTTGCCCATTTCTCTGTGGAAGACAAACACACACACCAGGTCAGTCTGAGGTTCTGAAGGAGCTTTCGATGAAGATTTACAGATGGAAAATATCAGACGTATGAAGGCTACCCTGAACAGTATGTCCCTGCACACACACACACAAATACACATGCGTGCAGCCCTCCCCACACACATGAAGCATATGCTACAGCCATTACAGGCCCAGATCAGAGAGAGGGGATGACAGTAAGCGATGAGTCTCCCCCCTCAGTAAACACAGAGACGCAGGCAGTGCACCAAGGACCACTCACGGGTCAGCAGCCTAAGACACCATCATAGGAGAAATACCTCAGGAGTTCAAATTCTTTATCAGCTTCATGTGTGGATAAACTAGACTAGTCTCCCTTCGGTACAATCAAATACATGGTTGACTAGCATCCATTCTATCTATCTCTACGTTTTGAGAAATGGTCCGACAGGGTGGATTTTTTATTTTCCTGCTGGCTTCGACAGTGAGAGAGAATGGAGTTTGTGCTCTTGTATTGTGAGCAGTAGCTAGGCCCTGCGTCCTCCCACAACCCATCCAGCCCAAACTCCACTGGTCTGTGACACGTCACACACCGGCAACACTAACTTAGCTCAACGAGCTCAACCTAAATGGACAAAATGGGCTGTTAAAAATAAATCTAGCATTTATGCAGCCAGCAAGCAAGTGCAACATACACAAATATACACATACAGTCATTTAAACACACACACACACACACACACACACAGGCTGTTGCTGGGCCGGTATGGCAGAGAGAGGCAGCTCAGGGCAGATGGTGCACCTGGCAGGGTTCTGTAGGGGGGGGCGGAGATGGCAGCCCTGTTTATTAGCCAGCACAGCGAGAGAGGAGCAGAGACACCCTCAGACCCACAACACGTTTCACAGAGGAGGAGACTTCCAACAACATACAACGACTCTAACCCCTCTCACATGCAGAACCTACCAGAGGTGGACAGTTCTGGAGCCTAGCTATAGAGAACCAACAAACAGAACCACAGCCACACTGAACGATGGTAAGAACTGTTGCAGAGTGGCCATACAAATCCACTGGTCTTAGAACCCCCAAACAGAACTACAATATAATCAAACAGCGGAACCACAGCCGAAGAACCTCGAAAACCAAGCCAATGGAAAATGATCATAACCCTCACTGCAGTGCTCAGAGGAACTGTTCTCTCTACCTTTCCGATCAGCTTCCCCCTCTTGTTCATGCAGATGTAGAGTCCTGTCTCTGCTCCTTTGATCCGCACGCGACTTCCAAACGTGTCTGTCTCTACGACGAGTTTGGCTGAGGAAACAAAGGAGTTTTATTATCAACCAGGCGTTGCCACTATTAGTAATGGCACGTTGCTCGAAGACATAGTTTGGTTGATTCAGTTTATATTTTTATACGAGCAAATTCTATATATCATCAGACACACACACACACACACACACACACACAGAAAACCTGTGGGGACCATTCCTGAGGATTTACGCAAGCTTAAATTCTTGCAGAATGACAAAAACATGTGTACCTCAATTCTTTGAAAACTGAAGAGGCCATCCTGGAAGGACTATCAACTTTATTTATTTTTTTACATTTTTTAAATTTCTACTCACTTCACACATAAGCACCACATTCATAGATCACACTTGGAATCAGAAGAAAGAAAACACATAAATAGAAGTGTGTTCAATGGTTTATCTATGTGTCTATGTGTACTGTAAGTCTCACAGCTGCTTCTATGGTTGTAAAATAAGGTGTGGGTTTATCAAACTAAAATTTGCTTATCTATTATGTTGTTGCCTTCCACGGAGGTACACAATGCCTACCTAGCCATTATAAATCAACTTTTCATAGGCTTACAAACCGTTATTATTCCCACCCCCCTACCTACATGACGATGACACACACATTCATAGACCAACATTGGCAGAAATAAATAACCCATGGTGCATCTGAAGGTTTTACTGCTCAGCATCTATTCTTGTTAAACAGATCAAAATTCAACAAATAGGACTACTGACATTTCAAAATGTTAACCCCTTGTATGTGTCTTATTAGAGATTCCAACCCCTCTTTGATTCATGCACACTGTGGTCATTGAGTTACAGTTATTATCAGATGGTTGGACTAAATAATAAACGCCTCATGCAAGCCACAGCTGCAGACCCACACATACAAGCTGCTACCAGGGTAAAGGTGGCACAGGCACAGGTGACCGGAGCACCTCCACACCCCCTGGTGCAAACCACAAACACACACACTCAATAAACCACATTAGACAGGGCCTACAGCAGGATACACACAGAGCCTAAGGTCCAGTTTGCTGCCAAATTATATGTAATTCTAAAACCATTTAATGGCAATAAAATAAAATAAACATTTTATTTTAAAATAGAAATTCCAAGTTTGAACAAAATATCCATCTTTGTGAATATGCAAAGATAATAGATAAATGTAGCCTGGCTGTCCAGGGGAAACTGTGCGTAAAATGCAAGCGGGCTAGTTGGAAATTCAGCGCAGTCTATTTTTCTTATAAAGCTGGTCAGAGTAAAGAGAGAGAGAGCTATGCAGGAAATGTTCAGAATGTTAAGGTAAAATTATTTATAATCGCTCTTCCAGACATGAGTTTCTCTGGAGAATCACCTACAGCACAATATTCAATCCAATTTAAATTTGAGGTCCGCGGCCTCTTCTCAAACATACCTGATAGATACAGTGGCGTGTTACTTAACGTAAAAAAAGAGAGAAAAACTACCTCTGTTTAATTAATTTAGTCGCTTTATAAGTATTAGGTTACTAACCTCCCACTGGGCATAGATGTCAGTTCAATGTCTAGTTTGTATTTAGGCCTACATTTTGTTGAGTTGTCACCGTGAAATCAACAAAAATGTCACCATGTCATTGGATTTATGTTTAAAGTTGGGTGAAAAATATATGAAATGCCCTTACATTGATACGTTTTTCACGTTGATTCAACGTCATCACATTGATTTTTGGGGATGAAATGATGATTCAACCAGTTTTTACCCAGTGGGTTCTTACACATGATTGTAATACAAAGAAAATGGGCCTTTAGACCCTATATGCCTATAGGCATAGCCCAACACTGTTATAGCCATAGGGCCTACGTTTATTTTAGTAAGTTAGTTTAGAGTTTTAAACTTAGTGCATTTTGGCTAGTTAAAACTGAGAAAAAGTGTGAGGAATTTGAAACAGGTCCACAAAGTGTGTATATTGGGCTTACCGTATATGTCTCCATCGTCTGCCATGGCGTTGATCTTCTTGTTGGGCAGAACCTGCACGTGCTTCCCGCTGGTTCGGCTGTAAAGCTGGTAGGTCCGAATTAACCTGCGGCTCACACGGTCCGTCACCTTGCTCTGTTCGCTTACATGCTGCGTGAAATTAGGCGAGGACTGATTGGTTACCTGTCAGAAATTAAATGTCATCACAATCAGTATTTGAAAAAAATGGCTTCAAAGTAAGCTAATTACAGCTGCCTATGTTTTAAGCAATAATATCCTAATTTTGCTCTAAAACCAAAAGAAGCCAATTTGGAAATATGTTTCCAATTTTATTTAGGCCTACTTGCCATTATAGGCTATAGGCCTAATAACGCATCACTTGATAAAATGCAATAGACCATAATGATTTAATCTTAATGCAAAGGCCAACAGTTCCTTAAATTATGTATGCATAATTTTTAACGTAGGAAAACCTTGAAATGAAAAAGTGGTCGCAAGGTGCAACAGCTTGTGCGTAAAAGTGAGTGTAGGCATATAGCGTGGTGTTAGATAGATACTAAACATGTCTAAAATATCAAATAGGCTATACATAATAAATGTTTAATATTTCACTCACAATAAAATGGAGCAAGTGGGCATATTAATGATTATCTTAAACGTTTCCCTATTTGACACTTAGCCATACGCCCTCGTGTCTGTTTCAAGGGACGACAGCTAAGGAACAATGACGGAAACTTCTGCAATATTGCAATATTTGAACCCCAAGAGATTTTTCAGACTTGCCTTTCCCCACGCGATGCCCCTTCTGTGCCCACGCATCCTGCGCGAGGGAAGTATGTTCGCAAGATACATGCCAAGCTGTGACGCGGGCGGCATGCAACGCGCCCGCTGCCCCTTGCGCCTTGGGACCCAGCTGATATGTTATATCACAAACGATATGACGATCCATCATCTCTCTCTCCCTCACTGCTCGCTATTATTACCCCGTGCTTTCAGTCACAGAAACCATATGTTTTAACAATTTACATTTGATGTTCTACGAATTTTCAAGATGCTAAAATAACGACATGTCGTCCAAGGAGATTTAAAGTTTTATCCAATAATGAATAAATCCACTGAGACTGAACAGTTTGTAAATTATTTGTAAATGAATCGAAAACGCGTGAGATATTTAAAATCATAATCAATCATAAAAAGAAATGTTATATTTCAAATCATGCATATGGACATACCTGAGCATAGTAGCAGAATGCAAAGAAGTGTAGGAACCTGAAAAAGAGAAACATAAATGAGTTATTATACATTAGGGCACGTAAATCACACATTAATCAACAGAAGGAGAATTGAGAGTTGCAGGAAATACTCACAGATAACTCAACTGGGATGGGAGGCGTCTCATGTTGATTGTGTTGATTGTTCCTTCGATAAATGCAGCTGACAGGGCTTGCAGTGTTCCAAAAACGAGGTTATTTGGTAAAGATAAGCTTTGTGAAACACTGGTTTCGGTTGCAATCCTCGCTCTTCAAAGACTTCATTAAAATCCCAAACGACCAAGGCTGGAGGACGCGGTAATTGTTTGTCTTTGTAAAAAATGGGCTACATTTCACGTCAAATAAATGTCCATAGCCTGTTTTGAAAAGACTGACGCTCACGAATTATCGTCAACCTTGACAGTAAAATGCGAAACTGAAAATGATCATTGATAACAATGATGAATGATTATTGATAAGTGTCTGTCTGTTGGTCAGGCGGCCCTCTAGTTTACCAACGTTTAAGTGCACTTAGAAAAGGTGCGTTCAAGTTTTGGCAAAAGCGCTGGTGGGTTTTCTAATAATAAGGATACAAATGCAAAAGCAAACAAGGTCATCCTATGCCAATGGAGATGACAGTTCATTCGCTGTAATATTTATCTCTTTGTAATTCCTTCAGAGAATCCTCAGTAGCTATCTTCCAGTTTAGCCGGTTGTAGAGAGTTTATATATCGGGGTTCTCGGTGGTGGATAACGTGCGCGTCCCTTGCGTTCAGAGCGGGTGATGTTGCCTCATTGATCGGTAGTGCAGGACTGGCGACTCTCCAGTCTCCCCTCCTCTCCTCCCATCGCAGGCTCCAATGTCAACCCCTTGTTCGCACTCACACCCCTGGTTAAAATGGAAGGACGATCTGCGAGGAACAAGCCCCCTTTTTCTGCAGAACAAAAGCCACCCCCCTCCCCCTGCATTTAAAACATATATTCACCTGAGGAAAAGTCAACACTTGCGGGGAGAAGCAGGAGGAGTCTTACATACCCAGTGCGCAATGACGCTTCTGCGCCGAATTACCGAAGGAATTAATGAAATAAAAAAAGAGTTAACGGAACGTTCCTGGTAATTTATCCTATATTAAAATCTATTCCAAATTGAAAGAGAAAAATTCAAACTCAAATTTGCAATCTATTTTAGTACAATGGCCGCATGTCATCAATGCAAATGATTTTGCTATAGTTTACAGCTACAAACTTGATTATACCTATAGATTTGTTCGATTTTTTGTTTTAAGGATGAAACAGATGTGTCACTGGGATGAGTGCAGACTTGTAAAATGCGTATCTTGTGTATTGCCTGAGAAAAGTGAGAGACTGACATAATAACAGGATTACAGGCGATTAGCGTTTTTAAAACACCCCCTCCCTGCATTTGATAAAGGGAGATGCATTAATCTCCAGTAGCCTACTTCAAGATAGAATCCATAATTGAAACAATAACAAAGCGTACTCCCCACCCCTGTATCACCAAAAAGCTAAAGGATTTAGCTGGAGAAATCGAACTACTCTCACATTCATAGTCAGAGCTATGGATGCAAGGACTGTATAATTTTGTATAAATGTATAATTTTAACCATGTTTTGAGGCTATACAGTGTTTGTTTACATTTACGCTGTTTACAGAAATTGGAGTAAAACAAGTTTATATTTTGGGTTCTGATGGGGTACGACAGTTGAACAAAGCTCATGGGCCATTTATAAGTTATATTCTTTAAGAAGCAATGGGTATATATCATTAATAGAAACACAAATAACCCCCCCATGCTAAACCCCCCTGGTATTGTAATGGTGAGTGGTAAGCATGCCCTGGGGGTATGATATTTGTTCTTCTGTAACTTTCTCACTCATCATTATTCACGACTCAGAGAAGAGAACCAGGGTAGATAAACAAACATAAGGGTACATGTATATCTTTGCAAAATGGGACCTTACATTCAACTGAAACAATAGCCTATTGATTAACCTATCCAATTGATCATTCACTGTCCCGAATGCAACAGACTTCTTAAACGAAAACTTACTTAATTATGAGAGAGACCAGACAGAACAATTTATTAATGAGTTGTGTGAGAGGACATTCTCACCTCGAATGGGTGAATGGGCCATTGGAGGGGACATGTCTTCAAATGAATCAGTCAATTATTTTATTTTGGTTAAGAGACTTATCAAAGCCCCCTTACATGCAGACTCCACCCCACCCTTTATTATATGGGACCTAGAACATGCTCATCACCAAGAAGACCATCTGGTTAATTGATTGTCTGCAATTAATTAGGCTGTGGTCCAGCAAGCACAGACTTTCTGGTGGTCGGATCCAGAGTTTAGTTTCAGCCACGTGATGGTCAGACAGACACGCAAAGGCATGCCACTCATTTTAATATTTGATTGACATCATTTGAAGTTTATCTTTTAAATGAATGTGTAGGACCTACCCTAACTTTACTGACTGGCTTACCACACCCCCCGCAGTGCGGTTTGTGGGCCCCCTGGAGGTCGCCCCCCATCCCCAGATATCATATGAGCACGTCATAAGCCATGACACACACACAAAAAATTGAATTACAGGAAATGAGCTTTAAAACTGCAAATGCAAACTGTCTATACCCCCGGCTATTGTCCCATTTTTGTAATTTATATTATGAAAAAAAACTTATTTACTTATTTAACTTATTTAATTGTACTGGTGTCTAATATTGTTATTTAGCCTATGCGTTGTCTGTTCTGATTAGTTATTTGTCAAACCAATGAACAGACTGAATAGGCCAGAAATTATTTGGACTACATAGATACTACAAATGCATCAATCCATCTCTCAATCATGCGTCTCATCTCATGCAAGTGAGTGCCTACTAACCTTTTTAAGCACACAATAATGGATGGACGCAGTACTCTGTCACTGACAAATCACACGATCAATTGTCCTTGTCACCCTGCCCGCAGTTACTCATCTGAACCACTAGAGGGCACCGTGTCTGTCTAATACTCTATTACATTGGTACAAGAAAGAACGATTATGTTAGTAAACGCCAGACATTTACACTATATTGAACTAAAGCAATCTTTAGTTCCTAAAATCTCCCTAACAAATGGTCAGCAAGATTATACAGAGTTGAGTTGAGTTTATTTTAGTTTTACAGGGACAGTGCACATTAATCAATGTTTCAGTAAAAGTGCCGGTTTTAGCCAGCCGGGCTAATTTTCAACTGCAGTCCCTGGGCAGGTTATTAAAAACAATTACAATATAGACAACCATTGAGCAGTGAGCACACGCAGAGCAACATAGGACAAGCAAGACATAGCATACAGACATAGCATACAGACAGAGCAACATAGAACAAAAAGCAGCAAGACAGAGATGTAATGACTATTAAAATGAAAGGGTGTATGTATTTGATGATCTCTCATTGATGGCAATTTAACAATGCTGAACTTTATTCATTTGTGAGTAGTAGGCCTAGGTCTTGAACTGTCGAGCTTCTCGTTGCTAGTTGGTTTGTATTTATGTTTCCTTCCCACTCTACCATTAGCATTGTCTACTTGTTCTCTCTATCTGTGTGTGTGTGATGAGCGGCAGGTAGCTGCCACTCTGCAGCCCGGCACAAGGCCTGCCTGCCCTCCCCTTAACCCCAGGAGCCCCACATCTATCAGCAACTCTGTGGGGGTCCCCCACCACCCACCACCCTCCTTCCCCCCACCCCTCTCTCTCTCCCTCTTCCCATCTCTCTCCCCGTTCATTCTCTCTCCCACTACACCTCTATTCCTCCATTGCTATCCCTATTCACTCTCCTCCCATTACCTCTCTCCCTCACCTTCACCCTCACTCTCCCCACAGCCTATTTTTCCCTCCCTCTCTCTCCTCCCTCCCTGTCTCTGCTCCCTCAAGCACTCTCCTCCCTCCTTCTCCCACTACCTCTACTTTCCTTTCCATATCTTCCCTCACTTAAAGTTGACGTGTTACTATAAGATCAGAAATATGTCAAACACACCTTCCCTCAGTTTTTCTTACAAAGATCAACACCACATTCACCCAAGAGAAACTAGACACTTGCTAAATATCACGTCAGCTCTCTTCTCGTAAGAAATTGAGACAAAGCATAAACTCCATTAAAACTTAAATATTGATGAGACTATTTATAAAATGACAGAGGATAAATATATTCCGGGCTGGTAGACTGGGGTAGCAGATAATAAATCCATGTTTTATCATTGTGGCCAATCAGGGGTACTAAATGTTCCCCAGAGTCATCCGAAGTCATAATATGCATTGCAGCCCTTTTGTCAGTCATACCTGCCTTCTGGCATTCTGCAGTGTCCCAAACCTTAGTATCATAGTTAAAAACTAATAAGCTATAGTAATAGAGGATCCGCTCTAGGATAACAGTGCCACAGAACAGGTCTAAAACACACAAAGCTAAATCAGAAATGTGGAAAAAGAGTTCAATATCAACATTAAAGTAACTTTTTCACAACATCTACTCTGAAGTTGCCTAAATACCTGCAGTCACCCAGCCCCAGTGACTTTCTCAGGCATCTTGCTCCTTAGGTGTGCTTTTCAACTGTTTATCCATCTGGAGAGAGAGGAGAGCGAGAGGTCTCTCCCTGGCATGTACTTATTTAGAGCCCCCGACAGCAGCTCCATTCCCAGTCTCAAAGCCAGGGGTGCTTTCATAGCCCCGTTGGGTTCACCCAGGTATGTGTTTTCACTGAACACATGCTAGTAATACCTATTCCATATGAGCGCCCAGCAACACCATGGTTTTAGCATCTAGCCTGCCCTTTGTTTCAAGACTCCCTCGTCATGCCAATAGAAATGGGGTACGAACCAGACAAACAAACCATAATAATACAAGAGGTGCTCTGTCTCAGCTCGCCAAACTGTGCCCTAGATTAGTCTATTCCTAGTCTATTTTTATATTATATGCTCTATTCCACTCAATTTCTATGCCGTTTCATTGTTTACTCAGTTTTTGTGAGGTCTGTGGTCTCTGAGAAGGTAAAGAATTTGTGGTGTTAAGGTGTGCTGTAGCTGAACAGTAGGAGGTACCAGACAGAAGGTGACCTCTGACCCCTGATTATACGGCACTCTATCACACACACTTCTAATTACACGCACAGACCCACACACACTCTCAAGGCAGGTAGCCTAGGTTACAGCCTTGGGGCAGCAACTGAAAGGTCGCTGGTTCGAATACCCGAACCGACAAGGTGAAAAATCTGTCGATGTGCCTTTGAGCAAGGTACTTAACCCATAATTTGCTCCAGGTGGTGCCGTACTACTATGGCGAACTCTGTCAAACAACAAATTTCACTGCACCTATCCAGTGTATATGACCATAAAAACACATTTTACACTGCCCTCTGACACACACTCCCCAGGCCCCCCTGTATATTGGCTCCTACCCTCACCGTAACCTCACTTCTTCTGACCCAGCCATGCAAGGTCACACTCAGCGAGGCAAAAGGACATGCTCTCTACAGTTCTGCCCCTCTGTCATACATGTAGTATTCGGTTCATGCAAGTATCACACCTATCGCACGTGTGGCCGTGAGTTCTATCATGTTTCATATGAATAATGTTCAGTTCACATGTTTTACACACCTTCAGCACTCAGGTCAAGCATGTTTCACAGGTGGTGGCTAAGAAGCCTAGCATGTTTCACAGGTGGTGGCTAAGAAGCCTAGCATGTTTCACAGGTGGTGGCTAAGAAGCCTAGCATGTTTCACAGGTGGTGGCTAAGAAGCCTAGCATGTTTCACAGGTGGTGGCTAAGAAGCCTAGCATGTTTCACAGGTGGTGGCTAAGAAGCCTAGCATGTTTCACAACATGAGCATTCAGGACCACTCCATGTCTCAGACACACAAGCTTCGCATTGTTCACCCGGTCAGGTCGGCATTTGGTGGTGGGACATGGGAGTGATGAGTTTGGATGCCCTACAAGCATTGCCATGTTCAAAGCGCATCCACACAGGTCCCTGTGCGTCTTTAGGCTGCTTTTCACATCTTTCCTTTGCTAACAACATCCATGCTGCTACAAGCGCAACAGACACATGGTTCTTAGGCAGTAAAATACCTGGCAACTTGCCGCTGCTGAGAATTAGAGGGGCTGAGTGAGTGAAAGTCTGAGAGCCGCTGCAAGGACCAGACTCAGCTTTACAAGCACACAGACACAGACACAGAGAGACACAGGGAGACGGACAGCCAGACACAGAGACACAGACATGGAGAGACACAAACACAAAGACACAGAGAGACACAAACACAGAGAGACTGACAGACAGACACACAGACACAAACACGGAGAGACACAAACACAGACACAGACACGGAGAGACACAAACACAGAGACAGAGAGACACAAACACAGAGACACAGAGAGACACAAATACAGAGACACAGAGACACAAACACAGAGACACAGAGAGACACAAACACAGAGAGACTGACAGACAGACACAGACACGGAGAGACACAAATACAGAGACACAGAGAGACACACACACAGAGACACAGAGAGACACACACACACACACACAGTCCTTATCCCCTGGGCTGAGTCGGGACCTAAAAACCATATGCCATAGGAAGGAGAGCGAGCGAAGGAGTGAGGTAGACGGGGCAAGGAAGGAGAGTCCAGCCTTTATGTGGAACGGACAAAAGCACGGGAAATTGTTCCCACCAGTTGGCAAATTGCGTCACACAGGACTGCGTGGGTTTAAGGCCTGGAGCGGCGGAAACCCGATGGGCTCTAGTGGTGCTCATAGTGTGAGGTCGGGGAAGAGTATTCCAGTGATTCAAATCACAAATGTGTCTTAAGTTCCCCATTCGGACTACTGACCCTCCATGCTAGTGGCCTGGCTGTGTGTGTGAGAGAGTGGGAATACATCTCTATGGATAGGTCTCTTTGGATGCCTAACCAGAGGTTGCTCTGTGAGGTGTGTATGTGGGGGGTTAACAAAGAGTTTATGGAGTTTCTCTCTGCCTTGCTTGTCTGTGTTTTTCAATTATGCGCAAGCAAACACACTCGCGCACACACACAAACCACACACAAGATATAGAGCATAAAGTGATGACGCTTCAGAAGTCCCAAGCATACATGTGAGAATCATACACAAGGCTACCATCTCAAACCACTGTGAATGATATATTCAACAAGCCACAGAGAATGCAGTATAGCGACATCCTCTGATAATAATGCAATTTAATATTCATATTTTCTAATGGAACAAGAATTGATGGTAACCCTGTCTGCCCTGTCGATGGACGATGTGTGTCAAATTCAATTGAGCCAGATGAACACAGTGTCCGGTAGAGAGAGCAACACCCCGTCAGCTCACCTTTCTGTTAATAGGTAGTGTCAGTTATCCACCGAAGGAGATTATTTCGATAACGAGACTCATTCATTACTCAATGTGTTATCTGACCGATAACTTCTCAGATACCTCACTGAAGGTAAAGCCCTTTTTACATCAGCCGATGTCACAAAGTGCTATACAAGAAACCCATCCTGAATCCCCAAACAGCAAGCAATGCAGATGTAGAAGCACGGTGGCTAGGAAAAACTCCCTAGAAAGACAGGAACCTACGAAGAAACCTAGAGAGGAACCAGGCTCTGAGGGGTGGCCAGTCCTCTTCTGGTTGTGCCGGGTGGAGATTATACCAGTACATGGCCATTAAGGCCAGATTGTTCTTCAAGATGCTCAAACATTCATAGATGACCAGCAGGGTCAAATAATAATCACAGTGGTTGTAGCGGGTGCACCAGGTCCGTACCTCAGGAATAAATGTCAGTTGGCTTTTCATAGCAGAGCATTCAGAGGTCGAGACAGCAGATGCGGTGAGAGAGAGAGAGCGACAAAAACAGCAGGTCCGGGACAAGGTAGCACGTCCAGTGAACAGGTCAGGGTTCCATAGCCGCAGGCAGAACAGTTGAAACTGGAGCAGCAGCACGGCCAGGTGGACTGGGGACAGCCAGGAGTCATCAGGCCAGGTAGTCCTGAGGCATGGTCCTAGGGCTCAGGTCCTACGGGAGGGGAGGGAGACAGAAAGAATTAGAGGGAGAACACTTAAAATCTCTCTCTCATAACGTGATCTCATAAAAATCCCCAAAGTAACATTGTTAACTGTTTAACAAAGCCAATAAACATGAAGGGATGAAAGAGAGGAGGAAGGGAGTAGAGGGGATGCCACGTCCATCTGTTGTCTCAGCCTACTCCTAGCCAATCCCCCTACTCCACCCAATATCATACCATATCATATCCTCTCCTCCCCATCCCTCCTTGTCCTCTTATCGCTTCTCCTTTCCTCTCTTATATGTTGTTTGGTAATGCATTGGTAATGCCTGGCACTTCTCAAATGTATCTAATTGAGATGGAATTGACCCCAACCCCGAACTCTGGAATAGAGCCACAGTTAACACCCTAGATTCCCTCCCCCAGAGCTGAATTAACATTCCCACCATGACAATGACATTATAGGTTTCCCTAACTGGTCTGAGGTCAGTGCAGTGACAGTGTTCACGTTCCTGGAGAGGCCAGGGCACCATATGGCTGAGTGGAGGAGCATGTGTGACGTCTCTGACAGACGCCGGACACGCTGCATTCCTCTACGGCAGGGGAGACGTACCCAAAATGTCACAGAGGGGCAATGTGGACAGTCATCGATGTGCAACTAATAGAATATATAGATCACAGGAGGTTGGTGCCCCCTTAATTGGGGAGGATGGGCTTGTGGTAACGGCTGGAGCGGAATAGTATGGAATACGTCGAACACATGGTTTGATGCCATTCCATTTGCGCAGTTCCACCGCTTATTATGATCCGTCCTCCCCTCAGCAACCTCCACTGCTAAAGATAGTTATTTTCACTCTCTCTGCTACAGAGAGACCGCAATTTATATCAGCCCGGGACAGCACGCAATGTCACACGCAAGAGTTAATATGGGCAGCAATCATGGAAATAAAGACTGAAATTGGTCGTGTCTAGTCATAAAGTAGGCTCTAATTGGTCAACGACCAATGCTTCCTATGCTTTACCAATATTCTCTCCCTATGCTTAACAGTATCACCGTTTCCAGACTACTGCATGACACCTATCACTACCTTTTCTAGGAGCACTCGGAGAATACTGTACCTCATGACCTGTCTGTGCACTCACGGAAACAGCCAGAGAAGGAGTGAAAGAAGGAGTGTGAGGGCGGGAGAGCAATAAGTCAAGTGAGGAAGGGAGGGGGGTTAAGTAGAGTGAGTGAGTGACAGAGCAGGGAAGTAGGTAGAAAGGGAGGGAAAGAGGGATCTGCGAGCAAGTGAGGGAATAAATGGAAAAAGCAGAGGGGAGCAGGGTCTTGCAGGAATTTGGAGGGAGAGGGTTAGTTGAAAAGAGAGACACAGCGTGTTGAGAGCTGTTGTGTTTCAGTGGTCCCCTTCAAAGGGAAAGGCCTGATGTCTTTACCATGCGCTGCAGGACTGCAGGTTAGGGCCAGTGGGGCTGGGGCTTAGGCAGTCTGAAACCCCACACAGCCTGCAGCCTACACAGTCACACTCTACATGAACCTGCACAGAGCAGGCATAAGGTATGCATTGGGGCTCAATAAGGATGAAATCATTTTTCGTGGAGATTGCTGCGGTGCTACGCTGAACTGAGCTGCGCTACTCTAGACCTTAGGGAGGTCTGCATGGCGGACATGCATGCACTCTCACAAACACATACACGCACGCACGCACACTCAGACACACACCCACGAACTGCTGTCCCTTGGAGGTCTACTGTCAGGCCCTTCTCCACCCACTTCCTCTAAAAGCACGTAATATAGTGTTGTCGTGGCAACGTAATGTTACAGACAAGCTGGGGAACGAATCATGGATTCCACCCGGCAGGCTACACGCCTGTAATGCCCACAGGGGCTGACCTATGACTTGAGAGGGCTGTAGTGACCCTGTGGGCAGGGGGCCAAAGGGGCGGAGGGTTCAAGGTCCCAAAAGTGGTTGGGTTGTGGGTCGGGTATACAACTACAACCACTGCATTAGATCAGACTTGATTTACCCAGTAGGCTACTAGAGAAATAACAGATATGCATATTCTATTGGATCTGGGCTTAAATTGAAAATCAATTAGGAAACTGAAAGACGTAGTTTCTGATTTGCACAGTGCCTTCAGGAAGTATTCATACCCCTTGACTTATTACACATTTTGTTGTGATACAGCCTGAATGGATTCAATTCATATTTTTTTCTCACCCATCTACACACAATACCCCATAATGACAAAGTGAAAACGTGTTTTTGAATTTTTTGCACATTTATTGAAAATTAAATACAGAAATATTTCATTTACATAAGTATTCACACCACTGAGTCAATTATAGCTTTGAATCGTCTTGGTTATGTCTGTATCAGCTTTGCACATCTGGATTTGGGGATTTTCGCCCATTCTTCCTTGCAGATTTTCTTCAAGCTCTGTCAAGTTAGATGGGGAGCAGCGGTGAACAGCAATCTTCAAATCTTTCCACAGATTTTCAATGGGATTCAAGTCTGGGCTTTGGCTGGGCCAGTCAAGGACTTTGACATTCCTGTTCTGAAGCCTTTCCAACGTTGCTTTGGCTGTAGGTTTGGGGTCATTGTCCTGTTGGAATATAAATCTTCACCCCAGTCTAAAGTTGTTTTCACTCTGAAGATGTTTCTAATCAAGGATTTGCCTGTTTTTGTCTCCATTCATTGTTCCCCTCTATCCTTACCAGTCTCCAAGTCCCAGCCGCTGAAAAGCATCCCCATAGCATGATGCTGCCACCCACATGCTTCATGGTAGAGATGGTGTTAGACAGGTGGTGAGCTGTGCCTGGTTTATAGCACTTTGCATTCGGGCCAAAGAGTTAAATTTTTGTCACATCAGACCACAGAATCTTTTGCCTTATGATCTCAGAGTCTTTCTGCAAACTCTAGGCATGCTGTTATGCGTCTTTTACTCAGGAGTTGCTTCTGTCTGGCCACTCTCCCAAAAAGCCCAGATTGGTGAAGTGCTGTACAGACTGTTGTCCTTCTGGCAGGTTCTCCCATCTCTGTAGTTCTGTCAGAGTGGTCATTGGGTTCTTGGTCACCTCCCTGACCAAGGTCCCTCTTGCCAGGTTGCTCAGTTTGGTTGGACTGCCTGCTCTAGGCATTCTGGGTAGTTCCATATTTGTTCCATTTCCCAATGATGGAGTCCACTGTGCTCTTGGAAACTTTCAACACTCTAGAAATGGCTTTATACCCTTCCCCAGATATATGCCTCATCCAAATTCTCTCTCGGAGATCTACGGACAGTTCCTTGGACTTCATGGTATAGTTTCTGCTCTGACATGCACTGTCAACTGTGAGACCTTACAGTATATAGACGGGTGTGTTGTTTCTAAATCAATTAAGTTGTAGTGACATCTCATTGATGATCAAAGGAAATTGGATGAACCTGAGCTCAATTTGGATTGTTTTAGCAAAGGGGTGTGAACAGTTATGTAAATTAGATGTCTGTATTTCATTTTCAATACATTTTCAATCATTTCAAAAAACATGTTTTCACTTTGTCATTATGGGGTAATGTAGGTATATTTGTATATTTAGTCCATTTTGAATTCAGGCTGTAACACAACAAAATGTGGAATAAGTCAAGGGGTATGAATACTTCCTGAAGGCACTGTATATCATGAATAGAATTTCAGGTCATTTGAAATCCAGAACTGAGCCCAACCCGACTAACACCCTGGCTGTTGCTAACACACAAAGCTATGGAACTCTTACCAGATCATTTACTCTGGGCTAACTGTCATGTCATCAGTGTCATCCTTAACCAAGCTCTTTGACCTTTCAATTGATACGGCTATTTTTTAGCAGACACCAATTCTGATCACCCTTTACAGTATGTGATGTTCATGATCTAAGAGATATTGTGAATGATTTGTATTGAATTTCCTACCCATCTCTGTTGTGTATACCTAATTAGGTAAACAGTCTGTATTTAGAGCTGTGGTGGAACCTTGAGGAATGTTCTACGGCTGGGGTGGGGATGGAGGGTGAAAGAGAGACGACAGAGCGCACATTCCGCCAGCAGCGTTCTCCATTTTCTCCCTCAGGCGTCAATCAGGTGTGTTATCTCTGTGCTCCCGCGGGGCCTGTCGGTGTGGTTGTCACCCCTCTGCGCTGACAGAGGGATCCTCATATCTGGGGCCCTGATAACCTCTGGACCCACAGAGCAAGACCCTCACTGTCCAGCGAGACACACCAACCGATCTCCCCTCATCTCCCCCAACACACAAGCAATCAGGCCCCTTTCCATACACCACCCCCCAACTCCAATACAGCCTCGGACTAAGTCCACACACACACACACACACACTGTTCAAATTCAGCCACAAACTCCAACCCCCCAAAATCTATCGTAACCAAATAAAGTATCTGTCATTGTTTCTGAATTGTTAGTTCCCCATGGAGTAAAAAATACTTTTGGTGGTTCAAAGCAAAAAGGTTTGGGAACCAATGGCCCACCCTACTTACTCTGCCACCAGTTCCCTTCCCTCTTCCCCCGACCTCATTCCCCCCCCAAAAACTGTATGTCCTGTTATCAGAGAACTGAAATAGCCACCAGGGTCAATGAGAAGCTTTGTCTGACACTTGCCCTGCTGCAACCTCACATGAAATCCAGCACTTCATGCCAATAAGGTCATAATGGACAATAAAACATACTGTAAACTGTCACACTGCTGTACTTTCAGGACATTTGATGTACTGTCACATATCTGTCTCTCGCCATGGGCTAGAAATGTTCCTACGAATGCATGCAGTATAAAGACTTTACTTTCAATGTAAATCCGTTATAGTCTACTCAAAAACAGTGAAGTTATCAGGAAAATGTATATTTTTGTATCCCTCTCTAAGTCATCAGAAACATGTCTGTGAGTTGTGACTCTAGGAGTCTCTGTGATGGACTAAGGGTGGGGGTCTGGGAGTAGGGTGGGGGATGTTGACGGGACCAGTTGATACATTTCATGTGGGATGTGCTGACTCTCTGACAGGAGCTGTCGCTGGAATAGCAGGGGGGTCCTTATCAATCAACCCCCCCATCTGCCAATCAAACAGCTTCACCGTGACAACCACGGCCCTGCTATCTGTCCAGCTGTCTCTCCCTCTCTCTCCCAGCCTGAGACGGGCTTGTTAGGAGGGAACGAGCCATTGAGCCACAACCATAATGGTTTGCCCTAGACAGCCATTTTAGAAGGGACAAGATAGGGTCGGAGCGGAGTTATGGGGAGAACAGAGGAGCTACTTGGTTAGGGTTAGGGCAAGAGTTAAGGATGTACACATCCACATGCTCCCCAGTACACTCTCTATGGCTTTCTGAGTGCTTCAGAGGGGAGAAGGCGACCTCTGGCCTTTATTTAACAGTAGCAGAATGAATATGTAAAGCAGAGCTCATAAATAGAGGGCTGAAAAGCGCCCTGTCGGGAGCAAAGCCCTGCTCTGAGGCTGCATCTAGCCAGGCCACGGCAGGGACCACACTCACACACTGTCCTGTCCACACACACAAAGACAGCCTGCGACTCTGTCACTGTCCACACACACACAAGCACAGGCATCACTCAATCAGGGAGAGATTGAGGGGCCCCAAGGGAAATCGTTTGAAAGAAACACAGCACAGTGTGAGAGAGTGTCATGATTTCCCCAACATAACTGAGTGATTGGTCTTTCGGTGGTAGGGTGCTTGGGGCTGCAGCTCTGCTGTCTGTCTTCTTCCGTCCATCCATCCCTCCTGCCAAGGCTCAGTAACCATTACGGTTATGTGATAGTCACTGTCACTCCTGTAATCATCATAGTTTGGGTTGTTTTCAAGCGACAGAAAACAACAGGTTGTCCTACAGGGTGATTTGGACAAATTGCAATGGGATGTCTTCGCCTCTCCGTAGAGTGAAAAACATTGGTTAGGACACAGAGTTGAACGACGATACTACTTGAGGTGGAGGGAAGAGAAACTCAAATCTTTGTCCTCTATGGTGTGTCTTTCTGTTCTTCTGTCTTATAGAGTTTCTGTCACGGAATTAAAGAAACTAGAAGCGGTGCGCAATGGATGAATATCCAGCATAGTTTGATACCAGAAGTTTGTTGATTGAAAGAGAGAAAATAACCCCTTCTTCTGAAAGTTACAGACAGACATTAAAAGAAGGAAAACAAGTTTTGAAAACATTTCACAATAAGGCTGTGGTCACCATTTGCACCAGTTTGAAGTCGCACCTGCTGCATTCAGTGTCTGCATACAGTGTATTCTGTGTTGTATTCCATGATGGGGAAAGAAAGGTGATTTATTCGGGCCTATCAGCAACAGGAACAGAGAATACCATGCAGACTTACAAAGAGCATGGTTACTCTGACGGTTAGCTGTGGCTCATGCCCTGACCATACAAGCGTAAGTGTTGAACACACCTCATCAACCACAGGTCAATCCTGCATGGTCTAAACTCTGACCACCACACCATACTCCCATAGCTCAACCCATGACTGTCTAAACCCTGACCACCACACCATACTCCCATAGCTCAACCCATGACTGTCCAAACCCTGATAACACAGGACACCCTCATAGGTTAACCCAGTTAAACATACGTGATCGAAAACCCTGACCGCACTTAACGCTCACCGCCCTACACAGGAAACTCCGCGTAGTCAAAACTCTGACCGTGTTTTATCATGATAGGTGAAACCCTACAGTACATGGTTAACCCTGCACAGTTAAACATCTGACCACACTTTATCCTGATAGGTTCTAGGTTCACCCTACACAGTTAACGCTGGATGGTCAAACCCGTCCACGGTTTACACCCCGCTCCAGTCACAGGTTAACCCAGCTCGACCGCAGCCTCTTTTGTGTCTCTTTCTTTAGAGCCGTAAAAGAGCCTTCCAGAGGGCAGCTCCCACTGCTGGATCACACTGTCACAATGCGAACTGGGAAACGGCGTGTATTGTTATTCGTAGGCGCAGACACTCAGGTCCCTTTGACTGGGGGACTCCGCCATTACAGGTAGTTGTGAACTGTCACCACTCGTTGAGATTAGGCTCAGTACACAAAGAGAAAACGGAGGCACAATGACTTCAAATAGGTTTCAAGGTTAACTCCCTTTCGAGTGGAAGAATAGGCAAGTCACAGACATGGGCACCTTGCGTATTGCGACTGGCTGTGTATTGGCACATTGTTTTTTCCCCCTCATAAATGAACAAAGTAAGATGTCCCCCTGCATTTGTGATTGAATGACAGAGTGCTGGGCTGGTTTTGTCATGGCCCCACAGAGTAATAATGTTGTGATCACACGACGTGAAGCAGCAAAGCAAGGCTGAGGTAATGATACATGATATGCATGCTGAAAACCTTTGTCTTATACATCAATGGTATTCTCTCAATGACAAAAAAAAAACTGTAGTCATCGGCTATGAAAAGACAACTGACATTTACTCCTGAGGTGCTGACCTGTTGCACCCTTGGGTTTCTGTACAGCACTTTGTGACATCAGCTGATGTAAGAAGGGCTTTATAAATACATTTGATTGATTGATTGATTGATTGATTGATGGGTTTATTCAAGGAGAGCGATTGACAAGGAGAGTGGGCTGACCAAAGTATTACATTTGATCTTGGTTGTTTCTCTGTAAAAGGTCCAGAAGCTGTCATATTTGACGTTAGACTGGAAAGCATACGTGAGTGTGTCTGTGGCGCCCTCTAGTGCCCGGCTGTGCCTGGTGCCTCTGTGGCAGGGAGGCAGACTGACTTACTAAAGGAGCACTTGGGCTAGAGTAAAGACAGCAGACAGCACTGAATTTTAATAGCGAGGTCAATAAACCATCAAATAAACCCACAAAAGCATCAGTAGATTAACCAACATTTAAGAAAAGAAAGCAGGGAATGAGATTGCTACATTTACCCAAACACTAGGCTTGTGCGGATAGCACAACTCCAGGAAAATAAACTCAACTGATATGTGAAGTTGTGTGAAGTCCAAGCTCATAGCATAAGCAATATTTACTAATAAGTACTCTTCATTTCATTCTCTACAATACTCTCTATAATAGCATTATTTCAGACTGTAGCAACTGACATAAAGCAGGACCTCTAACCTACGCTACAGACTCACGTTACAAGCAGCAGTCATGAGATGGGGCAGACAACAGACACTTAACAACACAGCTCACTGACATCAAAGCCAACAGGTGGAAACGCCCTGACTAATACACATCCGAAAATGAAAGGGGCCAATCAACATCTTAGGGCTTTAATGATCTCTAGGAATAAACATGTCAGAATGTCAGAACACCAGAGAAACCCACTCTGCTCCCTAAAAGCCTGAAACCAGCCCTGGATGCTTATTGGGGCCCACATTAGCATCAGCAGTGCTGTCTGTGGCCCTCGGGCAGGGCTGGATGATTAGCAAGTAAAACAATCTCACTGTGGCCCCGGAGAACACACCTCTGACACTGGCCCCCGCCCTAGTATGTGTGTGTCTGTGCATGTCTGTGTGAGTGAGTGTGTGATGTATGAGAGAGTGTATGCATGTATGTGTGTCACAAGGTCGTGGTAAACAGGAGACTCAGGTTGTAAGACAGACTAAGTAGCAAATAAGTGCCACATTCAGCAGCTATCTGCTACCATGTTTACAAAAGGAACAGTAACAGCTCTGACACAATGAGAAGAGAGAAAGAGGGAGAGACAGAAATAAAAAAGGGGGAGAGAGAGAGAGAGAGAGAGAGAGAGAGAGAGAGAGAGAGAGAGAGAGAGAGAGAGAGAGATTTTCCTCAGATTACACAGATCCAGAAAGAATTTAAAAACAAACCAAATTTTGATAAACTCCATATCAACTGGGTGAAATACCACAGTGTGCCATCACAGCAGCAAGATTTGTGACCTGTTGGCACAAGAAAAGGGCAACCAGTGAAGGACAAACACCATTGTAAATACAGCCCATACTTATGTTTATTTATTTTGCCTTTTGTACTTGAACTATTTGCACATAATGTGACATTTGAAATGTCTTTATTATTTTGGAACTTTTGTGAGTGTAATGTTAATTTTTATTGTTTATTTCACTTTTGTTTATTATCTACTTCACTTGCTTTGGCAATGTTAACATATGTTTCCCATGCCAATAAAGTCCTTAAATTGAAATTGAATTGAGAGCGCGAGAGAGAGAGAGAGAGAGAGAGAGAGAGAGAGAGAGAGAGAGAGAGAGAGAGAGAGAGAGAGAGAGAGAGAGAGAAACAGAGAGATGTAATGTATGTTTTATGGCTCCCTGGGTTCCTATTCTGTATTTATATTTATTATGCCAAGGCAGCAGCTACTCTTCCTAGGGTCCAGAAAAAATTAAGGCAGTTAATACAATTTTAAAAACATTACAATACATTCACAGATTTCACAACACACTGTGTGCCCTCAGGCCCCTACTTCACCACTACCACATATCTACAGTACAAAATCCATGTGTACGTGTGTGTATAGTGCCTATGTTATCGTGTGTGGGTATGCATGTGTCTGTGCCCATGTTTGTGTTGCTTCACATTTCACGCTGTTCCATGAGGTGTTTTCTTATCTGCTTTTTAAATTCAAATTTTACTGCTTGCATCAGTTACTTGATGTGGAATAGATTTCCATGTAGTCATGGCTCTATGTAGTACTGTGCACCTCCCATAGTCTGTTCTGGACTTGGGGATTGTGAAGAGGCCTCTTGTGGCATGTCTTGTGGGGTATCCATGGGTGTCCGAGGTGTGTGCCAGTAGTTCAAACAGACAGCTCGGTGCATTCAACATGTCAATACCTCTCATAAATACAAGTAGTGATGAAGTCAATCTCTCCTCCACGTTGAGCCAGGAGAGATTGACATGCATATTATTAGTATTAGCTCTCTGTGTACATCCAAGGGCCAGCCGTGCTGCCCTGTTCCAAGCCAATTGCAATTTTCCTAAGTCCTTTTTTTGTGGCACCTGACCACACGACTGAACAGTAGTCAAGGTGCGACAAAACTAGTGTAGGACTTGCCTTGTTGATAATGTTGGACATACTACTCCCCATTTTAGCTACTAATATGTTTTGACCATGACAGTTTACAATCCAGGGTTACTCCAAGCAGTTTAGTCATCTCAACTTGCTCAATTTCCACATGATTTATTACAAGATTTAGTTGAGGTTCAGGGTTAAGTGAATGATTTTGTCCCAAATAAAATGGTTTTAGTTTTAGAAATATTTAGGGCTAACTTATTCCTTGACACCCACTCTGAAACTAACTGCAACTATTTGTTAAATGTTGCAGTCATTTCAGTCGCTGTAGTAGCTGATGTGTATAGTGTTTAGTCATCCGCATACATACACACTCTGGCTTTACTCAGTCAGTGGCATGTCGTTAGTAAAAATGTTAAAAAGCAAGAGGCCTAAACAGCTACCCTGGGGATTTCCTGATTCTACCTGGATTATGTTTGAGAGGCTTCCATTAAAGAAAACCCTCTGTGTTCTGTTATAGCAGAGGGTGTAAAGCCATGACACATACGTTTTTCCAGCAGCAGACTATGATCTATAATGACAAAAGTTGCATTGAAGTCTAACAAGAAAGCCCCCACAATCATTTTATCACCAATTTCTCTCAGCCAATCATCAGTCATTTGTGTAAGTGCTGTGCTTGTTGAGTGCCCTTCCCTATAAGCGTGCTGAAAGTCTGTTGTCAAATTGTTTACTGTGAAATAGCACTGTATCTGGTCAAACAACATTTCATCCAGAAGTTAACTAAGGGTTGATAACAGGCTGATTGGTCGGCTATTTCAGCCAGTAAAGGGGGCTTTACTATTCTTGGGCAGGGGAATGACTTTAGCTTCCCTCCAGGCCTAAGGGCACACACTTTCTAGTAGGCTTAAAGTGAAGATGTGGCAAAGGCCTTTCCTACAGAGAGTGAGGCTGTCCAAAGTGGGTGTTGTGGACAGAGCTAATGGGGGACTGATTGGACACAGAACAGACAACATTAGATGTAAGGTGTTGGAGTTAATGGGACAAACTGTTACATTGGGGATGGGGTGTAAATGGGCTAGATAGATAGTGATGAGAGAGTGAGAATGGTGAATAGTATTACTTATAATTACCCTGTAAACTACACCTATCGGTACAGTATGGAGCTTGTTTAGCAAACAAAAATGTGTCCAAAGTGATCTGTAAAATTGTCCTTAGAAGTCTACAGCCGCGGGAAAGCAGTTTTGGGGGTGGGGGTGCTGCGATTTTTTTGCCAACGGGGGAAGCAGACCGCGCCGAAGACATCTATATCCGTCCGCTAATACAGGACTAGTAAAGGCCCAGTGCACTACTTTAGTGACAAAAATGTAAACGAAAAGTATTTCAGTGATTACCAGCATACCAAAAACTGAAATATTACATTTACATAAATATTCAGACCCTTAACTCAGTACTTTGTTGAAGCACCTTTGGCAGTGATTTCAGCCTCGGGTCTTCTTGGGTATGACGCTACAAGCTTGGCACACCTGTATTTGGGGAGTTTCTCCCACTCTGCAGATCCTCCCAAGCTCTGTCAGGTTGGATGGGTTGCGTCGCTGCACAGCTATTTTCAGGTCTCTCCAGAGATGTTTGATCGGGTTCAAGTCCGGTCTTGTCTGTGTGCTAAGGGTTGTTGTCCTGTTGGAAGGTGAACCTTCGCTTCTGGAGCAGGTTTTCATCAAGGATCACTCTATACTTTGCTCCGTTCATCTTTCCCTCGATCCTGACTAGTCTCCCAGTCCCTGCTGCTGAAAAACTTTCCCACAGCATGATGCTGCCACCACCATGCTTCACCTTAGGGATAGTGCTAGGTTTCCTCCAGCCGTGACGCTTGGCATTCAGGCCAAAGAGTTCAATCTTGGTTTCATCAGACCAGAGAATCTTGTTTCTCATGGTCTGAGAGTCCTTTAGGTGCCTTTTGGCAAACTCAAAGCAGGCTGTCATGTGTCTTTTACTGAGGAGTGGCTTCCATCTGGCCACTCTACCATAAAAGGCCTAATTGGTGAAGTGCTGCATAAATGGTTGTCCTTCTGGAAGGTTCTCCCATCTCCACAGAGGCACTCTGGAGCTCTGTCAGGCTGACCATTGGGTTATTGGTCACCTCCCTGACCAAGGCCCTTCTCCCCCGATTGCTCAGTTTGGCCAGGCAGCCAGCTCTAGGAAGAGTCTTGGTGGTTCCAAAATTCTTCCATTTAAGAATGATAGAGGCCACTGTGTTCTTGGGGACCTTCAATGCTGCAGTAATTTTTTGGTACCCTTCCCCAGATCTGTGCCTCGACACAATCCTGTCTCAGAGGTCTATGGACAATTCCTTCGATCTCATGGCTTGGTTTTTGTTCTGACATGCACTGTCAACTGTGGGACCTTATATAGACAGGTGTGTGCATTTCCAAAACATGTCCAATCAATTGAATTTACCACAGGTGGACTCCAATCAAGTTGTAGAAACATCTCAAGGATGAACAATGGAAAAAGGATGCACCTGAGCTTAATTTCAAGTCTCATAGCAGAGGGTCTGAATACTTGTAAACAAGGAATTTCTGTTTTTAATACATTTGCAAATTAATTTAAAAAACAGTTTTTGCTTTGTCATTATGGGGTATTGTGTCTAGATTGATGAGGGGAGAACTATTTTTTATCAATTTTAGAATAAGGCTGTAACGTAACAAAATGTTGAAAAAGTCAAGGGTTCTGAATGCTTTCCCGAATGCCCTGTAATTTGATATGGATGTTCCGTGTCTTTGCCCATAACTTTGCACCTTTTGATGTAAATGTTTGACGACATGGTTTTGTTCTTTCTGGATTCCATTAGACTTGCAGAGAAAGGGACAGGGCAACAACTCTTGAATCCTACAAGATACTGTTCTTAATTATACAACAACCTTATTGCCAAAGCAGAAATGCTGTAAAAAATATATATCCCGCACTACAGACGGCTATATCTGTCTGTTAATACTAGTAAAGGCCCAGCGCACTACTTTAATAAACAAATATTTTTTACTATATTACGATAGTAATATCCGATATTTCAGGGGGTGCTACAGCACCCTCAGCACCCGTACTTCCTGCGGCTATGCCTAGGACCCTGCTCCATTTCCACCTCTCCTCCTTTAACATGTCAATTCAATTCAATTCAAGGGGATTTATTGGCATGGAAAACATATGTTTACATTGCCAAAGCAAGTGAAATGGATAAATAAAAGTGAAATAAACAATAAAAAGTGAACGGTAAATACTACACTCACACAAGTTCCAAAATAATAGAGACATTTCAAATGTCATATTATGTCTATACATAGCGTTGTAACGATTTTCAAATAGTTACAATAAATAAACATAGATATGGGTTGTATTTAAATGGTGTTTGTTCTTCACTGGTTGCCCTTTTCTTGTGGAAACAGATCACACATCTTGCTCCTGTGATTGCACATTGTGGTATTTCACCCAAAAGATATGGGAGTTTATCGAAATTGGATTTGATTAAGAATTCTTTGTGGGTCTGTTAAATCTGAGGGAAATATGTGTCTCTAATATGGTCATACATTTGGCAGGAGGTTAGGAAGTGCAGCTCAGTTTCCATATCATTTTGTGGGCAGTGTGCACTGTCTTCACTGTCTTCTCTGGAGAACCAGGTCTGCCTACGGCGACCTTTCTCAAAAGGAAGGCTATGCCCACTGAGTCTGTACATAGTCAAAGCTTTCCTTCATTTTGGGTCAGTCACAGTTGTCAGGTATTCTGCCACTGAGTACTCTCTGTTTAGGGCCAAATAGCATTCTAGTTTGCTCTGTTTTTTTGTTAATTACTCTACACATTGGAAAGAATTATCTTTTTGTTTTCTCATGATTTGGTTGGGTCTAATTGTGTTGCTGTCCTGGGGCTCTGTTTGTGAACAGAGCCCCAGGACCAGCTTGCTTAGGGGACTCTTCTCCAGGTTCATCTCTCTGTAGATGATGGCTTTGTTATGGAAGGTTTGGGAATCACTTCCTTTTAAGTGGTTGTAGAATTGAACGTCTTTTTTCTGGATTTTGATCATTAGTGGGTATCGGCCTAATTCTGCTCTGCATGCATTTTTTTCTGTTTTACGTTGTGTACAGAGGATATTTTTGCAGAATTCTACATGCAGTCTCAATTTGGTATTTGTCCCATTTTGTGAGATTGGTGAGCTGACCCCAGACCTCACAATCCATAAAAGGGCAATGGGGTCTATAACAGATTTTTTGCCAGAACCTAATTTTTATGTCAAATTTGATGTTCCTTTTGATGGCAAAGAAGGCCCTTCTTGCCTTGTCTCTCAGATCGTTCACAGCTTTGTGGAAGTTACCTGTGGCGCTGATGTTTAGGCCGAGGTATGTATAGTTTTTGTGTACTCTAGGGCAACGGTGTGTAGATGGAATTTGTATGTGTGTGTCACGACTTCTGCCAAAGTCGGCTCCTCTACTTGTTCGGGCGACGTTCGGCGATCGACGTCACCGGCTTTCTAGCCATCGCCGCTCCATTTTTCATATGTCCATTTGTTTTGTCTTGTTTCATACACACCTGGTTTTCATTCCCCAATCAATCTACATGTATTTAGTCCTCTGTTCCCCATCATGTCTTTGTGTGTAATTGTTCATTGTTAATGGTGTATGTTCACGCGCGATACTTTTATAGTTTGGTGGTCCTGGTAACTGGACCTTTTTTGGAACACCATTATTTTTGTCTCACTGAGATTTACTGTTAGGGCCCAGGTCTGACAGAATCTGTGCAGAAGATCTAGGTGTTGCTGTCTCTCTCTATCCACGTAGTTACCTCTCCTCCTTCCACCTCTCTCTCTTTCCCTCCACCTAGCTACCTCTCCTCCTTCCTCTCTTAATTGGAGCCAGCGAGAGCGGCCTAAATCGAATTAGCAGAGCTGTGTGGGGGACTCATCAATCTTTTTTTATTACGCCATGACAGGGCTGGCCATGGAGCGCCCCTTCCATTTGTCACCGGCCTCATTCACTGATAACGGGCATTTGTCACTGTGTTGCCTGCACGTTAATGCCATCAGCGGCCGTGACAGTAGCGCGTCAAGGGAGTCACGGCGACACACACATCCGTCAGCGGCAGGCTTTCACGGCCACAGGGACACACTGCAATAAGGCTTCCCACAGAGCTTGTGATGACAGTGCTGCTGCTATTAATTACACTGCTGCACAGAGAGAGAGAGAGAGAGAGCTGTGTTTGTGTGTGTGTACTGTAGTGTGTTTGTATCCAAGACAAATGTGCTTGTGTTTGAGTGAGCTTTTGCAGTAGAAGTGAGAAAGTACATACGAACATGTAGTGATGTCAGTAAGAATATAGTACTGTTGTGTATTAGTTTTAGGGTAGACTACAGCCCTACCACAGCCACAGTGTACTGTAGACGACAGCCCTACAGAACTATAACGTCGCTTCTCTTTCTGGCCACTGGGTGTCAGAGTTGGGAGTCTGCCCTGTCAGCTGAGACACAGTAGAATCCTCTACTGCTAATTAGACAGAGGTTGTTGCCCCTGAACATCCTGTGGGGAGACAGGAACTCCATCATGTGTTGTATCACAGTGAAATAGTTCACCCTGTCTGGGGGATTCACTTTGCAAATGAAAAGGCACAAGTCCACCGGTTACAGAGCCAAGCATGAGTCTGTCAGTGGGGGCTGACCTCTGTCTCTTTTTGCCTTGCTAGAGAGCTGTCTAGGAGGCAGAGACATGTGCAGTACAACTGTAGAGCTTGCCAGTGAAGTTTAGTATGATGCACAAGAGCACTAGAAACAATACTTGTGGTAACACATCCCAAACAACCCCAAACCCCAAAAATAAATTTCCAAAACCCATACATCAAGTTCTGTGTTTGATTCCAATGACTAAAACAAATGTTAACGTCTCTCCTGGATTTCACTGACCAAAGTATTTTATTTATAATTTACATCAGGGATGGGCAACTTTGATGGGGGTGGGGGCCACAAAAACTCATCGTGAGGGGGCGCAGTGGCTCGTGGATCTGCATACCCACATCCATACCCACACATGCATTCAGAGCCGGCCATAGCCTTTCGGGACTCTAAGCAACATTTTGTTGGGGGCAATTTTTTGGATGCAGTTCTACACATTTTGCTATTGGGTGGAGAGAAAAATGAGCAGTTTTACAGCTAATTTCCCGTACTTGTCTACATTTTGCCATGACTTATGATGTCTGAGAGTGACTTACAAAATCAATTGGTCTGTAATTCGACCATGATTACTACAAGTTTAGATAGCTGACGAGACTAACTTACCAATCAAATGTATTTTTTAGCTTACATGGGTTTATTGAGTGACTGTCAGTGACTGACATAACAAGAGAAAAACTGATGATGCACAAATTTCGACCTTGCACCTTGTGTATTCTACTATTCTAACTCTCAACAGTAAGTTGAGACCCTGACTGACTTCCGTAAAACAGTTTTTGGGGGGAAACTGACCCGCGGGCCTACAAAAGTTGCTCATCCCTGATTTACGTCATAAAGCTTAGCATATTATTAATTTGATAGAATATTTGATTCAAATACAGTAATATATTAGAAAATAACACTGGCTTTCGATAAAAACGTACTGTATGTATTAAACACATCTAGCTACACCCTGTTCAGCTACAGATCTGGCAGTTCAGATATCCACTACCCACTTACTGCTGCAGCCTTTGCAATGACTGCAAAATAATAGGCACTGGTTTGAAATAGTAATGTAAAAGACAAAAATAAAGCATGCCCGTGTTGCTGAATAATCGCCAATCCCAACTTAATCTGAAAGCAAGACTTCAAAATAGTTAGCACATACAGTACGTTGTTGTGCATGAACAGCACAAACTCTCTTGAATGATTTGACATACAGTATCTTTATGAAATGATTAAAAGGGGCATTTTGTAAACTGAGGCCGCCTAATGGAAACTAGGCGAATTGCAACAACACCGAATTCAAACAACTCTCCTCCCTCCTCTGCATCACTTCCCCCGCAACGTTGGTGGATACTCGCTCGAGTCTTTTACTTTCGGTTTGGTCCACCAGCTTCAAAACAGCTGACAATACCATATTTTTCATTAAAAATAGATTTGGCAGTGATTTAGACGGTACACTGATTTTCTACATTGTTTGTTTTGTCACATAAACTGAAATTAGGTAAAAAATGTCACATATTATTTTTGTATTTATTTTTTATGTAACCTTTATTTAACTAGGCAAGTCAGTTAAGAACAAATTCTTATTTACAATGACGGCCTACCCCTAACCCGGACGACGCTGGGCCAATTGTGCGCCGCCCTATGAGACTCCCAATCACGGGCGGCTGTGATACAGCCTTGAATCGAACCAGGGTGTCTGTAGTGACACCAGGTAGCAGTAGGACCCAGCGGACATCTGACACCAGGGAGGGACGGGCTAGATTAGAATGTTCATAGTGCTTTCGCCCTGATTTATGTTTTTTGAGAGTAAGCAATTTAGGACAACCTAAACGAACCTACTGTCCTGATGAGCAAAGGCATTGGCCATACTGGGTGAGGGTAGACACCATGCTAGATAAGACGCCATGTTGAGTCTGGACCGAGGACATGCTGGGTGGGGGGCCAAAGCCATGTCAAGTAAAGCCGTGTAAGGAAGAAGCAGTGCCATGCTGAGGACATGCAAAGTAGAATAGCACCCGCGGACAACACACATACACCCACTAGAGGCTGGAGTAACACTGTATCAGCTGCACTGCAGAGGCACTGGAGCAGGTTAGGGTTTTAGGTGCCATGCTCAAGAGCACAACGGCAGGTGGTGGCACTAGAAGTTTTTACGCCAGCGACCCTGATGCTGCCACGTTAAGTAGGGGCGCAGCCAGGTCAAGTTAAGTGAGGACAGAGGTCTGTGAAGGCCACTGTGAAGGCCGCTGGTAAGAGTGTTTTAACAGCTCCGCCGTGATCAGCAAAGGAATGCCCGCTACAATACATACACTAGCCGTTAGTACACTGCACACACACACACATGCAACCTATAATTACAGTCTACATACAAACACACATTTTGTAAACAAACGGACAGGTGATTCCCTCTGGAGAGTGCGAGGGTAAATTGGCTTTAAGAAGAGCTTATGGGGATACACTTTATGTATGGGGTATACATGACACCAGTCATAACACCTTTATGAGTGATGCAGTATCATTCATAATCTTCATATAGCATTTATTCAACATCATTCATAAGGAGTTTTCAAAATAAAAGTCCCCTTGAATAAAAATGTTTTCATCCCATTGTAAAATGGAAATGTTTATATTTACTGTCACAGTACCAAACCCCTGACACACTATTCAGGCAACAGTCTGGGACCAGCACAGGGTCAGCCTTAAAGCATTACCCTTGTAGCAGTTTAGGGGTTAAATGTTTTGCTCAAGGTCACAATGGCAGTAGGAAATGGCACCAGCTCTGGGTGTAGGCATCTTTCAAATAGATAAGCTAGCTGTGCTTGATTGAGCTTGCCTGGTGCAATGGAATCAATGGAATAGTCTCAAAAGTGCAAACCCTACCTGCCCATCTGGCATTCCAGGTAGGCTCAACCAAACGCTCAGGCTCAAGCAAACTATTTAAACCCAGGTCTGGATGGCGTCTGAGCAATTGTTTGACATTGTAATGGAGGTAATAAGCAACCTTAGCTGAGACCTGAAGACTTGCATTAGCTCCACAAACTAATGCCCTGCCTTTATCTCAGCTGGCTAACACAATCTCTATTTTCTTTACAAAATAAATGTTTGCGCTATAATGTAAAGGGACTTGTATTTAGAAAGACTCTTTATGAATTCTGTCGAATACATGTGTTTTGAATGTTGTATGAATGATACTGCAACATTCATAAAGGGTGTAATGACTGGTTTCATAAAGGTGTTATGAGTGCTTTATGTATACCCCCTTCATATAAAGTGTTACCGGAAGTGGACTGTCTGATAACGTTTGGTCACAAGCGATGACTATGCAACGCCTTGTGTCACTACGCCGCTAATGACCCTATGAATGAACATGAGTCAAGGCAGCATTATTTGTGCATAATTATTTGTGCCTGATTATTGTGGGTGGCGGAGGAATAACACTTTTCGACTGATGAGGAGTTAGGCAAAGGATTCATTATTCATCTTTATTTGCTCTTGAGCGGCAGCATGCATCATGTTTCTGACCAATGAGGCGCGAGGAGGCTTAATTATTGACAGGATCCCAAACAGAATGAGCCAATCCACTAAGGACCAAAGGGGGGTGTAGGCGGGACTGTACCTACATACATCACAGGCTGCATACATCTCTCTACAGAACACTCACTCGTTTGTCTCTTTTACAGGGGATGTAAACATCATCATCACACAGGCAGATAATTGGGAGATTAGAGCAAGGCCATTGGCTGCATTTACAACCGCTCAACTTTGACCTCCAGGGGGCGCCATTTCCTTACACAGCAGCAAAGTGCACCAGGGGTCGGACACCAGCAAATCGGGTAAGCCACCCGCCCCGGTGTCTCCCTGTATGAAGCCTGGATATGTGTGTGTGTGTGTGTGTGTGTGTGTGTGTGTGTGTGTGTGTGTGTGTGTGTGTGTGTGTGTGTGTGTGTGTGTGTGTTTGTGTGTGTGTGTGTGTGTGTGTGTGTGTGTGTGTGTGTGTGTGTGTGTGTGTGTGTGTGTGTTCTCGGCTCAAATGAATGGAAACTTAAAGTAAGATAAAGTATGTAGAAGAACGCAGCTCACCTTGCCTAATGCAGAAACCAGCGATGACACTGATCACACATCCAACACTGACATAACGCATGAACGGTAAGTGAACCTGTACGCATAGTGAAGTAGAAGAAATAAGTTGCCATGACCTCACTTAGTCAGTATTTTCCATGAGATTTCTATCATAGTTGGCAACTCTTTAATCTCTACCCAGTACAGCCAGATAAAGACTAGCCACCCCTCAGAGCCTGGTTCCCCTCTAGGTTTCTTCTTAGGTTCCTGCTTTCCAGGGAGTTTCCCCTAGACACTGTGCTTCTGCCTCTGCATTGCTTGCTCTTTGGGGTTTTGGGCTGGGTATCTGTAAAGCCCTTTGTTAAAACTGCTGATGTAAAAATGGCTTTATGAAATAAATGGGATTGATTAATCAAATATTATAAAGCACTCTGTCGTATCGCAAGGAGGAAATTAATATAGTAAATACACGAACGCAGTGCCCCCCCACACACACACACGTAAAAATGAGGGAGAGAGTGATCCAAGCACAGCAGAATCCCATGACTAGAAACTCCCCGAAGAGGAAAGGCCTTCTGCCCAGATTCTCTATTGTAAAACACTAGAACGAGAGAGAGAGAAACACGAGATACTGTACAAAGAGACGGAAAGCAACAACACTTTAATAACAGAAGCGTTAAGAGAGAAAACTATGACAGCGCAAACTAACAACCGATCTCATGACTCCTCCATAGACTCACGCCAGTGAGGTCAGCGATGATCTCGACAGCTCCTGTACCCACTGTAGTGTACTGGATCACTGGGGCTGGGATGCCCGCGTTCTCAAAGATGTTGTTGGTATAGAACCAGAGCTGCAAGAGAGACAGACACATTTGGGCTTGAGTGGCATGGGCACAGGTGGCACAGCATGGGCACAGCATGGGCACAGCGTAACAGTGGACAACCACTCACATTCAATTTCAATTCAATTTGGGGCTGTGGGGGAGGTTGACTCTAGACACGGGGGGTAATCAGCAGGAGGAACAGACGGAGATAGTGAGAAACCAACACACACAGGTATACACTCCCATTAAACACACAAATACACTCCTCTATCCTGTTGCGCTCACAGAACAGTGACAAGGCCTGCCACTTGTCACCTCCACTTAACTTACAGCTCACCTCTGGTATCTGTCTGATACCATCATCATCATCACCACCACCACCATCTTCATCCTCACTCCCTGTGTTTCAAATAGATTGCCAAAGCTAATTAGCTGCTAAAAATACATTGCAGAGATGAGGCTTCTAATGAGTTCAGCTCTGATGGGTAAAATGTGCACTTGTTGGCCACAGTCCCTTGGTAATGACTTGAATAATGAATGCATCTTAGTAGCATAATTCAGGAAGGGATTAGCTAATCAAATCGATGTTAAATGATGACTCGTAGTTTTGGGCTCTTTACAACATGATCACGAGGCTTCTAAAAGATGAGGCAATATTTGGTCTGCCTTTCAACTGAGCCTCTTGGTGTAGTGGGCCCGACTGTGGTGGGTGAGGAGTATGGGTGAGGAGTATGGGTGAGGAGTATGGGTGAGAGAGGGAAGAAGGTTCTCCCTCAGGAGAAAGGGAGAAGAGGGTGAGAGAGGGATAAGAAGAAGAGAGGGAGAGTGTAGGAGAGAGAGGGTGAGAGAGCGAGGGAAGGACATGCAAATGAGAGAGTGTGAGGAGGGTGTAAATGATGGGTGAGGTAGAGAAAGGGCAAGGAGTGCTAACAAAGAGGACAAAGAGTAACAGAAAGGGCTATAGGGGTGAGGGAAGGAGAGGAGCACTATAGCAAACAGCTGAGTAGTCTGACAGCGTCGATGCCGGAGAGCTGCATGCCAATGTTGAGGAACACATCAATGAGCAAATGAGATCGCATAGACGGATCCAATATCAGGCACCATACCGACACAGTCTCCACCGACAACAGAGAGCGCTCCTCCTCCTGCATCTCCTCAATCTGGGGCGGCAGGTAGCCTAGTTAGAGCGTTGGACTAGTAAATGAAAGGTTGCAAGATCGAATCCCCGAGCTGACAAGGTAAATATCTATCGTTCTGCTCCTGAACAAGGCAGTTAACCCACTGTTCCTAGGTCGTCATTGAAAATAAGATTTTATTCTTAACTGACTTGCCAAGTTAAATAAAGGTAAAAATAAATAAAAAATCTCCACTTGGTCCGGTACCATTTCAATGCTGATGTAGGAAATAAAACAGGAAGTTACAGGAAAATGAATATTACTTGAACTTTGTTATTCACGGGTGACTAAAGAGTTTGGCACATGACTAGAACAACAAGATTGACACAGGAAGATGAACACAGCCATGAGGTTACACTATTCACACTATTCAGACACTAAGTATGTGACCTTGTACCAATGGAGTCAAGCATTCTGACCTGTAATGGTGGCGTAGACATTGTGCTTCTCCAACAGCATGTGTTGGGGCTCTCCGGAAACCATGGCAACAGCATCAGCTGGATGAAGGTGGGTACCACCACCAGCGAGAGGAACAGGGTCCAGGGCTCCTCCTGTAACCATGACAACAGGTGTCACTAACATATCGTCCACATGTAGCCCAAAATATGTGATACGTAAACCATTGAAAACAATTTCACCATTCAATGTCAATGACACTGCAGATGAACACATATACCTGACTAAACATATGGTTCTCTAAGCATATGAACGCCACGTTTAAAGTTGAATGTTTTTCTTGGAAATGGTCTTTGGCGTGCCTTTCCCAGATGTTCGTGTAGACCCAGGATCTGGGCCGAGAAGTCCCCAGTACAGATGAAGATGCTGGGCACAAGCCCGAGGAAAACCACGCAAGTTCTTAGCAGCTATCTCCCCCCCAGGTACATGGGCACCACACTCAGAGAGATACCTACACAATACAACACAACATTGACAACAGGGATGTTTTTTCCCCAGTCTGAAATCAAGAAAACAGACAGCAGTGAGCAAACACTCACCTTCTTTTCATTGCAACATCCGTAACTTTATCCAGATACTGTGCAACATTTATATGTGTAGATTTCTAACTGATTGAACCTTGACCACTCCTGAACCTTGACCCTTATCCCAATCTTAACTCAAACTCTCACCCCTGAACATTACCCCTCTCATTGAGTGGACACACTGGTTTGTTTGTAACGGAGTGGATCCCCGTGACGAAGCGGCCAAAGATGACCATCTCTGGAGAGCTGCAGATCCTTCTGAAGCCCATGAGTGATCCAGTGATGAACACCAACACCGTCGAGTTTCACCACCATGCCTTTCCTACATACACCTGCACACACGCACAAACACACACAAGTTATGGTTGGCCGTCCACCATTAAAACGCTTAGATTATCAGAGCCAGCTAATTAATGTACCAAACCCCAAACTGTTGTATGTATGCATTTGCACAAGCGGTTCATAAAAGCCCACGGACCAGATGCAATAGCAGGCGTACGTATATTCGTTTTATGACAGAGTAGTAAAGTCTCCCCCTAATATACAGTCAAGGAGGACGTGGAGAGTTCCGATCACCCATAAAACTCTGCTGGGAGTTGAACTTGATGAGCTCATACCTGTGCTCGTAAATTGTTCTCTTTCATTAGCATATAAATGTCCAGTGAGATCGTTTGAATGCTTCAGATAAATGAGATCTAAGCCAGCACTGAATACAAAAAAAATATTTAGAGCTGGGCAGAGGGGACAGAGAGCGCACTGACTGCACTCCAAAGGGTATAGGGGACAGGTAGCGTGCAGTGCAGAGGGGACAGAGCGAGTGTACCGCAATCTTCCATCTAAGCCGTGCATGTGCATAGACGCGCAGCTACACCTGGACTGCTGAGCAGAAGAAATATCAGCCCCTGCGAAGTTCACTCAACTTTCTAGAGTTTCCCCTGTTAGTTAAAACCTCTACGGGATCGGTGTGTCCCCAACGGTGTAACGGCAGTCTAAGTCGTCCTCCTCCTCAGACGAGGAGAGGCGAGAAGGATCGGAGGACCAATGTGCAGCGTGGTAAGTTTCCATAATTTAATGACATGAAAACTAGACAAGTATACAAAACAACAAAAGTACTAACCGTCACAGTCCCGTGTGGCACAAACACTGACACAGGAGACAACCACCCACAAATCCCCAACACAAAACAAGCCACCTATATATGATTCTCAATCAGGGACAACGATTGACAGCTGCCTCTGATTGAGAACCATATTAGGCTGAACACAGAAACAGACAAACTAGACACACAACATAGAATGCCCACCCAGCTCACGTCCTGACCAACACTAAAACAAGCACAACACATAAGAACTCTGGTCAGGACGTTACAGTACCCCCCTCCTGAGGTGCGGACTCCGAACGCACCCCTAAAACTCAAGAGGAGGGTCTGGGTGGGCATCTGTCCGCGGTGGCGGCTCCGGCGCAGGACGAGGACACCACTCCACCATTGTCTTTGTCCCCCTCCTTAGCGTCCTTTGAGTGGCGACCCTCGCCCCCGACCCTGGTCTAGGAACCTTCACAAAGGTCCCCCCTAGATAGAGGAGACAGCCAAGAACAGAGTGGTAGCTCAGGACAGAGAGGTAGCTCAGGACAGAGAGGTAGCTCAGGACAGAGAGGTAGTTCAAGGACAGAGGGGCAACTCCGGACTGAGTGGCAGCTCCGGACTGAGTGGCAGCTCCGGACTGAAGGGCAGCTCATGACTGAAGGGCAGCTCATGACTGAAGGGCAGCTCATGACTGGAGGGCAGCTCATGACTGGAGGGCAGCTCATGACTGGAGGGCAGCTCATGACTGAAGGACAGCTCATGACTGGAGGACAGCTCATGACTGGAAGGCAGCTCATGACTGGAGGGCAGCTCATGACTGGAGGGCAGCTCATGACTGGAAGGCAGCTCATGACTGGAGGGCGGCTCTGGCAGCTCCTGACTGGCTGGCGGCTCTGGCAGCTCCTGACTGGCTGGCGGCTCTGGCAGCTCCTGACTGGCTGGCGGCTCTGGCAGCTCCTGACTGGCTGGCGGCTCTGGCAGCTCCTGACTGACGGACGGCTCTAGCGGCTCCTGACTGACGGACGGCTCGGGAAAGACGGGCGGCTCTAATGGCTCGGGACAGACGGATGGCTCAGACGGCGCTGGGCAGACGGATGGCTCAGACGGCACTGGGCAGACGGATCGCTCAGACGGCACTGGGCAGACGGATGGCTCAGACGGCACTGGGCAGACGGATGGCTCAGACGGCACTGGGCAGACGGATAACTCAGACGGCGCTGGGCAGGCAGGCAGCTCAGACGGCGCTGGGCAGACGAGCAGTGCAGGCGGCGTTGAGCAGACTAGCAGTGCAGGCGGCGTTGAGCAGACGAGCAGTGCAGGCGGCGTTGAGCAGACGGCCGACTCTGACCTGCTGAGGCGCACAGTAGGCCTGGTGCGTGGTGCCGGAACTGGTGGTACCGGACTGGAGACACGCACCTCAAAGCTAGTGCGGGGAGCAGGAACAGGGCACACTGAACTCTCGAGGCGCACTATAGGCCTGGTGCGTGGTACCGGCACTGGTGGTACCGGGCTGAGGGCACGCACCTCAGGGCGAGTGCGGGGAGAAGGAACAGTGCGTACAGGGCTCTGGAGATGCACAGGAGGCTTGGTGCGTGGTTCCGGAACTGGAGGTACTGGGCTGGAGACACGCACCACAGGGAGATTGCGTGGAGGAGGAACAGGGCTCTGGAGACGCACTGGAAGCCTGGTGCGTGGTGTAGGCACTAGTGGTACTGGGCTGGGGTGGGAAGGTGGCGCCGGATATACCGGACCGTGAAGGAGTACACGAGCTCGTGAACACCGAGCCTGCCCAACCTTACCAGGTTGAGTGTTCCCCGTAGCCCTGCCAGTGCGGCGAGGTGGAATAGCCCGCACTGGGCTATGCTGGCGAACCGGGGACACCCTACGTAAGGCTGGTGCCATGTACACCGGCCCGAGGAGACGTACTGGAGGCCAGATGTGTTGAGCCGGCTTCATGGCACCTGGCTCGATGCCCACTCTAGCCCGGCCAGTGCGGCGAGGTGGAATAGCCCGCACTGGGCTAAGCAGCGTACTGGGGACACCGTGCGCTCCACCGCATAACACGGTGTCTGACCAGTACGACGCCCTCTCACTCCACGGTAAGCCCGGGAAGTTGGCGCAGGTCTCCTACCTGACTTTGCCACACTCCCCTTTAGCCCCCCCCCCAAGAAAGTTTTGGGATTTCTTCTCGGGCTTCTTACCGCGCCGTCGTGCTAACATCATTCGCCGGTATCCCTCCGCACATTGCTCCATCGAATCCCAGGCGGGCTCCGGCACTCTCCCTGGGTCAACCGACCACCTGTCTATTTCCTCCCAAGTGGTGTAACCCAGATCCGGCTCCTGCTGCCGAGCTAGCTCCTCGAAACGCCGCCTCTCCGCTTTTGCTGCCTCCAGCTCTGCTTTGGGGCGGCGATACTCCTCTGGCTCTGCCCAGGGTCCTTTCCCGTCTAGGATTTCCTCCCATGTCCATTCCTCCTGGTACCGCTGCTGCTGTCGCTGCTGCCCGTTTCCACGCTGCTTGGTCCGGGTCAGGTGGGTGGTTCTGTAACAGCAGTCTAAGTCGTCCTTCTCCTCAGACGAGGAGAGGCGAGAAGGATCGGAGGACCAATGTGCAGCGTGGTAAGTTTCCATAATTTAATGACATGAAAACTAGACAAGAATACAAAACAACAAAAGTACTAACCGTCACAGTCCCGTGTGGCACAAACACTGACACAGGAGACAACCACCCACAAATCCCCAACACAAAACAAGCCACCTATATATGATTCTCAATCAGGGACAACGATTGACAGCTGCCTCTGATTGAGAACCATATTAGGCTGAACACAGAAACAGACAAACTAGACACACAACATAGAATGCCCACCCAGCTCACGTCCTGACCAACACTAAAACAAGCACAACACATAAGAACTCTGGTCAGGACGTTACAAACGGGATGTTTAAGCTAAGGTAGGCTAATGTGATTAACTCATGTTGTAAGTAACATGAACATTTCCCAGGACATAGACATATCTGATATGGGCAGAAAGCTTAAATTCTTGTTAATCTAACTGCACTGTCCATTTTACAGTAGCTATTAAGGTGAAAGAACACCCTGCTCTTGTTTGAGGAGAGTGCACAGTTATGAACTTGAAAATGTATTAATAAACCATTTAGGCACATTTGGGCAACCAACATTTGAACAGATATGAAATGGTTCATTGGATCAGTCTAAAACTTTGCACATACACTGCTGCCATCTAGTGGCCAAAATCTAAATTGTGCCGGGGCTGGGATAATACATTATGGCCTTTCTCTTGCATTTCAAACGCATGTTTTTTTAAGATATATTCTCCTACATTCATTTCACATTTACACAAATTTCAAAGGTGTTTCCTTTCAAATGGTAACAAGAATATGCATATCCTTGCTTCAGGTCCTGAGCTACAGGCAGTTAGATTTGGGTATGTCATTTTAGGCGAAAATTTAAGAAAAGGGTTGGATCCTTAATTAACACTATCAATGATTCCCTTTACTGTGGGAATTGTGATCGAATCAACGCAATATTAACCACTTTCAATGCAACATAACAAAACAAACTATGCAAACTTAGTATGCAAAACTAACTATGCAAGAGATTTTGTTGTAGGCAGAGCACATCGGAGTAGGATTCTTTTGGATTGACAGGTAATACTCTACACAGACCGTACTCTACACAGACCGGCGCCATAACCAATCAGAGCTGCAGTAGGCCTATACGCAAATAGACAATTGCCACAACACAACAACATTTTAAGTAACCTCCTTGTCTGAACAACAAGTGGATAAACAGGTTAATGTCAAGCCCTGCATGTTTTTTTTTAAAGTCTCATGGAATGTCGGCCTACATTGAACACCACACATTGGCTGCTACTGTAGGCTGTGAACACCACACATTGCCTGCTACTGTAGGCTGAATGATAGAACAGCTATTTCCATGTTAAAATGTTATGGGATGCATTTTCTCCATTGTTTTTTATGGTAGGCCACTCTGGTAGGACTACATGATGATCAAATAGCCACAGTAGCCTACTTGGTCACTTAAAACTGTAACTTAAAGCCTCCAGAGTGGCGCAGCGGACTATGGCACTGCGTCGCTAGAGGCGTCACTACAGACCCGGGTTCGATCCCAGGCTGTGTCGCAGCCGGACGCGACCGGGAGACCCATGAGGTGGCGCACAATTGGCCCAGCGTCGTCCGGGTTAGGGGAGGGTTTGGCCGGCCGGGATGTCCTTGTCCCATCGTGCTCTAGCGACTCCTTGTGGCGGACCGGCGCTGACTTTTGTCGCCAGCTGTACGGTGATTCCTCCGACACATTGGTTAAGCGAGCTGTGTGTCAAGAAGCTGTGCGGCTTGGCGGGGGTCGTGTTTCGGAGGAAGCATGGCTCTCGACCTTCGCCTCTCCCGAGTCTGTACGGGAGTTGCAGCGATGGGACAAGACTGTAACTACCAATTAGATATCACGAAAAAGGGGTAAAAAGTACACACACAAAAACAATAAAAAAACAAAACAATGTAACTTAAAGCGGGTACAGGCTGTGTTCACAGTAAACACGAGCCGGAAGTTGCACAGAAATTCGCTCAGTGCCGGAAAAAAATAGAGGGAACATTGGTAGCTTGTACAAAGAGTTACAACTCTAAAGGGCACAGGGTAAGTAAACACTATGCACTCTGAAAGGCAGACAGGACGGACATTGTGTACTCTGAAGGGCAGAGGAGACCAAGGGAGCCAGGGCAGAGTCATCTCTAGGGTCAGAGGGCAGAAGGTCACTCAGGGGTGATAGATGGAGGCACAATCTAATGCCCTCAGTGGTGTGTGTATATGTGAGTAGCTCAGAGTGCCAGGCAGGGTGCCATTGCCCAGAGCTCCAGATGCTGCAGTGTGTCTCTGAGGCTGTTCATGTCAACTGGCCAACAGACACCCTGCAGCCGCAGAGTCTGGAGGGCTCAGCCATTGACCAAAACCAAATCAAAGGTCTTCAAAGGACAGGACTTTCCAAATCTAGTCATTCCTTCCTTTTCATTGGGTCCATTCTAACAACATGCATTACACATACAAAGATGTGAATGCAGATGTACACCGTCTCGAATGGGGAGCAGAGAATAGTTGACTTATAAAACCCAATACATTATGGTGGAATCATCCTGTGTAAACCCTGTATAGGATTGTGTGTCACTGGGAGTGTGTGTATGGGGAGTGTGTGAGGGTCTCACCTGGTGACCAGCATGCCCACCATGAGGGATCCCAGTAGACCCCCAATGGCAAAGATAGACACGGTGAGAGAGAACATGGGGGTCAGAGCCCCCCCATCCAGCCTTGGTGCCATGACGACTCGTTGACATCCTATTGTAGAAGTCTAATGTGCTGAGGGATAGAGAGAAAGACAGAGAGAAAGACAGAGAGAAAGACAGAGAGAAAGAAAGAAAGAGGGGGATGGAAAGAGTATTACTATAACAGTATTACTACGGTTAATCACCATGTTGATTTTTCATTGATTTAATTTGTTCTTGTGCTCGTGCTTTGGCAGTGTAAGTAAGATACCGATCATGCCAATATAGCTCATTGAGTAGAATTAAATTGAGAGGAGAAAAGAAATGTTATCACATAACCATCATCTGACAAATTCAATCCATCTCGATCTGGCCAATCAGAGCCTACGGAGGGGAATGCAGAATCACAGCCAAACTGGAAGTCCTTGTCATGAGGCCCGTGCAGCTCCTCTCTCCTTGGTATTTTCGGGTCACAGACCAGGACTAATTCAATTCCACTTGCATTGTTCACTCGCACTGTCAGCTAGCTCCATTGTGTCTGTGGATTGTGTGTGTGTGTGTGTGTGTGTGTGTGTGCGTGCGTGCGTGCGTGCGTGCGTGCGTGCGTGCGTGCGTGCGTGCGTGCGTGCGTGCGTGTGTGACGTTTGTTCTGACAGTAATTTGACCTTAGTGTGTTTCAACCATAGAAACAGAAAAATGTTGGTCATGCTCTAAATATATGAAAAAACAAATGGTGCCATTTTTATTATTCAGGCTACTTCCTTCAATCAGTCAATATGATATATAAAGACCTTTTTACATCAGTAGATGTCAAAGTGCTTATACAGAAACCCAGCCCAAAACTCCCAACAGCAAGCAATAAAGATGTAGAAGCACAGTTTCTAGGAAAAACTCCCTAGAAAGGCCGAAACCCGGGAAGAAACCTAGAGAGGAACCAGGCTCGGAGGGGTGGCCAGTCCTCTTCTGGGCATGCTGGGTGGAGATTTTAAGAGTATATTGCTATTAAGGCCAGATCATTCTTCAAGATGTTCAAACATTCGTAGATGACCATCAGGGTCAAATAATAATCACAATGGTTCCATAGCTGCAGCCAGAACAGCAGAAACTGGATCAGCAGCATGACCAGGTGGACTGGGGACGGAGACATCCAGGAGTCATCAGGCCAGGTAATCCTGAGGCATGGTCATTGGGCTCATGTCCTCCAGGAGGGGAGAGAGAGAGATGGAGAATTAGGGGGCACATACTTAAGTTCACACAGGACACCAGATAAGACAGACTGGGGGGGGGGGGGACACTGTCGCCCCGTCTGATGATACCCCTACCCATATCCAACCAGGCAGGATATAACCCCACCCACTTTGCCAAAGCCCAGCACCCACACCACTAAAGGGATATTAACAGACTTAACTTACTACCCTGAGACGAGGCAGAGTATAACCCACAAAGATCTCCTCCACCTCACGAGCCCGAGGGGGCGCAAACCGGACAGGAAGATCACGTCAGTGACTCAACCCACTCAAGTCGAGAATAGCGAGAATAAAAAGCCTGGCACAACGTTAAGCGCCCCTCCTAGGGACGGCATGGAAGAGCACTAGTAAGCCAGTTACTCAGCCCCCGTAATAGGGTCAGAGGCAGAGAATCCCAGTGGAGAGAGGGGAGCCGGCCAGGCAGAGATAGCAAGGGTGCTTCGTCGCTCCAGTACCTTGTCGTTCACATTCGCACCCGTGGGCCAGACTACACTCAATCATAGGACCTACTAAAGAGATGAGTCTTCAGTAAAGACTTAAAGGTCGAGGCCGAGTCTGCATCTCTCACACGGATAGGCAGACCATTCCATAAAAATGTAGCTCTATAGGAGAAAGCCCTGCATCCAGCTGTTTGCTTAGAAATTCTAGGGACAATCAGGAGGCCTGCGTCTTGTGATCGTAGCAGACGTGTAGGTATGTACGGCAGGACCAAATCGGAAAGAGAGGTAGGAGCAAGTGCATGTAATGCTTTGTAGCTTTGGAGTAAAACCTTGAAGTCAGCCCGAGTCCTAGTCAAAGTTTCTAGTTGTAGTATTTAGCATTAACTGAAGTTTATTTCGTGCTTTATCCATGTAGCTAGAGAGTAGTCTAATCGAGAAGTGACAAAAGCATGGATTAGCTTTTCTGCATAATCTTTGGACAAAAAGTTTCAGATTATTGCAAAGTTACAAAAATGAAAAAAAGCTGCCCTTTAAATATTCTTGATATGTTCATCAAGAGAGAGATCAATGTCCAGAGTAGTGCTGAGGTCCTTTACAGTTGTAACGGCTTTCTTCCATAGGTGAAGGAGAGGACCAAAGTGCAGCGCGGCTAGTGTTCAACATGTTTAATAAAAGAACAAGTGAAACACTACAAACAACATACAAAATAACAAAATGTGCAAAAACCGAGACAGACCTATCTGGTGCAGACAACCACAGAGACAGGAAACAAACACCCACAAAATCCCAACACAAAACAAGCCTCCTATATATGATTCTCAATCAGGGACAACGATTACCATCTGCCTCTGATTGAGAACCATATTAGGCTGGACATAGAAACAGACAAACTAGACACACAACATAGAATTCCCACCCAGCTCACGTCCTGACCAACACTAAACAAGCAAAACACATAATAACTCTGGTCAGGACGTTACAACAGTTTTATTTGAGACGACTGTACAACCAACAATGTCATATCAAGCAGCAGATCTCTGTTTCTTGGGACCTAGAATTAGCATCTCTGTTTTGTCCGAGTTTAAAAAGTAAAATATTTGGTGCCATCCACTTCCTTATGTCTGAAACACAGGGTTCCAGGGTGGGGAATTTTGGGGCGTCACCATTTTTCATTGAAATGTACAGCTGTGTCCGCATAGCAGTGAAAGCTGTCATTGTGTTTCCGAATGACATCACCAAGAGGTAGAATATACTTTCTTAAATGTGTGACTCAGTGTTCTGACGAGAGTTCAAACATAGAAACCCAATGTAAAACTGCATGACATTTTAAATGTTTGACTTACATGGGCGGAGATGGACTTACATGAGGAATTGATCCCAAAATGCTAATTGTTTGTAGTAGCTAGTTTAACAAAACTGGTTGCAGTCACTCCAAGGTAAGGAAACAAATATCTAATTATAGCACGCACCCCTGAGGGGCACCCATGTTGAGGATCAGCGTGGCAGATGTGTTGTTACCTACCCTTACCACCTGGGGACGGCCCGTCAGGAAGTCCAGGATCCAGTTGCAGAAGGAGGTGTTTAGTCCCAGGGTCCTTAGCTTAGGGATGAGCTTTGAGGGCACTATGGTGTTGAACGCTGAGCTGTAGTCAATGAATAGCATTCTCACGTAGGTGTTCCTTTTGTCCAAGTGGGAAAGGGCAGTGTGGAGTGCAATAGAGATTGCATTATCTGTCGATCTGTTGGGGTGGTATGCAAATTGGAGTGAGTCTAGGGTTTCTGGGATAATGATGTTGATGTGAGCCATGACCAGCCTTTCAAAGCACTTCATGGCTACAGACGTGAATGCTACAGGTCGGTAGTCATTTAGGCAGGTTACCTTAGTGTTCTTGGGCACAGGGACCATGGTGATCTGTTTGAAACATGTTGGTATTACAGACTCAGGGAGAGGTTGAAAATGTCAGTGAAGACACTTGCCAGTTGGTCAGCGCATGCACAGAGTACACATCATGGTAATACGTCTGGCCCTGCGGCCTTGTGAATGTTGACCTGTTTAAAGGTCTTGTTCACATCGGCTACGGAGAGCGTGATCCGGAACAGCTGGTGCTCTCATGCATGCTTCAGTGTTGCTTGCCTCGAAGTGAGCATAAAAGGTATTTAGCCTGTCTGGTAGGCTCGCGTCACTGGGCAGCTCGCGGCTGTGCTTCCCTTTGTAGCCTGTAATAGTTTGCAAGCCCTGTCACATCCGACGGGCATCAGAGCTGGTTTAGTAAGATTCAATGTTAGTCCTGTATTGATGCTTTGCCTGTTTGATGGTTCATCTGAGGGCATATCGGGATTTCTTATAAGCGTCCGAATTAGTGTCCCGCTCCTTGAAAACGGCAGCTCAAGCCTTTAGCTCGATGCGGATGTTGCCTGTAATCCATGGCTTCTGGTTGGGATATGTACGTACGGTCACTGTGGGGATGACGTCGTTGATGCACTTATTGATGAAGCCGGTGACTGAGGTGATATACTCCTCAATGCCATTGGATGAATCCCGGAACATATTCCAGTCTGTGCTAGCAGAACAGTCCTGTAGTGTAGCATCTGCGTCATCTGATCACTTCCGTATTGAGCGTGTCACTGGTACTTCCTGCTTTAGTTTTTGCTTATAAGCAGGAATCAGGAGAAAATAATTATGGTCAGATTTGCCAAATGGAGGGAGAGGGAGAGCTTTGTACGTGTGTCTGTGTGAGGAGTAAAGGTGGTCTAAAACATGCAAAATATCACAATTGGTTAGGAGCCCATAAAACGTCAGCCATCCCCTCCGGCGCCATTCTTCCAGAATTGTGTGATGTGGGTGTTGTGTTTGTTTGTGTTCTGTTATCTAGTTTATTACATTCCTATTCATTTAAAACCAATAAGATCTCAGCTGCATGTCATGTTATGCACACTCTTAGACAACCATGTTCGGCAACAGTGTTTCACAGTTTTCGGTGTTCGCTCTTTCTGTCCTTTTCATTCTTTCTCTCCTCCTTATTGCCCAATGTCTGTCTGTCTACATGTCTCCCTCTCTCTCCCCTATACTCTTCCTATCTCCCTCTCTCCATCTCTCTCTCGCTCTCCCTCTTTTCACCACCCTGTGTCTCCAGACTCCAGATTGACGACTGTGTTTATTGAAGGAGAAGGGGTAGAGTTCCTTAGTGAGTTTTCCTTGCATTGGCTCAACACACCATAGACCTGATCATGTTAAGTCACTTAGATTGACGGCTACACACACACACACACACACACACACACACACACACACACACCACATACAGTTAACTGTGGTTGAATCTGATTAGGGACTAAAAAAATTATAGGATAATAAAGTGCTGACTATACAGGCTCTCAATAGTGTTGTTGGAGCAGGGAGGCCCCCTAGTGGCCATGTCATTGACCTCTAAGTGACACTGTATGATTCACATATGCCTTGGCTGCCCTCTGCATGTATGACAACTGACGATGCAGCTTTGTGCCGGCCTCACACAGTGAGAACATTCCATGAGTTAATGTTCCCCCTTATTCTCCCGGCAATGCATTCATTTGATTTTCTACCTGTTGTCGAATTTACGTCGAAACATTTCCTACCATGTTGTAAGGATATCCCAGTAATTGTAACATAATTACCAAA